>NC_138196.1:81668922-82328922 GCF_964194105.1 Spermophilus citellus | reverse complement strand
GATGGTTGCCACCTGGTCCTCTTGTCCTGGCTGCTGCTGGTCCGGGGCCTCCTCAACTCTTGCTCTGAGGGGCTCAGCCTGGGCCTGGAGGGCCAGCAGGAGAAGGGCAGCAAAGAGGGCGAGGGTCCTCATGGCTGGAGTCACCTGGGGGAATGGAGGCAGGGGCCTGAGAGTGTGGAGGAAGACGTGGGCTGCATTTGCAGGTGTGTGAGGAGCAGGTTCACAGCCCGTGGCGGTGTCTCCATTGGATGGGAGGAGGGGGAGCCTTGTCCTTGAGGTCCTCAAGGCAAACTGACAATGACGATTAAGACTCTGCTAAGGTTTTCTATTTCCCACTTAGATTTCCCATTTCCCTTTATATCAAATTTTCCTGTTTAATATTTGAAAAGCAAGATCCTCTGGAGCACAGAGGAGTAGAAGGTGAGCTCTCCTGAGCAGGGCTCAGGGCTGACTCTCCCTCTGAAGGGGGTATTGAGTCAGGGGGTGAGCAGACTCCTGCCTGAGCAGGAGTGGAGCTCACAGTGGCCTCATCAAGGTGACAGGAGCTCAGCAGGATCCTGGGCAGAGAGTGGCCTAAGCTGAAGCCTGTTGGTGTTTTCCTGTGTCTAAAGTGCACCACCTGATGTAGAATGTACACTGTTGGACCTTTGTCTCACATCAGATGGATTTGAAACCTCAACACAAGACCTGAGAACACAGGACGACTGGAAGGACACCTAGAGGTGCCTTCTTGACCCTGGACTGGGCAGGGAGGTCTTGCCTGTGACCCCAAAGGCAGAGGCAGCAGAAACCAAGGTGGAGCTATGGGGTGACCTCAGACCAGGCAGCTTTCCACACACAGGAAGCCACCAGCTGGATGAGGAAGCACACCAGGAAGTGGGAGAAAACATGAGGAAAGCAGGAGTTCACACAGGATTCATATCCACAGACACAGGCAACAGAGCACGTCAGTAGCCAAACCAAATGACCTGGTTGAAACATGAGCAGCAGACGTTAGTGGACATTTCTCAAAATCAGGGAAAGTTTGAAGGAGCCAGTGTTCTGAGCTGGACAGAACCTGTAGGGTGCGTGTGTCTGGAGCCTTTGAGCTCCTCAGTAACTTAGCTGAGAGCTACACCCCTGGGCAGCTCTCAGGGGCCTGCAGAGGACCCCTCCAGGGCTTCCCCACAGGAGGAAGTGCTATCAGGTCAATGAGCTGATCAGAGGGCAAAGCTCTGGAGCTTTCAGTTACTCACAGATCCTCAGCGAGGCTGGGCGACAGAAGCAGGCAGAGAGCAGTTCCGAGTCCCAGGGCTCCTGAAGCCACAGCAGCCACACACTCACAGGACACACTTCCCCTATTTAAAGGACACTGGTTGGGGTGTGGTCATCTTCGTGTGTTTCTATTGGGCACTTCCAACAACTCTTGCACCAGGGCGATTGAACAATTAGTTGTGGTGGTGGGGTCAGAAGAGGGGCCCAAAGGGCCATCTTACCTTTGTCCAGCTGTCTTTGCCTGGTCTAGGTGGTGACCAAGCTCCTTCTCCCTTCCTCCTAAGGTGGTAGACTCTCTGGCTGAGGCTGAAGCACCCAGAGCAGAGGAACATTAAAAGGTGTCAGGAAATCATAGTCTGCAGGTCATATTCAGGCTTTGCTAAGATGACTAAGCTAAGATTGCCAAGACCACCCAAGAGGGTTTAAAATAAGCTCTTGATCAGCCTCTCCAGGGGCTGGGGCCTCACCAGGAGAGCCAATTAGAGCTTTTGGCCAGTGGGGAGCCTGGGCCCTGGGGAGCTGGTATGCCAGTCTTGCCTTTCTTGTGGAACTGGGCAGGCCACACTGGAGTTTCCCTGACTGATGGATGTGCATGCAGCATGCAGTTCCCAAGGAAACCAGCATCTACTTGCTTGGCCAGTAGAAAGGCAGGCTAAAGGACTGTCTGACCATCTGGGCCAAGCACTCATCAGATTGATGGCCCTCAAGGAGGCAGCCAAGATGGTAGAGAGATTGTCCTTAGCCATTCTCACCTGGGGTTCTGTGCTCAAAGATATTGTACCCAAAATGGAACTGAACAGTCTCAAGGCGTCTCTCAGTGGAAAATCCCTTGCCTATTTTGCGTGAGTCCTGGGTTGACTTGGCAAAACTGAACATAAAAAGATACCTGTTGTATGTAAGATGGTGAAGAGTGACATTTATGTCTATTTAATGTTCCTTACTATCTCCTGCCTCCTCATGGTGTGGTAAATGGGACCAGGTTTGCGGAAAAGAAAAATGAAACTCACAACCCCTGAGATACTAAGTACCCATGTCAAGTTTGCTAAATTCAAATACAGTGAGTGACCCTCTAGGTATTAGGGTTGTGCATATATCGAGGCTAGTGGACCATCTCAGAAGACTTGCTTTATCTCTGTCAAGGTGGACATGTCAGTCTGAAGAATTTGCAGGAATGTGTGAGTCTCCGAGAGGCTGAGGGCCTCAGTCCTGTGTCAGATAATGAAGGCCAGGTCTTCAGGGAGGTTACACTGCAGGGACCTAGCATGTCTGTGTTGTGTGGGGCCAGCAGATGTTTGAGGAATCTGGGCACAGGTCTCAGTACAGCACAGGGCCATATTAGGAATGGGGTCTCAGATGATGGTTTTGGGGGCCTTGTTGCTGTCTGGAGGGGCCCAGCAAAATGTGGATGTGGAGAGGAGCATTGGTGGTGTGTGCAAGAGGGATATCCTGGCAGTTGTTACAACCTCGGGTGGCCCCCAGAAGTTAGAACATAAAGCAACTCCAATCCCTAAGTGTTTCCCCACTGAGGCAGGAGAGAGCGGCATTATTGGGAAATCCAGTTAGACTGGCTGTTGTAATGTGTGGGTCTCCCAGTTCCACGAGTTTTGCATAACTCCTGGGCATCTTCCCAACTGGCCTAGGCCTTGTGGCTTCCTTACAGTAGGGGGCAGAGCTACTGGGGCCTCACTGAAGGCAAACAGTGGTCTCAGAAAATGCCATTCTGTGGGGTCATGTTCTGGCTATTTAGGGAAGCGTGAGCCCAGTTGTGTGCCACTGCAAGTTTGGTGTACTGCACAAGACTGGCACTGCCTTCTCTGGCTATAGATATCCCCAGCCTCTGCAGAAATAGGAAGAGGCTGTAAGTGAGCAGTGAGTGAGATCCGTTGCTGTCTCCATTCTGTTTCCCTTGATGAACTCTAGGTATGATGTTTTGCTCTGAAGCAGTGACATTCCACCAATAGTCTCATGGATGCAGGTGTTTAGTCATCTGGATGTGGGGGTCATCCTCCCTTGGGTCCACAAATGAAGGGAAGTGGAGGGTTGGGCATCTGGTGCCTAATGCAAGCCTTCGAGCCCAGCACACCTTGATATGCATCAGGGCTGCCCAAGCCTGTTAACTGCTGTGGGTCTTGCTGGTGCAGGCTTTATGGTGCTCCGGAGTCACACAGGGTGCTCCGGATCATATGTGGCATCTGTTGGTGGCTTGTGCACATCCTGGAGACTGGGATGACTGCGCGGGAAGTCTCAGGGATCTCTGCATGTGAAGCTCCTAGCCTGGGGCCCTGAGCCTGGGTTTATCTTGCACAGCATCACTGACCAATGCAGAGGAGATCCTGGCCATCAGAGGGCCGGCTGCCCATCTGTAAGCCTTGAGCTGGGGTCGCAGAGCCCTGAGTGTGTTCAGGCATTGGAGCCAGAGGGCCCATTTAGGGAGTAAGGAATGAAATCCAGGCTTGAACTCAGGTCTGGGGGCTCTTGGCCTCCCTCTACCAGCTTTCCAGCATACCTGGGTTTGTAGGCTGGGGTACAAGAGCACACCCAGAAGGCCTGTTTCATGAGCTGCCAGATGGGCACCCAACAGCAGCGCCATCACCCCACTGCACAGAAGATAGCAAGCAAAGCCCACTGTAAACAATGTCACCTTCCTCTTCTGTGGGCTGTCTTCCCAGTGCTCCCTGTCAGCATCCATGGGGACCAACACTTGTTAGTGGCTTCCTGTGCCTCTGACATCAGCAAGGCCTTGAATGGTACTTCCATATGGTCATCATTTAGTGTGGCCCGTGTCCATTCTTTGAGGGCTGCCTCTCCTTGTTTGGTGACCCAGGCTGAGTCACCTGTGGGACTCAGAGCCATCATCTCCATGGCTTGTGGGTGGGGTGAGAGGGAGCTAGTAGGTAACCTATAAAACTGGTGAAAACCGAGCTTCTGTGAAGGCTGCATGTTCTTGGGAAAGTAGGTCCAGCCAGAGCCCCTTGGACCTGCTCTTTGCCTGCAGGACTGAGCTCTTGGGCCCCCAGGTATTATAGCTTAGTCTGTCCCCAAGGGGTGGGTCCTCATTAAATGTTGGAGGACAGTATGCATGACATCTGGTAAAGCTAGGGTGTATGTAATTATTGTAGAAAATGTAAATGTTATTATCTCTATGGGAAATGACCCTGAGCCTTTCTCCATGGCCATGGTGATCTAGGCTCAATTGTGATGAGGTGCAGTGGCCAAAGTTCAAGAGTTAGGGAGGGTTAGGCTCTTGGAAGGAGCATGCTGTGCTTGGGGTCTGTGCATTCTTCAGGCTGAGTAATAAGGAGGTCAGGACTCCATGTTTTAACTGAGGAGACCATAGGCTGGGCAACCCTAGGCAAGGTGGATGCAGTGTGGGGTCTCCTGGGTCACCATAGCTATGGAGTGGAGGGGAGCTGATCTGAATGGATGATACTGTGTGATCTAAAAGCAGGAAGACAGGAATATCAAAGTGTGGTGTTCCGCTGGGTGTCTGCATGGGAGAAACCCACAGAGGCTGAGACAGTGACTGTCTCTGCTCCTGGCTGCAGAGGGAACGGTCCCCACTGTGGGGGGGGGGGGGGAGACGCCGAGGAAGTCTGTTTTCCACCAGCAGAAAGGTACCACCCCCAGGAACAAGGCAGTGCCAGGCCTTATGCCATTGCTCAGGGCCACCAGCATTTGCAGTCACAGGTGATGTTGGGCCAGGGGTGAGGGAAGGGACCCCTGAGGATTGTGGCCGTCCAGCTTGTGCACAGAGCCCTGAGGATGGAGGCTGAGTCATACCTCTGCCAGCACGGAGGCAAGAGGCCTATGAACCTGGAAAGAAAGGAGACACTGTTGATGTCCTGGTGTAGGGACAAAGAGGGGTTTGGACTGCCTCACTTTGAGGAGGGACGTCAGGGACTCTCACTCAGCTCTGTGTGGAGCCAAGAGCCAGCAGGTATAGTCATGGGCACAGCGATATGGCTGAATCACCTGCCCTGTGGTGGGAAACAGCTTTGGGCCTGAGGCCCCGTGTGTAATACACCAGAGACGCATTGCCTGTGGGTTGTTGGGGGGTCCACTAATGTGACTCAAGCAGCTTCAGGGTCCTTCCTGAATGTCAAAGAAGTCACATATCCTTTGGCCCAGTCACATCAGCTGCTCATGAACATGACCTGGAAATCGTAAAAATGAACCCGAGTGTGGTCTTTAGCCTTGGCATCCTTCACTTCCCTCCAGAGTACCTGTCTCTGCAAGCTGGCTGAGCCCAACTCTCTGTCTGGGGTTGGGGTTGTTCCCCTGCTAGGTGGGTCCGCCGCTGTCCAAAGAGCTGAAGACTGTGTGGCTCCTGGTTCCCTTCCCTCAGCTCTCCCAGGGGACTTCCCAGGTCAGCAGACATCCATGCTGTCTGCACTGAGGTCAGTTCCTGTGTGTTTGTGGGAGGGGGCTGAGTAACAGGGTCGCCCTGTCCTTCTGTCCTTTCAGAGACCACTGTGTCAGGATGGCTGCTCCTGCCGGCACCATTTCCATTAGACCAGGGGCCATGGAGAGTCCGAGACACAGCGCACAGCTGGACTCTGCTCACAGTGGCAGTGGGGCAAGGTGGCTTTACCTGCAGCAGACAGGTGCTTTTCTAAAGGGCTTGAGGACCTGGGCCTCCAGGATCCTCCGTGTGAGGAGGACATTAGTCAATCTGGGGCCACTGTGGGTGAGTGTGCATATGGAGGTAGGAAGAATAGAGTTCTAGAAGGAGCAAGGACATGACCCTGAGGTCCCGCTGCTCCTGTTGCAGACTCAGTGCAAGTCCAGTGGGGAGATGGCACTGGCAGGAGCCTCAGGCACAGCAAGTGTGTGTCAGGCGCTTGGTGGGAGCCTCACAGGGAGCAGGACTTGGAGAGTTCGCATCCCTCTTTCTCTGGGTGCCCTCCACTGTCCTTGTCCTCTGAAGCCTGCGTACTGTCTTCACACAGGGATGAAGCTTCGGAACCTCGTTGTCCTGCAGAGTCCGTGTTCCCTCACTGTTTCACCCGCCCCTCCCAAACTCTCTGTCCATTCCCTGTTTGTGTCTGATTTAACATTCCAATAAGATAGGAGGAAAGAGTGATGTCATTCTGTAAGCTATTCACCATGTTTGAGGAAGCCCAGGTGTCCTCTGAAGAGAACACAGGAACAAGAGGTCTCTTGTCATGGAGGACCCTAAATAGTTACAACCAGCTTCCTAGGAAAAGCATGCCCTGATACATTGTGTTTGTTTGGAAATATCAGTGGTCAAGATCCTCCTAACTGTGGACATTAAAACTGTTTGAAAAAACCTCCCCTCTTGAGCTGGATGAACTGATTCCAGCCCATCCACCTGGTCCCATCCCCAGCCCTGTCTGAGCTCCCAGATGGTGGCCAGTTCCAAAGTGCCAGCCCTGTGGTAAGTCATCCTACAATGACTTCTATATCCCCAAAGGGCACTTCTTCTGCCCATGGAGTTGACCAAAGCCCTAATGGCAACTGTTCTTGTTAACACCTGTGCATGTTTCCAGCCCCCTAAGTGCTGGTGGGTTCTTAAGCAGAAGCAGGGGAATTGGGACAATTTCACAGGCCTGCAGAGAGGTGGGCCTGATACACTTCCTTAGTCAACTATGTCTTCCCCAACTTGTTGGTGAAGTGGGTCTGAATTTTCCAAGTGTAAAAAATAACAAATTGTGTTGAAGTGGCATAAGATTCTGGACTCTAGAATATTTTGATGGACAATATTCCACTGACTCTTGGTGCATGGGATGCAGGAACAATAGGTGACCCAGGTGTGGAGCAAAATCTTCCCTCAGGGACAGATTCAGAAGGACATTTTTTTTTGTCTGGGTGTGGGTTTGCTGGCTCAATGGGGAAGGAAGTAGATGTTTTCTCCAGGATGCTAAGGTCCTAGGCCAGGTAGAGTTGTCCTTGAGTGGCTTTGCCATCACAGGAGACCTGGGCCAAGAGAATGATCCAGGCAGAAGAAAGAAGCAAAGGTAAGGGCAACATTCCCACTCGTCCCCTGAGTCCTGGGACCAGCCTCTCTGTGAAGTCAGAAATCCTGTTGAAATCCCCAGGCCCGGGAAGCAGCTGCTGACACAGCTGGAGGGTTTCTGAGGGTCAACTCCAAGACTCATGCTAGTGCACAAGGTAAGCATGAAAAATACCAAACACAGAGAAGTAGACACACAGACCTTAGATTGCACAAGGGGGAAATTGAGAGCAGAGCTTAGTTGATGTGGGTGCAGCCTGGTCTTCAGACTCCCCTGGTGACTCAGTGCTCTGCCAAGTGTGAGAAACACCTCCCATCTGCTGATTGACAGGGAGGGAAGCAGCCAAGTGAGGGGAGGTAAGGCAGAGGGTGAGGCTGGGGACCAGAGGCCCTGAGGCTGATAGTCAGAGGGAGGCCTGCAAGTGATGGCGAGAGTTAGAGTGTGGCCCTGGGTCAAGGGCAGAAGGCAGAATAGGGAGGGTCAATGTTGTCCAGGTGTCACAGGACAGGGAGGTTTGGATGGAACATCAGGCCATATTAGACTGAAGAACCTTTTCCCATACTCTATGTTTCTGAATTTAGTCAAGATATTTTAATGTAAAGGGGGGAAAAATTCAGGGGCTCCTTAAGGCTCATATTTTAACATTATTTACATTCTAGTTAAAGTTGTAAACTTAGTTCCAAACGTCAAATGCATAAATGAAAAAATAAATTGAACATGAAATCAGCAGGTGGAAAGATACCTGGCTCCATTGGTCATTGTGCTTCTCTTCATAAATAGCAAGAGATGTCAGCAACCTAAAAGCTCACCCATGGGTGAATGGACAAAGAATGCGGTGAACATGTACTGGAATCCTAGCCATCCCTTGGAAGGAGGAATCCTGTCATTTAAACAACTTTGATGAACCTGGTCAGTAGTTCAAGTGAAATAAGACATTGCAGAAGATCACGGACTACATTTTCTGATCCATATGTGGAAGTCAAAAAGTGGATCTTATAGAAATAGAGGATACACTAGTGGTTACCAGGTACTGGGATGGGCATGGGAAGAAGTTGGTCAATGGGTTCAAAGTTACAGTTAGATGGAAGAATGAGTTCTGGGTTATCATTGCACAATGGCATTATTGTAGTCAATCAACACGTTTTGTATCTTTCAAAACAGAGAGGATTTCAAAGCTTTCACCACCAAGAAATGAAAAATGTGGGAAGTGACAGATATGCCAATTCTCTTGATTTGATTGTTGTACATTGTAACATATGTACATATAGTACATATATGCTTCATATTTAACACCATAAATTTGCACCTTTATTATAAGTCAATTTGAAAACAAAGTCTTATATCTTACATGAAAAGTTGCCCCCTGCAGACTTCAAAAGTGGGAAGGAAGAATTTACGAGGATATTGCAATAGGGTCACGACTTTGCAATAGGGAGAGGGGTTGGAATAAGCTCTCTGGAAACAAGAGGCAGGAGGCTGTTTGGTGCCTGTATCAGTGGAAAGGCCTGGAGAGTGTTGTTGTGGGTGTCGGTCAATGCGATTGCGTCATGGGCACTTGTGAAGCTAGGCTGCCAATTGCCATGGAGGCAGTGGAGTGATCTTCTTGAACAACTGTGTTTCAAAGGGATTGCTCCACATTTGACTTAGTCTTCATTTCTTTTTTTCTAGCAAATGACTGACTTATTTTTTTTAACTTGGATGCACTTATTTCAATTTCAGTCATTTTTTCCCCAATGAGAACGTGTATTATTCACTGCTAAAGGCTTAATGCCTTGAATTTGCAGTACCATTTGCAGAAACTGGAAAATATTCCAGTTTATTGTAAAAATTACTAAGTCTTATCTCTTTTTCATCTTTTGAATCAATATATTTAACATTTTTACAGCCACCAAAATTTTCACCAAATATTCAGAACCATAGTCTTATAAGTTTAAGGAAACAGTTGAACCCTAAGTATATGAGAATACCGAGCTTCCTTTCCTTTTTCCTCTCCAGCTTTCACATGTGAGAAAACATAGGACCCTTGACCTTCAGAGTTTGGCTTGTTTCACTTAATATGATGTTCTCAAATTCTATCTACTTTCTTGCAAATGACATAGTTTCATTTTTCTTTATGACTGAATAATATTCCATTGTGTATATATTTTATTTTCCCTTTTTCTTTATCCATTCATCCACTACTGGACACCTAGGCTGGTTCCATAGCTTGGCTATTGTGAATTGTGCTGCTTTATAGATGAGTAATAGGTATATTACTGTAGTATGGTGTTTTTAGTTTTGTAGGATAAATATCAAGGAGTGATCATATGGTGGTTACAAGCCAAGTCTTTTGAGGAAACTCCATACTGATTCCCATAGTGATTGTACTAATTTACAGTTCCACAAAGAGTATAAAAGTGTCCCTTTTTTTCCAGCATTTATTATTGTTTGGATTCTTGATGGCTGCTGTTCTGACTGAAGTGAAATCAAATCTCAGTATTGTATTGATTTTAATGATGTTGAACATTTCTTCATTTATTATCAGCAACTAATTTAAGATAGAAAATATCTTGTGTGTCTTTAGTAATTAGTGTGTTTGCATTCCACTCACCAGCTCCACATCTTATTTGAGGCTAAGCAGGTTGCACTTGTTGGGAGGAACTCATTTTCTCTGGCTACAATAATTAATTTAATCAAATCTAATTAATTCAATACTCTATCTGTGCCTGCAGTTGGCATCTGTCACTGACCAACCTAGATCGTCACAGTAACCACCACAGGTGAAGCTGCTGTGCCCCTGCATCCAGAGAGCAGACAGGGAGGTCCCAGTCCTCCACAGCCCCACTCCCCTGAGTTGCAGCCCCTCTCCCCTGTTTGGCAGCCCCTCTCCCTGGGCGTATCTGCTGTGAGCTCTGCCTCACCCTTTTCTCTGCTGTGTCACTCGAGTGCCATGGAGATGGTCCAGACCCTGCATGCCCCTTTCCCTTACACCTCTGTCTCTGCCTAAATTTCTGCCCTACCCCATTTAATCTATCCAAGTGCTCATGTCTGTTGTAGTTCAGGTTGAGATTTACTCTGAGCTTTTTTTTTTTTTTTGTACTAAAGTTTGAACCCAGGAGTCCTTAACCACTGAGCCACATACCCAGTGTTTTTTATTTATTTTTTCTTTTAAGACAGAGTTTCACTAAGTTGCTTAGGCCCTCACTTAGTTGCTGAGGCTGCCTTTGAACTTGTGATTCTCCTGCCTCAGGTTCCTGACATGTGCTACCACGTCCAACTGTCTGAGCGCCTGAGGAACCATTCCATGCCATAACTATCTCCACCTTGTTTCTAAACTAATGATCCATGGTGTGACACTTAGCCGAGCACACTTTTCTGTGTTTAGTTTCAAATGATTTTAATTGCTTGTTAATGATAAACTGTCACATAACTTGGATACATGAACTGATTTAGGTCTGTAGTTTTCAGTTTTCTTCAAGGCAACTAAGAAGTAATAATGTAAGTTTATATCATTATGTGGAACTGGATACAATGATTAATTTAATCAAATCTGATTTCTTCAACACATACTTTGTGTATTTAAAAACTGGGAACGAAAGTGAGAAGAGCAGAGCTGACGTTCCATTTTAGGCAGAAAGTGGCTACACAAAGTAAAGACATAAGATGTATTTACTGTTAGTGCCGCAGTCTAGCTGGGCAAAAATCAGGAGCCACTGAAGCAGGAACAAACTTTATTTCTGAACTCCACCAGCACTCTCCAAATATGCTCCCAGGAACTCCTTCCGAACCCCAGGCTGCTCCTCCGGGAACCAACAGCCGAAATATCCTGTGGAAATCCCTCCTCCTGCACTTCCCCAGCCAATGGGAACTCTCCGGGAATCCCAGGGAATCCCCAGGAGAACTCCAAAGTAACGTGAGAACTGCAAAGTAGCGGCCAAGGCGGATAGTAATGCCTTGCCTGTCAATCAATACTATTGGCAAAATGCCAGGGGCCATTCTGACTCAGATGTGGCTCTCAGCATTTTCCATGATTTGACCTCCATAGAGAAAGATAAAAAGAAGAAGTTGGATGGAGAGCAGCAGGCGAAACGGTGCAATTTGACTCATACATTGTTGATCGGACTGCAAATTGGTGCAACCACTATGGAAAGCAGTATGGAGATTCCTCAGAAAACTGGGAATGGAACCACCACTTGATCCAGCTATCCCACTCCTTGGTTCATACCCAAAGGACATATACTGTAGTGATGTGGCCACATCAAAGTTTATAGCAGCTCACTTCACAAAGGCTAGACTATGGAACCAACTTAGGTGTCCCTCAATAGATGAATGGATAAAGAAAATGTGGCATCTATACTCAACGGAATATTACTCGGCTTTAAAGAAAAGTGAAATTATGGCATTTGCTAGTAAATGGTTGGAGAATATCATGCTAAGCAAAATAAGCCAGTCCCACAAAAACCAAAGGCTGCATGTTTTCTCTAATATGCAGATGCTAATTCACAGTAAGGGGGGAGGACTCTAGGGAAAAATAGCATTACCTTAGATTAGGTAGAGAGAAGTGATGGGAGAGCAGGGGAGGGGATGTGGGGATAGGAAAGATAGAATAAAACAGACATTATTACTTTATGTATTTATGTGACTGCATGACCAATATGATCCTGCAACACGTACACTCAGAAAAATGAGAAATTATACCCCATCTGTGTATGATATGTCAAAGTGCATAAATGCATTCTACTGTCATGCATAACTGATTAAAATAAATAAAAAAATTTTAAAAAGCAACACAGAAATCACATGTAACTTAGTGAGAAGGTGAGATTTTAGCAGAGACCCCAGGGCTGGGGAGGGAGATGGTGGACACTGGGATGAGGTTGCAGCCCTGAGGTGGGCTCTGGAGTAGCCACATCCCACAGTTTAGGAATGATGTGGAGGTTTCCATCAAGGACCTCAAAACCTCAAGTTGGTGGCAGGCATAAGCCCCCAAAGAATGCACCTGACCTTCTAGGGAGTACCCCGTGGTAGACCTTCACTGTTCACACTGAGTCGAGCTGGTCCTTCTCTGTGTGAGACCCACAGACTTGCTCTGTGCTCCCTGGGGTCACTGTCCTGGTTCCCCAGCTGTGGGTGGTCCGTGGAGCCCAGATCTGGCCTTCTCACACAGGAAGACCCTTATTTGGGCTAAGACAGACCTCAGAGTTCCAGTGGAGAGCATGAGGGAAGAGGACCTGTTTCCTTGGGCTGTCTGGGAATGGGTTCATTCTGGTGGTCACTGCCATGTCTGGGCCCATCTCAGTGTCTACTAGATTGCAAATGATTCCACTTGTGTCACTGGTTCCCTCTCTGCTACCTGTGGTCTCTGTTGCTCTAGATCTTGGACCATCTACCAGTGACCAGACAGCAGGAGTACCACGGATGTCCTGGCACCCCTATCTCCAGTCCTGTGCTCTAGGATCCCTTGGGAAGTACTGGGTGGAGTCAGGTGAGGACTCAGGGGCTCACACTGGACACTTCCCAGGGGCTCCTGTGTGGTGGACTTGGTGACAGAGGTCAGGAGTTTTTCACAGGGCAGCAGGGAGCTGTGGCCATGCTGGTCCAGACCCTGGGACCTGGGGCCGCTGCTCCAGCCCTCCTTTCCTCAGATGAAGCACTCTCCCTCCACCCAGTGCCTGATGTGCCTGGAGCTGCGGCAGGCCCGGGCTCAGCACCCTGAAGCATCCCTGGAGACCCAGGTTGCGGGGGGAACTATCTTCTGTTTCTTCACTTATCTTGGTTGCCCCTTGGAAGCTGTATTTTTCTGGAGTACTGGGGTCCCAGCAGCTGTAGGGCCACTCAGTGAAGTGTGTGACCCATAGGTGGAGGGAAAAGCAGGCTGCAGTCCGTGTGAGGGTTTAAGATGTTTGTGTAGATGGGAAACACATTTCCTCCTATGCACGGGAAGGCAGGTAATGAGCGCCTCGCAGGGTGGGCGCCCGGCTGCTCTTCCTTGCCAGCAACGGCTCTTCTCCTCCTCAGCCCTGCCTCCCCTGAGCTGATAGAGCCTGGGGCTTAAGAGGCAGATGCACGCTCAGGGTCAGTTCAGGAAAATTCCAAAATTTGAAAAGAGGTCGGTGGTTTCTCTAAGAAGCTAAGTGTTGTGAACGGAGACTTGAAACCAACATGGCTATTTTTGTCACCTGGGAGATGTCTTTGGGGGTGAGTTGACTCTCAGTGAAGGCGGAGCTTAGCAACAGGACAGGGAGGCAGAGGCACTAGCCCATCATCTGACTTCTTATCACGTTGTGTCTGACCTGTGTTCATCCTGGAAATCCCCAGTCTTTGGAGCCAGGGTTTTGTTAAAAGGGGTTTCATATAAGATCCTGGTCCTGATCCCCAAGGAATCCTGACAGAGATGCACAGAGAACTTTCTGCGAGGAATTTATTTCAGACAGAGACAGAACACTGAGAACAAGCAGAGGGGTAATGACGGGCCTCTCCTAGGTCTCAAGGGATCGGGTGATGTTTTTCGTTAATCTGATGCTCTGAGGCAGCAGAATATGTAGAGCTTGTTACCCTTTGTGCAGATCCCATGGATGGGGTCCTGGAAATGACGGATCTGCTCCTACAGTGGCAAGCCAAGACCTACCTTAGGCCTGGGGGACAGTGAGTGCCAGGCACTGGGTTCCGGGGTCGGTGGTGGAGGTCAAGTGGACCTGGAACAGGTGCCTGCTGCATGTGGCAGGTCTGTCACGAGGCTGCGTTACAGCTGGCAGCTCCATCAACTCCACCCCCCAGGCATAAACTCCCTGCCAAGAGTTGCTCACATCCAGGGCCTGAGATCCCTTCTCCCCTGAATTCACTTCTTAGTGGTTCTGCATGTAATCCGCAGTCTCACGCCGCCTCTGGAACCTGAGACCTCTTCTAGTCAACTAGGTCCCCTGTCAGTAGTGTGTGTGTTTCTGTCCAGAGAGAAGGAGGCAGTGCATTCCTCTTCATCACCAACCCAGTCTGGAATCAAAAGTCTTCAGAGAAAGAACAATCTTGTAGGTTTATCTCACTGTCACTGATACTTAACCAAAAAAAAAAAAAAAAAAAAGAAAGAAAGAAAGAAAAGAAATCAAGGCCCACTGAAGCAAAAACCAAGTCCCCAAAGTGCCCTGAGTGGAATAGACACAGTTCCCAAGCCTGTCTCCTTCCGCTGCTCTCCATCCCTGAACCATGGTGGGGGCTCTCACCTGCTCTCTGAAGACCAGGGGCCTCAGGCCCGGCAAAAGAGATGGCCACGTCCTGGTCCTCCTCATTGTCCTATGGTCTGGGGCCTCCTCCTTGTTTTCTGGGGGAGGCTCAGCCTGGGCCTGGAGGGCCAGCAGGAGAAGGGCAGCGAGGAGTGCGAGGGTCCTCATGGCTGGAGTCACTGGAGGAGAGGAGGCAGGGGCCTGAGTGTGAGTGGAGCGAGGAGTCGGCTGCATTTATAGGTGTGCGAGGAGCAGGCTCAGGGCACGAGGCTGTGTTCAGAGAAGGTGCGTTGGATGGGGAGGAGGAGTCTGCCCTTGTCCTCACGTCCCCTTGATGTGACACTGCTCTTGCACCTTTCATCAGCTTGGCCGGGCAACTTGAGCTTCCGTCCCAGGTGTAAGCTGACGCTGATGTAGAGGCCTGCTGTCTTTCCTGTCTGCCATCTGCTTGAACATTTACTTTCAACATTCAAAAAAATTCAGAAAGGACTTTGGTTCAATAAGTTCAGTGAACAAAGGCCTCTTGTGTTCTGAAGATGCATCTTGCTTCTCAGATCCTGAGTCCAGATTTGGACCCCTGTGGAGTCGAGAATCAGTTCTTTGTGGGGTTGGGGGCATTACCGCCCCCACAAAGAAGGATTTGGTGAATGTCTTCTTTGGGGCCATTGTGGAGAGGGCAAGATGACCTCATCATGCGTCAGGCATTATGAATGAGCTCAGTAGGCAGTGTCCCTCAGAATGAAGGATGGCAATGGTTTACTTCAAGAAGCAACTTGATTTGTTGCAGTTAACTGCTTTTACTCCAGGAAATATCAGAACATTTGTGATGACAAACCCCCTTCCGAGACCTTTGATTTCTTTTTTATATCAGAAACATTTAACTCATGTACCAGGAACAAAATTCTAAATAGAAATATTGATGGGCTCCTGTCCCTAGTCCCAGTCATTCAAGGAGATATTTCTGTTCCGGGGAATGGCCACCATTCGCAAGTATACTTTCCTGCACGTTGGCTTCTTTTTCAAACTATTGCTTTACTTTGAATATTTTTTTATTAAAACATATAGAACTTTTTCATTTTAATACATGTATACTCTTCCACTGTTTGTGCTTTCAACTGTTTACATGTAGATATTATGCTGTTTAGTTGTGACAATTTAGTTACTCATGAACTTTTGTAATTAGTAGGAAACAGGAATGGATATCATTTACATATACCTATATGAACATATGTGAACATATATATGTATATATCATCGAGCTCATAAGTAACAATATATGTTTCTAGAGTAGAATTTGTGGGTCAAAAACACGTTTTATTTTAGGAATATATTAATATGGAAATATTAATATTTAACATCAACATTAAATTAAATTATTAAATATTAATAGGAATATGACCACATTGTCCCTTGTAGAGTTTGTCCCAGCAGCGCTTACAAAACTATCTATGCCCAGCTGCTTCCATGCCCAATGGACATGATACCCAGGGTCCTTCTCCAATTTCCACTGTCCTTTCTGCTGCCCATGTTCAGGGCAGCACTGTGGACATAGAAAATGTTTGATGCCCCAAAGGATTTTCAGTGTAGGGTGTGGTAAGCAGAGTGCTGACCTGTAAAACCTAACTCCTAAGAAGGGGATCCTCGTCCAATGAAATAAATTTTTGTCTTGCGTCATATTCTTTGTTTTCTTGTTTTATGATTCTCTTCCTATTTCTTCTGGGACCCTGGAAGCAGGTGGGTGGCAGCGGCGGTCCTCACAGCGGACAACGACTGTGGCTCAGCCGTTACTCATGGCCTGGCTCGCCAGCGTCTCGTTTGTCATGATCTGGGACTAACCAGACCTTTGCTTTCTGAAGCCACTGTATTTTGGGGTTTCCTAGTCATTGTGGAGAACGCTGTGAGATATACATGTTATGGACTTCCTTCATCTTTCCCCGTCGGATAGGTAAGAATGGATCCTGAGGTTCACTGCTGGTTTACATTTCTCTTTCAGATTGGAGACAAAAGTCTGCATGCCTGTTTAGCACTTGCACTTAGGTGTCCTGAGAGAAGGCCTCCCACCTTGGGGCTCCTGGCGTTGGTGCTGTGGGTGGTCACGGCGGCGCCTCAGCCCATCTCATTGTCTGGGTCAAGAAGAATCTCTCATAAACACTTTCTCTGCACACTGTCGGCAGAACCCGGTGTTTGGTTTCCCTTGATTTCATAAGACAGTTATTTTTGATGTTAAGCTCAAGTTTGTTCACATTTGAACACGGCTTGGCTCTTCCCTCCATCTCCACTCCTTCTGGCCTCTTAGTAACTCCCTTTAAGTCACTGACCTTCAACCCGACTGTCTGACTCAGGGTTCCCTCTGGGAATGCTGCTGGTGGCAAAGCTATCTTGCTGGTGACAATCTAATGACGCTTAACTGTTTAAGTCTTACCTTAGAAGACGAGTCCAGTGGGTGTGGAATTTGAGATGGCTGCTATTTTCTTTGAGCACATGTAAGAAATCATGTGTATATGTGTGTGTGTGTGTGTGTGTGCGTGTGTGTGTGTGTGTGTGTGTGTGCGTGTGTGTGTGTGTGCGTGTTTGGCTGAGAATTGTGTCCGGGGCCTCACAAATGCCAGGCAAACCCTCTCCCACTGAGCCACACCTGGTGGAGACCGTCTTTCTGTTACATTCCAGCTTCTACAATTACAACTGAAAAGTCAACTTCTCCTTTGAAGGGAGTGTCTCCCCTCTACTGGATATTTTAAAAATTTGCCTTATTGTAATGCAATGTCTACTTATTGTAGTTTTTGGTATTATTTTTTCCAGAGCTTAAAAAAGAAACACCAAAAGATAACATTAGTTTGAGAATGCAAAACCCTGAAAGAACAAAGATGTTGTGACTTAAAAAGAATAAAATAACTCATTTTGAATTCAGTTTTTAAAAATTGGAGTCCAAAGAATAACTCATGTATGCCTATTTGTTTCTTGTGTGGCAATCGTGTCCTAAGAGGATGAGTAAGAAATATATTTTGTGCCAGTGGAAATAAATATTTGCTCCTATGTTGAGTGAGGAGTGCGGTGAGACAAAAGGGGAAGGTGATTTAGAAGAGGAAATGTCAAAAGCCGTGAAGAAAGAAAACCAGTTGATGATTGAAATGGCCACATCTCATTTTTATTTACAAATTGGATGGTCTGTGTGAGGCTTGGACTCCCCCAGATTCTAGGAAAGAGAAGATGCTTTTGTTCCAGGGACAGTCCTTTGGTTTGCTCAGCCCAGAAGAGCCTCAAAGGATTTCTCCATTCGACCTTTGACGGAGATCATGGAACTGCCAGTGAGCATGAGAGCTGAGCAGGATCGTGGCTGCAGATACAGAGCATGTCCCCATCAGAGTCACGTCTTCTCCCTCACGTGGCTCTGGTGTGCACCACCCGAGCTAGTTGCCATTGCTCCTTGTGACGGTGAACGTGGGAGGAATGCCCATTGAGCAGCCTGCAGTGTCCAAGAAACCCACACTGTGGTGACCCCAGGAGAACCCTCCAGAAACATCCCACTGGCTACAAAAGCCCACAGGGAGAAGACCCAGCTCTGAGGCAGGCCCATCCTAAGGCATCTGGAGTGTGAAGCTGACTCCTTCTGGGGCATGGGACACCTAGGAGAGGAAAGCTTTGGGCTTGGACTCAGTAGTGCTGGATTCACTTGGGATTCCACGTCCACATACCCTCTCCTCTTCTTATCACTCATCTCCAAAGTGAGGTTTGTCCGTGAAGTCACCAAGATGCCCCCAGCCCTGCGTCAATCCAGCTGCCTGGCACTCGCCACCCCAACAAGCTCCCTTCCACTCAGCATGAGCCACACTCTACCCTGTTGATTTTTTTCCACTTTCTTTCTTGGCACCGTGGTCCATACTTGGAATGTGTTGTCACCGTCTCCTTGTTCAAATCCTGTTTGTTCCTCAGGACGATTCCAAGCCAGGACTCTTCTGTTCTGCCACCCACTCATGTTGTGCACGGACTTGGTAAAGGGCCCACCAGGTGGTCTTTCTCCACTACTGGACACAGAGCCAGGAGATGCCTCAGGCTTTGAGCACAGACCTGTGTCTGAGCAAGCCGTGCCCTTAACACAGACCAAACTCTCCTGTGTCTTTCCACAGTGTCAGAATAGCAACAGAGACACAGGCTACACCACCTTCCCTGGTGGCAGTCCACTGAATAATCATGGGTCACCCGACAGCCATCAGGCAGGCGATCACAAGTTCATAATCCAGTCTAAACCAGTGATATTTATAACACTAAAGTCACTCTCGTACTTCACACAATGACACATATGTGGGTCAGAGAGGGGCTAAGAAAGGGTTAAGCAGCCACAGGAGTCTCAGTCCTGAACCGAGAGCAAAGGCAGAGAGCAGGTGGAATGCAAACCCACTGCAGGTGGTCCGTGGGACTGGGAGCCAGCTGAAGACCTTGGTCAGGCTCAGAGCTGTCTCAGTCCAAGCACTTGCTCTAGGCCATAGTCCAGAGGATGGCCATTTCAGAGAGTCAGCATGGAGGGCCAGCTGGGGATGTCAGCATGGAGTGGGCCATGTGTGACTGTCACACAGGCAGGAGCAACCTGGCTGTGCCTACAAGGGCAGAAATGGTGCTTCCGCAGAGTGACAGTTTTCCTGGGTAAAGCTCCTGACAGGGACCTGGTAGAGGGATCAGTTTCTGTGCTGTCCGTTCTTAGGGTGCTCCTCTTTGTTTGGGTCTTAAGCGAATGGTCTGGTGTGTTCAGTAAGATCCAGGGCCTGCGCTTTCTGACGGGACTTCCATATACCCACACATCCATGTGCTTCTGATTTAATTCAAGTTCAAGGGTAATCATTTTTATCAGCAGAATTGATTTATTTATCAGATTGTGCCTTATGTTTGTGTGGGGCAGATGGTGGTTGTATACTTGTACAAGCATGGTGCAGCGTCATTCCACCTTCGCACTAGGACTCAAAATAGAGTGACTCATGGCAAAGTATTACTTAATAAAATGGAACCACTTACGGCAGGCACAGCCTGAAAACCACTTTTCTATACATCATGGACTAACTCAGGGCAGGCAAAGCCTGCTCTCCACAACCTGGATTTGAGTTTACAGTATTTAATAAATGTGAGTATTTATTCTTAGATACACTGTTTCCATCCTATGGACCACAACATCTTCTAATGTGAAATGAGAATACCATTGCATTTGGTTTACTTATTGTGGGTAAAGGGAATCTTGCATGACTTCATGCCTGTCTGGTTAATTGGAAAACTACCATAATCAAGGTACTATCCTCAGGATATATAAAAACATTCACCACACTCATATTAGATATACTTAAAAATTAATAGGAACTTTTCATCCATTATGGTAATAGATTTTCACAATAATCCTGTCAAGCACCTACTTTCAATAACTAATTTCTTTTTGTGGGTTTGAAAAGGAACTTTAGAAAGGTTAATAGCCTTACTAAAGTCACTAAAGATTAGGCAACAGGCTATTGCCAAACCCGTGCACTTAACCACTACCCTATCTCTCTCTAAGTTGTTCTGCTTTCCAGAGTGTTAGCTACTGCCAGTTGTTGGCATCACTTGTGTTCTGGGAAAAGAACCTTAAAGCTTCTGATGGCAAACAGACATGTGCTGCCCGCTGATCTTACACGGGCTCTGTGACCCCTCCACACTAACATGCCTTTACAAATCCCCTCCACACTAACACGCCTTTACAAATCCCCTCCTGTGGGATTGAGGTGGACCCACTGGGCCCTGTTATCCACACTCTGGGAATGATTGAAGTGAAGCTTATCGCCACAAGTCATAGGTCACATGCCTAATCATTGAGTTAAGAGACTTCAATGTGTGACCCCAGTACCCAATGCCTGACACTCTCTGTGTACCCAGGTCTACAAAGGAGTGCCACAGCAGAGCAGAGGCTGTGTTTCCAACTCGTCATTGTCTGCTATACATCCTGCTGCCTCTGAACATGAAGAACAGAGACAAGATAGTTCCTGGCTTGCTTCATGACATTGAAAGGAATTGTGCTTCTTCCTGTACACTATCTTCAGTTTTCTTGTCCATCTCAAATAAAGCAAGTTGTCCGTGTTTGTACTTCATGGATGTTTCCTCTTTGTCTCAGTGAGGACTCTTTCAGAAGCAAGCACAGAATCTTATGTCAAACTCTTTTAAACAATATCCTGGCTCTGATCCTAGGAATCTCACGAGGAACACTGGCTTCAGGCACCAGCTGATCTGAATGATCAAATGCTGCTGCTGACCTCTCTCTCTACCTCCTGGTCTCCTTAGGGTCCTCATTCAGGTTGGTCTCACTCTCAAAGATGTTTCCCTGACAGTTACTGTCAGCTCTAGGTTTATTCAGCCGTGGCATCTTTTTGTTGGGAAAGTTGCCGTCCTCCTTCCCAGAGTGTTGGAGCTGAACAGGGGGGAGGAGACATTTGCCTTTTCAGAAGTGATTTTATGAGCTCCATTGATACATCTCCAACTGAGACGGGAATGGATTGTCAGTGAAGACATAATGCACAGGAGAAAGCAAAGGAGCAGGCCCCCCGTGTATACACCATCAGGATTAGAGAGCCATACCTTCTCACTGAAGCTACAGCATGTTCAAAATCATCTCTCTCTCTATAAACATCTAATAAGATTATGTGCACACATGTGTATAAAATATTGGTCTTCACACAGTTTTTCAAACCCATTGTCTGCCTCCAGATGGTTCGGAGTCTACATGGAGGAGGCCTCCGATCCGCAGCTGGGCTCTCCGACCTCCCAAGGTGAGCGCTCTGCATCTGTGGCCATGAGGGCTGCGTCTGAGGTGGGGTGTCTCCTTCCCTCACTCTTAGCTCTGCTCCAGACTGGCCTTCTTTGTTGTTCCTGAGAAGTCTGTCTCCCGCCAAAAGTCTCATGTTATAGTTTTGGGGGTCCTGGGGGAAGCTAGAATGTCCTCTGGGAGAGCAAAGCAGGACAGGCCCCAGGAGAGGCCCCACCTGGGTGCCAGGGCAGGAGCAGGTGCAGCTGGGCCGTGAACTCTGGGGTCCCAGGGAAGCCCAGAGACAGCAGAGTGCAGGGGAGGCTGTGGGGCAGTCCTGGCCTGTGCCTCACTCACTATACACCTCCACCCAATCTGGGCAAGCACGCGCAGATGAAGTCTTGAACAGGTGGTCATCAGTGTGTCCCTTCCACGGAACAATCGTGACAAAACTGGGGCTGTCTGGGGCTGTCTGGGGAGTGTGAGGCTCCACCTGGCAGAGGGATGGGTTCTGCAGTCTCATTTCTCGTCTGTCTAGTTCGCTTTCTCTCTGGGGATCCACAACACCGCAGAAAGAAGCCCAGGACACTAACACGTGACCGAGGGAATGGCATGAAGAATGCCCCGGAACCCTCTTGCTTGGGGAGACTTGGTCTGTTCCCATAACCTTGGTGGCTCCTGCTGACTATGTCAGGATGGAAGCTGTCCCTGGCATTGAATCTGGCATCTGGTTGCTCGGGTAACCTGGCAGTAGTGGCCCTGAAGAGGCTGACTTGCAGGCACACAGGGTAAGGAGGACCCCTGGAAGCCCTGGGGAGCTCAGGAAAACTGGCGTCAGGAAATGCAGGAAGTTGGCATCTGGGCCCCGTCTCAGAAAATAACAGGCACCTGGTCACCAAGTGGCTACTCAGGCCAAGCCTGCAATTTCCAGAGATGAACTGTGAGTGTGAAGAGGGTTCTGGTTCCAAAGAACCAGCCAAAGTGAAAAAGAATCGGGAGTGAGTCTGCTCGTGAGCATGACCTGACTTCGAGTTCCACAGGTTTTGAGTATTATTTCAAAATTAATGTTTAGAGGGTATTATTTTATTATGAAGGAAATAAGAACAAAACAATGATCCTAAGCCTAACAACCAGGTTTCCCTGTTGGTAAGTTAAGAGAAAAGGAATAATATATGCCCCCCCCCACAAATATTTACTGATTTTATTCTGTGTTCCAGGCACTGGGCAAGCACTGGGGAAATAGTAGATAGCAAAAAAGTCCAGAGTCCCTGCCAGCACAGAACTTGTGCCCCAGTGTCTGGGATAGAGATAGGAACAGAAAATGAAGAAATGATGAGCAAATTAGAAAAGAGGGTAATGGCTGAGTCGTCCCCAGGGCCCGTGTTGAAGTCCTGACCTACAACACCTCCAAGGTGTGGAGGCAGGGTTTTCAGAGGAGGTTGAATTAACAAGCTGGTGTTGTGTGGGCCCCAATCCAATAGGGCTGGTCTCCTTCTAAGAAGAGGAAGAGATGGCAGAGGTGCACACTTACAGAAAAAGGCCAGTCCACGAAACAGCAAGAAGGCAGCCGTCTGCAAGCCCAGGCGAGGCCTGAGAATGAAACGCTCTGCCAACCCCTCCATCAGGACTTCCAGCCTCAGGAGCTTCGAGAAAGGAGAGTCCTGTTGTTTAACTGCCAGGGACCAGTTGTTTTGTTATGGCAGCCATGGCAGATTAACATGATTATTCTCAAACTTTTAAGGACAACTGAGAACAAAATATAAAGGGGGTGGGTGAGGGGCCGGAGGTGCGGGTGGGTGTGAGCCAAGCAGGAGGAGGTATCCCCAGGAGAGGCTTCCAGGCGGGCCCAGGGCCCAGGTGGGGCTGGGGAGGAATAGCTCATGCACAGTCAGGGTCTATGCAAAGATCGCATCGACTCTGAGAGAATCAGTGTTTTTTAATTGACAAAAATAACAGCAGTCTTGTGGGTCTTCTTTATTGTGTTTAAGATGGGCAGATAGGTACTTAGGTGAAATTTGATTTTTAAAATGGCATTGAGTGTCTCAGGCGATGGAGGAAGTATTCCTTTATGTTTGTTAAAGTCTTATTTTATGTTCCCCCAAACTTAATAGACTTATTCCTAAAACTCTTTCACTTCCTTCCCTGTGTTCCTAAATATTTTATTTAATGATCGATATTGAAAACGATGTCATTTTCTTCCTGCTATAATGTCAAATGAGCAGGGTGACACTTTCTCTGTAGGCTCCCTGGAGGGAACAGTGACCGGACTGAGAGTGTTCACTCCTTACTCTTCCCCTTGGGGACCAGGTTGAGTGGTGCGCATGGCTCCTCTTTTCCTTACGGATGTGTTAACAAATTCTTCTGCCTGCATGACGGACTAGCAGAAGGGAAAAGATGGGCAGTGGATGGCCGAGGTGTCCACTCTTCCTGCCCCTGTTCCCCATGTGCTCTTTGTCCTTCTCGTGGGACTTCCTTCTGTGTGCCCCTGACTCTCCCATCAGGTCTTTGGAAGCCCAACCCTAACAATGCGACTGGGCGTCTTCCTCAGGGTGCCCTGTGCCGTCCTCCAGGTACTGCCCGGTAAGTGCCAACTCCTGCTCCTTCTTGTCATCATTTTGCTTTTTTCTTTCCCCAAATCAACAACTGTCGGAAAGCTAAGCACTAGGGAGCTACACAGAGGTCACAGGATACCCCCAAATCACTTATTGAAAAGGTTAGAGTGAGGCCCTGGGTTTGACCCCCAAAGATCTGATAAAGAAAGAAGAAAACATTAAAAAAAAGTCAAAAAATTTTAACAAATTCCCTTGGTCGCTGGATGTTGTAACTGTGTGAAAATGAAAATCTCCTTAGTTATCTTCCATTCCTTCTCTTCCCCCAAATAAACTGGATGACGTGGTGTGGAGACTGCGCAGCCCCTGACCACAGGCCTCTTGCCCTCTCACCCAGCACTGACCTTGAGTCTATCGAGGCTCCATTTCAAACATCTCTTCATTTCCAGGCCTCACCAGGGCACTCAGTTTTGAAAGACCCTGCTTCCTCCAGGGTGGGATCTGCCTGAAGCGGGGGACAGCCAACTGTGAGTCCTTCAGAGGACCCTGCTGAGCTTTCACTGTCTGCTGCAAAATAAGGAGCAGCTGATGGAGGGGCCCAGCCCAAGGGGCCTGGCCGTGCTTCCGCACTGTGGCCCCATGTCCCAACGGAACCGAGTCCCCAAGTCTCCTGGCAGACGGGTATCATCAGCTTGGGTCAGAAGAAGGTTGTTCCAATGAAGGGGAGGTGGAAGGGAGAAAATGGCAAGGATTCGACTTATGGTGAGTTTTAAAGTCCACCAAACATTTCTACTCACATAACATGCTTATCCCTAAAACCATCTTGGTCTATTCATGCCATTTCACGGGTGTAGAAATCAGTACTCAACCAGCTTAAGTGACTTGACAAAAACCACAGAGTTAATAAACAGAAGATTAGAACCTAAGGCTCATCTGTCAGCTGCTCTGACACCCCACTACACTGAAGGGAGGTGGGGAGAGAATTCAGTCCTGGGGGGTGAGGAGGTCTGAGGACAGGGGCTGGCTGGGATCCAGCACTGCAGTGTCTATGGGCTGAGCAGGAGAGACCTGCAGTGGCAGCGCAGAGCTGTGGGGCCTCGGGGGTCGGGACGGTAGGAGGAAGGCCCCCTGCACAAGAGCCAGCTTTGGTCTCCTGAGCCAGCCGTCTCTCCATTCCCAGCATCAGGGTCTGGTGTGGGAGAGAGCTTCCCCATGTCTGGGATTGACAGTGCAAGGTTGGGTGGGACAGAGACTGAGGTAGAAAATACCGCAGGGTGCTCAGGAGGCTGGGAGGTGAGGAGGGAAAAGAAGACATGAGCATTCTGGCCAAAAGTAAGCAATAATGTGGAAAAGAAAGGCCCTAGGCGGGTGTCACCATGAGGACATGGACCAATGGATGCACAACTAGAGAACCTCCCGTTCAGGTTTGCAGATGCACCTTGGCTGACTATGGGCGACACGACTGTGTTTGTAAGGACACCCAAAGATGCAAACCCGGACCTCCCCTGCTGTGTTCCATTGGCACTGACTTCCCAGGCCGCCTGCCTATAGGGATGGACACAGGAGCTGTGCTTTCTGTACCTGTGCTGTTGGTCACATCATGTCCTGTCAAAATGGTTTCTCCTCCATTAGAAGAGGATCTGCTATTACAGAGGAGTTTGGGGCCAAATAATAATTTAAAAGTAACTCAGCCACTCCCTTATTTGGAGTTCTTCACCATGAAGTTAAAACCTTCTTTCTGTTCCCGCCTGCAGCTTTCACCACACACCACTTTACTGTTATCTGCGTCTTTGGAAAGACCTGGGCCGTGCCTTGTGCTTCTGTTCCTCTCCTTCCTTTAAAGCACAAAGAGTTGTCCTGTAATGACACAGCTGACCCCTGGAGGCAGGGGAGGAAGGTGAGGTCCCGAGAAGGAAACCTGGGGCCCTTCTCCATGGTAGGAAGGAGGGGAGGCTGGGGCCCAGCATGCTTTGGGCGTGGGTGTGGTATCACGTCTGCCTTGACCTTTCCACATGGAGTCAGCTCAGTGACGGACGGTGCCAAGAGCAACCACAGTGCTCTCCCTCCCAGAGAAGACTTACTGGTCAGCGTTCATGCAGACATTTTGCTCAAGAAACATCGACTGAGCATCAAACAGAACAATTACAAGAGTATCAGGGGAGAGGGATGTGAAGTATTGAGGGGTCTGTGACAAGGTGTCCCAGGAGGGCCTAGGACTGATACTTGAGAGACAGTCCAGTACCTAACTCTGGCCGTGTGGGCAGTGTGAACCTGAAGCCATATTTGATCTTGGCATCCCTGGGAACCAGTACATCCCTGAAACCAAGAGGCAGATTTTAGAACATGCTGACCTGAGATCCTACTCAGTTCCACTTGATAGCACTGTTACCCCTACTGTTTATTTCTGTACTTATTGTTTGATTTTAACTGACAAGTAAAATTTGTATATGTTGATGGTGAACACGTGTTTGGACATGCACACAGTGTGAACGGCTACATCAAGCTACTTAACAGATACATTTTCTCTCATGCGTATTTTTTAACTCTGCTCATTGATTAGCAGGAAGCTATGAACAATATCTGGTCCTCCTGTAATCTTTGCCTACAGAGTTAGTCTCAGAGTCAGTTGCTTAGAACAATTTACAGCAGTCCTACCCTGAAGATGCCAGTTTCCTAAACCCGCTGCTGTGTTCCCGAGGTCCCAGAACATGCTGGGACACAGTGGCATTCTAAGTGAAGCAGGAAGCTCTACAGGGAATTCTTCCGCACATCAAAGATGACTCAGGGGCTCCCTCCACTGGCCCGTGCCTTGGGGCAGCTACCCATGTAGAAATTCCCGGGATGGAGGCCCAACTACCCAGCTGGGAGTCCCAGAGTTATAATGAGGAAGACTTCCAGAAGGTAGAGGCCAGTACGTCTGCCTCTAGCTCATGAATCTCCACACTCTTGGTTCTGCTAAGCCAACACGTGTATTTAATAGACTCAACTTATTCCTTTCTTCACATGGACGCCATCCCTGTACCTGGAGGACAAAAAGGGAGGTCCTGGAGCTGTGGTCTGGAGACCTGCCTCCCAGCGCAGGACTGCTCTGTTTCTGTCCCGGGTGTCCCCAGGTTGACACTTTAACCGCTTCCTGTCCTCATGGAGAGCATGAAGGCAGCACAGCAGCTCATACCCACCCTATGCTTAGCCTTAGAGACACTTGTGGTGTCTTGTGCCCTCTGTTTTCTCTATGGCTGCTTGGCTCCTACATCCCTGTTCTCTAGACAGCACCCTCAGTCCATGTCAGGGACCAGCGCAGGAGAAACAGGGCCGAGTGGAGGTGTCAGAGGTGCTGGGCGTCACCTGGCCCCACGGGGAGCCTGTGAAGGAGCTTGCTGCTTAACAGTGTGAGAAACACCTCCCATCTGCTGATTGACAGGGAGGGAAGCAGCCAAGTGAGGGGAGGTAAGGCAGTGGGTGAGGCTGGGGACCAGAGGCCCTGAGGCTGATAGTCAGAGGGAGGCCTGCAAGTGATGGCCAGAGTTAGAGTGTGGCCCTGGGTCAAGGGCAGAAGGCAGAGTAGGGAGGGCAGGTGTCGTCTAGGGTCACAGGACAGGGAGTTTGGTGTGGTGAATCGCAGGCCATGTTGGACTGAAGAACAGTTTCCACTTCCCTGTTTGTTTCTCAATGCGTTTCTAGTGGCAAAGGGAAAAATTAAGCAAGCCCTTAAAATACAGGGGAACTTTTCTCATTATTTACATTCTGCTGGTAAGCAGAGTTCTGAACATTGAATATCAGAAGGAAAACCAAAAGAGTAACTGAAGTCAAAATGTTGAAGAACTGTGTGTTTTCCGTGTTTTTTGCAGCTAGATTCACAGAAGCCTGGAAATGTCAGCAACCTATGTGTCCCTCCGTGGAGAAGTGCCAAGGGGATGTGGTGTCTGCACATTCACAGTGGAGATATTTTCAGTTGTACAAACTTGAGTGAGCCCAGAGGACACTAGTCAATTGACAGAAGCCAGGCTCATCTTAGTCATGTGGAATCTAAGTTTTTCTCATAGAAGTAGGGAGTGGAATAATGTTCTAGCAAGAGGGAGAGATGAGAGGAGGGATTGAGTGTTGGTTGATGGACAAAGTGGGTTACTATGGGCCACAAGCTCCTGTGTTCTACTGCATAGTGCCCCTAGTCAAAAATAATGTATTGTATATTTCAAAATAGGAGGAAGAGAAGATTTTGACTGTTTCACCCCAAATAAATGCTAAGTGTTTGAGGTGATGTGTACACTAATTACCTGTCTTGATTACCTGACTTGATGATCATTCAGCATATACATGTGTCAAAAACTTCACAATAAGCACCATAAATTTGTACAGTCATTAGGTGTTAGCTAAAATAATTAGTAAGTACAGGGATGTCTTCTGATTTAAAAGAATATTGCCCATTCACTTTTTATTCTCTTATTTTTAAAAAAATATTTTTTAATTTAATTTTTTTATTGGTTGTTGAAAATATTACAAAGCTCTTGACATATCATATTTCATACATTTGATTCAAGTGGGTTATGAACTCCCATTTTTACGCCATATACAGATTGTAGAATCACATCGGTTACACATCCACGTTTTTACATAATGCAATACTAGTGCCTATTGTATTCTGCTACCTTTCCTATCCTCTACTATCCCCCTTTCTTCCCTTCCCATTTTCTCTCCCTACCCCATCTGCTGCAATTCAATTCTCTCCCTTGTTTTTTTCCTTCCCCTCACATCCTCTTATATGTAATTTTGTATAACAATGAGTGTCTCCTTCCATTTTCATGCAGTTTCCCTTCTATCTCCCTTTCCCTCCCACCTCTCCTCCCTGTTTATTGTTAATCTTTTCCTCATGCTATCCTCCCTGCTCTGTTCTTAGTTGCTCTCCTCATATCAAAGAAGACATTTGGCATTTGTTTTTTAGGGATTGGCTAGCTTCACTTAGCATAATCTGCTCTAATGCCATCCATTTCCCTGCAAATGCCATGATTTTGTCATTTTTTAGTGCTGAGTAATACTACATTGTGTACAAATGCCACATTTTTTATCCATTCATCTATTGAAGGGCATGTAGGTTGGTTCCACAGTCTAGCTATTGTGAATTGTGCTGCTATGAACATGGATGTGTCAGTATCCCTATAGTACGTTCTTTTAAGGTCTTTAGGGAATAGTCTGAGAAGGGGAATAGCTGGTTCAAATGGTTTCCATTCCCAGCTTTCCCAGGAATCTTCATACTGCTTTCCATATTGGCTGCACCAATTTGCAGTCCCACCAGCAGTGTACAAGTGTACCCTTTTCCCCACATCCTCGGCAGCACTTGTTGTTTGACTTCATAGTGGCTGCCAATCTTACTGGAGTGAGATGGTATCTTAGGGTTGTTTTGATTTGCATTTCTCTGACTGCTAGAGATGGTGAGTATTTTTTCGTGTACTTGTGGATTGATTGTATGTCCTCCTCTGAGAAGTGTCTGTTCAGGTCCTTGGCCCATTTGTTGATTGGTTTATTTGTTATCTTATTTTTTAATTTTTTGAGTTCTTTGTATACTCTGGATATTAGGGCTCTATCTGAAGTGTGAGGAGTAAAGATTTTTTCCCAGGATGTAGGCTCCCTATTTACCTCTCTTATTGTTTCTCTTGCTGAGAAAAATCTTTTTAGTTTAAGTAAGTCCCATTTGTTGATTCTTGTTATTAACTCTTGTGCTATGGGTGTCCTATTAAGGAATTTGGAGCCCGACCCTACAATATGTAGATCGGAGCCAACTTTTTCTTCTATCAGATGCAGAGTCTCTGATTTGATATCAAGCTCTTTGATCCATTTTGAGTTAACTTTTGTGCATGGCGAGAGAAAGGGATTCAGTTTCATTTTGTTGCATATGGATTTCCAGTTTTCCCAGCACCATTTGTTGAAGATGCTATCCTTCCTCCATTGCATGCTTTTAGCCCCTTTATCGAATATAAGAAAGTCGTAATTTTGTGGATTGGTCTCTGTGTCCTCTATTCTGTACCATTGGTCCACTCGCCTGTTTTGGTACCAGTACCATGCTGTTTTTGTTACTATTGATCTGTAGTATAGTTTGAAATCTGGTATTGCTATACCGCCCAATTCACACTTCCTGCTTAGAATTGCTTTTGCTATTCTGGGTCTTTTATTTTTCCATATGAATTTCATGATTGCTTTATCTATTTCTATAAGAAATGCCATTGGTATTTTGAGTTGCATTGCATTAAACCTATAGAGAACTTTGGGTAATATTGCCTTTTTGATGATGTTAGTTCTGCCTATCCATGAACAGGGTATATTTTCTCATCTTCTAAGATCTTCTTCTATATCTCTCTTTAGGGTTCTGTAGTTTTCATTGTATAAATCTTTCACCTCTTTTGTTAGGTTGATTCCAAAGTATTTTATTTTTTTTGAGGATATTGTGAATGGGGTGGTTGTCCTCATTTCCATTTCAGAAGATTTGTCGCTGATATACAGGAATGCCTTTGATTTATGCATGTTGATTTTATATCCTGCCACTTTGCTGAATTCATTTATTAGCTCTAGTAGTTTCTTTGTAGACCCTTTTGGGTCTGTTAGGTATAGAATCATATCATCCGCAAATAGTTATAGATTAAGTTCTTCTTTTCCTATTTATGCCTTTAATTCTTTTGTCTGTCTAATTGCTCTGGCTAATATTTCTTGAACTAAATTGAATTGAAGTGGTGAGAGAGGGCATCCCTGTCTTGTTCCAGATTTTAGAGGGAATGCCTTCAGTTTTTCTCCGTTTAGAATGATGCTAACCTGAGGCTTATCATATATAGCTTTTACAATGTTGAGGTAAGTTCCTGTTATCCCTAGTTTTTCTAGAGTTTTGAACATAAAGGGATGCTGTACTTTGTTGAATGCTTTTTCTGCATCTATCGAGATGATCATATGATTCTTGTCTTTAAGTCTATTGATGTGGTGAATAACATTTATTGATTTCTGTATATTGAACCAGCCTTGCATCCCAGGGATGAATCCTACTTGATCATGGTGCACAATTTTTTTGATATGCTTTTGTATTCGATTCTCCAGGATTTTATTGAGGATTTTTGCATCTAAGTTCATTAGAGATATTGGTCTGTAGTTTTATTTCTTTGAAGTCTCTTTGTCTGGTTTCGGGATCAGGGTGATGTTGGCCTCATAGAATGAATTTGGAAGAGCTCCTTCTTTTTCTATTTCCTGAAATAACTTGAAAAGTATTGGTATTGATTCTTCTTTGAAGGTTTTGTAAAACTCCGCTGTATACCCATCCAGTCCAGGGCTTTTCTTGGTTGGTAGTCTTTTGATGTCTTCTTCTATTTTCTCCTTTGTTATTGGTCTGTTTAAATTGTGTGTATCTTCCTGACTTAATCTGAGCAAATCATATGACTTAAGAAATTTATCAATATCTTCACTATCTTCTATTTTATTGGAATATTGGGTTTCAAAATAATTTCTGATTATCTTCTGTATTTCTGTACTGTCCGTTGTGATATTGCCTTTTTCATCCCATATGTTAGTAATTTGAGTTCTCTCTCTTCTTCTCTTCATTAGCATGGCTAAGGGTCTGTTGATCTTATTTATTTTTTCGAAGAACCAACTTTCAGTTTTATCAATTTTTTCAATGGTTTTTCATTTCAACTTCGTTTATTTCCGCTCTGATTTTAATTATTTCTTGCCTTCTACTACATTTGCTGTTGTTTTGCTCTTCCTTTTCTAGGGTTTTGAGATGAAGTGTGAGCTCATTTATTTGTTGGTTTTTCCTTTTTTTGAGGAATGTACTCCAGGCAATGAATTTCCCTCTTAAAACTGCTTTCATTGTGTCCCATAGATTCCGATATGTTGTGTCTGTATCTTCATTTATCTCTAAGAATTTTTTGATTTTCTCCTTTATGTCTTCTGTAACCCATTGATCATTCAGTAACATATTGTTCATTTTCCAGGTGATGCAGGATTTTTCCTTCCTTCTTTTATCATTGATTTCCAGTTTCATTCCATTATGATCCGATAAGATACATGGTATTATCTCCACACCTTTATATTTACTAAGGGTTGCCCTATGGGATAATATATGGTCTATCTTTGAGAAGGATCCATGTGCTGCTGAGAAGAACGTGTATCCACTTGATGATGGTTGATATATTCTATATATGTCGGTTAAGTCTAGGTTATTGATTGTCTTATTGAGTTCTATAGTTTCTTTATTCAACTTTTGTCTGGAGGATCTGTCCAATGGAGAGAGCGGTGTGTTGAAGTCACCCATAATTATTGTGTTGTGGTCTATTTGACTCTTGAACTTGAGAAGAGTTTGTTTTATGAACGTTGCAACACCATTATTTGGTGCATATATATTGGTAATTATTATGTCTTGTTGGTGAATGGTTCCTTTTAACAGTATATAGTGTCCTTCTTTATCCCTTTTGATTAACTTAGGTTTGAAGTTGATTTTATTCGATATGAGTATGGACACTTCTGCTTGCTTCTGAGGACCATGTGAGTGGTATGATTTTTCTCAATCTTTCACCTTCAGCCTGTGTATGTCTTTTCCTATCATATGAGTCTCCTGAAGGCAGCATATTATTGGATCTGTTTTTTTAATCCAGGTTACTAGCCTATGTCTCTTGATTGGTGAATTTAAGCCATTAAGGTTTAGGGTTACTATTGATATATGGTTTGTATGTCCAGTCATGCTTATTTATTTATTTATTTATTTTAATTTGGCTAGTTTTCCTCTTTGGTTATTTTCCTCCCCTTTACTGAGTTACCTCTCACTGTTAGTTTTGGGTGCTGTTTTTCAATTCCTCTTTTTGTAGTGTTTTGCTCAAAATGCCTTGCAGTGCTGGTTTTCTGGCTGCGAATTTTTTAAACTTTTGTTTATTGTGAAATATTTTAATTTCATTGTCAAATATGACTTAATTTTGCTGGATACAGTATTCTTGGTTGGAATCCATTATTTTTCAGCGTTTGAAATACGTTGTTCCAGGATCTTCTCGCTTTCAACATCTGTGATGAAAAATCAGCCATTAACCTAATTGGTTTACCCCTGAATGTAATCTGCCTCCTTTCTCTCATATCTTTTAGTATTCTCTCCTTGTTCTGTATGTTGGATATCTTCATAATTATGTGTCTTGGAGTTGGTCTATTACGGTTTTATATGTTTGGGGTCCTGTAGGCTTCCAGGATTTGGCAATCCATTCCATCTTTCATATCTGGAAAGTTTTCTAAGATTATTTCATTCAACAGGTTGGTCATTCCTTTGGTTTGAACCTCTATACCTTCTTCTATCCCAGTGACTCTCATGTTTGTTTTTTTATGACATCCCATATCTCTTGGGTGCATTGCTCATGATTTCTTACCATCCTTTCTGCGTTGACTATATTCTATTCGAGTTCATAAACTTTGTCTTCATTATCTGATGTTCTGACTTCTATTTGATCTAGTCTATTTGTAATATTCTCATTTGAATTTTTAATTTGGTTTATGGTTTCCTGCATTTCTAGGATTACTGTTTGATTTTTTTTTAAATCTCTATCTCCTGGTAGAGTTCATTTTTCAATTTGAATTTGCTTATGTAATTCATTTTCAAAGTACTCTTTCATTGTTTGGACTTGCTGTCTACTGACTTCTCTAAGATTCCATTCCATCTGAGTCAGGTATGCCTTGAGTTCTTTCTCTGTCCATTTTTCTGATGCCTCTAGGTTCTCCTATATATTTAAGTTGTCCTGCATTGTTTGTAATCCTTTTTTCCCTTGTTTTTTCATGGTGTTCACGTTACTTTCCACTCTGTTTAACTGCTGTGTTTCTGTTTTCTCCTATAAATTTATTTTGGTTTTGTATATCTCTGTGGTCTCTCCTTTGTGGTGGGAGACTATGCCTAGAAATGTTGGGCTTTATTGTACTTTAAAGCTGCTTCATTCAATTCATATAAGGCTTCCGGATTCTGTATGCATATAGTGATTTGTTGTTTGGTTTTAGGACTTTATGTTTAGGTTAGGTGCTATGATGGTATGAAAGTTGGTATGTCTTGGGTACTTTGGAAGATTGCTCTACTGAAGGGGGATATTAACAGGCGATTGGATCAGGGTATTTAGTAATAGCTAGGTATTTAGGAGCCCTATAGACAGCCTCGAAACAATCACCTATTTGCATTTAGACAATTAAAACGCAATGGAAGATGTAATGCTTGGGATGAAAGTTGGGGGGAAGGGGAAGGAAGGAGCTCTTAAAAAGAAAGAGTGAGAGAGAGAGGTAGAATAGAGGAGAATGGAAAGAACAATAAAAGTTGAAAAGGGAAAGAAAGAAGGAAGGAAAAGAAAAACAACTAATAAATAGAAAATAAAAAATAGAAATAAAAAAAATGAAGTCTTAGAGATCAATTTTCTTCTCTTCCAGTAGGCAGATCTGTGCCCTCCGAGCCGAGTTTCTGCCCTCTATGTGCCGGCAGCAATCCCTGTAAGGTGGCTCCTGGGCATCTCTCAATCCCATTAGTCCAGAGCCTTTTCTGTTCTCAGGACACTCCTCCCCTTTCTCCTGTCAGCCAGCTAGACCCCCCGCTCACTGGAGGTGCTCTCCAAGGATCTGGTTACACTTGCAGCCCCCTGCGTGTCCTATTTTCTGAACGACTGAGCACTATGTCTGTCATTCATCCAAACCCCAGGGCTGTGGAGCGGTGCTCTGGGAACCGACAGTTTAATTTATCTGGACCCCTTTCGTGGGCACTGCTGCAGTCTGGCTGGGCACAATTCAGGAGCCACTTGTCAAAAGAAATGAACTTTATTTTTAGAACCACACACCAAACAAAACAGCTCCTCAGGAAAACCTTCAGAGTCCAACTGCCACCACCAGCTTCCCACAAGCCTCTCAACCTCCCCCACTCCTCCTGCTCTTGAGGCTGATTGGCTGGGTCATGTGGGCGGAGCCAAAAAAGTCCCCCAATGAGCAGCTCTGTAGTCTGAAAGGGAGGGGAAACAGCCCAATGAGCATCATCGCAGAAGAGCCAATCAGCTAGAAGTTGCTGGGGCCACTGTGAGCCAATCATCAGATGGCAGTCTGAAAGTTTGCTGGGGCCCCTTCGGCTGTGGCTCTCAACATCTCCCCCTCTCTGTTTAAACAACAAGCATGTGGCTTAGGGACTGTGCCTGCCTTAGGTTGTCCAATAGTACATATGGTCCTTACCCGTTATCGGATGAGCTGACCTCAAGGCGTCAGCCTCCTGTCTTAGGTTGGTACCATTGCAATTGGATCTTACCTGTCACTGACTACCAGTCCAGTATACAGCCACACCTGTGGAGAGGTCTTTGTACCAGCGGGGGGGGGGTGAGGTTCTTTGCCTCACCTTTGTTGGCCCCCAAATTTTAGCTGAACGATCATGACAAGCAGAAGGGAGGAAGATACACCAAGCCAATTGACGGCTCCTTTTGGAAAAACTGTACCACCGATGACATCATCAGCAAAAATACCCCAACACTACCACAAGTCGTTGCACCAACAGATAGTTCACAATGCATACAGGTGAGTTCACAATGCATACAAGTGATACAAGTGATAGTCCAGGCAAGTTCTGCAAGCAGTTCAGTGATGGCTATTGCAGAAGCTGTAGATTGGTTTTATCTTTGTCTTCACCGGCACTGGGATGAAGATAGGAATTCTGGCAATAATGGCTAAAGAAAAAATTATGTAACATTCCAGAATGCACTAAAAGAAAACAATTTTCTTAACAATTTACATTATCTTGAAGAGAATTATTAAATATAATGAAAAGGAAAGTTGAAAGTAAACAAACAGATCTGTTAACCTCCTTTTTTGTTCATATATTAAAACAATCCTCAACAGTTGTTTACCCAATTTAAATTAAACCATTTAAATCATGTGAATAAAAAAATATTTGGATCCATTTTTTCATGAGCGCTCATCATATATGATATATGGACATATGTACGTACAAACATACAACATAAAACACAAGTGTGCACACAACACGTAACATAATAGTAAAGGCCTTATAACTTTTTACAGGTGAAATCTCCATTGCAATGTTTAAAAACTCTATAGTCAAAAAATAGTACTGATCAGCAAAACATTAACCTAGGTGTGTATGAGCTCAAAAAACAAAATAGAACTTTATGATGTGGGAAAGGGCAATAATAAAATAGATATTGAAAAAAGCATCCTGGTTCTGTCGCAGATGTAAGGGTAGTCAAACTGGAGTTCTGTATATCAGCTCTTATGGATTTGAGCCAAATCATCTTCTTTTTGGTCTGTAGAAATCGCTTTAGTTAATCTTTCTGGAATCCAAATCGGCTGCTGTTCTCCCTGTGGAAACACACAAACAGACCCCTGATTCCAGACAATCACTGGGTCAGGACCTTTCCATTGTCCTGTTAGAATATCCTTCCAAAGTACCTTGGGCGTATGTACATTTTTTGGACACATATGCCTTTCCGAAGCACTAAGTCCCGATGAATCCAAATTTAAAAAGTTTAGAGTAAAAAGGGTTATTTTAAGTTTATTTTTGGGGAATATATACCCCTTCCCAATTCCTTCTTTTTGCTTTAATAAGTACATTTTAATAGTTTGATGAGCTCTTTCAACTATGCCTTGTCCCTGTGTATTGCATGGGATTCCTGTGATGTGAGTAATGCCAAATGATGAGCAAAATTGTTTAAAAGAGGTAGAGGTATAGCCAGGACCATTATCTGTTTTTAACTGTTTTGGAACGCCCACAGTGGCAAAATTTTGTAAGCAATGAGCTATAATATCTTTAGTTTTTTCTCTGGCATGAAGGGAGCCCATCAAAAATCTGGAAGAAGTATCAACTATAACATGCAAATATTTTAACTTTCCAAATTCTGGCAAGTGTGTGACATCCATCTGCCAAATATGGTTAGGTATCAGTCCTCTAGGATTGACTCCAAGATTAACTTGTGGTAAAAAGGTCACACAATTTTGACATTGTTTTATTATTTGTCTAGCTTGTTCCTTAGTTATTTTAAAATGCTTTTGTAAAGTATCAGCATTGACATGGAACCTTTTATGAAAATTTGTAGCTTCTTCTAGTGTAGAGAAAATATGTATGTCATGTGTAGTTTTATTTGTTAAATCCTTGCCCAAACTAAGGGCTCCAGGCAATCCTGAATGTACTCTGATATGTCCTATAAAGAATGGATCTTTTCTGTCCCAGATTAAACTTTGTATAGTGGAAAACAAAGAGAAAACAGTAGAGGAAGGGGAAATCCTACCAGCCTCTTCAAGGGATACCATAGCATTAACTATATACTGACTGTCAGAAAATAAATTAAATACAGAATCTTTAAACATCACAAAAGCTTGTAAAACTGCATTAAGCTCTGCCTTTTGAGCTGATTGTTTGGGTACTAAAAATGTAAACGTTTGATCAGGGGTAACTACTGCTACTGTACCATTATTTGACCCATCAGTGAATACATTTGGAGCATTCATGATAGGGGTATTTCTTGTCATTTTTGGAAAAATTACAGGATGCGATGACCAAAAAGACAATAAAGGATTAGATGGTAAGTGGTTATCAAATGAAACATTAGATTTGCACATGATTATTGCCCAAGTATTTAACTCATTAGCTAACTCATCAATTTGATTCATAGTATATGGAGTAATAATTTTATTGGGAGAAATTCCAAACACTCCCTTTGCTGCTTTTATTCCTTTGAGTATTAATTGTCCTACAGCCTCAGGATACCTAGTAAGAATAGCGTTAGGAGAATAAGATAAATGTATCCATAATAATGGACCTTCTTGTCAAAATACTCCTGTAGGAATATTTTTTGTTGGTAGTACAATAAATAATAAAGGCAAACTTATATCAATCCTATCCAAATGCATATTTTCCATATATGTTTCAATGATTTTTAATGCCTTTCTTGCTTCAGGCGTTAACATTCGGGGTGAATTTGGATCTGATGGATCTTTTAGGATATCAAATAAAGGTCCCAACTCTCCTGTTGGTATACCTAGATGAGCCAATCAGCTAGAAGTTGCTGGGGCTGCTGTGAGCCAATCATCAGCTGGCAGTCTGAAAGTTTGCTGGGGCCCCTTTGGCTGTGGCTCTCAACAGGGCACGCCCCCGGGAACTGGCAGCTAAGACCTTGGGTGTCAGAGCTGGTGGTAACGGGGGTTGGGGATGGAGAATCCCTTCTTCCCTCGGCCCCTACAGTCACTTCCACGCCGCTGGTGTTAGGGGGAGTTGGGAGTCGGGAGTTCCCTCTGCTTCTCTCAGCCCCTACAGTCACGCCCACGCCACTGGCAGTAGTGTGAGTTGGGGTTCGGGAGTCCCCTCTGATTCCCTCCGCCCCTACAGTCACGCCCACGGAGCTCTGGGTTGAGATTTTTGAGGTTTCCGGCTGTATGTATCTGGTGGGGGTGGGAGTCACACACCTGCTAAACCAATTCCGCTGGGAAGGAATCCCTTCTGCCCAACTTTGGTGATGTCACCTCTCTGCTATGGCAGGCCCCAGACTCCTTGCCAGAGTGTCCCAAGGGAGGGGTGGGTCTGGCCTGTCTCTGGTCTGACCCAGTCTCGGTTGGTTTCAGTTCCGGTTCACTGTTTCATGAAGGCTTGGTTAGCGACCTCTTCATTTGATCCCTATGTCGCGCCCTGGTGAACCTCCTCCTACTGTGCTGGTCTCCGCACAGCAGCAGAGGTTGGCGGGTCTGGACCTCCCTGCCTTGTGGCAGAGATTCACTCCTCTGGGGCAAACTATCACCTCCAATAATCCTACAAATTCTCCAGCAGGTCTCACTTCAGCGGAATTTTGCTAGAAGTCTCTCAGCAGGTAGAATCTGAACGTATTAATGCGTCTCTCTGTTCCCGTGTTTGAGGAGGTACTGAAAGGGCAGCCTCCCCGCCCGACGCCATGTTGGGTCTCCCGCCCATGCCCTTTTTAAAAACGGGAAGGAAGATGGATTCAGAAGATCTCAATTAGGTCAAGACCGATCTATAAAACAGCTGAAATCAAACATCTTGTAGCAAAAGGCAGAATTTTTGGAGGAGAGCCGTGGGACAGAGCTGGATAAGGTTGTGGAGAGGTTGTCAGTGTCCTCCACTGTCAGCTTCCTGACTTGCATTTGCTGGTTTTAGGCTTCCACTGTCTGTCAAGGAGCAAGATCTCTTTCAATTCCATTTCAAAGGGATGGCTCCACACCTGACCAAAGCTTCAGTCCTTGCCCTTTCACAGGAGTAGCCCATTGAAGGGAGAAAACGTCAAGTGTCCTGTGGGCGATCGGCACATAAGCAGTGGATGTCTGCTGCTATTCATGGATTTGGGGTCTCGCTGGAGGCTGAGGGAGTTGCTGTGGGAAGACCTCACCTTCTTCCCTACCACCTCTGTGCCTGGAGGTGGCATGTGGCTCAGACCAGCCTCGATTGTCACAGCAACAGCCCAGGTCATGGGGCTGTGCCCTGCATCCACAGAGCAGACAGGTTGGTCCCACTCCTCCATGGCCCCTCTCCCTGATTGGCAGAGGCTTCTGGCCCTATCTGCCCTGAGCTCTACCTCACCCTCTTCCGGGCTGCGTCCCTTCCCCCAGGACATGGAGGTGGACCTGGCCCTGCATGCCCCCTTTTCTCGCACTCTGTGCCTCAAATTTGGCCATACTCCTTCCATGAACCTATCTCAGTTTCCCACGTCTGTCTTACTCCAGGAGGAGATTGAGCGCAAACTCTTTTCTTAACCAGCTCTTTTTTTAGAGAGAGAGAGAGAGAGAGAGAGAGAGAGAGAATTTTCTAAAATATTTATTTATATACTTTTTATTTTTCGGTGGACACATCTTTATTTGTATGTGGTGCTGAGGATCAAATCCTGGCCGCACGCATGCAATGCGAGCGTGCTAATGCTTGAGCCACATCCCCAGCCCTCAACGTGCTCTTTTGATTTAAAAGTTCTGATGCTTCATGAAATTAAGACCATCTATTAATGCAATTAGATTAAACATTAATATCAATATTTATATATTCTTGTTTAATTCTAAAGGTTTTTAATTATTTGATTTGAAAAAAACTGACATGTGAATTGGATACATGGAGTGATTTTTCTCTGTAGGAGTGATTTATTCTCCAGGAAGCTTAGTAAAATAACATCATTCATATCACTAGTTGCAGTTAGATGAAATTAATAATTTTGTGATAATGCAGAAGTCAGAATTAAATTCTGCATCACCTAATACATGTTAAAGAGTCACCCAGGTAGAAGGGAAGTGATGACCAAAACATGGGTCATACATTCTAACTATGGGGAACCAGTCTCAGAGAACAAGTAAATAAAATGTATGGCATGGTTTGACCTCCACAGAGAAGGATCAAGAGAAGAAGTTGGATGTTGGCCAACAGGGGAAACAGGATGCAATTTGTAATATAGAATCACTCAAAAACCAGGGACAACGTGAAATTTTAGAAGATAGCTGGGGGGAGGAGCCAGTGGGCACTGGGATGTGGACAGCAGCCCTGAGGAGGGGACTGGAGTAGCCACATCCACAGTTTAGGAATGATGTGGAGGTTTGCAACAAGGGCCACAAAACCTCAAACCAGTGGACGTGTAAGACCCTAAAGAAAGCACCTGACCTTCTAGGGAGTACCCCGTGGTAGACCTTCATGGTTCACACAGAGGTGAGCGCGTGTGACTTGCTCTGTGCTCCCTGGGGTCACTGTCCTGGTTCTCCAACTGTGGGTGGTCCATGGAGCCCCGTTCTGGCCGTCTCACACAGGAAGACCCTTATTTGGGCTAAGACAGACCTCAGAGTTCCAGTGAAGGGCATGAGGGAAGAGGACCTGTTTCCTTGGGCTGTCTGGGAATGGGTTCATTCTGGTGGTCACTGCCATGTCTGGGCCCATCTCAGTGTCTACTAGATTCCAAATGATTCCACTTGTGTCACTGGTTCCCTCTCTTTGCACACTGTGGTCTCTGTTGCTCTAGGTCTTGGACCATCTACCAGTGACCAGACAGCAGGAGTAGCACACATGTCCTGGCACCCCTATCTCCAGTCCTGGGCTCTAGGATCCCTGGGGAAGTACTGGGTGGAGTCAGGTGAGGACTCAGGGGCTCACACTGGGCACCTCCCAGGGGCTCCTGTGTGGTGGACTCAGGGATAAATGGCCCAGAGGTCAGGGGTTTTTCTTGTGGAGGGAAGGAGAGGACCAACAGGAGTGAGAGTCACATCCCACCCCAACAAGACGGAGTTGGCCCTTAGACACGGGTTTTAAGCAGGAGCATGACATCTTGGTTGAGAAGAGGAGGACAAGCAGGGAAGGGTGGGGTCGTGTGTGTGTGTGTGTGTGTGTGTGTGTGGTGTGTGTCTGGTGTGTGTGTGTTGTGTGTGTGTGTGTGTTGTGTGTGCGTATGTGTTATGTGTGTGTGGTGTGTGTGTGTTGTGTGTGTGTGTGTTGTGTGTGTGTATGTGTGTGTTGTGTGTCTGGTGTGTGTGTGTTGTGTGTGTGTGTGTGTTGTGTGTGCGTATGTGTTATGTGTGTGTGGTGTGTGTGTGTTGTGTGTGTGTGTGTGGTGTGTGTGTGTGTGTGTTGTGTGTGTTGTGTGTGTGTGTGTGTGTTGGGTGGCTGTGTGGTTCACAGGGCAGCAGGGAGCTGTGGCCATGCTGGTCCAGACCCTGGGATCTGGGGGCACTGCTCCAGCCCTCCTTTCCCCACACCCAGATCCTGCCCTCAGTGGCCCTGCCTGAAGCTCTGAGGCTCAACCCCTCAGCACCCTGGAGCATGGCCATGAACTCTGGGTGGCTTGGTCACTGCCTCCGACCCCTTCAGTTCGGGGGTCTCCTTGGAAGCTGCACTTTACAGGCGCCGTCAGGTTCCCACAGCGGAAGGCATCCACCCGGGTGCCTGGGCCAGGTGGGGCTGAGTCCTACTGGTGCCTGGTGTGTCTCTGGACCCCAGGTCTGTGTGCCCAACCCAGCTCCAATAGTGTGCTACATGGTGGGGACAAAAGTGCGTCACCCTGAGGGGTACTCTGCTTTTCTTCCTATGTGTGCTGTCCCCACTAAGAACCCTTCCTTCCATTCCTAGAGCTGTCTGTGTGGAGCCTCTGCAGCCCAGGCCCTAAAAACCAGATTACCCTCAGTGAGTTCAGGAAAAGTCCCACACTTTGAAGAGAGAAGGCGGTTTCTCTAGAAGCTGTAATGGCCAACTGGAAGCAGACAGTGATTGCTTTGCCACCACATGGGAGAGTCTTTGAGAGTGAGTCCACTCTAGTGAGGGCAGAGCTCAGAGACAGGAGAGGGAATCAGGGGCACCAGCTGCATTTCAGCGTTCTCACACTCTGTGGTTGAACCTGTGTTCACCTTGGAATCCCATCTATGAAGCCCGGATTTTGTTTAAAGTGCATTCATTGTCGATAACCCAAAGGAGTGCTCATGGGACACACAGCAAGCTTCCAAGGAGCAAATGCACAGAGGCCTTGCTAGAAGGAATTTATTTGGGCTGGGAGGGAAATTGATGACATGGCACAGTGAAACAGCAGCTCCCTTCTAGGTGTCAAAGCAGATTGTGACTTAAGAGCAGCAAAGCCTGTAAAAGATGCCATTCAGTCTGCAGCTTCCTACGGTGCGCTCCAGGATCCCACACATGATTTTACAGGAGCACACCACTCCTGCCCTTACACCTGCAGACACAGAGAAAGTGTCAGAATCAGTGCTGGGCAGGAGGAGAGTCTGGGGAGGTGCAGTCTGGGTGGCAGGTTCCTCCTGTAAGTGCATTACAGAGAGTGGCCTGTGCAGACTCAGCCTATTGGAGTAAGGCACATGGCAAGCTCAGGTCACCCACATGGTCAGACACACACTTCTCCTGTCTTCACTACGGCCCCATCACACATATGACTGAATACTCCTTCACACATATTTCCCATTCCTAAATGTTCCTTCTGAGAGAAAGAAGAAAATTGTCTCCCTGAGACTAAGGCAGTCATATTAGATCCAGAAAGGACTGGTCAGTAAGTGTCTTCATGCACTAAACCTAGTATGGGTACAAACCTATCTTAGAACCAAAGGTTTTTGAGGAAAGACGTCCTCTGCCAAGAGTTATCAGGCACTCACTGTTCAATGAGAAATTTGAGGGCTCTGGGGCTTAAGTGAAGTCACTTCAGTGACTGTGGCTGGCCTGATTCTGGGGCCCATCTGCCGTCCTGCCTTTGGACTCTGTGTGTCCTACAGGAAGGCAGCTCTCACCTGCATCCTGAGCCGAGTTTTCATCCCCTGTAAAGGAGATGGTTGCCACCTGGTCCTCTTGTCCTGGCTGCTGCTGGTCCGGGGCCTCCTCAACTCTTGCTCTGAGGGGCTCAGCCTGGGCCTGGAGGGCCAGCAGGAGAAGGGCAGCAAAGAGGGCGAGGGTCCTCATGGCTGGAGTCACCTGGGGGAATGGAGGCAGGGGCCTGAGAGTGTGGAGGAAGACGTGGGCTGCATTTGCAGGTGTGTGAGGAGCAGGTTCACAGCCCGTGGCGGTGTCTCCATTGGATGGGAGGAGGGGGAGCCTTGTCCTTGAGGTCCTCAAGGCAAACTGACAATGACGATTAAGACTCTGCTAAGGTTTTCTATTTCCCACTTAGATTTCCCATTTCCCTTTAGATCAAATTTTCCTGTTTAATATTTGAAAAGCAAGATCCTCTGGAGCACAGAGGAGTAGAAGGTGAGCTCTCCTGAGCAGGGCTCAGGGCTGACTCTCCCTCTGAAGGGGGTATTGAGTCAGGGGGTGAGCAGGCTCCTGCCTGAGCAGGAGTGGAGCTCACAGTGGCCTCATCAGGGTGACAGGAGCTCAGCAGGATCCTGGGCAGAGAGCGGCCTAAGCTGAAGCCTGTTGGTGTTTTCCATCTTTTGGAGCAAGCAGTGGCTACTTAGAACCTGTGTCTAAAGTGCACCACCTGATGTAGAATGTGCACTGTTGGACCTTTGTCTCACATCAGATGGATTTGAAACCTCAACACAAGACCTGAGAACACAGGACGACTGGAAGGACACCTAGAGGTGCCTTCTTGACCCTGGACTGGGCAGGGAGGTCTTGCCTGTGACCCCAAAGGCAGAGGCAGCAGAAACCAAGGTGGAGCTATGGGGTGACCTCAGACCAGGCAGCTTTCCACACACAGGAAGCCACCAGCTGGATGAGGAAGCACACCAGGAAGTGGGAGGAAACATGGGGAAAGCAGGAGTTCACACAGGATTCATGTCCACAGACACAGGCAACAGAGCACGTCAGTAGCCAAACCAAATGACCTGGTTGAAACATGAGCAGCAGACCTTAGTGGACATTTCTCAAAATCAGGGAAAGTTTGAAGGAGCCACTGTTCTGAGCCGGACAGAACCTGTAGGGTGCGTGTGTCTGGAGCCTTTGAGCTCCTCAGTAACTTAGCTGAGAGGTGCACCCCTGGGCATCTCCCAGGGGCCTGCAGAGGACCCCTCCAGGGCCTCCCCACAAGGGGTTCCTGCACAGGAGGAAGTGCTATCAGGTCAATGAGCTGAGCAGAGGGCAAAGCTCTGGAGCTTTCAGTTACTCACAGATCCTCAGCGAGGCTGGGCGACAGAAGCAGGCAGAGAGCAGTTCCGAGTCCCAGGTCTCCTGAAGCCACAGCAGCCGCACACTCACAGGACACACTTCCCCTATTTAAAGGACACTGGGTGGGGTGTCGTCATCTCTGTGTGTTTCTATTGGGCACTTCCAACAACTCTTGCACAAGGGCGATTGAACAATTAGTTGTGGTGGTAGGGTCAGAAGAGGGGCCCAAAGGGCCATCTTACTTTTGTCCAGCTGTCTTTGCCTGGTCTAGGTGGTAACCAAGCTCCTTCTCCCTTCCTCCTAAGGTGGTAGACCCTGTGGCTGAGGCTGAAGCACCCAGAGCAGAGAACATTAAAAGGTGTCAGGAAATCATAGTCTGCAGGTCATATTCAGGCTTTGCTAAGAAGACTAAGCTAAGATTGCCAAGACCACACAAGAGGGCTTAAAATAAGCTCTTGATCAGCCTCCCCAGAGGCCGGGGGTCTCACCAGGAGAGCCAATTACAGCTTTTGGCCAGTGGGGAGCCTGGGCCCTGGGGAGCTGGTATGCACTCTTGCCTGTCTTGTGGAGCTGGGCAGGCCACACTGGAGTCTCCCTGCCTCATGATGTGCATACAGATCAGTTCCCAAGGAAACCAGCATCTACTTGCTTGGCCAGTAGAAAGGCCAGGCTAAAGGACTGTCTGACCATCTGGGCCAAGCACTCATCAGATTGATGGCCCTCAAGGAGGCAGCCAAGATGGTAGAGAGATTGTCCTTAGCCATTCTCACCTGGGGTTGTGTGCTCAAAGACATTGTACCCAAACTGGAGCTGAACAGTCTCAAAGTGTCTCTCAGTGGAAAAGCACTAGTCTAGTTTGCATGAGTCCTGGGTTGACTTGGCAAAACTGAACATAAAAAAATACCTGTTGTATGTAAGGTGGTGAAGACTGACATTTATGTCTATAAACTGTTCCTTACCATCTCATGCCTCCTCATGGTGTGGTAAATGGGACCAGGTTCCTGGAAAAGAGAAATGAAACTCACAACCCCTGAGATACTAAGTACCCATGTCAAGTTTGCTAAATTCAAATACAGTGAGTGACCCTCTAGGTATTAGGGTTGTGCATATATCGAGGCTAGTGGACCATCTCAGAAGACTTGCTTTATCTCTGTCAAGGTGGACATGTCAGTCTGAAGAATTTGCAGGAATGTGTGAGTCACAGAGAGGCTGAGGGCCTCAGTCCTGTGTCAGATAATGAAGGCCAGGTCTTCAGGGAGGTTACACTGCAGGGACCTAGCATGTCTGTGTTGTGTGGGGCCAGCAGATGTTTGAGGAATCTGGGCACAGGTCTCAGTACAGTACAGGGCCATATTAGGAATGGGGTCTCAGATGATGGTTTCGGGGGCCTTGTTGGTGTCTGGAGGGGCCCAGCAACATGTGGATGTGGAGAGGAGCATTGGTGGTGTGTGCAAGAGGGATATCCTGGCAGTTGTTACAACCTCGGGTGGCCCCCAGAAGTTAGAACATAAAGCAACTCCAATCCCTACGTGTTTCCCCACTGAGGCAGGAGAGAGCAGTGTTATTGTGAAATCCAGTTAGACTGGCTGTTGTAATGTTTGGGTCTCCCAGTTCCACGAGTTTTGCATAACTCCTGGGCATCTTCCCAACTGGCCTAGGCCTTGCGCTTCCTTACAGTAGGGGGCATAGCTACTGGGGCCTCACTGAAGGCAAACAGTGGTCTCAGAAAATGCCATTCTGTGGGGTCATGTTTTGGATATTTAGGGAAGCGTGAGCCCAGTTGTGTGTCACTGGACATGAACGGCACTACCTCAGCTGCCTAAGATATCCCCAGCTCTACCACGCGGCCTGCGCAGTGGTTTCATTAATGAGGTTCTGGCATTCAGTTAGTTAGAAGAGATCAAAATAAAACACACAGACAGTACCTTATTTTAATGCTAGGTCCAAGACGGCTCGCCTCGCCTCCCTGTTTCCCTGCCTCCAGCCGCTCAGCAGGGCAGCGAGGATTACTCTGGGCTAGCAGGGGAGAGAGAGAGAGAGAGCGAACACGCCGGGGATCAGCCTTTTATTTGGGGGGACAAGAGATTCAGGGGAGAATTCCATCCAATGAAGGTTGAGGGGGGGGCTGTACTCCAAGGTCAGGGTCAGTGATTGGGTCTTCAGGGTCAGTGGTTACGCACACCCCCACACGGATGGGCTCTCTCATCAGGAAAGGGTCGGGATAACTCCGACACAGCCAGAGTGCCTCAGGCCCTTAACGGGAGTCACCCAATCACGTGTCAGAATGGCTCCCCACATATTCCCCCTTTTTATTCTTAACAATGAGGCGGCGGTTCACTCTCTGGAGTCCCCGGATTCTTGATTGGAAGACTCGCCATCCTATAGTTACAATACAAAAGAGAATTAACAGCAAAGAGAATAATCCAATAAGGTACCAAGCGGAGTGTTTAAGAATATTTCTAGGGTTGAATCCATTTAATTCCTTCAATATTTGGTTAGCCAAAGAAGAAGGATCTGAAAAATCAGCTCTATTATTTTGAATGTCTTGGATATGGTGATGAAGTTCCAGAATATCCAAGCTATTATTACTATTTTGCCAAATACCTAATAAATGGTTTTTAACCTTCTCCCAATCCCAGAGAGAAGCATTGTACTTGGCAGCTGTAACACATACATACTTATAATTAGCATGGCATTTAAGCCTTTCCTTAAATTTTAAGGCTGAAAGTTCATTACCAATGTTAATAACAGTCGCCTCTAAGGCGTTTAACTTAGTCTCAATCCTTTCATCAATATTTACTTGATTACGCAGAGCCTTGGAAGTATTTTGAGCTAAATTATTAAGAAATTTTGCATGCTGAATATTTTGAGACAATGTCAGAGATGCAGAGACGGTTGAGGCAATAAATGAGACCAGTGCTAAGACACCAACAATTATGACTCCAATAGCACGTTTAGGTCTTGTTAGCTGGGCATGAATTTGCTGCAGGACTTGTAAACCAGCATCAGCATACCATGGCTCTGAAATATTAGCAGGTAATAAAACAAAAGAGGGCTGATGAAGTATCAGCACTCCTTTTCCTCCATTATACCTAGAAATACAATTGGTTAGGTTGCACTTATTACAAGTAACAAAATATCTATCATCTATCCATCTAACTTTTACATTTCCAATAATTAAAACATAAGGAGATTGGACACAGGCTCTTAAGCCATAGCAAGATCCCTCTTTACAGTTCTTGCCAACAAATTTTGGTAAAGGTTTGTCTGAAAAATGTAAATACTCTGAGGCAGCAATTAAACGCCAAATATCTTTTTGAATACCTCCTTCACTATAAGTCAAAATACTACTAACAAATCCTGCAGGTGTCATAGCAGAATTTCTTCGTAATTGTCTCTTATCAATTTTTGGAGACCAGTCTAAAATATACCCACTAGCTTTAGACACCTTATGTTGTACAGGAAAGGTATTTACACAATCCATCCATTTAGGAAAGGTGCCAATTTCAATTATAGAACTATTTGGACAGTGGGGTACCGGTGGAGGTTTTGCAGAAATGACTGGCTTGTTATGGGAAAGTCCCATCTTAATTACTGATCTAGTATTAGGTTTTAAGTCTCCATAAATAGAATTATTTGTCAGTCTAGGTTTACCAATCGCTGTCTTTTCTTCAAATGATACTTTTAGACAGCCAGCATGTTTATCATGTGACCAACATAAAGGTAATTGGGCACTGTAGCCAGAATAATTAAATCTAGTCACATGATTGGGAGTAATATGAGTATCTGTAAATCCTCCCATCATGAATGAGTCATTAGTAAATACTGGAATAGATTCTCCAGTCCACACAGCTGGGTGTACCAGGGGTGGATCTGGGAAATATGTCCAATAAGTGTCTACTTGATTCCCTTTTACCTGACAGCCCAGTAGGGCAATTACTGTCGCTACCATCAAGACTGGGGTCCTGTTCTTTCCTAGGCGTCGAAGGATTTGGGAAGCATGGGTTGTCAATTTCTTCACATCTTTCCACGAAATCAGCTTCTCGGCTGGTTCAATCTGGTCTTTCTTCATCTTTTTCCGATATCTCCTCCTTCTGGGTTGTGGCTCCTCCGTGTCTATCCTCAGTCGCTTGAGTCTGGGTTCTATCTCCTCCATGTCTGATAGCACGTTCAGGCACCCAGATAGGACGAAAAGCACCTTCTGGAAAAATACAAGCATGCCCTCGGCCCCATGATATTACCGGATCTGGGCCCTTCCACTGACCAGTCTGTAAATCTTTCCACAGAACTCTGCCTAATGGGCCTGTCACCGAGGGAGACATTTGCCTCTCAGCAGCAGTGTGACCTTCTGTGTCACAGTTTAAAAAATTTAAAACAAATAAGGCATGATTAAGGCTATTTTGGGGAGTCATTATCTTATTCCCCCTTTTTAATTTTTGTAATTGAAGTTTAATAGATAAATGAGCTCGTTCTACAATGGCTTGACCTTGGGGGTTATAAGGAATTCCTGTTTTATGATTAATTTGAAACTCTTGGCAAAATTGTTGAAAAGCAGAGCTTACATAAGCTGGAGCATTATCTGTTTTAATCTGCATAGGACACCCTAAAACAGAAAAAGCTGCTAAGCAATGAGAAATTACATGTTGAGTATTTTCCTTAGTACGTGCTGTGGCAAAAATAAATCTAGAATAAGTGTCCACTATGACATGCACATAACATTGCTTACCAAATTGAGGAATATGAGTTACATCCATTTGCCATATTTGATTTGGTTTTAAACCACGGGGATTTACCCCTGATGGCAGAGATGGAGTGTAAATAACACACTTAGGGCATTGGCTTACAATCTGACGAGCCTGTTCTCTGGTAATACTAAATTTTTTACGTAAGCTAGAAGCATTTTGATGATGCAAGGAATGGGAAGCTAGGGCACAGTCATATGAAGACATCTGTTGACAAAAAGCTACTAATTTATCAATATTATCATTACCTGCAACCAAAGGTCCAGGGAGGCTAGAATGTGCTCGGATATGTCCAATAAAATATGGGTACTTCCTCATTAGCACTGTCTTTTGTAAATTATGAAATAATTCAAATAACTCCTGTGATGAAGTAAACCCAATAACTGAGGTTTCAATATTTTTGGTAACTCTGACTGCATATAAGCTGTCAGAATAGATATTAATAGGCTCATTTGAAAAATAATCTAAGGCCAAAATCAGGGCTTGAAGTTCTGCCCTTTGAGCTGAAGTATAAGAAGTTTGTATTACCTCTGTGTGAACACGGCTGAAGAAACCTGCCTTACCAGAGCTGGAACCATCTGTGAACACCGATAAAGCTCCCTCTATTGGATGGGAAAGTACAATCTTTGGAAAAATAAGTGATGTTAATGATGCAAATTGTACAATCTTATCACGAGGATAATGGCTATCTATCTGGCCAGGGAAATCTGCAAAAGCTATCTGCCATGAACTAGAAGTTTGAAAAAGCCAATTAGTCTGTTGAACAGAAAATGGAATAATTATGATATCAGGCTCAGATCCAATTAATTGTAAAATCCTAGTTCTACCCTTAATCACTAATTGAGCTATAGAATCATGAAAAAGAATTAATGTTCTTTGAGGGGAATGAGATAAGTAGATCCATTCAATAACTCCTAATCTTTGCCATATGGCTCCTGTTGGGGTATGTTCAGTTGGAAATATTAATAAATACAGTATTTCTTTAGGATCTATTCTAGTAAGCTGTGCATTTTTAATTGCAATTTCCACTTTCCTTAAGGCTGCTTTGGCCTCCAAAGTTAGTTGACGTGGAGAGGTTGGAGAAGGATTTCCTTGTAATATCTGAAATAAAGGACTTAACTCAGAAGTAGTTAACTTTAAGGATGGTCTTAGCCAGTTAATATCTCCTAATAGTTTTTGAAAATCATTAAGGGTATGTAACTCCTTAACTCTTATCTGAAGGTTTTGAGGACGGATTGTACTCCCTTGAATTATCTGACCTAGATATTGAAAAGGAGATACCTTTTGAATTTTTTGAGGAGCTATACTTAAACCCATAGTTGTAAGTGAGGTCTCTAACTGAGTAAAAATTTCTGAAAGTACTTCTGAATTAGCATGGGCCAATAATATATCATCCATAAAATGAATAATGTATGCATCAGGGAAGCTATTTCTAATGGGATCTATTGCCTGATCAACATATTTTTGACACAGTGTAGGGCTATTACGCATTCCCTGAGGAAGGACTTTCCAGCAGTATCTTTTAACAGGTTCCTTAAAATTAACTGCTGGGACAGTGAAAGCAAATTTTTCACAATCTTCAGGATGTAACCTTATAGAGAAAAAACAGTCTTTTAAATCTATTACCATCAAGCTGTAATCTAAAGGAATGGCTGTGGGGGAGGGAAGTCCTGGCTGTAATGATCCCATAGGCCGAATTGCCTGGTTTATTGCCCTTAAATCCTGTAATAATCTCCAATTTCCTGACTTTTTCTTAATAACAAAAATAGGTGTATTCCAAGGGCTAAGTGTTGGTTCAATATGACCAGCTTGAAGTTGTTCCTCAACTAATCTATGAATTATTTTAAGCTTTTCCCCTGAGATGGGCCACTGAGAAATCCAAATAGGCTCTTCTGTGAGCCACGTAATTTTTTCAGCTGTTTTAAGGATCGGGGAAGTACTCAGTGCCCCTAATAAAAATTTTGTCCTGAAGTATTTACTAATCCTTGCCGTGGAGACTGGCTTGTAAACAGATATTCTTCCTGAAAGTTTTCCCTATCATCTCCAGGAAAATACCTCTGATTAATTTCTTCAACTGACCTTATAGAATTTGGGGTGACTAGTAGCAGTCCCATTTTGGCTAGTATATCTCTTCCCCATAGATTAGCTGGTAAAGACTCTAACACATAAGGCTTAAATATTCCACTGTTCCCATCAGAATCTTCCCAACGGAGATAGTTGGCACTTTGAGCAGGCTGTGAAATTTTTCCTATTCCTTCTAGATTAGCTGAGGCTGTATGCAGAGGCCACTGCCTGGGCCAAAACCGGCTGGATAACACGGAGCTATCAGCGCCTGTGTCAATTATTCCTAGGAAATTTTTATTATTAATTCTAAGTTTTAATAAAGGGCGTTCTTGTCGCACTAACTGGGACCAATATACTCTGTCCGGCGGTTTAGAAACTGAATCTGCCGGCAGGTGCCTTTCTGAGACACAAGGCAATAATATTAATTGAGCAAAAATATCCTTTGGGGTGAGTCTTAGGGCATAATTGGATCTTACAGTAACATATAATTGTCCTTTAAATTTTGAATCTATCACACCAGGTATTACTTCAATAGCTCCCTTTAAATTATTACGCCCCAAAATTAAACCTACAGTATTTTCAGGAAGCGGCCCGAAAATCCCAGTAGGGATTTGTGTTGGTCCCGTTTCAGGATCTAATTCAACTGTCTCTGAAGGTCCTAAGAAAACTGTCTGTGATCCATGTCTCTGCTCCGGTAAAAATCGCGGACTGTCCTGGTCGGCGCCGCTAGTGACGTCACACTGTGCGACGTCTCCCCATATTGTTTCTGGGCCCGGGGAGGGGCCGAACGGAAGTTTTTTGTCCCCTCGCTAGGAGGAAATACTTGTGGCGAGAAGGCGGGCTCATCCGCGCCACCCGAATCAACCACGGGGCGCCGAGTCCTGCAATATCTATTATCGCCAGTAGATGGAGCCCTAAACCTAAATTTGCGTTGGCGACATTCGTAGGCGAAATGACCGGGTTTTCCGCAAACGTAACACTTGCTGCGGGACTTCTGAACTGAATTTTGTGGCCCCAAAGTTTCCTTTAATACTGTTGCTAAGGCCACCGTTTGCAACTGAGTGGAATCTAAGTCAGAACACAAGCGAATATACTCAGAAATTGTTCCTTTCTTACGATGGGGGCGGAGAACATCTTGGCAAATTTTGTTTGCGTTCTCAAAAGCCAATTGTCTAACAATAAATTCGCTAGCTCCTGGGTCCCCGATGGACCTGTTCGCAGCCTGATATAGTCGGGCTACGAAATCTGAATAAGTCTCACTGGCACCTTGTCTGATTTTGGTAAGAACTAAATTGGACTGGTCCTTGGGGACAATTTGCCTCCAGGCACGTTTTGCACAATCAGTTATTTGATTGTACACTACAAAATCATAATTTAGCTGTCTTTCTAAATCAGCAAAATCTTCAGTCCCTAAAAACATCGTTACTGGCGTTTCTATGCCCTGTCTCCTGTTCCTTTCTGCTTGTTCATTACAAAAATCAGTCCAGTAAGTTTTCCAAAGCAAGTAATCTCCCCCGCTCAGACAAGATCTGGCTAAAAAAATCCAATCACTAGGAGGAAGGGGTTGTGAGCAAATATTTTCTATCAGACTCTGAACAAAAGGCGAATTTGGGCCGTACGTTTCACATGCATTTTTCAATTCCTTGATAGTTTTAAAAGGGATTACAGCATGAACTCTAACTCTCTGATCTTGTTCATTAGTTTGCTCAAAAACTGGAAAGAGGTGAAAACCAGTAGTATCCTCCCCCATTTCTTGAGCCTTTCTTATACCTTGCTGAACTGGGGTAAGAAAAGTCATCTTTAATTCAGCACACCTGTTAAATTTGGTTCTTCTAGCAGGTATCGGCCGAATTTTAAAAGCTTGGGCAGGTGGTGCTAAATGCAGTCTATTAAAATTTCTCTCTAAGTCCTGAGTTTCTATGTCTAATTCTTCTTCCTCAGACTGTGAGCTGCTATCAGACTCTGTACTATCGCCATTTGGAATTTGGGTTTCTAACTCACGTGGCTGAGAAGAAACCTGAGCCCCACTAGGAGTTTCCTTTGTATTTTCCTCTCCAGGAAGATTGGTTACCACTTCTGGAGGGCTCTCCAAGATTAGAGATGCTTCTTCTTTATCATGCTGTTCTGTACAATCTGTCTGCGGGCTAGCTTGCACATTTCTAACCTTTGTTTTAGCTCCTAGCGCTTTTGTTTTAAAACGGCTCAAAGGAAAGGAAATTAATTTAGCTTCAGGCTGATTTTCCATTTGAATAGACCTAATGGCTCTTTGAATACCTCTCAGAAGCTCTTCTGGTGGCCACGGACTCTGGTCCATGTATTCAAAGAGACAAATTTCTAGGGCCGTCCAAGTTTTCTGTATATTCTCTATGCCTCCAGGTATTTCAGTAGAAAGACAAACTCTCTGTAACTTTCTTCCTAATTTCTCCCAAGTAAGTAAATTTGGAGACTCTTGGTCACAAAACCAAGGACAATATTCACCTACAATCTTTAAGAATTGCAATAACTGAGTTTTCTTTATCTGTTTTCCTTTCTGATTAATTATACTGTCTAAAATAGTTAGATACATTTCCTTATCCGAAGAAGTAGAATTTCCCATTTTAAGTAAATTAACGTCTCTTTCCTTCAATATCTCCCGGTACTTTTGTGACTCAAATGTCACTTTTTTCTTTCTCTTATCTTATTTCTTATTTTCCTTATCCTCTTTATTACTTTTGTGACCCAAATGTCACCTCTTTCTTTTCTTTATTCTTTATTCCTTACTTTCCTTTATTTTCTCTTTATTTCTTTTCCTTATCTTCCTTTTTATTTTTTCCCTTAATCTTTTTAGCGCGCGCTCCCACTCAATCTAACTAATTCAGAATGCCCCCCTCTTGGGCGCCAATTCTACCACGCGGCCTGCGCAGTGGTTTCATTAATGAGGTTCTGGCATTCAGTTAGTTAGAAGAGATCAAAATAAAACACACAGACAGTACCTTATTTTAATGCTAGGTCCAAGACGGCTCGCCTCGCCTCCCTGTTTCCCTGCCTCCAGCCGCTCAGCAGGGCAGCGAGGATTACTCTGGGCTAGCAGGGGAGAGAGAGAGAGAGAGCGAACACGCCGGGGATCAGCCTTTTATTTGGGGGGACAAGAGATTCAGGGGAGAATTCCATCCAATGAAGGTTGAGGGGGGGGCTGTACTCCAAGGTCAGGGTCAGTGATTGGGTCTCCAGGGTCAGTGGTTACGCACACCCCCACACGGATGGGCTCTCTCATCAGGAAAGGGTCGGGATAACTCCGACACAGCCAGAGTGCCTCAGGCCCTTAACGGGAGTCACCCAATCACGTGTCAGAATGGCTCCCCACACCCAGCCTCTGCAGATATAGAAAGAATGCAGGTGACCATGGAGTGAGATCTGTTGCTGTCTTCATTCTCTTTCGCTTGATGACCTCTAGGTATGATGTTTTGCTGTGAAGCGGTGACATTTCACCAATAGTCTCATGGATGCAGGTGTTTAGTCATCTGGATGTGGGGGTCATCTTCCCTTGGGGCCACTCATGAAGGGAAGTGGAGCATTGTGTATCCAGTGCCTAATGCAAGCCTTTGAGGCCAGAACACCTTGATTTGCAGCCAGGGATGCACAAGCCTGTTAACTGCTGTGGGTCTTGCTGGTGCAGGCTTTAGATGCTCCTGAGTCACACAGGGTGCTCCTGGTCATATGTGGCATGTGTTGGTGGCTTGTGCACATCCTGGAGACTGGGATGACTGCGTGGGAGGTCTCAGGGATCTCTGCATGTGAAGCTCCTAGCCTGGGGCCCTGAGCCTGGGTTTATCTTGCACAGCATCACTGACCAATGCAGAGGAGAGCCTGGCCATCAGAGGGCCGGCTGTCCATCTGTAAGACTTGAGCTGGGGTCGAAGATCCCTGGCTGTTTTCAGGCATTGGAGCCAGAGGGTCCATTTAGGGAGTAAGGATTGAAATCCAGGCTTGAACTCAGGTCTGGGGGCTCTTGGCCTCCTTCTACCAGCTTTCCAGCATACCTGGGATTGTAGGCTGGGTACAACATCAGACCTGGAAGGCCTGTCTTTACAAACTGCCTGAAGGGCACCCCACAGCAGTGCCATCACCCCACTGCACAGAAGATAGCAAGCAAAGCCCACCGTAAACAATGTCACCTTCCTCTTCTGTGGGCTGTCTTCCCAGTGCTCCCTGTCAGCATCCATGGGGACCAACACTTGTTAGTGGCTTCCTGTGCCTCTGGCATCAACCAGGCCTTGAATGGTACTTCCATATGGTCATCATTTCATGTGGTCAGTGTCCATTCTTTGAGGGCTGCCTCTTCTTGTCTGGTGACCCAGGCTGAGTCACCTGTGGGACTCAGAGCCATCATCTCCTTGGCTTGGGGGTGGGGTGAGAGAGAGCTAGTAAGTAACCTATAAAACTGGTGAAAACCGAGCTTCTGTGAAGGCTGCATGTTCTTGGGAAAGTAGGTCCAGCCAGAACCCCTTGGACCTGCTCTTTGCCTGCAGGACTGAGCTCTCGGGCCCCCAGGTATTGTAGCTTATTCTGTCCCTGAGGGGTCCTCATTAAATGTTGGAGGACAGAATGCATGACATCTAGTACAGCTAGGGGGTATTTTATTATTGTAGAAAATGTAAATGTTATTATCTCTATGGGAAAAGACCCTGAGCCTTTCTCGATGGCCATGGTGATCTAGGCTCAATTGTGATGAGGTGCAGTGGCCACGGTTCAAGAGTTAGTGTTAGGCTCTTGGAAGGAGCATGCTGTGCTTGGGGTCTGTGCATTCTTCAGGCTGAGTAATAAGGAGGTCAGGACTCCACGTTTTAAATGAGGAGACCATGGCTTGGGCAACCCTAGGCAAGGTGGACGCAGTGTGGGGTCTCCTGGGCCATCATAGCTGAGGAGTGGAGGGGTGCTGATCTGAATGGATGATACTGTGTGATCTAAAAGCAGGAAGCCAGGAATATCAAAGTGTGGTGTTCCGCTGGGTGTCTGCATGGGAGAAACCCACAGAGGCTGAGACAGTGACTGTCTCTGCTCCTGGCTGCAGAGGGAACGGTCCCCACTGTGGGGGGGGGGGTGACGCCAAGGAAGTCTGTTTTCCACCAGCAGAAAGGTACCACCCCCAGGAACAAGGCAGTGCCAGGCCTTATGCCATTGCTCAGGGCCACCAGCATTTGCAGTCACAGGTGATGTTGGGCCAGGGGTGAGGGAAGGGACCCCTGAGGATTGTGGCCCTCCAGCTTGTCCAGAGCCCTGAGGATGGAGGCTGAGTCATACCTCTGCCAGCACGGAGGGAAGAGGCCTGTGAACCTGGAAAGAAAGGAGACACTGCTGATGTCCTGGTGTAGGGACAAAGAGGGGTTTGGACTGCCTCACTTTGAGGAGGGACGTCAGGGGACTGTCACTCAGCTCTGTGTGGAGCCAAGAGCCAGCAGGTATAGTCATGGGCACAGCGATATGGCTGAATCACCTGCCCTATGGTCTAAAAAGCTTAGGGGCTGTCGCCCCATGGGTAAGGCACCAGAGACGCATTGCCTATAGCTTATCGGGGACGTCCACTAATGTGACTCAAGCAGGTTCAGGGTCCTTCCTGAATGTTAAAGAAGTCACATAGCCTTTGGTCCAGTCACATCAACAACCCATGTACATGACCTGGCAATCATAAATCTGAACCTGAGTGTGGCTCTGGGCCATGGCATCCTATTCTACCCTTCAAACTAACCATCTCTGCAAAGTGGCTGAACCTAACTTTCTCTCTGCATTTGGGGTAGTTCCCCCACCCCCAAAGTGGGGGCAGCTACTCCTAGGGAGCTGGATCACGTGTAGGTTCCTCATTCCCTTCCCTCAGCTCTCCCAGGGGACTTCCCAGGTCAGCAGACATCCATGCTGCCTGCACTGAGGTCAGTTCCTGTGTGTTTGTGGGAGGGGCTGAGTAACAGGGTCTCCCTGTCCTTCTGTCCTTTCAGAGACCACTGTGTCAGGATGGCCGCTCCTGCCGGCACCATTTCCATTAGACCAGAGGCCACGGAGAGTCCGAGACGCAGCGCACAGCTGGACTCTGCTCACAGTGGCAGTGGGGCAAGGTGGCTTTACCTGGAGCAGTTAGGTGCTTTTCTAAAGGGCTTGAGGAGCTGGGCCTCCAGGATCTCCGCCCACCAGTACCACGATCGGCCATGCTGTCCATGGGTTCCAGATGGCATGTGACAGTGATGAAGGCTCTATTCCTGAACACAAAACTCAGGACCACTGGGACCAGGGGACCAGCCTGTGTGACCTCCTCCTGGGACAGCTGAAGCTGAATCTTGCTGGGGACTCCAGTGAACTGTGGGGGACATCGTGGTGATGGAACGTATGTCCTGGGCAGAACGAATGAGGGCATAAAAGGCAAGCAGAGAGGACCTGCTGCCAGGTGGCTGGTGTCCTAATGATTGGGATTTGGTTGACTACAAGGGGAATTTGGCAGCTTGCTCAGGAGCAGAACACTTGACAACATTGTCTGTTCCTTGAACTCTGTGTGGGATTACAGCCCAGAGAGGCCTTGGAGGGAAGTTAGCAAAGTGTCTTATCCTGTGGCAAGTTGAGGCCGGTGTGTCCTGCAAAATAGCGCCCTGGGACCCTTTCTATGTCCTCTGGTAAGGACCTGTTGGGATCAGCTCTTGGGGGAGATCTGTGGCATGAAGGCCTCTGTAATAGGTGATTGTACCCCTCGCTCACTGCATGTGAAGCATGGGCCAGGCAGGTCCCTGGGAGAGGACATGGCAGAGGTTTTTAATTTTTTATGGTCCATTCTTTCCATCATTGCGCACACAGGTGGCATTTTGTCAGGGAAAGTGATTTAATTTGAGGTCTATGTGGGAATGTGTCTTCTACCAGTCTCAGGACCTGCCCCAGGTGAGGACAGGATTTGCTTTTTCAGTGTCCAGCCCAGAGCCGAACCATGGCTCAGCCTGACAACTGGCTGTCACACACACATGTGGTCAGTAGAGATGCTGGGTTCCAGGGAGCTCCCAAGAGCCAGGCTGTGGGCTGGGCCCCGAGAAAGCTGCTGCAGGAGCTGTCTGGGAGGACAGCTTCTGGGGCTCTGTTCCTGAACCCAAATCTCAACCATCCTGCCTCTTCCTTCTCTGTGGCAGGGAGTGTCTCCCATGGTGGGAGCTGTGTGTGGTCCACGGGCTCTTTGGTAGGCTCTGGCTTCTGGTCTGTGGTCCTCCCTCAAGGATATGTGGGGGCTTAGGGTGCTTCTTCCTGCCTTGCTTCCTGCTGTGTCAAGACATGCTCAAGGCTGTGCAGCCAATGTGGGCCATGGTGTGAGAGCATCAAAGGCCAGCATCAGTGAGTGCAAGGGCCTGAGTCCTTGAGTCCCTTACTGAGCCACAGAGAACCTAGGAACAGCTGTCTGCACTTCTTATTTTAAAACCAGGGCCCAAGCTCCCTGGAAGCATGTCGTTGAAGGTGGGTGTTCTGTTCTGTGACTCTTGGCTCAGGCATCCCTCCTCCTGACAAGAGCATCGCTTCTGTGTCTTCTCTTATTTACTCCAAAGAAAAATTCTGCAAAGGGAACACTCTGACTAATATCCTGGTTGCAGATGTTCAGACAGGGGAGATGGTGAGCAGCGTGGCCAGTAGGTTAACCAAGGTCACGTACCAAGGAAGAGGCAAGTTGAGGAGAAGGATCTGTGCAGCCTTGACCACAGGTGGGGGATGTCAACCAGGATACCTCATGAGAAGGGGAAGAAGAGGCAGGGAGAGGGTCTCTCTGTCCACACCCACACCTCGACTACACAGGGCCCCACGAGAGCACACTGTGCATGTGACCAGCCATTCAGCATGATGACAAGGCTTGAGGTCAGAACACTCTGACCCAAATGAGAGAATCTGGGTGTGCACAGCAGGAATTTCTGTGCTGCCTGTCCCAAGACACTATGCTGTCCCGTGGCGCGTGTGGCTGTTCCGCAGCTTCTTTGTGGTGGCAGGCTCTGGCTCCTCCTGATGAGCTTCGCATAGGTATCAGTGGGTAGGGTGTGCCTCTGAACCCATCTGACCTCCCCATGGCAAGGTGGACTCTCTCCTGAGACCCTGGGATGGAGCAGTTATATCTGATGAAGATGCCTGTGTCCTGGTTCTTCCCCAGCATCCAGCCCTGTCTCCTCTTTAGTTATCACCTGTCTCTGCAATTGAACCACCAGCCAAAAATCCTTTCTTGATTTGAGTGACAGGGGCCAGCATTTAGTGTTGAGATTGCTTTAGTGGGGGAGACAAAAGGTGGGCAGAGGTGATAAGGACCTGGTAGGGTGTGGGGCATGTGATCGTTTTGCAAACTAAAGGGACAGCAAATCATGCAGAAAGCTGGTGGTGCCCAGAACAGGAAGCAGGTGCATGAGCCCCCAAACAGAGGCATGCTGGGGCCCAGGCAGGAGCCACACAGCAGTGTACAGTGTGCCCTGAATTCAGAGGGCACAGAGTACATTGGGCCAGGTCCTGTGGCATGGGCCTCAGATACTCCTATCTCATTCCAGTGCTATGATTGCTACTTCTTTGCATACCCTGCTGGAGGACTGAGATCTCAGGCCCTGGATGTGGTCCTCTGTCTCTCTGTGCCTGCCTCCACCTGAGTGTATGCTAGGTTCTCAGGCTGTGCCCAGGTCTCACCGCTGTCTCCTCCTCCCTGCAGGTGACCCTAAGACTATAAAGCCTAGAATAAGCCAGAATGCATGTTCTGCAGGGTCTTCTTCTTTTTCTTCCTGTTCTGCTACTTTATCTTGCCTAAATTCCGGGACTGAAGTAAAGAAAGAAAAATTTACTACGAAAGTCTTTGCAACACTTGTAATTCCATTTCTTTCTGTAATGCCCATGCCTGCCGATCAGCTCCTGTGCTTGCCAGCAGGATCCAGGCCCAAGCATGCAAGCTGCTCTTCAATATGCCTGTGGATGAATTGACATTTTATAGTCAATATTTAAGTGAGTCTGAACACTCCTAAGAATTCTGACTACATCCTCTTAGGGACAATATTCTGGAAAATTTATGGTTGAGTGTGCATATGGAAGGTGAGGGAGAAGAGAGTTCTAGAAGGAACAAGGACATGACCCTGAGGTCCCGCTGCTCCTGTTGCAGACTCAGTGCAAGTCCAGTGGGAAGATGGCACTGGGCAGGAGCCACAGGCACAGCAAGTGTGTGTCGGGGACTTGGTGGGAGCCTCACAGGGAGCAATACTTGGAGAGTTTGCATCCCTCTTTCTCTGGTCCCTCCACTGTCCTTGTCATCTGAAGACTGTGTCCTGTGTTCCCACAGGGATGAAGCTTTGGAGCCTCCTTATCCTGCAGAATCCATGGCCCTGAAGTGACCCAGCCAGGGCCTGCCCTCTCCTCCCTTCCCTCACGGTTTCACCCGCCCCTCCCAAACTCTCTATACATTTCATATTTGTTGTCAGCTTTGATATTCCAACAAGATAGGAGGGAAAATACCCTGGGTGTTTTAGGACAAGGAGGCCGTTGCTTTGATGCTTGTTCCAGAAGGAAGGTAAACGTCATGTGCTCTTGATTCTAGGCCTGTGGACTCCCTGACCAACATAAGCCTCTCACATGCTCGCCGCTGATTTCTGTGCCCAGCCTGGGAGCTACTCACAGTCTCTGCCTTCTGTTTCCTGGATGGTGCTATGGTGGGAACGTTGGTGTCCCACTAACTTCATATGTGGAAATTTTACACCCAAAGCTCATGACATTAAGGAGAGGAGCACTCTGGTAGCTGAGGTCAAGAGGTCAGCTCCTTCATAGATGGTCCCTTTAATAAAAGTGGTCCAGGGAGCTGCCTTGTCCCACCATGTGCAGACACTTCCAGAAGGTTCCCACTATGAACCAGGAAGCCAGCCTCTCCGAACATGGAATTTTCTGGCTCCTTCATCTTGGACTTCACAGCCTCCACAAAGGTGGGAAATTAGTTCTTGTGGTTCACAAGCTCCAGGATACCTGGTATTTTATCCTGCCAGCCCAAGTGGACTACGAGATGTCACTCTGTAACCCATTCACCAGGTGTCAGGAAGCCCAGGTGTCCCAGGAAGAGAACACAGGAACAAGAGGCCTCTAGCCATGATGGACCATAAATAGTTACAACCAGCTTCCTAGGAAAAGCATGTCCTGATACATTGTGTTCGTTTGGAAATGTCAGTGGTCAAAATCCTCCACCTACAGACATTAAAACTGTTTCAAAAAACTTCCCCCTCTGGAGCAGGATGAACTGATTCTAGCCCATCCCCAGCCCTGACTGAGTTCCCAGATGGTGGCCAGTACCAAAGTGCCAGCCCTGTAGTAAGTCATCCTACAATGACTTCTATATCCCCAAAGGGCGCTCCTTCTGCCCATGGAGTCGACCAAAGCCCAAGGGCAAGAGTGTGTGTTAACACCTGTGAATGGTTTCAGGCCCCTAAGTGCTGGTGGGTTCTTCAGCAGAAGCAGGGGAATGGGGCAATTTCACAGGCCTGCAGAGATGTGGGCCTGATGCAATTATTTATTTTTTTTGGTCAACTTTTACTTCCCTAACATGTTGGTGAAGTGGGATTGACTCTTCTCAGTTCCTTTCCCGGGTATAAAAAATAACAGACTCTGTGAAGCGACAAAGATTCTAGACTCTGGAATATTTTGATGGACAACATCTCTTGCTACACACTCCTGGGGATGCATGAACAATATGTGACCCAGGTGAGGTGCAGAATCTTCCCTCAGGGACAGATTCAGAAGGACATTTTTTTTTGTCTGGGTGTGGGTTTGCTGGCTCAGTGGAGAAGGAAGTAGATGTTTTCTCCAGGATGCTAAGCTCCTAGGCCAGGTAGAGTTGTCCTTGAGTGGCTTTGCCATCCCAGGAGACCTGGGCCAAGAGCATGATGCAGGCAGAAGAAAGAAGCAAAGGTAAGGGCAACATTCCCACTGGTCCCCTGAGTCCTGGCACCAGCTTCTCTGTGAAGTCAGAAATCCTGTTGAAATCCCCAGGCCCGGGAAGCAGCTGCTGACACAGCTGGAGGGCTTCTGAGGGTCAACTCCAAGACTCACGCTAGTGCACAAGGTAAGCATGAAAAATACCAAACACAGAGATGTAGACACACAGACCTTAGATTGCACAAGGGTGAAATTGAGAGCAGAGCTTACTTGATGTGGGTGCAGCCTGGTCTTCAGACTCCCCTGGTGACTCAGTGCTCTGCCAAGTGTGAGAAACACCTCCCATCTGCTGATTGACAGGGAGAGAAGCAGCCAAGTGAGGGGAGGTAAGGCAGGGGGTGAGGCTGGGGACCAGAGGCCCTGAGGCTGATAGTCAGAGGGAGGCCTGCAAGTGATGGCCAGAGTTAGAGTGTGGCCCTGGGTCAAGGGCAGAAGGCAGAGTAGGGAGGGCAGGTGTCGTCTAGGGTCACAGGACAGGGAGTTTGGTGTGGTGAATCGCAGGCCATGTTGGACTGAAGAACAGTTTCCACTTCCCTGTATGATTCTCAATGCGTTTCTAGTGGCAAAGGGAAAAATTAAGCAAGACCTTAAAAGTACAGGGGAACTTTTCTCATTATTTACGTTCTGCTGGTAAGCAGAGTTCTGAATATTGAATATCAGATGGAAAAGCAAAAGAGTAACTGAAGTCAAAATGTTGAAGAACTGTGTATTTTCCATGTTTTTTGCAGCTAGATTCTCAGAAGCCTGGAAATGTCAGCAACCTATGTGTCTCTCCGTGGAGAAGTGCCAAGGGGATGTGGTGTCTGCACATTCACAGTGGAGATATTTTCAGTCATATAAACTTGAGTGAGCCCAGAGGACACTAGTTAATTGACAGAAGCCAGGCTCCTCTTAGTCATGTGGAATCTAAGTGTTTCTCAGAGATGTAGGGAGTGGAATAATGTTCTAGCAAGAGGGAGAGATGAGAGGAGGGATTGAGTGTTGGTTGATGGACAAAGTGGGTTACTATGGGCCACAAGCTCCTGTGTTCTACTGCATAGTGCCCCTAGTCAAAAGTAATGTATTGTGCATTTCAAAATAGGAGGAAGAGAAGATTTTGACTGTTTCACCCCAAATAAATGCTAAGTGTTTGAGGTGATGTGTACACTAATTACCTGTCTTGATTACCTGACTTGATGATCATTCAGCATATACATGTGTCAAAAACTTCACAATAAACACCATAAATTTGTACAGTCATTAGGTGTTAGCTAAAATAATTAGTAATAAAGGGATGTCTTCTGATTTAAAGAATATTGCCCATGACCTTTTTAAAAACAGGAAGGAAGATGTATTCAGAAGATTCATGAGGTCAAGACCGATTAATAAAAAAGCTGAAATCAAACATCTTGTAGCAAAAGGCAGAATTTTTGGAGGAGAGCCGTGGGGCAGAGCTGGATAAGGTTGTGGGGAGGTTGTCAGTGTCCTCCACTGTCAGCTTCCTGATTTGCATTTGCTGGTTTTAGGCTTCCACTGTCTGTCAAGGAGCAAGATCTCTTTCAATTCCATTTCAAAGGGATGGCTCCACACCTGACCAAAGCTTCAGTCCTTGCCCTTTCACAGGAGTAGCCCATTGAAGGAAGAAAACGTCAAATGTCCTGTGGGCGATCGGCACATAAGCAGTGGATGTCTGGGGCTATTCATGGATTTGGGGTCTCGCTGGAGGCTGAGGAAGTTGCTGTGGGAAGACCTCACCTTCTTCCCTACCACCTCTGTGCCTGGAGGTGGCATGTGGCTCAGACCAGCTTCGATTGTCACAGCAACAGCCCAGGTCATGGGGCTGTGCCCTGCATCCACAGAGCAGACAGGTTGGTCCCACTCCTCCATGGCCCCTCTCCCTGATTGGCAGAGGCTTCTGGCCCTATCTGCCCCGAGCTCTACCTCACCCTCTTCCGGGCTGCGTCCCTTCCCCCAGGACATGGAGGTGGACCTGGCCCTGCATGCCCCCTTTTTCTCGCACTCTGTGCCTCAAATTCGGCCCCACTCCTTCCATCAACCTATCTCAGTTTCCCACGTCGGTCTTGCTCCAGGAGGAGATTAAGCGCAAACTCTTTTCTTAACCAGCTCTTTTTTTTAAAGAGAGAGAGAGAGAGAGAGAGAGAGAGAGAGAGAGAACTTTCTAAAATATTTATTTGTATATTTTTTAGTTTTCGGTGGACACATCTTTATTTGTATGTGGTGCTGAGGATCAAATCCTGGCCACACGCATGCAATGCGAGCGTGCTAATGCTTGAGCCACATCCCCAGCCCTCAACGTGCTCTTTTGATTTAAAAGGTCTGATGCATCATGAAATTAAGACCATCTATTAATGCAATTAGATTAAACATTAATATCAATATTTATATATTCTTGTTTAATTCTAAAGGATTTTAATTATTTTATTTGACATAAATTTACATGTGAATTGGATACATGGAATGAATTTTCTCTGTAGGAGTGAATTTTCTTCCAGACAGCTTAACAAAAATAACATCATTCATAACACTAGTTGCAGTTAGATGAAATTAATAATTTTGTGATAATGCAGAAGTCAGAAATAAATTCTGCGACACCTAATACATGTTAAGGAGTCACCCAGGTAGAGGGGAAGTGGTGAGCAAAACATGGGTCATACATTCTATGGGAAACCAGTGACAGAGAACAACTAAATAAAATGTATGGCATGGTTTGACCTCCACAGAGAAGGAGCAAGAGAGAAGTTGGATGTTGACCAGCAGGGGAAACAGGGTGCAATCTGAAATATGGAATCCCACAAAACCTAGGGACAATGTGAAATAATAGAATATAGCTGGGGGAAGCAGCTGGTCTGGAGTGAGGTGGGATCTGGAGCAGCCACATCCACAATTTAGGAATGATGTGGAGGCTTCCATTAGACCAGGACACAAAGAAAAGAACACTAACTCCAATTAATATCAAATTAAAGCAAGGTTATTATTTCAACCGGCTGGGCTGCCTCTCCCAACAAACACCACGGGAATGAGACAGCTGTGCAGGGTTGTTGCAGCCTAGCCTTCTAGCCCATGAAGTTACACAAAGGAGGTGGGGGAGTTACAGATAACAAAACTCTGACCAGCATAACACAAAGGCTAGTTTATGCTTTTGCTGGCCCCAACATCAGAATTTATGAAGGTCATTAGAGCCTCAGAGAGGGTCGTTATCTGGCCAGGGAAGGCCAAGATTTATGAGGCGTCACTGAAGTTTCAGAGTGGTCTGCTATGTGGTCAGAGAGAGCCAGGCATGGGTGAGTTCAAGGCATGGGCAGCATTCCAAGGCAGTTCAGAATTTGCAGTAGTTTATAGTGAAGCAGAAATGAGCTTTTCATGTCTTTGTGGTGAGATGGCTCCCAATTTAAAGAGGGAATCAGGCTGGGTCTATGAGAACCTCAAGCCAGTGGAGGTGTAAGACCCTAAAGAATGCACCTGACCTTGTAGGGAGTACCCCGTGGTAGACCTTCACTGTTCACACTGAGTCGAGCTGGTCCTTCTCTGTGTGAGACCCACAGACTTGCTCTGTGCTCCCTGGGGTCACTGTCCTGGTTACCCATCTGTGGGTGGTCCGTGGAGCCCCGTTCTGGCCTTCTCACACAGGAAGACCCTTATTTGGGCTAAGACAGACCTCAGAGTTTCAGTGGAGAGCATGAGGGAAGAGGACCTGTTTCCTTGGGCTGTCTGGGAATGGGGTCATTCTGGTGGTCACTGCCATGTCTGGGCCCATCTCAGTGTCTACTAGATTGCAAATGATTCCACTTGTGTCACTGACCCTCTCTTTGCACACTGTGGTCTCTGTTGCTCTAGGTCTTGGACCATCTACCCGTGACCAGACAGCAGGAGTAGCACAGACGTCCTGGCACCCCTATCTCCAGTCCTGTGCTCTAGGATCCCTGGGGAAGTACTGGGTGGAGTCAGGTGAGGACTCAGGGGCTCACACTAGGCACCTCCCAGGGGCTCCTGTGTGGTGGACTCAGGGACACACGGCCCAGAGGTCAGGGGTTTTTCTTGGGGAGAGAAGGAGAGGATCAACAGGAGTGAGAGACGCATGCATCCCACCTCACCAAGACGCAGTTGGCCCTTAGACACTGGTTTTAAGCAGGAGCATGACATCTTGGTTGAGAAGAGGAGGACAAGCAGGGAAAGGTGGGGTCGTGTGTGTGTGTGTGTGTGTGTGTGTGTGTGTGTATGGTGTGTGTGTGTGTGTTGTGTGTGTGTGTGTTGTGTGGGTGTATGGTGTGTGTGTTTTGTGTGTGTGTGTGGTGTGTGTGTGTTGTGTGTGTGTTGTGTGTGTTGTGTGTGTGTTGTGTGTTGTGTGTGTGTTGTGTGTGTGTTGTGTGTGTTGTGTGTGTGTGTGTTGTGTGTTGTGTGTGGTGTGTGTGTGCGTATGTTGTGTTGTGTGTGTTGTGTGTGGTGTGTGTATGTTGTGTGTGTGTGTGTGGTGTGTGTGTGTGTGTGTTGGGTGTGTGGTGTGTGTGGTGTGTGTGTGTGTTGTGTGTGTTGTGTGTGTATGTGTGTGTTGTGTGTGTTGTATGTGTTGTGTGTGTGTGTGTGTGTTGTGTGTGTGGTGTGTGGTGTGTGTGGTGTGTGTGTGTGTGGTGTGTGTGTGGTGTGTGTGTGTGTGTGTGTGTGTTGTGTGTGTTGTGTGTGTGTGTTTTGTGTTGTGTGTGTGTTGTGTGTGTGTATGTGTGTGTGTATGTGTGTGTTGTGTGTGTGTGTTGTGTGTGTTGTGTGTGTTGTGTATGTGTGGTGTGTGTGTGTGTGGTTTGTGTGTGTGTTGTGAGTGGTATGTATGTGTGTATGTGTGTGTTGTGTGTGTTGTGTGTGGTGTGTGTATGTTGTGTGTGTGTGTGTGGTGTGTGTGTGTGTTGTGTGTGTTGTGTGTGTGTGTGTTGTGTGTGTTGTGTGTGTGTGTGTGTGTGTGTTGGGTGGCTGTGTGGTTCACAGGGCAGCAGGGAGCTGTGGCCATGCTGGTCCAGACCCTGGGATCTGGGGGCACTGCTCCAGCCCTCCTCTCCCCACACCTAGATCCTGCCCTCAGTGGCCCTGCCTGAAGCTCTGAGGCTCAACCCCTCAGCACCCTGGAGCATGGCCATGAACTCTGGGTGGCTTGGTCACTGCCTCCGACCCCTTCAGTTCGGGGTCTCCTTGGAAGCTGCACTTTACAGGCGCCGTCAGGTTCCCACAGCGGAAGGCATCCACCCGGGTGCCTGGGCCAGGTGGGGCTGATTCGTGCTGGTGCCTGGTGTGCCTCTGGACCCCAGGTCTGTGTGCCCAACCCAGCTCCACTAGTGTGCTACATGGTGGGGACAAAAGTGCGTCACCCTGAGGGGTACTCTGCTTTTCTTCCTATGTGTGCTGTCCCCACTAAGAACCCTTCCTTCCATTCCTAGAGCTGTCTGTGTGGAGCCTCTGCAGCCCAGGCCCTAAAAACGAGATTACCCTCAGTGTGTTAGGAAAATCCCACACTTTGAAGAGAGAAGGCGGTTTCTCTAGAAGCTGTAATGGCCAACTGGAAGCAGACAGTGATTGCTTTGCCACCACATGGGAGAGTCTTTGAGAGTGAGTCCACTCTAGTGAGGGCAGAGCTCAGAGACAGGAGAGGGAATCAGGGGCACCAGCTGCATTTCAGCGTTCTCACACTCTGTGGTTGAACCTGTGTTCACCTTGGAATCCCATCTATGAAGCCCGGATTTTGTTTAAAGTGCATTCATTGTCGATAACCCAAAGGAGTGCTCATGGGACACACAGCAAGGTTCCAAGGAGCAAATGCACAGAGAGCTTGCTGCAAGGAATTTATTTGGGCTGGGAGGGAAATTGATGACATGGCACAGTGAAACAGCAGCTCCCTTCTAGGTGTCAAAGCAAATTGTGACTTAACGGCAACAAAGCCTGTAAGTGAGGCCATTCAGTCTGCATCTTCCGGAGTTGCGCTCCAGGAACCCACAGAAGAATCTACAGTGGCACACCGCTCCTGCCCTTATACCTGCAGACAGAGAAAGTGTGAGAATCCAGGAGGAGAGTCTGGGGAGGTGCAGTCTGGGTGGGGAGGTTCCTCCTGTAAGTGCATTACAGAGAGTGGCCTGTGCAGACTCAGCCTATTGGAGTAAGGCACATGGCAGCTCAGGTCACCCACATGGTCAGACACACACTTCTCCTGCGTTCACTCCTGCCCCATCACACATATGACTGAATACTCCTTCATACACATTTCCCATTCCTAAATGTTCCTCCTGAGAGAAACAAGAAAATTGTCTCCCTGAGACTAAGGCGACCCAATTAGATCCAGAAAGGACTGGTCAGTAAGTGTCTTCATGCACTAAACCTAGTATGGGTACAAACCTATCTTAGAACCAAAGGTTTTTGTAGGAAAGAAGTCCTCAGCCAAGAGTTATCAGGCACTCACTGTTCAATGAGAAATTTGAGGGCTCTGGGGCTTAAGTGAAGTCACTTCAGTGACTGTGGCTGGCCTGAGTCTGGGGCCCATCTGCCGTCCTGCCTTTGGACTCTGTGTGTCCTACAGGAGGCAGCTCTCACCTGCATCCTGAGCCAAGTTTTCATCCCCTGTAAAGGAGATGGTTGCCACCTGGTCCTCTTGTCCTGGCTGCTGCTGGTCCGGGGCCTCCTCAACTCTTGCTCTGAGGGGCTCAGCCTGGGTCTGGAGGGCAAGCAGGAGAAGGGCAGCAAAGAGGGCGAGGGTCCTCATGGCTGGAGTCACCTGGGGGAATGGAGGCAGGGGCCTGAGAGTGTGGAGGAAGACATGGGCTGCATTTGCAGGTGTGTGAGGAGCAGGTTCACAGCCCGTGGCGGTGTCTCCATTGGATGGGAGGAGGGGGAGCCTTGTCCTTGAGGTCCTCAAGGCAAACTGACAATGACGATTAAGACTCTGCTAAGGTTTTCTATTTCCCACTTAGATTTCCCATTTCCCTTTAGATCAAATTTTCCTGTTTAATATTTGAAAAGCAAGATCCTCTGGAGCACAGAGGAGTAGAAGGTGAGCTCTCCTGAGCAGGGCTCAGGGCTGACTCTCCCTCTGAAGGGGGTATTGAGTCAGGGGGTGAGCAGGCTCCTGCCTGAGCAGGAGTGGAGCTCACAGTGGCCTCATCAGGGTGACAGGAGCTCAGCAGGATCCTGGGCAGAGAGCGGCCTAAGCTGAAGCCTGTTGGTGTTTTCCATCTTTTGGAGCAAGCAGTGGCTACTTAGAACCTGTGTCTAAAGTGCACCACCTGATGTAGAATGTACACTGTTGGACCTTTGTCTCACATCAGATGGATTTGAAACCTCAACACAAGACCTGAGAACACAGGACGACTGGAAGGACACCTAGAGGTGCCTTCTTGACCCTGGACTGGGCAGGGAGGTCTTGCCTGTGACCCCAAAGGCAGAGGCAGCAGAAACCAAGGTGGAGCCATGGGGTGGCCTCAGACCAGGCAGCTTTCCACACACAGGAAGCCACCAGCTGGATGAGGAAGCACACCAGGAAGTGGGAGAAAACATGAGGAAAGCAGGAGTTCACACAGGATTCATATCCACAGACACAGGCAACAGAGCACGTCAGTAGCCAAACCAAATGACCTGGTTGAAACATGAGCAGCAGACGTTAGTGGACATTTCTCAAAATCAGGGAAAGTTTGAAGGAGCCAGTGTTCTGAGCCGGACAGAACCTGTAGGGTGCGTGTGTCTGGAGCCTTTGAGCTCCTCAGTAACTTAGATGAGAGCTGCACCCCTGGGCAGCTCCCAGGGGCCTGCAGAGAACCCCTCCAGGGCCTCCCCACAGGAGGAAGTGCTATCAGGTCAATGACCTGATCAGAGGGCAAAGCTCTGGAGCTTTCAGTTACTCACAGATCCTCAGCGAGGCTGGGCGACAGAAGCAGGCAGAGAGCAGTTCCGAGTCCCAGGGCTCCTGAAGCCACAGCAGCCACACACTCACAGGACACACTTCCCCTATTTAAAGGACACTGGTTGGGGTGTGGTCATCTTCGTGTGTTTCTATTGGGCACTTCCAACAACTCTTGCACCAGGGCGATTGAACAATTAGTTGTGGTGGTGGGGTCAGAAGAGGGGCCCAAAGGGCCATCTTACCTTTGTCCAGCTGTCTTTGCCTGGTCTAGGTGGTGACCAAGCTCCTTCTCCCTTCCTCCTAAGGTGGTAGACTCTCTGGCTGAGGCTGAAGCACCCAGAGCAGAGGAACATTAAAAGGTGTCAGGAAATCATAGTCTGCAGGTCATATTCAGGCTTTGCTAAGATGACTAAGCTAAGATTGCCAAGACCACCCAAGAGGGCTTAAAATAAGCTCTTGATCAGCCTCTCCAGGGGCTGGGGCCTCACCAGGAGAGCCAATTAGAGCTTTTGGCCAGTGGGGAGCCTGGGCCCTGGGGAGCTGGTATGCCAGTCTTGCCTTTCTTGTGGAACTGGGCAGGCCACACTGGAGTTTCCCTGACTGATGGATGTGCATGCAGCATGCAGTTCCCAAGGAAACCAGCATCTACTTGCTTGGCCAGTAGAAAGGCAGGCTAAAGGACTGTCTGACCATCTGGGCCAAGCACTCATCAGATTGATGGCCCTCAAGGAGGCAGCCAAGATGGTAGAGAGATTGTTCTTAGCCATTCTCACCTGGGGTTCTGTGCTCAAAGATATTGTACCCAAAATGGAACTGAACAGTCTCAAGGCGTCTCTCAGTGGAAAATCCCTTGCCTATTTTGCGTGAGTCCTGGGTTGACTTGGCAAAACTGAACATAAAAAGATACCTGTTGTATGTAAGATGGTGAAGAGTGACATTTATGTCTATTTAATGTTCCTTACTATCTCCTGCCTCCTCATGGTGTGGTAAATGGGACCAGGTTTGTGGAAAAGAAAAATGAAACTCACAACCCCTGAGATACTAAGTACCCATGTCAAGTTTGCTAAATTGAAATACAGTGAGTGACCCTCTAGGTATTAGGGTTGTGCATATATCGAGGCTAGTGGACCATCTCAGAAGACTTGCTTTATCTCTGTCAAGGTGGACATGTCAGTCTGAAGAATTTGCAGGAATGTGTGAGTCTCCGAGAGGCTGAGGGCCTCAGTCCTGTGTCAGATAATGAAGGCCAGGTCTTCAGGGAGGTTACACTGCAGGGACCTAGCATGTCTGTGTTGTGTGGGGCCAGCAGATGTTGGAGGAATCTGGGCACAGGTCTCAGTACAGCACAGGGCCATATTAGGAATGGGGTCTCAGATGATGGTTTTGGGGGCCTTGTTGCTGTCTGGAGGGGCCCAGCAAAATGTGGATGTGGAGAGGAGCATTGGTGGTGTGTGCAAGAGGGATATCCTGGCAGTTGTTACAACCTCGGGTGGCCCCCAGAAGTTAGAACATAAAGCAACTCCAATCCCTACGTGTTTCCCCACTGAGGCAGGAGAGAGCGGCATTATTGGGAAATCCAGTTAGACTGGCTGTTGTAATGTGTGGGTCTCCCAGTTCCACGAGTTTTGCATAACTCCTGGGCATCTTCCCAACTGGCCTAGGCCTTGTGGCTTCCTTACAGTAGCGGGCAGAGCTACTGGGGCCTCACTGAAGGCAAACAGTGGTCTCAGAAAATGCCATTCTGTGGGGTCATGTTCTGGCTATTTAGGGAAGCGTGAGCCCAGTTGTGTGCCACTGCAAGTTTGGTGTACTGCACAAGACTGGCACTGCCTTCTCTGGCTATAGATATCCCCAGCCTCTGCAGAAATAGGAAGAGGCTGTAAGTGAGCAGTGAGTGAGATCCGTTGCTGTCTCCATTCTGTTTCCCTTGATGAACTCTAGGTATGATGTTTTGCTCTGAAGCAGTGACATTCCACCAATAGTCTCATGGATGCAGGTGTTTAGTCATCTGGATGTGGGGGTCATCCTCCCTTGGGGCCACTCATGAAGGGAAGTGGAGGGTTGGGCATCTGGTGCCTAATGCAAGCCTTCGAGCCCAGCACACCTTGATTTGCATCAGGGCTGCACAAGCCTGTTAACTGCTGTGGGTCTTGCTGGTGCAGGCTTTATGGTGCTCCGGAGTCACACAGGGTGCTCCGGATCATATGTGGCATCTGTTGGTGGCTTGTGCACATCCTGGAGACTGGGATGACTGCGCGGGAAGTCTCAGGGATCTCTGCATGTGAAGCTCCTAGCCTGGGGCCCTGAGCCTGGGTTTATCTTGCACAGCATCACTGACCAATGCAGAGGAGAGCCTGGCCATCAGAGGGCCGGCTGCCCATCTGTAAGCCTTGAGCTGGGGTCGCAGAGCCCTGAGTGTGTTCAGGCATTGGAGACAGTGGGCCCATTTAGGGAGTAAGGAATGAAATCCAGGCTTGAACTCAGGTCTAGGGGCTCTTGGCCTCCCTCTACCAGCTTTCCAGCATACCTGGGATTGTAGGCTGGGGTACAAGAGCACACCCAGAAGGCCTGTTTCACGAGCTGCCAGATGGGCACCCAACAGCAGCGCCATCACCCCACTGCACAGAAGATAGCAAGCAAAGCCCACCATAAACAATGTCACCTTCCTCTTCTGTGGGCTGTCTTCCCAGTGCTCCCTGTCAGCATCCATGGGGACCAACACTTGTTAGTGGCTTCCCGTGCCTCTGACATCAACCAGGCCTTGAATGGTACTTCCATATGGTCATCATTTAGTGTGGCCAGTGTCCATTCTTTGAGTGCTGCCTCTTCTTGTCTGGTGACCCAGGCTGAGTCACCTGTGGGACTCAGAGCCATCATCTCCATGGCTTATGGGTGGGGTGAGAGGGAGCTAGTAAGTAACCTATAAAACTGGTGAAAACCGAGCTTCTGTGAAGGCTGCATGTTCTTGGGAAAGTAGGTCCAGCCAGAGCCCCTTGGACCTGCTCTTTGCCTGCAGGACTGAGCTCTCGGGCCCCCAGGTATTATAGCTTAGTCTGTCCCCAAGGGGTGGGTCCTCATTAAATGTTGGAGGGCAGTATGCATGACATCTGGTAAAGCTAGGGTGTATGTAATTATTGTAGAAAATGTAAATGTTATTATCTCTATGGGAAATGACCCTGAGCCTTTCTCCATGGCCATGGTGATCTAGGCTCAATTGTGATGAGGTGCAGTGGCCATGGTTCAAGAGTTAGGGAGGGTTAGGCTCTTGGAAGGAGCATGCTGTGCTTGGGGTCTGTGCATTCTTCAGGCTGAGTAATAAGGAGGTCAGGACTCCATGTTTTAACCGAGGAGACCATAGGCTGGGCAACCCTAGGCAAGGTGGACGCAGTGTGGGGTCTCCTGGGTCACCATAGCTGTGGAGTGGAGGGGTGCTGATCTGAATGGATGATACTGTGTGATCTAAAAGCAGGAAGACAGGAATATCAAAGTGTGGTGTTCCGCTGGGTGTCTGCATGGGAGAAACCCACAGAGGCTGAGACAGTGACTGTCTCTGCTCCTGACTGCAGAGGGAACGGTCCCCACTGTGTGTGTGTGTGGGGGGGTGACGCCAAGGAAGTCTGTTTTCCACCAACAGAAAGGTACCACCCCCAGGAACAAGGCAGTGCCAGGCCTTATGCCATTGCTCAGGGCCACCAGCATTTGCAGTCACAGGTGATGTTGGGCCAGGGGTGAGGGAAGGGACCCCTGAGGATTGTGGCCGTCCAGCTTGTGCACAGAGCCCTGAGGATGGAGGCTGAGTCATACCTCTGCCAGCACGGAGGCAAGAGGCCTATGAACCTGGAAAGAAAGGAGACACTGCTGATGTCCTGGTGTAGGGACAAAGAGGGGTTTGGGATGCCTCACTTTGAGGAGGGACGTCAGGGACTCTCACTCAGCTCTGTGTGGAGCCAAGAGCCAGCTGGTATAGTCATGGGCACAGCGATATGGCTGAATCACCTGCCCTGTGGTGGGAAACAGCTTTGGGCCTGAGGCCCCGTGGGTAATGCACCAGAGACACATTGCCTGTGGGTTGTTGGGGGGTCCACTAATGTGACTCAAGCAGCTTCAGGGTCCTTCCTGAATGTCAAAGAAGTCACATATCCTTTGGCCCAGTCACATCAGCTGCTCATGCACATGACCTGGAAATCGTAAAAATGAACCCGAGTGTGGTCTTTAGCCTTGGCATCCTTCACTTCCCTACAGAGTACCTGTCTCTGCAAGCTGGCTGAGCCCAACTCTCTCCCTGGGGTTGGGGTTGTTCCCCTCCTAGGTGGGTCAGCCACTGTCCAAGGAGCTGAAGACTGTGTGGCTCCTGGTTCCCTTCCCTCAGCTCTCCCAGGGGACTTCCCAGGTCAGCAGACATCCATGCTGTCTGCACTGAGGTCAGTTCCTGTGTTTGTGGGAGGGGGCTGAGTAACAGGGTCGCCCTGTCCTTCTGTCCTTTCAGAGACCCACTGTGTCAGGATGGCTGTTCCTGCCGGCACCATTTCCATTAGACCAGAGGCCATGGAGAGTCCGAGACACAGCGCACAGCTGGACTCTGCTCACAGTGGCAGTGGGGCAAGGTGGCTTTACCTGCAGCAGACAGGTGCTTTTCTAAAGGGCTTGAGGACCTGGGCCTCCAGGATCCTCCGTGTGAGGAGGACATTAGTTAATCTGGGGCCACTGTGGGTGAGTGTGCATATGGAGGTAGGAAGAATAGAGTTCTAGAAGGAGCAAGGACATGATCCCTGAGGTCCTGCTGTTCCTGTTGCAGACACAGTGCAAGTCCAGTGGGGAGATGGCACTGGCAGGAGCCTCAGGCACAGCAAGTGTGTGTCAGGCGCTTGGTGGGAGCCTCACAGGGAGCAGGACTTGGAGAGTTCGCATCCCTCTTTCTCTGGGTGCCCTCCACTGTCCTAGTCCTCTGAAGCCTGTGTCCTGTCTTCACACAGGGATGAAGCTTCGGAACCTCGTTGTCCTGCAGAGTCCGTGGCCCTGAAGAATCAATGACCTAGCCAGGGCCTGCCCTCTCCTCCCTTCCCTCACTGTTTCACCCGCCCCTCCCAAACTCTCTGTACATTCCCTGTTTGTGTCTGATTTAACATTCCAATAAGATAGGAGGAAAGAGTGATGTCACTCTGGAAGCCATTCACCATGTTTGAGGAAGCCCAGGTGTCCTCTGAAGAGAACACAGGAACAAGAGGTCTCTTGTCATGGAGGACCCTAAATAGTTACAACCAGCTTCCTAGGAAAAGCATGCCCTGATACATTGTGTTTGTTTGGAAATATCAGTGGTCAAGATCCTCCTAACTATGGACACTAAAACTGTTTGAAAAAACCTCCCCTCTTGAGCTGGATGAACTGATTCCAGCCCATCCACCTGGTCCCATCCCCAGCCCTGTCTGAGCTCCCAGATGGTGGCCAGTTCCAAAGTGCCAGCCCTATGGTAAGTCATCCTACAATGACTTCTATATCCCCAAAGGGCACTTCTTCTGCCCATAGAGTTGACCAAAGCCCTAATGGCAACTGTGCGTGTTAACACCTGTGCATGTTTCCAGCCCCCTAAGTGCTGGTGGGTTCTTAAGCAGAAGCAGGGGAATTGGGACAATTTCACAGGCCTGCAGAGAGTTGGGCCTGATGCACTTCCTTAGTCAACTATGTCTTCCCCAACTTGTTGGTGAAGTGGGTCTGAATTTTCCAAGTGTAAAAAATAACAAATTGTGTTGAAGTGGCATAAGATTCTGGACTCTAGAATATTTTGATGGACAATATTCCACTGACTCTTGGTGCATGGGATGCAGGAACAATAGGTGACCCAGGTGTGGAGCAAAATCTTCCCTCAGGGACAGATTCAGAAGGACATTTTTTTTTGTCTGGGTGTGGGTTTGCTGGCTCAATGGGGAAGGAAGTAGATGTTTTCTCCAGGATGCTAAGGTCCTAGGCCAGGTAGAGTTGTCCTTGAGTGGCTCTGCCATCACAGGAGACCTGGGCCAAGAGAATGATCCAGGCAGAAGAAAGAAGCAAAGGTAAGGGCAACATTCCCACTCGTCCCCTGAGTCTTGGCACCAGCCACTCTGTGAAGTCAGAAATCCTGTTGAAATCCCCAGGCCCGGGAAGCAGCTGCTGACACAGCTGGAGGGTTTCTGAGGGTCAACTCCAAGACTCATGCTAGTGCACAAGGTAAGCATGAAAAATACCAAACACAGAGAAGTAGACACACAGACCTTAGATTGCACAAGGGGGAAATTGAGAGCAGAGCTTAGTTGATGTGGGTGCAGCCTGGTCTTCAGACTCCCCTGGTGACTCAGTGCTCTACCAAGTGTGAGAAACACCTCCCATCTGCTGATTGACAGGGAGGGAAGCAGCCATGTGAGGGGAGGTAAGGCAGAGGGTGAGGCTGGGGACCAGAGGCCCTGAGGCTGATAGTCAGAGGGAGGCCTGCAAGTGATGGCCAGAGTTAGAGTGTGGCCCTGGGTCAAGGGCAGAAGGCAGAATAGGGAGAGTCAATGTTGTCCAGGTGTCACAGGACAGGGAGGTTTGGATGGAACATCAGGCCATATTAGACTGAAGAACCTTTTCCCATACTCTATGTTTCTGAATTTAGTCAAGATATTTTAATGTAAAGGGGGGAAAAATTCAGGGGCTCCTTAAGGCTCATATTTTAACATTATTTACATTCTAGTTAAAGTTGTAAACTTAGTTCCAAACGTCAAATGCATAAATGAAAAAATAAATTGAACATGAAATCAGCAGGTGGAAAGATACCTGGCTCCATTGGTCATTGTGCTTCTCTTCATAAATAGCAAGAGATGTCAGCAACCTAAAAGCTCACCCATGGGTGAATGGACAAAGAATGCAGTGAACATGTACTGGAATCCTAGTCATCCCTTGGAAGGAGGAATCCTGTCATTTAAACAACTTTGATGAACCTGGTCAGTAGTTCAAGTGAAATAAGACATTGCAGAAGATCACGGACTACATTTTCTCATCCATATGTGGAAGTCAAAAAGTGGATCTTATAGAAATAGAGGATACACTAGTGGTTACCAGGTACTGGGCTGGGCATGGGAAGAAGTTGGTCAATGGGTTCAAAGTTACAGTTAGATGGAAGAATGAGTTCTGGGTTATCATTGCACAATGGCATTATTGTAGTCAATCAACACGTTTTGTATCTTTCAAAACAGAGAGGATTTCAAAGCTTTCACCACCAAGAAATGAAAAATGTGGGAAGTGACAGATATGCCAATTCTCTTGATTTGATTGTTGTACATTGTAACATATGTACATATAGTACATATATGCTTCATATTTAACACCATAAATTTTCACCTTTATTATAAGTCAATTTGAAAACAAAGTCTTATATCTTACATGAAAAGTTGCCCCCTGCAGACTTCAAAAGTGGGAAGGAAGAATTTACGAGGATATTGCAATAGGGTCACGACTTTGCAATAGGGAGAGGGGTTGGAATGAGCTCTCTGGAAACAAGAGGCAGGAGGCTGTTTGGTGCCTGGTGTCAGTGGAAAGGCCTGGAGGACGTTGGTGTGGGTGTCGGTCAATGCGATTGCGTCGTTGGCACTTGTGAAGCTAGGCTGCCAACTGCCACAGAGGCAGGGGAGTGATCTTCTTGAACAACTGTGTTTCAAAGGGATTGCTCCACATTTGACTTAGTCTTTATTTCTTTTTTTCTAGCAAATGACTGACTTATTTTTTTTAACTTGGATGCACTTATTTCAATTTCAGTCATTTTTTCCCCAATGAGAACGTGTATTATTCACTGCTAAAGGCTTAATGCCTTGAATTTGCAGTACCATTTGCAGAAACTGAAAAATATTCCAGTTTATTGTAAAAATTACTAAGTCTTATCTCTTTTTCATCTTTTGAATCAATATATTTAACATTTTTACAGCCACCAAAATTGTCACCAGATATTCAGAACTATAGTCTTATAAGTTTAAGGAAACAGTTGAACCCTAAGTATATGAGAACACCGAGCTTCCTTTCCTTTTTCCTCTCCAGCTTTCACATGTGAGAAAACATAGGACCCTTGACCTTCAGAGTTTGGCTTGTTTCACTTAATATGATGTTCTCAAATTCTATCTACTTTCTTGCAAATGACATAGTTTCATTTTTCTTTATGACTGAATAATATTCCATTGTGTATATATTTTCTTTTCCCTTTTTCTTTATCCATTCATCCACTACTGGACACCTAGGCTGGTTCCATAGCTTGGCTATTGTGAATTGTGCTGCTTTATAGATGAGTAATAGGTATATCACTGTAGTATGGTGTTTTTAGTTTTGTAGGATAAATATCAAGGAGTGATCATATGGTGGTTACAAGCCAAGTCTTTTGAGGAAACTCCATACTGATTCCCATAGTGATTGTACTAATTTACAGTTCCACAAAGAGTATAAAAGTGTCCCTTTTTTTCCAGCATTTATTATTGTTTGGATTCTTGATGGCTGCTGTTCTGACTGGAGTGAAATGAAATCTCAGTATTGTATTGATTTTAATGATGTTGAACATTTCTTCATTTATTATGAGCAATTAATTTAAGATAGAAAATATCTTGTGTGTCTTTAGTAATTAGTGTGTTTGCATTCCACTCACCAGCTCCACATCTTATTTGAGGCTAAGCAGGTTGCACTTGTTGGGAGGAACTCATTTTCTCTGGCTACAATAATTAATTTAATCAAATCTAATTAATTCAATACTCTCTCTGTGCCTGCAGTTGGCATCTGTCACTGACCAACCTAGATCGTCACAGTAACCACCACAGGTGAAGCTGCTGTGCCCCTGCATCCAGAGAGCAGACAGGGAGGTCCCAGTCCTCCACAGCCCCACTCCCCTGAGTTGCAGCCCCTCTCCCCTGTTTGGCAGCCCCTCTCCCTGGGCGTATCTGCTGTGAGCTCTGCCTCACCCTTTTCTCTGCTGTGCCATGGAGGTGGTCCAGACCCTGCATGCCCCTTTCCCTTACACCTCTGTCTCTGCCTAAATTTCTGCCCTACCCCATTTAATCTATCCAAGTGCTCATGTCTGTTGTATTTCAGGTTGAGATTTACTCTGAGCTTTTTTTTTTTTTTTGTACTAAAGTTTGAACCCAGGAGTCCTTAACCACTGAGCCACATACCCAGTAATTTTTATTTATTTTTTCTTTTAAGACAGAGTTTCACTAAGTTGCTTAGGCCCTCACTTAGTTGCTGAGGCTGCCTTTGAACTTGTGATTCTCCTGCCTCAGGTTCCTGACATGTGCTACCACGTCCAACTGTCTGAGCGCCTGAGGAACCATTCCATGCCATAACTATCTCCACCTTGTTTCTAAACTAATGATCCATGGTGTGACACTTAGCCGAGCACACTTTTCTGTGTTTAGTTTCAAAAGATTTTAATTGCTTGTTAATGATAAACTGTCACATAACTTGGATACATGAACTGATTTAGGTCTGTAGTTTTCAGTTTTCTTCAAGGCAACTAAGAAGTAATAATGTAAGTTTATATCATTATGTGGAACTGGATACAATGATTAATTTAATCAAATCTGATTTCTTCAACACATACTTTGTGTATTTAAAAACTGGGAACGAAAGTGAGAAGAGCAGAGCTGACGTTCCATTTTAGGCAGAAAGTGGCTACACAAAGTAAAGACATAAGATGTATTTACTGTTAGTGCCGCAGTCTAGCTGGGCAAAAATCAGGAGCCACTGAAGCAGGAACAAACTTTATTTCTGAACTCCACCAGCACTCTCCAAATATGCTCCCAGGAACTCCTTCCGAACCCCAGGCTGCTCCTCCGGGAACCAAGAGCCCTAAATATCCTGTGGAAATCCCTCCTCCTGCACTTCCCCAGCCAATGGGAACTCTCCGGGAATCCCAGGGAATCCCCAGGAGAACTCCAAAGTAGCGTGAGAACTGCAAAGTAGCGGCCAAGGCGAATAGTAATGCCTTGCCTGTCAATCAATACTATTGGCAAAATGCCAGGGGCCATTCTGACTCAGATGTGGCTCTCAGCATTTTCCATGATTTGACCTCCATAGAGAAAGATAAAAAGAAGAAGTTGGATGGAGAGCAGCAGGCGAAACGGTGCAATTTGACTCATACATTGTTGATTGGACTGCAAATTGGTGCAACCACTATGGAAAGCAGTATGGAGATTCCTCAGAAAACTGGGAATGGAATCACCACTTGATCCAGCTATCCCACTCCCTGGTTCATACCCAAAGGACGTATACTGTAGTGATGTGGCCACATCAAAGTTTATAGCAGCTCACTTCACAAAGGCTAGACTATGGAACCAACTTAGGTGTCCCTCAATAGATGAATGGATAAAGAAAATGTGGCATATATACTCAATGGAATATTACTCAGCTTTAAAGAAAAGTGAAATTATGGCATTTGCTAGTAAATGGTTGGAGAATATCATGCTAAGCAAAATAAGCCAGTCCCACAAAAACCAAAGGCTGCATGTTTTCTCTAATATGCAGATGCTAATTCACAGTAAGGGGGGAGGACTCTAGGGAAAAACAGCATTACCTTAGATTAGGTAGAGAGAAGTGATGGGAGAGCAGCGGAGGGGATGTGGGGTTAGGAAAGATAGAATAAAACAGACATTATTACTTTATGTATTTATGTGACTGCATGACCAATATGATCCTGCAACACGTACACTCAGAAAAATGAGAAATTATACCCCATCTGTGTATGATATGTCAAAGTGCATAAATGCATTCTACTGTCATGCATAACTGATTAAAATAAATAAAAAATTTTAAAAAGCAACACAGAAATCACATGTAACTTAGTGAGAAGGTGAGATTTTAGCAGAGACCCCAGGGCTGGGGAGGGAGATGGTGGACACTGGGATGAGGTTGCAGCACTGAGGTGGGCTCTGGAGTAGCCACATCCACAGTTTAGGAATGATGTGGAGGTTTCCATCAAGGACCTCAAAACCTCAAGTTGGTGGCAGGCATAAGCCCCCGAAGAATGCACCTGACCTTCTAGGGAGTACCCCGTGGTAGACCTTCATGGTTCACACAGAGGTGAGCACGTGTGACTTGCTCTGAGCTCCCTGGGGTCACTGTCCTGGTTCCCCAGCTGTGGGTGGTCCGTGGAGCCCAGATCTGGCCTTCTCACACAGGAAGACCCTTATTTGGGCTAAGACAGACCTCAGAGTTCCAGTGGAGAGCATGAGGGAAGAGGACCTGTTTCCTTGGGCTGTCTGGGAATGGGTTCATTCTGGTGGTCACTGCCATGTCTGGGCCCATCTCAGTGTCTACTAGATTGCAAATGATTCCACTTGTGTCACTGGTTCCCTCTCTTTGCACCCTGTGGTCTCTGTTGTTCTAGGTCTTGGATCATCTACCAGTGACCAGACAGCAGGAGTACCACGGATATCCTGGCACCCCTATCTCCAGTCCTGGGCTCTAGGATCCCTTGGGAAGTACTGGGTGGAGTCAGTTGAGGACTCAGGGGCTCACACTGGACACTTCCCAGGGGCTCCTCTGTGGTGGACTTGGTGACAGAGGTCAGGAGTTTTTCACAGGGCAGCAGGGAGCTGTGGCCATGCTGGTCCAGACCCTGGGACCTGGGGCCGCTGCTCCAGCCCTCCTTTCCTCAGATGAAGCACTCTCCCTCCACCCAGTGCCTGATGTGCCTGGAACTGCGGCAGGCCCGGGCTCAGCACCCTGAAGCATCCCTGGAGACCCAGGTTGCGGGGGGAACTATCTTCTGTTTCTTCACTTATCTTGGTTGCCCCTTGGAAGCTGTATTTTTCTGGAGTACTGGGGTCCCAGCAGCTGTAGGGCCACTCAGTGAAGTGTGTGACCCATAGGTGGAGGGAAAAGCAGGCTGCAGTCCGTGTGAGGGTTTAAGATGTTTGTGCAGATGGGAAACACATTTCCTCCTCTGCACGGGAAGGCAGGTAGTGAGCGCCTCACAGGGTGGGCGCCCGGCTGCTCTTCCTTGCCAGCAACGGCTCTTCTCCTCCTCAGCCCTGCCTCCCCTGAGCTGATAGAGCCTGGGGCTTAAGAGGCAGATGCACGCTCAGGGTCAGTTCAGGAAAATTCCAAAATTTGAAAAGAGGTCGGTGGTTTCTCTAAGAAGCTAAGTGTTGTGAACGGAGACTTGAAACCAACATGGCTATTTTTGTCACCTGGGAGATGTCTTTGGGGGTGAGTTGACTCTCAGTGAAGGCGGAGCTTAGCAACAGGACAGGGAGGCAGAGGCACTAGCCCATCATCTGACTTCTTATCATGTTGTGTCTGACCTGTGTTCATCCTGGAAATCCCCAGTCTTTGGAGCCAGGGTTTTGTTAAAAGGGGTTTCATATAAGATCCTGGTCCTGATCCCCAAGGAATCCTGACAGAGATGCACAGAGAACTTTCTGCGAGGAATTTATTTCAGACAGAGACAGAACACTGAGAACAAGCAGAGGGGTAATGACGGGCCTCTCCTAGGTCTCAAGGGATCGGGTGATGTTTTTCGTTAATCTGATGCTCTGAGGCAGCAGAATATGTAGAGCTTGTTACCCTTTGTGCAGATCCCATGGATGGGGTCCTGGAAATGACGGATCTGCTCCTACAGTGGCAAGCCAAGACCTACCTTAGGCCTGGGGGACAGTGAGTACCAGGCACTGGGTTCCGGGGTCGGTGGTGGAGGTCAAGTGGACCTGGAACAGGTGCCTGCTGCATGTGGCGGGTCTGTTAAGAGGCTGTGTTACAGCTGGCAGCTCCATCAACTCCACCCCCCAGGAATAAACTCCCTGCCAAGAGTTGCTCACATCCAGGGCCTGAGATCCCTTCTCCCCTGAATTCACTTCTTAGTGGTTCTGCATGTAATCCGCAGTCTCTCGCCGCCTCTGGAACCTGAGACCTCTTCTAGTCAACTAGGTCCCCTGTCAGTAGTGTGTGTGTTTCCGTCCAGAGAGAAGGAGGCAGTGCCTTCCTCTTCATCACCAACCCAGTCTGGAATCAAAAGTCTTCAGAGAAAGAACAATCTTGTAGGTTTATCTCACTGTCACTGATACTTAACCAAAAAAAAAAAAAAAAAGAAAGAAAGAAAGAAAAGAAATCAAGGCCCACTGAAGCAAAAACCAAGTCCCCAAAGTGCCCTGAGTGGACTAGACACAGTTCCCAAGCCTGTCTCCTTCCGCTGCTCTCCATCCCTGAACCATGGTGGGGGCTCTCACCTGCTCTCTGAAGACCAGGGGCCTCAGTCTCGGCAAAGGAGATGGCCACGTCCTGGTCCTCCTCATTGTCCTATGGTCTGGGGCCTCCTCCTTGTTTTCTGGGGGAGGCTCAGCCTGGGCCTGGAGGGCCAGCAGGAGAAGGGCAGCGAGGAGTGCGAGGGTCCTCATGGCTGGAGTCACTGGAGGAGAGGAGGCAGGGGCCTGAGTGTGAGTGGAGCGAGGAGTCGGCTGCATTTATAGGTGTGCGAGGAGCAGGCTCAGGGCTCGAGGCTGTGTTCAGAGAAGGTGCGTTGGATGGGGAGGAGGAGTCCGCCCTTGTCCTCACGTCCCCTTGATGTGACACTGCTCTTGCACCTTTCATCAGCTTGGCCGGGCAACTTGAGCTTCCGTCCCAGGTGCAAGCTGACGCTGATGTAGAGGCCTGCTGTCTTTCCTGTCTGCCATCTGCTTGAACATTTACTTTCAACATTCAAAAAAATTCAGAAAGGACTTTGGTTCAATAAGTTCAGTGAACAAAGGCCTCTTGTGTTCTGAAGATGCATCTTGCTTCTCAGATCCTGAGTCCAGATTTGGACCCCTGTGGAGTCGAGAATCAGTTCTTTGTGGGGTTGGGGGCATTACCGCCCCCACAAAGAAGGATTTGGTGAACGTCTTCTTTGGGGCCACTGTGGAGAGGGCAAGATGACCTCATCATGCGTCAGGCATTATGAATGAGCTCAGTAGGCAGTGTCCCTCAGAATGAAGGATGGCAATGGCTTACTTCAAGAAGCAACTTGATTTGTCGCAGTTAACTGCTTTTACTCCAGGAAATATCAGAACGTTTGTGATGACAAACCCCCTTCCGAGACCTTTGATTTCAATTTTATATCAGAAACATTTAACTCATGTACCAGGAACAAAATTCTAAATAGAAATATTGATGGGCTCCTGTCCCTAGTCCCAGTCATTCAAGGAGATATTTCTGTTCCGGGGAATGGCCACCATTCGCAAGTATACTTTCCTGCACGTTGGCTTCTTTTTCAAACTATTGCTTTACTTTGAATATTTTTTTATTAAAACATATAGAACTTTTTCATTTTAATACATGTATACTATTCCACTGTTTGTGCTTTCAACTGTTTACATGTAGATATTATGCTGTTTAGTTGTGACAATTTAGTTACTCATGAACTTTTGTAATTAGTAGGAAACAGGAATGGATATCATTTACATATACATATATGAACATATGTGAACATATATATGTATATATCATCGAGCTCATAAGTAACAATATATGTTTCTAGAGTAGAATTTGTGGGTCAAAAACACGTTTTATTTTAGGAATATATTAATATGGAAATATTAATATTTAACATCAATATTAAATTAAATTATTAAATATTAATAGGAATATGACCACATTGTCCCTTGTAGAGTTTGTCCCAGCAGCGCTTACAAAACTATCTATGCCCAGCTGCTTCCATGCCCAATGGACATGATACCCAGGGTCCTTCTCCAATTTCCACTGTCCTTTCTGCTGCCCATGTTCAGGGCAGCACTGTGGACATAGAAAATGTTTGATGCCCCAAAGGATTTTCAGTGTAGGGTGTGGTAAGCAGAGTGCTGACCTGTAAAACCTAACTCCTAAGAAGGGGATCCTCGTCTAATGAAATAAATTTTTGTCTTTGCGTCATATTCTTTGTTTTCTTGTTTTATGATTCTCTTCCTATTTCTTCTGGGACCCTGGAAGCAGGTGGGTGGCAGCGGCGGTCCTCACAGCGGACAACGACTGTGGCTCAGCCGTTACTCATGGCCTGGCTCGCCAGCGTCTCGTTTGTCATGATCTGGGACTAAGCAGACCTTTGCTTTCTGAAGCCACTGTATTTTGGGGTTTCCTAGTCATTGTGGAGAAAGCTGTGAGATATACATGTTATGGACTTCCTTCATCTTTCCCCGTCGGATAGGTAAGAATGGATCCTGAGGTTCACTGCTGGTTTACATTTCTCTTTCAGATTGGAGACAAAAGTCTGCATGCCTGTTTAGCACTTGCACTTAGGTGTCCTGAGAGAAGGCCTCCCACCTTGGGGCTCCTGGCGTTGGTGCTGTGGGTGGTCACGGCGGCGCCTCAGCCCATCTCATTGTCTGGGTCAAGAAGAATCTCTCATAAACACTTTCTCTGCACACTGTCGGCAGAACCCGGTGTTTGGTTTCCCTTGATTTCATAAGACAGTTATTTTTGATGTTAAGCTCAAGTTTGTTCACATTTGAACACGGCTTGGCTCTTCCCTCCATCTCCACTCCTTCTGGCCTCTTAGTAACTCCCTTTAAGTCACTGACCTTCAACCCGACTGTCTGACTCAGGGTTCCCTCTGGGAATGCTGCTGGTGGCAAAGCTATCTTGCTGGTGACAATCTAATGACGCTTAACTGTTTAAGTCTTACCTTAGAAGACGAGTCCAGTGGGTGTGGAATTTGAGATGGCTGCTATTTTCTTTGAGCACATGTAAGAAATCATGTGTATATGTGTGTGTGTGTGTGTGTGTGCGTGTGTGTGTGTGTGTGTGTGTGCGTGTGTGTGTGTGTGCGTGTTTGGCTGAGAATTGTGTCCGGGGCCTCACAAATGCCAGGCAAACCCTCTCCCACTGAGCCACACCTGGTGGAGACCATCTTTCTGTTACATTCCAGCTTCTACAATTACAACTGAAAAGTCAACTTCTCCTTTGAAGGGAGTGTCTCCCCTCTACTGGATATTTTAAAAATTTGCCTTATTGTAATGCAATGTCTACTTATTGTAGTTTTTGGTATTATTTTTTCCAGAGCTTAAAAAAGAAACACCAAAAGATAACATTAGTTTGAGAATGCAAAACCCTGAAAGAACAAAGATGTTGTGACTTAAAAAGAATAAAATAACTCATTTTGAATTCAGTTTTTAAAAATTGGAGTCCAAAGAATAACTCATGTATGCCTATTTGTTTCTTGTGTGGCAATCGTGTCCTAAGAGGATGAGTAAGAAATATATTTTGTGCCAGTGGAAATAAATATTTGCTCCTATGTTGAGTGAGGAGTGCGGTGAGACAAAAGGGGAAGGTGATTTAGAAGAGGAAATGTCAAAAGCCGTGAAGAAAGAAAACCAGTTGATGATTGAAATGGCCACATCTCATTTTTATTTACAAATTGGATGGTCTGTGTGAGGCTTGGACTCCCCCAGATTCTAGGAAAGAGAAGATGCTTTTGTTCCAGGGACAGTCCTTTGGTTTGCTCAGCCCAGAAGAGCCTCAAAGGATTTCTCCATTCGACCTTTGACGGAGATCATGGAACTGCCAGTGAGCATGAGAGCTGAGCAGGATCGTGGCTGCAGATACAGAGCATGTCCCCACCAGAGTCATGTCTTCTCCCTCACGTGGCTCTGGTGTCCACCACCCGAGCTAGTTGCCATTGCTCCTTGTGACAGTGAACGTGGGAGGAATGCCCATTGAGCAGCCTGCAGTGTCCAAGAAACCCACACTGTGGTGACCCCAGGAGAACCCTCCAGAAACATCCCACTGGCTACAAAAGCCCACAGGGAGAAGACCCAGCTCTGAGGCAGGCCCATCCTAAGGCATCTGGAGTGTGACGCTGACTCCTTCGGGGGCATGGGACACCTAGGAGAGGAAAGCTTTGGGCTTGGACTCAGTAGTGCTGGATTCACTTGGGATTCCACGTCCACATACCCTCTCCTCTTCTTATCACTCATCTCCAAAGTGAGGTTTGTCCGTGAAGTCACCAAGATGCCCCCAGCCCTGCGTCAATCCAGCTGCCTGGCACTCGCCACCCCAACAAGCTCCCTTCCACTCAGCATGAGCCACACTCTACCCTGTTGATTTTTGTCCACTTTCTTTCTTGGCACCATGGTCCATACTTGGAATGTGTTGTCACCGTCTCCTTGTTCAAATCCTGTTTGTTCCTCAGGACGATTCCAAGCCAGGACTCTTCTGTTCTGCCACCCACTCGTGTTGTGCACGGACTTGGTAAAGGGCCCACCAGGTGGTCTTTCTCCACTACTGGACACAGAGCCAGGAGATGCCTCAGGCTTTGAGCACAGACCTGTGTCTGAGCAAGCCGTGCCCTTAACACAGACCAAACTCTCCTGTGTCTTTCCACAGTGTCAGAATAGCAACAGAGACACAGGCTACACCACCTTCCCTGGTGGCAGTCCACTGAATAATCATGGGTCACCCGACAGCCATCAGGCAGGCGATCACGAGTTCATAATCCAGTCTAAACCAGTGATATTTATAACACTAAAGTCACTCTCGTACTTCACACAATGACACATATGTGGGTCAGAGAGGGGCTAAGAAAGGGTTAAGCAGCCACAGGAGTCTCAGTCCTGAACCGAGAGCAAAGGCAGAGAGCAGGTGGAATGCAAACCCACTGCAGGTGGTCCGTGGGACTGGGAGCCAGCTGAAGACCTTGGTCAGGCTCAGAGCTATCTCAGTCCAAGCACTTGCTCTAGGCCATAGTCCAGAGGATGGCCATTTCAGAGAGTCAGCATGGAGGGCCAGCTGGGGATGTCAGCATGGAGTGGGCCATGTGTGACTGTCACACAGGCAGGAGCAACCTGGCTGTGCCTACAAGGGCAGAAATGGTGCTTCCGCAGAGTGACAGTTTTCCTGGGTAAAGCTCCTGACAGGGACCTGGTAGAGGGATCAGTTTCTGTGCTGTCCGTTCTTAGGGTGCTCCTCTTTGTTTGGGTCTTAAGCGAATGGTCTGGTGTGTTCAGTAAGATCCAGGGCCTGCGCTTTCTGACGGGACTTCCATATACCCACACATCCATGTGCTTCTGATTTAATTCAAGTTCAAGGGTAATCATTTTTATCAGCAGAATTGATTTATTTATCAGATTGTGCCTTATGTTTGTGTGGGGCAGATGGTGGTTGTATACTTGTACAAGCATGGTGCAGCGTCATTCCACCTTCGCACTAGGACTCAAAATAGAGTGACTCATGGCAAAGTATTACTTTATAAAATGGAACCACTTACGGCAGGCACAGCCTGAAAACCACTTTTCTATACATCATGGACTAACTCAGGGCAGGCAAAGCCTGCTCTCCACAACCTGGATTTGAGTTTACAGTATTTAATAAATGTGAGTATTTATTCTTAGATACACTGTTTCCATCCTATGGACCACAACATCTTCTAATGTGAAATGAGAATACCATTGCATTTGGTTTACTTATTGTGGGTAAAGGGAATCTTGCATGACTTCATGCCTGTCTGGTTAATTGGAAAAGTACCATAATCAAGGTACTATCCTCAGGATATATAAAAACATTCACCACACTCATATTAGATATACTTAAAAATTAATAGGAACTTTTCATCCATTATGGTAATAGATTTTCACAATAATCCTGTCAAGCACCTACTTTCAATAACTAATTTCTTTTTGTGGGTTTGAAAAGGAACTTTAGAAAGGTTAATAGCCTTACTAAAGTCACTAAAGATTAGGCAACAGGCTATTGCCAAACCCGTGCACTTAACCACTACCCTATCTCTCTCTAAGTTGTTCTGCTTTCCAGAGTGTTAGCTACTGCCAGTTGTTGGCATCACTTGTGTTCTGGGAAAAGAACCTTAAAGCTGCTGATGGCAAACAGACATGTGCTGCCCGCTGATCTTACACGGGCTCTGTGACCCCTCCACACTAACATGCCTTTACAAATCCCCTCCACACTAACACGCCTTTACAAATCCCCTCCTGTGGGATTGAGGTGGACCCACTGGGCCCTGTTATCCACACTCTGGGAATGATTGAAGTGAAGCTTATCGCCACAAGTCATAGGTCACATGCCCAATCATTGAGTTAAGAGACTTCAATGTGTGACCCCAGTACCCAATGCCTGACACTCTCTGTGTCCTCAGGTCTACAAAGGAGTGCCACAGCAGAGCAGAGGCTGTGTTTCCAACTCGTCATTGTCTGCTATACATCCTGCTGCCTCTGAACATGAAGAACAGAGACAAGATAGTTCCTGGCTTGCTTCATGACATTGAAAGGAATTGTGCTTCTTCCTGTACACTATCTTCAGTTTTCTTGTCCATCTCAAATAAAGCAAGTTGTCCGTGTTTGTACTTCATGGATGTTTCCTCTTTGTCTCAGTGAGGACTCTTTCAGAAGCAAGCACAGAATCTTATGTCAAACTCTTTTAAACAATATCCTGGCTCTGATCCTAGGAATCTCATGAGGAACACTGGCTTCAGGCACCAGCTGATCTGAATGATCAAATGCTGCTGCTGACCTCTCTCTCTACCTCCTGGTCTCCTTAGGGTCCTCATTCAGGCTGGTCTCACTCTCAAAGATGTTTCCCTGACAGTTACTGTCAGCTCTAGGTTTATTCAGCCGTGGCATCTTTTTGTTGGGAAAGTTGCCGTCCTCCTTCCCAGAGTGTTGGAGCTGAACAGGGGGGAGGAGACATTTGCCTTTTCAGAAGTGATTTTATGAGCTCCATTGATACATCTCCAACTGAGACGGGAATGGATTGTCAGTGAAGACATAATGCACAGGAGAAAGCAAAGGAGCAGGGCCCCCCGTGTATACACCATCAGGATTAGAGAGCCATACCTTCTCACTGAAGCTACAGCATGTTCAAAATCATCTCTCTCTCTCTATAAACATCTAATAAGATTATGTGCACACATGTGTATAAAATATTGGTCTTCACACAGTTTTTCAAACCCATTGTCTGCCTCCAGATGGTTCGGAGTCTACATGGAGGAGGCCTCCGATCCGCAGCAGGGCTCTCCGACCTCCCAAGGTGAGCGCTCTGCATCTGTGGCCACGAGGGCTGCGTCTGAGGTGGGGCGTCTCCTTCCCTCACTCTTAGCTCTGCTCCAGACTGGCCTTCTTTGTTGTTCCTGAGAAGTCTGTCTCCCGCCAAAAGTCTCATGTTATAGTTTTGGGGGTCCTGGGGGAAGCTAGAATGTCCTCTGGGAGAGCAAAGCAGGACAGGCCGCAGGAGAGGCCCCACCTGGGTGCCAGGGCAGGAGCAGGTGCAGCTGGGCCGTGAACTCTGGGGTCCCAGGGAAGCCCAGAGACAGCAGAGTGCAGGGGAGGCTGTGGGGCAGCCCTGGCCTGTGCCTCACTCACTATCCACCTCCACCCAATCTGGGCAAGCACGCGCAGATGAAGTCTTGAACAGGTGGTCATCAGTGTGTCCCTTCCACGGAACAATCGTGACAAAACTGGGGCTGTCTGGGGAGTGTGAGGCTCCACCTGGCAGAGGGATGGGTTCTGCAGTCTCATTTCTCGTCTGTCTAGTTCGCTTTCTCTCTGGGGATCCACAACACCGCAGAAAGAAGCCCAGGACACTAACACGTGACCGAGGGAATGGCATGAAGAATGCCCCGGAACCCTCTTGCTTGGGGAGACTTGGTCTGTTCCCATAACCTTGGTGGCTCCTGCTGACTATGTCAGGATGGAAGCTGTCCCTGGCATTGAATCTGGCATCTGGTTGCTCGGGTAACCTGGCAGTAGTGGCCCTGAAGAGGCTGACTTGCAGGCACACAGGGTAAGGAGGACCCCTGGAAGCCCTGGGGAGCTCAGGAAAACTGGCGTCAGGAAATGCAGGAAGTTGGCATCTGGGCCCCGTCTCAGAAAATAACAGGCACCTGGTCACCAAGTGGCTACTCAGGCCAAGCCTGCAATTTCCAGAGATGAACTGTGAGTGTGAAGAGGGTTCTGGTTCCAAAGAACCAGCCAAAGTGAAAAAGAATCGGGAGTGAGTCTGCTCGTGAGCATGACCTGACTTCGAGTTCCACAGGTTTTGAGTATTATTTCAAAATTAATGTTTAGAGGGTATTATTTTATTATGAAGGAAATAAGAACAAAACAATGATCCTAAGCCTAACAACCAGGTTTCCCTGTTGGTAAGTTAAGAGAAAAGGAATAATATATGCCCCCCCCCACAAATATTTACTGATTTTATTCTGTGTTCCAGGCACTGGGCAAGCACTGGGGAAATAGTAGATAGCAAAAAAGTCCAGAGTCCCTGCCAGCACAGAACTTGTGCCCCAGTGTCTGGGATAGAGATAGGAACAGAAAATGAAGAAATGATGAGCAAATTAGAAAAGAGGGTAATGGCTGAGTCGTCCCCAGGGCCCGTGTTGAAGTCCTGACCTACAACACCTCCAAGGTGTGGAGGCAGGGTTTTCAGAGGAGGTTGAATTAACAAGCTGGTGTTGTGTGGGCCCCAATCCAATAGGGCTGGTCTCCTTCTAAGAAGAGGAAGAGATGGCAGAGGTGCACACTTACAGAAAAAGGCCAGTCCACGAAACAGCAAGAAGGCAGCCGTCTGCAAGCCCAGGCGAGGCCTGAGAATGAAACGCTCTGCCAACCCCTCCATCAGGACTTCCAGCCTCAGGAGCTTCGAGAAAGGAGAGTCCTGTTGTTTAACTGCCAGGGACCAGTTGTTTTGTTATGGCAGCCATGGCAGATTAACATGATTATTCTCAAACTGTTAAGGACAACTGAGAACAAAATATAAAGGGGGTGGGTGAGGGGCCGGAGGTGCGGGTGGGTGTGAGCCAAGCAGGAGGAGGTATCCCCAGGAGAGGCTTCCAGGCGGGCCCAGGGCCCAGGTGGGGCTGGGGAGGAATAGCTCATGCACAGTCAGGGTCTATGCAAAGATCGGATCCACTCTGAGAGAATCAGTGTTTTTTAATTGACAAAAATAACAGCAGTCTTGTGGGTCTTCTTTATTGTGTTTAAGATGGGCAGATAGGTACTTAGGTGAAATTTGATGTTTAAAATGGCATTGAGTGTCTCAGGCGATGGAGGAAGTATTCCTTTATGTTTGTTAAAGTCTTATTTTATGTTCCCCCAAACTTAATAGACTTATTCCTAAAACTCTTTCACTTCCTTCCCTGTGTTCCTAAATATTTTATTTAATGATCGATATTGAAAACGATGTCATTTTCTTCCTGCTATAATGTCAAATGAGCAGGGTGACACTTTCTCTGTAGGCTCCCTGGAGGGAACAGTGACCGGACTGAGAGTGTTCACTCCTTACTCTTCCCCTTGGGGACCAGGTTGAGTGGTGCGCATGGCTCCTCTTTTCCTTACGGAGGTGTTAACAAATTCTTCTGCCTGCATGACGGACTAGCAGAAGGGAAAAGATGGGCAGTGGATGGCCGAGGTGTCCACTCTTCCTGCCCCTGTTCCCCATGTGCTCTTTGTCCTTCTCATGGGACTTCCTTCTGTGTGCCCCTGACTCTCCCATCAGGTCTTTGGAAGCCCAACCCTAACAATGCGACGAGGCGTCTTCCTCAGGGTGCCCTGTGCCGTCCTCCAGGTACTGCCCGGTAAATGCCAACTCCTGCTCCTTCTTGTCATCATTTTGCTTTTTTCTTTCCCCAAATCAACAACTGTCGGAAAGCTAAGCACTAGGGAGCTACACAGAGGTCAGATGATACCCCCAAATCACTTATTGAAAAGGTTAGAGTGAGGCCCTGGGTTTGACCCCCAAAGATCTGATAAAGAAAGAAGAAAACATAAAAAAAAAAAGTCAAAAAATTTTAACAAATTCCCTTGGTCGCTGGATGTTGTAACTGTGTAAAATGAAAATCTCCTTAGTTATCTTCCACTCCTTCTCTTCCCCCAAATAAACTGGATGACGTGGTGTGGAGACTGTGTAGCCCCTGACCACAGGCCTCTTGCCCTCTCACCCAGCACTGACCTTGAGTCTATCGAGGCTCCATTTCAAACATCTCTTCATTTCCAGGCCTCACCAGGGCACTCAGTTTTGAAAGACCCTGCTTCCTCCAGGGTGGGATCTGCCTGAAGCGGGGGACAGCCAACTGTGAGTCCTTCAGAGGACCCTGCTGAGCTTTCACTGTCTGCTGCAAAATAAGGAGCAGCTGATGGAGGGGCCCAGCCCAAGGGGCCTGGCCGTGCTTCCGCACTGTGGCCCCGTGTCCCAACGGAACCGAGTCCCAAAGTCTCCTGGCAGACGGGTATCATCAGCTTGGGTCAGAGGAAGGTTGTTCCAATGAAGGGGAGGTGGAAGGGAGAACATGGCAAGGATTCGACTTATGGTGAGTTTTAAAGTCCACCAAACATTTCTACTCACATAACATGCTTACTCCCTAAAACCATCTTGGTCTATTCATGCCATTTCACGGGTGTAGAAATCAGTACTCAACCAGCTTAAGTGACTTGACAAAAACCACAGAGTTAATAAACAGAAGATTAGAACCTAAGGCTCATCTGTCAGCTGCTCTGACACCCCACTACACTGAAGGGAGGTGGGGAGAGAATTCAGTCCTGGGGGGTGAGGCGGTCTGAGGACAGGGGCTGGCTGGGATCCAGCACTGCAGTGTCTATGGGCTGAGCAGGAGAGACCTGCAGTGGCAGCGCAGAGCTGTGGGGCCTCGGGGGTCGGGACGGTAGGAGGAAGGCCCCCTGCACAAGAGCCAGCTTTGGTCTCCTGAGCCAGCCGTCTCTCCATTCCCAGCATCAGGGTCTGGTGTGGGAGAGAGCTTCCCCATGTCTGGGATTTACAGCGCAAGGTTGGGTGGGACAGAGACTGAGGTAGAAAATACCGCAGGGTGCTCAGGAGGCTGGGAGGTGAGGAGGGAAAAGAAGACATGAGCATTCTGGCCAAAAGTAAGCAATAATGTGGAAAAGAAAGGCCCTAGGCGGGTGTCACCATGAGGACATGGACCAATGGATGCACAACTAGAGAACCTCCCGTTCAGGTTTGCAGATGCACCTTGGCTGACTATGGGCGACACGACTGTGTTTGTAAGGACACCCAAAGATGCAAACCCGGACCTCCCCTGCTGTGTTCCATTGGTACTGACTCCCCAGGCCGCCTGCCTACAGGGATGGACATAGGAGCTGTGTTTTCTGTACCTGTGCTGTTGGTCACATCATGTCCTGTCAAAATGGTTTCTCCTCCATTAGAAGAGGATCTGCTATTACAGAGGAGTTTGGGGCCAAAGAATAATTTAAAAGTAACTCAGCCACTCCCTTATTTGGAGTTCTTCACCATGAAGTTAAAACCTTCTTTCTTTTCCCGCCTGCAGCTTTCACCACACACCACTTTGCTGTTATCTGCGTCTTTGGAAAGACCTTGGCCGTGCCTTATGCTTCTGTTCCTCTCCTTCCTTTAAAGCACAAAGAGTTGTCCTGTAATGACACAGCTGACCCCTGGAGGCAGGGGAGGAAGGTGAGGTCCCGAGAAGGAAACCTGGGGCCCTTCTCCATGGTAGGAAGGAGGGGAGGCTGGGGCCAAGCTTGTGTTGGGCGTGGGTGTGGTGTACGTCTGCCTTGACCTTTCCACATGGAGTCAGCTCAGTGACGGACGGTGCCAAGAGCAACCACAGTGCTCTCCCTCCCAGAGAAGACTTACTGGTCAGCGTTCATGCAGACATTTTGCTCAAGAAACATCGACTGAGCATCAAACAGAACAATTACCAAAACTTCCTATATTCATGATGCTTACTTTCTTGTGGGAAGATCGATGATGAAAACAGAAATAAGTAACACTCAGAACGCTACATGTTGAAGGGCTGGATTCTAAGAAGAGTATCAGGGGAGAGGGATGTGAAGTATTGAGGGGGCTGTGACAAGGTGTCCCAGGAAGGCCTAGGACTGATACTTGAGAGACAGTCCAGTACCTAACTCTGGCCGTGTGGGCAGTGTGAACATGAAGCCATATTTGATCTTGGCATCCCTGGGAACCAGTACATCCCCTGAAACCAAGAGGCAGATTTTAGAACATGCTGACCTGAGATCCTATTCAGTTCCACTTGATAGCACTGTTACCCCTACTGTTTATTTCTGTACTTATTGTTTGATTTTAACTGACAAGTAAAATTTGTATATGTTGATGGTGAACACATGTTTGGACATGCACACAGTGTGAACGGCTACATCAAGCTACTTAACAGATACATTTTCTCTCATGCGTATTTTTTAACTCTGCTCATTGATTAGCAGGAAGCTATGAACAATATTTGGTCCTCCTGTAATCTTTGCCTACAGAGTTAGTCTCAGAGTCAGTTGCTTAGAACAATTTACAGCAGTCCTACCCTGAAGATGCCAGTTTCCTAAACCCGCTGCTGTGTTCCCGAGGTCCCAGAACATGCTGGGACACAGTGGCATTCTAAGTGAAGCAGGAAGCTCTACAGGGAATTCTTCCACACATCAAAGATGACTCAGGGGCTCCCTCCACTGGCCCGTGCCTTGGGGCAGCTACCCATGTAGAAATTCCCGGGATGGAGGCCCAACTACCCAGCTGGGAGTCCCAGAGTTATAATGAGGAAGACTTCCAGAAGGTAGAGGCCAGTACGTCTGCCTCTAGCTCATGAATCTCCACACTCTTGGTTATGCTAAGCCAACACGTGTATTTAATAGACTCAACTTATTCCTTTCTTCACATGGACGCCATCCCTGTACCTGGAGGACAAAAAGGGAGGTCCTGGAGCTGTGGTCTCGAGACCTGCCTCCCAGCGCAGGACTGCTCTGTTTCTGTCCCGGGTGTCCCCAGGTTGACACTTTAACCACTTCCTGTCCTCATGGAGAGCATGAAGGCAGCACAGCAGCTCATACCCACCCTATGCTTAGCCTTAGAGACACTTGTGGTGTCTTGTGCCCTCTGTTTTCTCTATGGCTGCTTGGCTCCTACATCCCTGTTCTCTAAACAGCACCCTCAGTCCATGTCAGGGACCAGCGCAGGAGAAACAGGGCCGAGTGGAGGTGTCAGAGGTGCTGGGCGTCACCTGGCCCCACGGGGAGCCTGTGAAGGAGCTTGCTGCTTCCAGCTCAGGGTCATCCTCTGGGCTCAGGGCAGAGGGGTGCCTCAGACCTCTGCATCCATCAGGAGGCATGGGGAGGAGCAGGAAAGACCCTTCCATTGAACTTGGAGTCGCTCAGTACCAAGAAAAGTCCACTTTAAATAAGTCCACAGAAATTAACTATAACTCTTCAGAAGTCCCTTGGTTGGGGTGGCTCAGTGGGATGGGGGTGTGAAAGAAAGTGGCAAGATATTCTCCAGAATCGAGAGGGTCTGGGCTTCCGTACTCCAGGTCAGCCAGCAGGGCCTGCACCGAGAATGACAAGAATCCAGGTCTTCTACATGCTTAGTTCTTTGCCCTTCCTGGCAAGGAGGAAATGCAGATAGTGTTCAGCGTTCTCTTGGGGATAGCTTCCTTCCCTGTCAAATCCTTTTGGGAAGCTCAGAGGGCTTCACTGCGCCTGCCTCCTGATTCTCTGAGCCCCCGCTGCAGAGGGAGGAGCCGGCAGCCCTGAGTGACTGCAGCCAGAGGAGGGTGCTGCCACCTCCTGGGCGATTCTGAGACTTTGTGCATCATGTTTTTAATACTAATAATGCACTGTTTATTTAAAAGCAAACTTAACCGGTCATTTTGTATTTCACCAGGCAACTATCCCAGTCCACATTTCATAAATGAAAACAAGGCCCAATGAGGTGAGTCATCAAGGAATGGAAAAATATTGAAAGAATAGGTAAAAAAGAAGGTATGCTATCAGCAGTTTGCAAAGATGTGTGCAAATCTGTGCAGATAAATAAATGGGGACAATGGAACTGAGAGAATGTGAGGAACTGGAGGCAGCAGAGGGTCCCATTGAGCCTCCTCTAGGGCCCTGGGTCTGGAGGATTTTGAGCCTAGACGGGCAGAATGTAGGAGGGGAGAGTGGCCTCAGTCCCTTCTCCAAATAAAGTCAGCAAGGCTATAAGGATTCCTGGGCCCATCTCTCCTGTTCTCATTCCATTCCAGGGTGCCAATCTGACCAGAAAATGTTTTGCAACCTTTTTTAAAATTTAATGGCAGAATAACATTCCATTGTGTGCATGTGTGTTTGTGTGTGTGTGTTGTTGTTTACTAGAGGAAAGAGGCTCTCCTGAGGTCTGTAATGGAGGTGCTAAGAGACCTTGCAACACACATGTGTGGTAGATACTGTTATTCTCAGTTTACTCCTGGAAAAACCATACATAGAATGGGAAGATAAATACTGCAAGCTAGACCAGGATTTGATCCCAGGCAGTACAACTCCTGGACACGGCAGTATTTTAAAAAATCATACTACTTCCTTTGCTTTGAGATAGTCAAATGCACAAAGCCTAACTTCACAGCTTGATAACTTTGTACACATGTATATTCAAGCAAGCAAACAGTTTAGGAAGTAGCCTGAAAGCATTTCCAAAGGCTTCTCCTTTGCCCAGGCTAGGGATATAGCTAAGCGGTAGAGTGTGTGCTTAGCAGGAGTGAGGCCCTGGGTTCCATCCCAACACCACACACACAGACACACACACACACACACACACACACACACACCCTCTTGCCCTATGCCAGTCAACCCTTCCCCTCAATCATAACCACTGTTCTGACCTCTGCCAGCACAGATAAACTTTACCTGTCCCTGAACTTTCCACAGGTGAAACCACACAGTCCCCCATGCCTACAAATTCCTTCACAGAACATGCATTTTAACCACTCCAGTCTGACGGCTCCCCGCAGCAGTCATGGCAATAAAAACTGTTTGGATCATACTTCATAGTGCTCCCTGGTCCTTTCATGGCCTCACTGTGTTGTCCCCAGCTGAGCTTCCACTTTACTGGCAGAAAAGAGAAACTGAGTGCTGCTGAGGACTTGGCCCTGAGCCACAAAGCTAGAGGTTGGCGTTAGCTGTCGGTCCAGGTGATGGAACTGGGATCCCAGGCCCACTCTGAACATCCGCCTGTGGGGTTCTGCCCTGCGTTATGCCCGTGCCCTTGAGGACAGGTGATGGTTCTCCCCAGTAAGATCCCGGGGTCCGTTGGGCTCAATTTCAGCCATAACCAGCAAGGTTTGTGTTTTACGGGGGGCCACCTCTCGGAGTCGTGTGGCATCAGGCGAGTCTCCGCTTCTCTGGGAATTTGGTTTTCTCACTACAAAATGGCCTTTAGAATTCTCCGACTTTCTAAAAGGAGAGCTCACCCGTCAGGTTTCAGCGGTGCTCCTGCCCTTTGAGCAGCCATTTCACACAGAATTTCAGGACCAACCGAGATTCCTGCTGCACCGAAGAAGATTCTGGGGAAGACCTGGACGCAGTACGGTCTTTGCATGTCCAGGGGTTATCCTCCCGTCCCCGTGCCTCTCAGGGCCATGCTCCCCACAGGCCTGGCCTCCTGCAGGATTCCTCGGAGCTCAGTGGTTCTTGGAGAAGGGCTACCCTTTGTCGCTCTAGGTCTTCTCCCACTGCGCAGACCTGGGCCGTTGATTTTCCTAGTGAGAACTGAGCACGGGTTCAGGGCTGGAGCCACACAACTGCAGGTGGGATCCTGTTGCTGCCTGGGGCTGGGGCTGGTGTGGGGGCAGATGGAGAAGCTAAGGACTGGACCGCAGACCTCCCCAAGGCCACAGACTGTAAAGGTCAGACCAGCCCTGCCCGTGCAGCACAAGGACTCTGGGAGCAGAGGACCTGCCTGAGGGAGGTATCCACACTGCAGCTGTCAGGAGGGAGAGCCCAGCCCTGGGTAGACAGTGAGGGGCACCTTCCCCCTCTGGGAAAGCTCCGCCCCTGGAGACTGGTGCCTGTGTCACAGTGGGGCTGGCGGGGGAGGTGCTACCCAGAGGCACCTGTGCTTTTGTTGTCTGGGACGCATTGCTCTCCCTCTGGGAATGGCCAGCCTCCTGGTCGCATTGTTCTCCCTCTGGGAATGGCCAGCCTCCTGGTCGCATTGTTCTCCCTCTGGGAATGGCCAGCCTCCTGGTCGCATTGCTCTCCCTCTGGGAATGGCCAGCCTCCTGGTCGCATTGCTCTCCCTCTGGGAATGGCCAGCCTCCTGGTCGCATTGCTCTCCCTCTGGGAATGGCCAGCCTCCTGGACGCATTGCTCTCCCTCTGGGAATGGCCAGCCTCCTGGACGCATTGCTCTCCCTCTGGGAATGGCCAGCCTCCTGGACGCATTGCTCTCCCTCTGGGAATGGCCAGCCTCCTGGTCGCATTGCTCTCCCTCTGGGAATGGCCAGCCTCCTGGTCGCATTGCTCTCCCTCTGGGAATGGCCAGCCTCCTGGTCGCATTGCTCTCCCTCTGGGAATGGCCAGCCTCCTGGTCGCATTGTTCTCCCTCTGGGAATGGCCAGCCTCCTGGTCGCATTGCTCTCCCTCTGGGAATGGCCAGCCTCCTGGTCCTGTTGGGAATCGGCCTCCTCTGCCTGCCCGTCTGTCCTTCTCCAGGTCCTCAGCCAGCTCCCACAGCAGGGCAGGATCTTCCAGGCATTCTTGACCCAGGGACTCCAGGGGTGACGCCTGCCACCCTCCTGATTCCGTCCTTCCCTGGGGCTCCCCGCTCCAGGCCTGGGACTCCACCTCACTGATCTCACAGCGTCCTCTTCACGAGGTCCCAACGTCTAGGTGCCCTTCAACCCCAGGGTTTGTCCACCGTCTGCTCTCCTGGAACTACCTCCAGGTTTCACTTGGCTTCATCCCATACGGAGTCTCCCTCCAGGGTGTCAGTCCGTGTCAGGGAGACAGAAAACAGCAGGGCCGTGTTCTAATCCAAACCCCGAATTCTTTCTGTATTTTCTCCTGTGTTCTATTAATTGCCTATTCTCGTGGAAGTGCCACCGATATTTGAAGACCTGTGGCCTTAAGGTTTGTCTCCACACCTGATAACATAAGCCAGAAGAAAATCCACCCTCTTTGTATTTCCCCCCCTTTTATGTTTGAAAAATTTTAACCCAACAGAAAAAGTGGAAGAAGTGGTAGGATGAACGGCCACGCGGCAGCCGGCAGTATTTGCTGCCCCTACCCTGTGTTTTCATGATCTCTTGAATATTGTCATCGTGACACTTGTCCCCTGCCCACTTGTCTCATGGGTGCTGGCTGGAACTTCTTTACATAATTACTAATGTAATAATGATCCAATAACATCTCCTGATACACGATCCAGCATTCAAACGTCCCCAAGTGTTCCAATACATCTTTTGTCGCCTTTTAAAAGAATCTACAGGGCCAGGCACTGTGGTGCATGCCTATAATCCCAGTGGCTTAGGAGGCTGAGGCAGGAGGATTGCAAGTTCAGGCCAGTCTCAACAAGTTAGCGAGGCCCTAAGCAACTCAGTGAGACCCTATCTCTAAATAAAATATACACACACAAAAAGAGCCGGGGATGTGGCCTAGGAGTTTAGTGCCTCTGGGTTCAATCCTTAGTACAGAAAAAAAAAAAAAAAAAGAATCTAGGATGGAGGATCTAGTCAAAGCCCCAAATGTGCCTTTTGTCGCTGCTTCTGATCTCTTCCAGAGCAGTGCCGCACACTTCCTTTTCTAAAAGGACCAAGGCCTGTTTTCTTGTAGAATATCTGACCATCGTGATTTGTCTGAACATTTCATCATGATAGACCCAGGGGAAATTTTCTCAACAAGTACACAACATAAACAGGCAAAGTCTTTCCTGGCTGAATGGTTTCCAATTTTATGTTTTATGTGTTTAACACATTTTAATAGGTCTGCCTGAAAAGTTTCCTAACTTCTTTTGTTAATGTGAAAACAGAAAATTATACTATGCTAAATTAAATGATGAATTATTTCCTGATAAGAAAAACTCCTAAAATACTAATGCTAACTTTCAGTTAAAGCTGATCTAAAGATACTTGGGTCTGCTGGTAAGCATGTCCTCTGCTACATAGAAAATTATCCTCTATGGAAACATGCTTTTCAAAACTTGTGAACTCTCATGCTTCCTCATTTTCACTAGAAGTTAAAGTTACTAAAAGTTAAAAGTTGTGATTAATATGATTGAAACCATTGGAAATGAGCGTGAAAGAATGTAATTACATGTCAAAAATGTACAAAGAAAGTAGTATTTTTTAAAAAGGAAGTACACAAGGCGAATGTCTTCATTAAGGAAAGAGTGATTTTTTTCCCCCAAGTTTCTTCTTAGTTGACTACAGAATACATATTCATTTTAAGGCTTGAGAAAACAGAGAAATAAAAGATAAAAATCAATGCTTCCTTATCTAGCTAACATTGTTATGAATTTCCTTTTAATGTTATTAAATGTAGATAATACCTACATTATCTACATTTAATAACATTAAAAACTGAGATGGTATACTTATATTCGAATTTTGTATCCATTGTTTTATTCTTTTTAAAAGAATAAGCACTCATTATTTTTCTACCATTTTGATTTTTATTTGTTCTTATTAGTTATACATGATAGTAGAATGCATTTTGACATATTATACATGTCATGTATGGAGTATAACTTCTCATTCTTATGGTTATAATGTAGAATTACAGTGGTCATGTAATCACAAATGCACATAGGGTAGTAATGTCTGAATCATTCTACTGTCTTTCCTATCCCCATTCCCCCTTCCTTCCCAATCCAAAGTACTTCTATTCTTCCCCACCCCACCCCTCTTATTGTGAATTAGCATCCACATATCAGAGAAAACATTCAGCTTTTGGTTTTGGGGGATTGGCTTATTTCACTTATCATGATATTCTCCAGTTCCATTCATTTACTGGCAAATGTCATAATTTCATTATTCTTTATGGCTGAGTAATCTTCCATTGTTTATATCTGCTACATTTTATTTATCCGTTCATCTGTTGAAGGTCATCTAGAATTTTATATTTTAGCTATTGTGAATAGAGCTGCCATAAACATTGATGTGGCTGTGTTCTTATAGTATTCTGATTTTAAGTCCTTTGGGTATAAACTGAGGAGTGGAATAACTGGGTCAAATGGTGGTTCCATTCCTAGTTTTCTGAGGAATCTCCATACTGCTTTCTAGAGTGGTTGATCCAGTTTGCAGTCCCACCAGCAATGTATGAGTGTATCTTTCCCCCCACATCCTCGCTAACATTTATTGTTGCTTGTATTCTTGATTGCCATTCTGACAGGAGTGAGATGAAATCTCAGTATAGTTTTAATTTGCATTTCTCTAACCACCAGAGATGTTCAACATTTTGTCATATATTTGTTGACTGATCGTATTTCTTCTTTTGTGAAGTGTCTGTCCAGTTCATTAGCCCATTTATTGATTGAGCTATTTGTGGATTTTGGGTGTTAAGTTTTTTGAGTTCTTTTTATATCCTGGAGATTAATGACAGCTGGATTCTTATGCTTGATTTTGCTTCTAGTCTACGACAATCCCACATCTTGCCTCTGGAAAACTCAGTTGTACATGTGTGAGATTAAAGAGAGTCTAAGAGGAAAATTCCATCATAGCATTAGTATTATTGAATGAGTTTTGACTTTGATGGCCCCTAATGGGACCTGGAGAACTCTGATGGGCTTCAGATCGTACTTGAGAATCACTGTGCTGATGGCAGACCACCCAGAAGAAAGTGGTAGCAAGCTGATGAGAACCAGGACAAACCCACAACCCACAGGCGAGTCCAGATAAGCTGTGCTCGTGCAAGTTTCTATCAGTGTTGTTCATATGATGATGGGAATGACAATATCTAGTGACTAAAAGGAGTGTCAAAATATCAAGCAGTAATAGTGTTCAGTTAGGAGGCGGGGAGTCCAGAGGGTGCCCTCAGTTCCCTCCTGATTGGGGGAGTTAGTGTGTTAAATTCAGACGACACCCTCAGATTTACTTAAGAAAGCCAAGGGAAGTTTGCTTCCCATTAAAGGAAGGCCACAATCTTGAGGGTGTCTGAATTTAGTGGAATTTCAAGCACAACCTCAAAAATAACATGAATTTAAAGCCAGTGGAGGGAGAAAATGGGGTAAGAATACAAGAAAGAAACAAGGCCCCAATTTACAAAGGAAAAATAGGTAGAAATTAAAAACAAGTCTCTCCATGTGGTGACCACAATGCCTGGGCACAGACACACCTGGCTGGTGACCACAGTGCCTGGGCACAGGCACACCTGGCTGGTGACCACAGTGCATGAGCACAGGCACTCCTGGCTGGTGACCACAGTGCATGGGCACAGACAAAACTGAAATATGGAGACTATCTGGTGTGTAAAAGAACCCATTCTATCTATGCACCATTTAAGAGACACACAAAGTTTATGAGTTTGGACCAGTTGGAAGTGAAGGAACAGACCTAGATTCCAGAACCAAAAGCCAGGCAGTGTAGTTCAGTTTAATGCAAAACACGAGACAGCTGAAAGCATCTGAAAACCTTACTAGGTTAAAAGGGGGATGATGCCTCATGACAGACATCTCAGTTGTCAGAGAGCTAGGAGAGCTTTAAATCTGTGATCATTCAACAAGGTGATCTCCAAATATTTAAGAAAATAAATGTGGCTATAGAAAAGGTGATACAAATTCACCATCACAGGGAGAATTTTACACACCTTTACTAATAATATAAATGTTACATATTCTTGCATTTTAGTATCTATATATTATACTAAAATCTGTTTAATCCTTCTGACATTTTATCAATTTCAATAATAAAAACTAGGCTTCTTAATTTTCCAGTTATGTAAGTAATGCATAATTACTCTTTATAAACATTCAAATCTAAAAACTGTACAGAATGAAAAGTCATAGTCCTTTTCATGTCCCACTGAGCATATAACATCTTTTTTCTTCAAATGCTCAGTCATGAAACCTTACCTGATTTATTATCAAACAGCCCACTGCCCTTGTCCCCAGTCAGATGCCAACATTCACATGGGTCTGAGGGTGATGTTCCTTGTCTCAAGGATTTTTTTTCTATTCCTGATCAACATTCCATACTTTGAGCCTGAATGTCTAAATTATAATGACAGATAGTGAAAGACACTGTTATTTCTCTTTATAAAAACATTCTTGTTTATTTTGGCACATTTCCCCGGTGTACTGTGAATTTTATAATCAGCTAATTAACATCATCGAATTTCTCATTTCAATCTTAAATGTCAGAGTCATCACTGGTGTGAGGAACGTGTTCCTTGGCCAACTTGCCACTCTTCCACATTGTGCAAGAGGTTTCACTGGATCCCACGACAGCCAATGGCCACAAAGAGAGACCAGCGAAGGATCTGGCAGGGGTGAGGGGCCCGGGCCGGGAGCCCGATTCCCAATGGTAGTTTTGATTTCATCATTAATAGCTTATCACTTAACATGGACTTAATATCTCTGCACTCATTTTCCTCCTAATTCTTCAGGGATGATATCATACTTAAGAAAAAGGGAAGTTTGCTTCTGGTTGAAGGAAGGCCACAATAAGTCACTCCAATATTTTTCTCATGATAGGTCCTACTTCATTACCAAGTGAAATCAGCCATTACCAAGGGAGAAGAGGGAAGACAAAAACCTGTTCAGGAACAAAGATGTTATATGCTCGGTGGGACGTGAAAAAGACTATGACTTCTCCATCCACACCCTGCCTACCTACAGTTACCACCCAGTTCACCCTTATCAGTGGATTAATCCACTCACCAGGCCACAACGCTCATGCCCCAGTCGCCTCACCCCTGAAGTCTGCTGCATTGTCTCACACATGAGACTCTGTGGGACCCCTCGTCCCCAAACCACAGCCGAAGGCAGCCTGGATCCTCTGGCCAAGGTGGCGTTTCTCCTCTGAAAAGCTACCCTTTCCCTGTGCTGCACTCTCTGCAAAGTTCAAACCTTCTCTGGGCTGAAAAGGGTTTCTTGTGTTCTAAGAAGTCGATTCTGAAGGAATCTCACTATTGGAAAGTTGTTTTTTGAGAGGAAAATAATCAGGTGTCTCCAAGTGCTGGTCCTCCGTCAGTCCACAGACAGACGGGTTCCGGTGGCCTCTGAGCCCTGGTCCTGTGGGTCGTGTCTACGTGCCACTGCTCCACCTAACTCACAGTCAATGCCCTTACCTGAAGTCCACAGATCTGTAGGCACATCAGAGTTTACAAGTATCTCGGGGGACACTCAGTTTTGTGGTTATAGGCAGAGTAACTGACACTTAGAAAAGGAAAATGCCCCAATCAATCATTTCCCTAGTGGTGTGACAAAACCTAGGACCTGAATTCTCCCCTCTCCAGTTCAACAGCCTGCTATGGGAGCTCACCCTCAGAAAGATGTGTGGTGTCTTTATTGAGCAGAAACCAGAGAGGGTGCATGGGCAGCAGCATCAGGGGCCCCCATGGGGAGCGCTGCTACAGCCTGCAGCAGTGCTTGTTTCGGCTTCTGCATTCCGCAGCCAGGATGGTGCAGCCGTGGGTTTTCTGGTGTTTGCAGGCACCGCCCAGCTTTTCACATTCAAGATCTTTTTTCTTTTCATATGCTGCAAAGGAAAGAGGGATGAAGAAATGAAGTGAAATCTTGTGCAGCCAAAGAGACTACCACTCGTCCTGCTTGGCAGGGGTGGGCAGACTGCTCCCACGGCCCAAGTGAATGCTGGCGGGTTTGGGTACAACCCGGAACTTCAGGTACTTTTCACATTGGTAAATTATTGGAAGCAATTCAGGAGAACAGTATTTGAAAAGTCTGTGCAATTCCAATTTTAGTGTACTTAAGCAGCGTTTAGTAGGAAGACAGCCACATTCGCTTGCTCACATATTTTTGTGGCTGAGTTTCTGCAAAAGGCAGAGATGTGCTGCTACGGCAGACACCACATGGCCCTCAGAGCCCGAGGGACCTATTACCTGTCCTTCACAGAGGACACTTGTGACCTACTGTGGCCTACAGTCTCTTTCTTTATTGGATCAGAAACTCTGGATTAGAAAAAGCACCTCATGAGACTGCCCAGGGTTAGGACTGTTTTGCTTCCTCTCTCTGCAAGCTCCTTAGAGCACCCTGGCCCTCCTCAGCCGGCGAAGCCTGACCCAGGTGCAGCTCATGAGATGCCATAAGCCCTGAGCGCGTGAGAGCGCTGAGGAGCACACGGCCACGGACCCTGCCTGCCATGGTCTCTGCAGCGAGTGTTTTCTCAGGAATTGTGAGGCTCTAAGGGCCTGGCACAGGATGAGCACCAGACTCCTAGTGCTCTTGTGAGTTGTCTGGGAAGAAAATTCTGTGAGATCAAGAAGGTTGAACGAACAGTGTGGAAAGCAGCGAGAGCAGAGCACTCAAATAATACCTGAAGTTGAGAGCTGGAGGTGACAGGTGGCCCCGCACACTTGTATGTGTGGATATATAGGTATACACGCATATCTGTCTACATCCACATGCATATATAGCTATCTGTATATGCCTATGTCTATCTGTCTATCCTTCCACCCATCATCATTAGGCTGTTCACCAAACAGGTCCAACCATCGTCTTGACACAAAGTAGGACTGACATCTAATCTTTGTTGAGCTGGGAACAGCCATGGCTCTTACTTCATGATTTTGAGCAGAAGTGATCAGTTCGTTCAGGGCTAGAGCCCTCAGATGCCAACAGGGACTCCTCTGAGTTCCTCCCTTTGCAGTGACCAGCTGCGTTCATGGTGGCAGCTGCACCACCAGCCAGGTCTGATCTGCTACAGTGAACAGAGTGCCCTGTGGCCTGGATGGAGTCACAGCACGAGCAAAAATTCAACCTCTGCTCTTGTAAGATGCCAATATTTGGACGTGGTTCCCATGATGGTACCACCTCCCTGAGTCAACATGCAGAGGGTCACAGGCAAAATGGGGAGGCCCCAATCAGATTTGAGGTTCAGATTAGTGGTGAGAGTCTTTCAGAATAAGGATGTCCCAAGTATTGCACGGGTCATGTTCACACTCGAATCTGTTTTCTGGGACTGTTGGGTATAATACAAGCATTGTCCTTGGAACTAAACCAACTCTTGCTTAAGTTTGAGTGTCTCTAATGCCATCTCTGTAGCATTGAACCAGTTAGTTGTTCCCAAGGCCTCACTGGCTTGTGAATCCATTAGGCCTACTGCGGCCTCCATGGCACCCGCCATGTCACCCTGCCGGGTGGATGGCTGGCTTACCTGAGGCCCCATGGAAGAGACAGACCAGAAGGAGGAGGAGGAGAGCCAGCAGCCTCATGGTTGTTGGAAGGCCTGCCTGCAGGGTCTGTGGGTGGCTCTGTCTTCAGTGCTCATCAACGACAGGAGGATCTGGAAGAGTGAGGAGTTGACCTGAGAGGGAAAGCTCACATTCCTAGTGGAGATATTCAAATTAGGGTCTCGGTGTAATTTGTGAATGCTTCTTCTGTGGGATTAAGATTACTGAACTCCACACACAAAAATGACTGTTAACTCTTTTTTTTAATATTTATTTTTTAGGTGTAGATGGACACAACACAATGCCTTTATGTTTTTATGTGTGCTGAGGTTCGAACCCGGGTCCTGCCCGTGCTAGAGGAGTGCTCTACCGCTGAGCCACAATCCCAGCCCTAAGGTAACATTTGCTAATGGTTTTTCATTCCAGATTATGACTCTTGTTTGTTTGTTTGTTTGCTTTGTTACAAGAAATCATCACCAAGCCATGGTTTGGGGGATCACTCCTTGACTCATCCCCTGCTGCATGACCCTGCAGCTCTGTACTCCTCAGCTTTCCCTGTAGGAAAACAAGCCGACGAACCAACAAAACCTCATAAACCCTTTCAGAAGCAGGTAAAAGAAGGTATTGTTTTGTAAGTGGAAATTACCTTCTGTTTCATCCTTACTCGCTCTCAATAATTTGTTTGCTACTGAATTACATGAGTGACCCCCCTGCTAGGCGAGAGTGTACCATGGCCAGCTCTCTCAGAGACCACAGTGGTGACACATCAGGAGCCAGAGGGTTTCTCACTTCAGGCCTTATATCAAGGTGGTCTTGGGATAAAAGGGTTAAGCAGCACAAATAAACAAACAAAACATCAACATCCCTCTTCATCTCTTTCTCCTCTCCATAAAATATTTGTTCAAAAAAATAAGTTACTTATATGGAGGAATTAATACATGGATGAATGAGTGGATGAATGGATGATAGATAAGATGGGTGGATGGACAGAGGAAAGAAAAGGTAAGAAAGGAGGTGCTCTAGGCCCAATGTTGAATGCTAATGGCCAAGGTGAGGGCGCCAGGAGTGGGGGCCTGTGGAGTTACTGGGTGAGAGTCAGAGCCAATATGAATGGAAATCTGTTTCCTTGAATGAGGACCAGAGGAGCCCATTTCCCCTCCCACCCTCTGAGGACAGGGTGCGAAGGTGCCAGCTGTGAACCCGAGGCTGACTCTCACCAGACACTCACTGCCCACACCTTGATCTTAACTCCTCCACTGCCAGGACTGTGAGAAACGGTTTCTGTTGTTCATAAGTGGCCTGTCTGTGATAGCTTTTGCTTTTTATTTTTGTTTTTATTTTTTTTTTTTAAATAGCAGGTTGAAGGGACTAAGGAAGAAAGGGGAAAAGAAGAAGAAAGGGAGGGAGGGAATGAGGGAGAGAGGGAGGGAACTCAGGGAGCCAGACTTCCCTATTTATCTAACAGTGTCACCCGACATCAATTATCCACACCACTGCTGAGCGTCAAAGGTAGAGTGCAGCTGAGATATGGGCATCAAAGAGACTGGCTGTGGTTTCAGAGGGTGGGTGGAGACAAAGAAATGTGCCCAACAGTGGAAAGAGCTGTGGGGACTGGTGAGCTTGGGTTCAGAGTGTCTGTGCTGCCGTGCTTTACTTGAGTTTTGTCCAAATAACTTAACTTCTAAGGCTCCTCTTCCTCCTCTGCTCATTGGCGATGATGACATGCCAACTTCTTACCCACTGGCTCAGGAAAGGCACTCTGTGGAGTCAGCAGAGGGGGTGCTTCATCTAAGATCACTGTGGGGAGTTTCAGCCTCAACTGTGAGAGGGGCTTTTAGGCAACTTATGGGTCCTTGAAATCACACAGGATGTTGGTTTCCTTCCTCAAGTGCTGGAATAGCTCAGAAAAATACGGAAATTTAAAACTAAATGAAGACAAATTATGCCTTTTTAAGCCCATGAAATTAGAGGCTAGTAGCAAAATCTTGATCGTTTTGGTATGAGAGAAAGATGGTCTTAGGAAAGAACTAGAATTGTAGACATACATATAATTCCCCATTGAATTTCACTTATTAAATGCTACAATAGCTTAATAGGTTTCCATATTTTATAAAATGATACAGAATATCTTCTAACTATCCCTCCAGTAAGAATTTTTTGAAACCTCTATGCACCAGAACATTGAAAGTGGGGGCCCAGCTCATGTGATTTCCATCTTGGATGCACACTTTCTTTAAGCAAGTCAAGGCAGGTCAGACATGCAGTGCTGGGGATTTGAACCTTGTCATCCATTCCTAAAACCTATGCTTACTTTACAATTTTTCTTACCAAATAAAACAATATTTGCTGAATGAAAGAATTTAACTGTGAGAAGATATAGTGTGTGTGTGTGTGTGTGTGTGTGCGCGCGCACACGCGCGCATGCACAGGAGGTCTCACGTTTAAAAATTAGTGTGAGACTTAGAGGATGAGTGAGGTGTCATGAATTAAGGGTTGTTTCAGTTACCCGTTCCTACCAAAGCATGTGCCAGGGTAGGTGGTAGTGAACTGAGTGGGTAAGCACTGGTACTCCCTAAGCAGGGTCACCAAATACCTTATCATCTCAAGAGGAATATGTTCCAGAGGGCAAGGGTTAATTATTGGTAGTTACTGTGGGAGGAGACATAAACCTGGGACATATTGCTTCCATGTCCCTTAGAGAAGCTCTCCATTAGCGATCCCCTGTTTCTGACTTCCATGCTGTCAATTAGCCAGGGCCTTGGAGTCAATCACCCTCTGTCCAACTGCCCTTCACCACCCTGGAAATGGCCATCAACACAGTGACTGACCATGGGGTCTTCCAGGTCACAGTCATGGTTGGTGGCATGCTACCTTGTCTTTCCAATTCATTTTTTCTCAACCCAAAGACGGTGAGAGAATATGATTAGAGAAAGTGAGTGGCCATGTCAGCAATCTGGGATACGTGGCTTCACACTCAGGTCAGAAACACGTCCATCCCGGTGCAGACGGGATTGCTACCCTTAACTGTTAATCTCAGAGGGGGACCTAGGAGGGTTTTCCTGTTTCCTCTCCGTGGGTGTAGAAATAGATCTGTCCTCTCTTAGAAAGCCCTCATCTCACCTGGTGATGTCAGATCATTTTTAGAACAAGGCTGCGGCTTCTTTAATATTTTGGGCCAGGCATCACCTACTGACTCTGAGGGATGTGCCAGCTGCTCACTGTCACCATCTCTCTGCGCACACCTGCCTGCTGACCTGGGTCCTCCCCAGCCTGCAGTCCCTCTGACCTCCGCTGACCCATGCTTCCTTCACCCTTTTCCTTAGACCAACTCCCTGGCACTCTCGGTATTGAACTGAGTGTGTTTCTGGCATTTCCTGTTGGTGCAGAGCAAGTTAGGGATAAAATGTCTACATGTCTGGAACTCGGTCGGCATCTGGATCTCTCCCTGAGTAGCAACCTATTTCAGTTCAGTGATCTTGACCTAAAAGAAGAGAAGAGCTTGCAGTAAACTGCTTAAGAAGGCACACTTGGCTCCACACAGAAGCTGTGAGGAACCTCAGCCGTGGCACTTCCAGAACGATGGTGATGATGCCTGTGTCCGAGGAGGCTGCTATAACAAAACACCTTCCACTGGGAACTATGTAAACAGAAATCTGTCGCACACACTTCTGGGAAGTCCCAGATCCAGGCACCAGCAGATGCCAGTCTGGTGACAGCCTGTTCTCACGGATGGTGGTGTCTGGTTGTGTCCTCCTGAGGTAGAAGGACAGGGAACCCTTTTTATGGGAGCCAGCTCTGCTCATGAGGGCTGCCTGCCTTGTCTGCTCCTCTCCTCCAGCCCTGCCTCTTACCACTGCCCTGGAAATCACATTCTGACGTAGGAATTTCAGGGAGACACAAACATTGAGACAAAGCAGATGAGATAATTATGGTGATAATTGTCACAGTACACGCTGAGAGCTTTGGTCCACATTCCCAACTCCTCTGTTGGTACGGAAAGCAATCCCCTGGGCTGCCTCCCATCCCTTCTGTGGCACGAGATCTCTCTTGAAGCTTACCTTGCTGTTGGTTCCTCCACCCTCGGCAGGCTGTGTGTTTGTGTGGCCCATCATTTGGGGCAGGGGAGCCTGCAGGTGCTCATTATTACATAATCAGGGGTCAGGCCAACAATGGGCAGAGGGAGGCATGAGCAGGATGCATTGTGACCTTTCCACAGAAGTCATCCAGGGGGAGGAGGCCGGGAGGGAGCGGAGGCTGGGGGTTTCCCTGAAAAGCTGAGCAAAGAGCAGCAGCAATGGCTGAAGGTGAAGCACTGTTGATGGGGTTTCAGTTTTGGTAGACCCAGGAGAGGGGCATGAGAGCAGAGCAGGGGAGAGAAGGCGCCGTGGAGCCCATCGGTGAGTGACGGGGAGAGGACGCTCCAGAGCGCAGTGGGAAGCATGGCCTTGCTCCGAGCACAGGAGTGACTCATCAGCTCCATGATTCACATAGGAAAGCAACTCCCTGTGTCCCTGAAACCAGAGCCCGCTCCCTCTGCCCACGCAGGAGTCAAAAGACAGGGAATGCCGTCACCGTAAAACACTAGCCGATTCCACAGGTCAAGTTTACAAGCTCAGGAGAAAAATGGAAATTCTAATCATAAAGATGATAAAAGTTTAATAAAAAGTAAACCCAAAGTATACTGAAAATCGGATGCAGTTTAAAAGACAATAAAATAAACTCAAAGGGAAGAATAAAGGAGGCGCGTTGGAGACGAGATTAAGATAAAATAAATAACAAGGAGATGAGAAGCTACAAGCATAAAAGGAAAAATGAATTATTAACAAGAATTCAGAACAGGGAAGAAAATGAAATGCTGAAACTCTAGGAATGAGAATAGGGCTGTGAGCTACAGGAACCCTGAGGAAGAGGGGACAGCAAAGGCCCAGCGGGAGGCAGCCCACGTGTGAGCAGCCCACCTGACTGACACGAGAGCGGCCGCCCAGGGTGCCTACTCCTCTGCTGCTCTCTGGGGTCCTGGAGGCCTGGGAAAGCTGGCCAACCTGTGACCTGGCCTCCCTGCCCCTCCACAGACACACTATGCCCGGTAAGGAGAAAATGGACAGATCAGGAAAGAGGCGGTGACAGTGTCGGCTGGCATTTTCTAAAGAGCACGTGGGCGTCAGAGGGGCACGATCTTCACAAAGAGAAGGAAGGCTGGAGACAGCGGTGACACCAGCCCCCTGACACATGACTGCTATGGAAGAAGGGCCCCGCAGGCCAGGGCAGCGCTTGGATGGGAACCTGTGCCAATGCTGACTGTCGTCCTTCTTCACCGCCTTGTCCCTTGTCCCCTGCTCCATCGTATCCCCCCTTCCCTCCCACCAATATCTCCCCTTTCAACCCTGCATGACTCGTGGGGCATGAGGTCAAGCCTCGAGGTTTTAAACTGGTTTTGATTTTAGAGTCTTGGGACTGAGCAGGCTTCGGCTCTCTCCCGTCCTGCCTTTTGTTAAACTCCCTCCCGTCTTCTCCGTCCTTCCTTTCTTCTTCTCCTTTCCTCTTTCTCATTTTTATTCTGTGAATATTACTGGATGGCTTCTGTGTGCCAGCCTGGGTACCTGGCGTTGAGGAGGTCTGAGTGGCTGCAAAGAGATGGCAGATGGCAGTCCTAACATCAAGCAAGTGTTCCCATGAAGAAATGCCTAAGAAAAGCTGAGGAAAATGCTCTGAAGGTTGGACGCTGTTCTTTGAGACCACGTTCAGCCCAGGACTGGGGCAGCTTCCCAAGAGAAGGAAGGTGAGGTGAGGGTCACAGACATAAATGGGATGGAGACTGGAAGGGCTTCCACAGAAGGAGCAGGGGGCCACCTGTCTGGTGGAAGAGCCAAGGCTGGTGGAGGAGAACCACGGAGGGGGACGTAGGTCACAGAAGGGGGTGAGAGGAGGGGCCGTCTCTGCCATGTTACCTGTTTAATTTCTGAGCTATGGGAAACCATTAAGGGCCTTAGGAAGATTTGTAATTTGAAAATACGATCTTTGAAATGTGATCACAGCTAGTAGATGTTAGTCTACTTCCAATGTATTGGGAGATGACTTTTAGGACAAGAGTCTTCCGGGGACCTGGGAAGTCACAGAGCACAGCTGGCCCTGCACCTCAGCCTGAAGATAGGCCTCTGCAGAATGAACCTCAGGGTTCAAAGTAGAAGCAGGAGACTTTCACGTGACATTGAGCCCAGGACTCCTGAGGGGGAGGAGCTGGCAGACGCACCATGGGCATTTGTGTGAATATACACATGAAGATGTGCGTGATTGTCAACAAACTACCAGCTTTCAGTTATTTTGTCTGTGCTCATTACATACATTTAAGGTTAGATCTTTGGTACTGTATCTTATTTTCATTGCACATAATTTTTAAGTAGTGAAATAAGACTTGGTTTAAGAAATAAAGATTGTATTTTATTTGTTTATTTATATTTCTTGGTACTTGGTACTTGAACCCAGAGCTGTTTTACCATTAAACTACATCTAAAGTGATTTTTATTTATTTTGGAGTTCTCACGAAGTTGCTGAGGGTCTCCCTAATTTTCCCAGGCTGGCCTCAATCCTGCAATCCCCTGCCTCAGCCTCCTAAATTGCTGGGATTACAAGCACATGCCTCTGTGCCTAGTTCTTAAGAAATAGTTTAACAAAAGCAATAACAAAAAGCCATAAAGAAACAATGAAGGGATTTGACATCAAAAATCAAAAACATTTATTTTAGGATGTTCTCTAGGGAGAGTAGCCGAAGACTTATGAATCATTATGTAAATGTAAACATTTAAGGTACAGTGCGGTTTTGTCTTGTTGTTTACATGCTGAGGATTGAATTCAGGGCCTGGGTTTGGCTAGGAAACCTCTCCACCACAGCCACACCCGGCCCCAGTGCTGGCCTGGCTTCAAAACGGCACTGAATTCCCATTTTTCATAGCTTCTGTAACTCTGCCTCATAAGACCAGAGGAACCAGCAGGGTCCCAGAGGACATTCTGCCATGAGGAAGATGTTCAGTATCTGTGAGGTTCAATATGGCAGCCAACATGTGGCTGTTGGGCACTTTGAATATGTCTGAGAAACTGAATTTTAATCTTCCTTTATTTTTCATTAATTAAAATTTAAGTAATGCCCGTGTCCAGTGTCCACTAGAACCATGCAGGCATAGGCACAAGAGCAGCATACAATCTCCAGAGTGGACCTTTCTGGGTCAACGCTCCTCTCTTGCTTTCTTGCTACCTCTTGGAGTACCTGGCACACAAGACATGCAGTGTTCATGTAAAGTTGATAGAAACAGTTTCCTATTTGCTATTGTTGCCCTTTTGAATTCTTTGCTCCCATGATTTGTGAATTGTCTCCTCTGCTTGGCAAGGGAAAACCGGTAGAGCGCTAGAGCTGGAAGACACGCAGAGACTTTCTAGTCCAGGAGGACCAAGGGCTTGATTCTTGGGCCATCATGACTGAACCTTTCAGGGGTGCTGTGCTGAGAGTGATTCTGAAGCTGCAAGCAAGGGTGTGGCAGACAGTCAAAGGTGGTCAGAGTGGATGCATCACGGGTTAGGGTTAGGGTTAGGGTGGGTGGCAGGGGCTGTGGAGAAGGGCCGGGTTGTTTCTGTTGTCACATGACAAAATAGACCACCCCACACCTAACTCTTTTAAAAAATAGTTACTTCATGATGATCTGGGGATAAGTTAGGCTCAGTTAGTTGTGTGGGTAGAAGAGACACTCATGAGTCATCAGGGGGCAGCTGGGGCTGAGATCTGCAGACTCGCATCCAGGTAAGCCTGTGTTGAGGGGATTCCAAGAGCGGGGGCTCCTGGGAACTGTCCTGTTTCTCCATCTGGTCTTTCCAGGAGGCCTCTTACATACGGTGACATCAGGGTAAGCCGGGCTTCTGTGGTGTGTAAGGGCCCCCAGGGCCTGTATCCTGGTGGGCAGAGAGCCAGGTGGCAGCTTTCCCATCCTCATGATATCACAGGTCCTTCAGTGACACCTGACACACTCAGCTGAGGCAGACACAAAGGCCTCCCCGTCCTGGGGAGAAGGGCAGACTTCCAGATGAGCGCACCTGAGAGGACCTGGATCCAGGCTCCAGGAACAAATCAAACCCAGACTGACCCCCCTGACCATTCCAGACCAGCTCTACCTCGAGGAGTCTGAAGCTGGCTTACCACAGCCAGATGCCAGGACCATTCATAAAGGAGCCCCACTTGGCTGTGGGACTAGTCCAGACACACTCTCCCCACCAGCCCTTCGCAGGCTGCAGACCCCGGCCTCAGACAGGAAGCAGAGAGCTGCTTTTTATTTCTCTTTCCTCTCTCTCATGACAGTCCACAGATGCAAAACAGGTACATGTCTAAGTGGCCCTTTCTCGCCAATCCTAATGAGGATTTTCCTTACTTAGGGCCAATTCTGTACGAGGTAGCTTAGCAGACACAATAAAATGAAGAATTGGCTGCAGCCTTTAAAATAAATTAACATGGGTTTTCTTTTGTCTTACTCATAAAAACACTATGATGTATTTAGTTTTACCCGTTTAGTAGATGAGAAAACAGAATTTGGAAGATTGAAATAACTCATGTATTTTGACTCCTTTTCTGCACAAAGTAAGTTGTCATAATAATAATAGTATTGAAACCTTAAGAGCTGAAATTCATGGGTCATTTACTCCGTGCTTTCTGCTTTCTTCCAAATATCATTTAACTATGCTTCTATAAATAGTGTGAACCCAGCTCAGAGACCTCTTAGGGTTGTTCTTTCTTTTTGCCTCTGAATCATACAGCCATGTTCCTTTCCCTGATGAATTCAGGTAGGCAACTCTCTAATATTTTGGGGGAGTCCCAATACATGCTAAAACTCACCTGATCCTGCCTTTGAGCACACTAAGGAACGTGTCCCCTGAGCCCTCTGGCCATCCTGCCCCCTCTCCTGAGCTGTTTCTTCCTCCTGCTTCTGATGTCTGGTGTGGCTCCACAATAACAGCATTGGAACAGAGCTTTGGGAAGTGGTGTATGGGGTTGGGTGTCAGTCTCTGCACGGAAGAAAGAAAAAAAATTGCCAAGGACACAAGAGTTCTTCCTTAGAGGATCATGCCATTCTCTGTCACTTCCTCAACTGGACCCTACCCTAGACAGTAGCTCTCCTTCAGCATCCCCTGTAGGGGATCAGAAACTGCCATCCCCCCAATATGCCATTTTTGTATAAGGATTATTTTTAACTGAAGAAAAATGAAAGAGAAATAGCAAAGGTCAAGAAAAGTGTTCCACCCCATTTGCCTAAAGGTAGACTTGGACTCCTGAGTCCCAGAGGCCACAGAGAGCATCAGCAAAGCACCCCTGAGGGAAGCAGCACTGATCCTCCATTCCTCTGCCCACAGCTTGCTGCCCCTAAAAGTCCACACACCTTTCCCTTCCGGTTGTCTCTCTCCTGAGTGTCCTTCTCTGGGAGACCGTGAGAGTCCTAGGATCCAGCCCCAGGTTCCAGTCCCTCCTCCTTCCGTCTGTCTTGGGCGGGTGAGTGCCACACGAAAGTCATCTCTTCACTCTAGTTGTCTTTTGTCAATTTAATTTCTGACACCCCAACCCAGAACCCAGGAGGTAAAGATATTTTCCTCCCTGTCACCCCTCCTGGGACCGTCTTGTGGCCTCTGTAAGAGCCTCATAGGAAACAACTAGAGTTTTACTTTTAAAAATGTAGATTTAGCTCTTATTTTCATTTACCTCCATATTATATATGACCCAAGGGCCTTATCTTTCAAAATCAAATGGCTGCTGTGTTTGCTTAAATGAAAGATTCCTCTTCTCCTTAAATGGAAGTTCGACATCTGTCTATGCCCCAGGAATCACGGAACTGTTAAATTCATCTATTCCCAGGAATCATGGAAGGGTCATGGAACCATTCTGTCACACTGGAGGATGAATTTGATATTCTAATCCTAATGTAATTTCACTGAGTGAGTAAGGACCCTCCCATGTAGGCTCTGTGATGATAAAAAGTAACTCCCTTTCTTTCTATCCTGTTTCCCCTCTGCTGCACCAGGAATCTGTTAGAACAAGGATTGGATTACATAGTCTGCCCAGAAGAGGTATTCCCAATCTGTCAGAATGGACTCCTTATTGAGAAGTTCTGGAGAATTCAAAAGATTATATGTGAACCAGACTGAATGCAATAGTTTATAGTGTGTATATTGTGTAAAGAGCTATGTTAAAAATCTGCAGCCAAATGCTTAAAATTGCATAGATGTGGATTTAATAACTGCTGAACTCTGGAGAGAGGTCCCGTTGACCCCTGTTGCAGTCTCCGAGTCCCATGCTGTCATCTTCACTGAATTGTGTTTCATGAAGATATCATCTCTTTCCAATGTGTTTGATTTAAACCACAAATCTATTTAGAAAAACCTGAGCAATTCAACATTCAGTATCATGTAATGGGATGGGGATGGGGTCCTGGCCTTCAAGGACTGTGCAGCTGAATGTAAGATTTAAAGTGAGCCCCAGTGTGCAGTGAAGGCTGAGGAAGGGGCATCTGTCATGAGGACCAGAACCATGTGCCACTCAGAGGAAGGGAGATGTCATTTGTGTGGTGGGATGGGAATGGCTCCATCAAGGGAGTGAGATGTGAGCTGGGTCTTGATCCTCGCTCATTGGAATAAGAGGCATTGTGCCTGTAGCTGGGGCAGCAAAAGGAAGTAATGCACAGGTGATAGGAAGAAGAAGGGCACATGGGAAGACTGGGGTCCAGCTTGCTGAGACATCTATAGAGGCTAATAGATCATAAACCCACATAAATGTTGTGTGCTGTGGAGGCTCCAAAGGCCAATGCAAAGGGTACTAATTTGTAGGTAGCTGCAAAATTGCTAAGGATCTCTGGTGCCCTGCAAGGAACACCACACAATAACCAGTCGGGATCTCTGATTTTGAATGAAGTGATTTAATTGAGCTGACATTTTAGAAATAAACCTGAAAGAAACTGTTCTCCCTCCATCCTGACCTCAGCAGTGGTCCTGTTATCCCTGTTCCCATCTTCTCCTGCAACACTTCCGTGTGAGCAGGGTACACCTGCCAATCTCTTCCCAGATGACAGGGCGTCTCTGTATACAAAAGCCTCTGTTTTTGTGGCACCAGTGGGGGAATGATGGTGGTGTGTCAGTATCTGGCAAGAGATATGGGAAGAGATCTGAGAGCCGCCAGAGCCACCGTGGGAAGACTCAGACCTGAATAAGCAGGGCTCCTGGTGAATCCTTTGGAGAGTACTTATCTTCCAAGGATGGGGCACCTGCTCACAGTGATCTCGTAGGGAATTGTGATTCCTTGTCTGACTTTGTGACACAGGGACTGGGGCTGCTGTGCCTCTGACAAGGCTTGTTCCTGCAGAAAAGGACTGCTTGGGCCTCAGGTGGGTTCAGGGAGAGGGTGCCCAGGGTGCCCAGCTTGCAGGCTGGAGGTTGCAGGAAGGCAGTGGCTGCAACCAGGACAGCGTGTCCCAACTCAATGAAAGGTCTGTGTTCGTCCCTTGCCCCCAAGTCACCTGGGAAATGGAGTAGTGGAGCCTACAGGGTGGGAAGTGCGGGTGCAGCAGGAAGGGAGCAGGTGTTTTGTGCTCAGTGCGTCACCCCCGTCTCCTGGGGGCTGCAGGTGGGCACAATACAGCGATGGAGATTTCACAACCTTCCTTATTTCTGCTCTTTTTTCTGTCTTTCTTTCTCCCCTCACTCTTTCCTTCATATCTTCCTTAATCTCTATTTCCCTGTCCTCCCACCCACCCTTCATTACTGTAAATGCCGAGACAGGATAAAGGAAGGGATGGCAACCCTCTGAGGCTCAAGGGGTGTAATGGAGAAGAGCTCAGCAGGGTGGCTTCAGGATGGAGGCGCCACGCGGGGGCGCTGGGAGGGCTAGGTAGCGATGGGCTACGAGAGGCAGGATGAGGTGCCCTGGTCACATTGTGAGTCTCTAGGTGGCCCACCAGAGAACCTCCACTGTTTAATCAGATATAAAAGGATATGCTTGTCAAAGGATAGCCTGAATTTCTGTCCTTGAAATAAAGTGGATTCGACCACCATTTGAAGAGGCACATGGCTCAGGACTTAAGCACAGGGGAAAAAGTGGGGTGGCCCTGCACGCTGTCCAGTCCATCAGGGGGAGTCTAGGAAAAACAGAAGTCCTTTAAGACCTCGGGCACCCGCAGTGCTAAGGGGGTTGTATCCAGATTAATAATCCGTCAGAGAAAGAAGGAGTGGTGAGCTGCAGAGTGGCCTCGGGCTATTTCATTTCTCAATCTCTCAGAAGCAGCAAGGAGAAGAAAAGATAAAGAACCCTCGTCACCAAGGCTGGCACACCAGGAGGAGCTCAGGAGCAAGAGCAAGGGGCCCTTATTGTAATTCACACAGATTGAAGGAGCATGGTTACGGGGACCAGCTGTCTTTTTCAATTCTGTCCCAGTGACACAATAATGAAAGCATAGCATCATTGCTTCTGGAACATGGCACGTCACTGAGCCTCTTAAGGACACAGGCCTCAGAAACCACGTGCCTACTTCCTTTGGGGTGTTAGGAGCTGCCAAAAAAAGATTATTCTGGAAGTAGATATGGAGTGAGAGGGCTGCTGTTTTAGTTTCTGTGTCTGGTAGCAATCTTATGACATGTAGCCTGGATTTTATTTCAGTGGTAGATTTTTTTTATGCTAGTTCCTGTTCTCCCAAGTGACGGGAAACAGAATGATATAGAATGAAGCCCAAATTCTGTTCACGTCAGTACAACCTGGACAGGAATCAGGACTTGGTCAGACCAAGAGTGTCCATGCACATACTTGGAGTTTGGATGGCACAGAGTGGGTTAATTTTTGTTCCTAAGAGAGTTACCTCCCACAGTTAAATGACCCCCTGGCACTTGGATTTTCATATAATATTAAAATTCTTAAATCCAGCATCTTATGAAAGTAAGACTTGTGAAACAGAGTGTGAATTATATTGTGAATTAGGATCGTATCTCATTTCTTATCTTCAGAGAAAGAAAAGGTTGGGATAAAATAACCAAATGGCTAGCCACCGTTTCAGAGTGTCTGACACTTTCCGTGTAGATATGGACTCTAGGAATGTGCATTATGACCTGGGGTTCTTGGGGGTTCTGACCATTCATGTCCAGGACCCGGTGGCATTTGAAGGTATTGAGGACAATTCATTGTTGGTGAGGCAGCATCTGGGTGTGCTACTGCTAGGATAGCCCTCTGGGGGTATGTGATGGGTTAACAAGGAATCACTGACGATTCATAAGGAAACCACAGTGCTACAGAGATTTATTCTCTGTCACATTTCCTGGGTAATTGCTTTTGGGGTGAGATCTTGGGGAGATGTGAAATCACCTGCCCTCTACCTCCACCCAAGTCCAGACCTGTTCATGACAAATCCCAAATCACAAATGAAATAAATGGGTCCTTCATATAACACTGAGCTCTGGGAGCCCATGCAGGAGGAAAACTTGAGCCTTGGAGGTTTCTATGAAAACAAAGATAAAATTTTGTACAAGTTTTTTTTCTCCGTTAAACAAATGTTGGTTTAGATCTTTTGTGCAAATGATTTTTTTGTTCAGCACGTGATTTGAAACTAGTGGGTGTTTTTTTTTTGGTATTTTTTTCTGGGGGGGGGGGGAGGTATGGTCCTGGGGATTGAACCCAAGAGTGCTCTACCACTGAACTATATCCCCAGTCTTTTTATTTTTAGACAGAGTCTCCTTATTTTGCTGAGGGCCTTGCTAAGTTGCTGAGGCTGGCCTCCAACTTGATATCCTCTTCTCTCAGTCTCCTGAGTTGCTGGGATGACAGGCATGTGCCACCACACCCAGGAGAAACTCATGTTTCCAGGCACTAGTGCTTCTGTTGCCGAGGTAACTAGTGCTTCTTGTAGCCGCGGTAACTGACTGCCATGAATTCAGTGTAGGTGTCGGAGACAACACAAACTCGTTGTACTGCAGTTTGGGGGATGAAAACCCCCCAAACGGAGATGTGGAGGCCCTCTCCTGGACACTGTAAGATCCCAGTTTTGGTTGGCCTTGTGCCTTCTCAAGCTCCAGAGGTACCCCCATTCCTTAGGGTGCAGCGTCCCTCTTCAGAGCCGGCTGCGGCCAGTGGGTCCTCCTTGCAGCCACGACTTACTCTGATGGCCCCGCTCCCTTTTCCATCTTTAGTCATCCCTGTGTCCCGTTGGGCCCACCCAGATAATCCAAGAAGATCTCCCCTTTGAAAGCAGGTTTGGTTCCCTCTGCTTCCTGACCTTTCCCTGGCCTCGTGGGACACGTTCCCAGGCCCCGTGGATTGGTGGTGGCCATCTTGGGCAGTCATTACCACACCTCGTAAAATCCAGCTCAGCTGTATGATAAATAGATACTTTGGCCAAAAAACTGTCTTTAAGGAGAAATCTTGGTGATTTATATCGTCATCAGATGAAGTACAGGAGGCCTAGTCCCATGTCAGTTTCAGATACACCAAGCAACTTGATTCAGTACCAACTATTGTATGAGGTGTATCACACAACGTTAGCGGCCGTTTATCTGAAATTCACATTTAACTGGGTGTCCTGTGTTTTTATTTATTAAATCTGTCAATCCAAATGATTTAGTATTAATAAAACAAAGACATATTTATATCCTAGTTGTTCATCTGGGAGAGGAAGCCTAAGAAGAATCTGTTTAAAGTTCCATCACAGGTCTCTTTTTAAAGTTCCTGTGATGTCATCACCCCCACCCCAGTTGCCCCGTAGTTACATAATCAGTCTTTCGATTTCTTTAGTGGCTTGTCATTATCTTCCTCTCATCCAGGGCTTCACCCACCCTCTTTAAAGCAACGCTGCCCCCTTATTCAAGGACGGGAGTCAGAGTGAGATGTAGTCCTAGGAGAGCTGGGGGTCTGCAGAATGGCTGGAAATCTCCATCTCTGCTGATTTTCCTTTCTGATTTTAAAATGATAAATGATGATTCAAGAACTTAAAAGATAACAGCTGAACTGAATATCACAATAGTCAGACTTAACAGCACCTGGGCTACAGCCAAAGAGAGGATCTAAGACTTGGAGTACATCAAATTGGATGGAAAAATCTCCACACCAAATTTACAGAGAGAGAAAATATTAGAATATAGAGAAAATAGCATAAAATACCTGTGAGGGTGTCATGAAAGGAGGAAGGTTGGAGACAGAGTGAACAGCTGTAGGTCCTGAGGAGGAGGCTGGCTGAGATACTCTAAAACCCACCAAAGTAGCAATCAGTATCATCAAAAAAAACCCCTGTGTACACCACAACCAGGTTACACACTGCTGTGGGTTGGACGTGAGGTGTCCTCCAAACATTCATGTGTGAGACAATGCAAGAAAGTTGAGAGTGAAATGATTGGGTTGTTAGCGCCTTAACCCAATCAGCGCATTAATCCTCTGATAGGGATTACCTGGGTGGTGATTGTAGGCAGGTGGGGTGTGGCTGGAGGAGGTGGGTCCCTGGGGCTGTGCCTCTGTCCTTGTTGAGCTGAGTAGCCTCTGCTTCCTGGTGCCAAGTTCTGAGCCACTTTCCTCCACCACACCCTTCCACCATGATGTTCTGCTTTGTATCAGGCCCAGAGGAATGAAATGGGCTGTCTATGGAAACAGCAAGCCACCAAACAAACCTTTACTCCTTAAAACTGTTCTTGATCACAGTGACAGATGAGTCGAGCAAAGCACATCCAAGGGCTGTGGTACCTCGCCTAATCAGTCTGCACATTTGGTTTTTAGACAACTGGAGCAAAGATCAAGTGATGATTTGGTATGAGTAGCCAGATGAACTTCATAAAAACAATGAATTATCTTCTTTTTTTCCTTCCTCATGACACTTAAGCACAATGGGGTGGGTGTGATTTTCTTCTTTCAGTCCATGGCGTAATGGCTTTAGAGTTAGGGGAAGGCATACATGATGGCACTTTTAGAAAGCAGCCAGCAGTTGCTCCAAACCCTAAGGTTCTCCTGTTTCCATATCTAAATCCCCCCACCCCCAGCTCCCACTCTTCATACATGAAGGCGGATATCCAAGTGCTCCTCGGGATTTCCCCTCCGTACTTGGGTCCACTCTATTTCATCCACACTCCTTCCTGCTCTCCTCCCTCCAGAGCCTTCCGTGGCTGGGTCCCCTCACTCCCTGGCCGCTGCTCTCCTTCCTTTACCCCACGCACGACTGAGGATCTCTGGTTGTTTCCAAGATTTCACAACCACAAACTGTTGAGTGAGAGAAGATTTTGCAAGCATTTTATAGGTAGTTATTGCACAGAAATGTTAAGATTGGAGAAGAGGCTTCAGCCAGCCGGCCTCTGTTGTCCACCTCGAAGGCCATGTCCTGCCCTCATGTCACCTCACGCTCATTCCTTTGGAACCCAAATTACTACTTTCATTTTTAATCTTCATGGCCCAAGCCTCCCTCAGCCCTGATTCTAAATGGAATCAGAGTCCTTTCATTTTTGGAAATGTAGAGCTATTCAGCTTTTTAATTTCATCTCGTCTTACACTGCACTCAGGGGTCCCACCTTACAAGAAAAAATAGCCAGTAAAGTGTTTTCTCAAAAGAGGAGTTTCCATTCCCTAGAACACAAAAGTGATTGCTTTATGTACTATATTAAACTTCATCTCATCTCTGTGGTCAAAAATACGTACTTTTGAAAGCCAGGGAAACAAAACATTGATTATAAATAAAAATGTCATAAGTTATCAAAAGTAAATGATTCAAGATGGGACGTGGCTGGCCTGGGATCAAAGTGAGGTGAGTGGGTTTGCAGAGTGAAACTGAAGGTAGATCCTGTCCTGGTTTGATATTTGGGTATTGTGTTAATCATGGATTTGGAGCACTGATTTTAGTTTTGTAAAAAACATTTCATCATAATTTGTCTTGAGTGTGGATTTTTTTTTTTTTTTTGGTATTTAAGTTTCTACCCACGGCAGTGTCTGTCTCATCTCACCTGTTATCAGATGTACCTATCCTGATAAAAATGATTTTACTGTAACAAGGTGTCATTTCTTTTTTCAATCCTGAGACTGTAGGTATTATTTTGGAATCGAGCTGCATTCACCCAGAAGTAGGAGCACATTCAGGGGAGAGTTCAGGTGGAGAAACAGAGGGGCACCCACAGGATCCACCAGCGAGGACCTACCCTGGGCAAGGGTGTCAGGCTCAGCAGTGTCTGGCTGCTGCCCTGTCTTGGTCTCTTCTTTGGACCTTGGCTCCCTCTTCTTCTGTCCCCTGTTTTACTGATGTCATTTCCTGTGTCTCTGGTGAGAACCTGCTTTCCCACTTCTTGACCTTATCACCCTCCATCTACACGGCAGGAAACACTGTCCAACTCAACTGCGCCCTTCTGTTCATAATCACTTATGCAGCAAGGCCTCCCCTCAATGACCAGTGCATAAAAGGACAGGACAAAGTCCACACCACAGAGACCTGTTGGCCTGAGAGAAATAGGTGCACCAGGCCCAGCTGAGCAAAAGCAGGACCCAAGGGCAGGGAGCGGAGAGCAGAGGTGCAAGGGTGCTGCTCTGGCTTCCAGAGCCAGCAGGTTTGAGTGGGGACAGAGGGATCGGGCTCTTTACATAGTAGGTCAGGGCATGCAAGGGGAAGGGGCAGGAAGAGCAAAGCACGCAGAGTCACTGGGGAAGATGGGGGTATCATGGAGACAGATGCACTCAGGGGTCCCTGGAAAGACCCAGAAGCCCCCTGCACTGTCCTGATGGTCAGTATGCAGAGGTTAACAGCGTGTCCCCAGGACATGACTACGGGTCGCCAGGTTCTGAGCACATGCTTTAACGTGGCTGGGGTTGGAAGAGGTCTGGTCCACTTCTGTTGCTGTGGTCTCTGGGCCTCCTCACTTTGCCCGACAGCATTTGGGCCCTGAAGTGCCGCAGGTGCCGATCTTCTTCAGACGTCTAGGGCAGGCAGCCCTACACAATCCTCCATTCCTGAGGCAGCTGACAGGATTGCTGATATATTTAGGAAAAACTGAAAGAAAACAAAGGGCAAAGGAGTGTCAGCACTGAGGCCCTGTGTTGAAGGACAGGGGCCCACGCCCATCAGCAGGCGAGTCCGGCAGGCTTCCTTCCCGCCCGGTTCTTCCTCAGGGTCACACCACTTGACTCCAGGCTGTTTGAGTCTCCACCAAGACTCTCTGTCCTGTTCTGTTCCTCCAGCTGGAATGTTGAGGCTCTGACCTGCGGAGCCTGCTGGGGGGCCCCAGATGGGGTCAGGCAGGCACGGCCGGAAGACCTGGGCCCAGTGGGCACACCACAGTTTGCAGCCTCAGCCTCAGAGAGACTCCATCTGCTTCCACACAGGCCAGTCGTGTTAGGCTCAGGTAAGGCAGGCAGTCCCCATTTTCAACCTTTGTTTTCCACGTCAGTTAACTTATTAAGTATCTGAACTGAAGGGAGAAAAAGATGCAGCTCAGAGAGTAGACCTTGTTCAATGAGAACTTGACGCCGAAGTAACTGACAGTTGAAAACAAAACAGTAAAAATAAACCTGTGTCCTTGATTCTAAGATCTAAAACCTGGTCTTACTCTCATCCTTCTTCCTTCCTTCCATCCTTCCTGATCTATTCCAAGACAGAATACAGCTTTGACCCTGCTCTCTCAGAATCCCCTTGTTCCACTGTAACCCAGAACTCACAAACGGGATTCATAAAATGAGGACTTTTTCAACATCATTTCTATCGGATTTGTTGACTCAGATCTTGCCTCATTTTCTTCTGTCTGTTCCTCCTCTCCACCCGCCTCTCTTCCCCGTTCATTCTTTTTTATTCTATTTTCACAATATCAAGAAAAAAATAAATGTTGGGCACACAGTTTAGAGAGCTGCTTCCAAGAGCTGCACCTGCACTGGGCCAGGGCAGCCCTGTATGTCGAAGGGCATGTCCTCTGGGGCCTCCTGTCTGAAAAGACCAGGGCCCAGGAGGTTCCTAAACCACAAGCCCACAGAATTAATTTCTGGGATTATCTAGGTACCAAAAACCTCTTTCATGTAAAGATTTATAAAATGGTGTCCTCTGCTTCCTTCTTTGGGTAAAAGCAAGATATCTGAATTTGATTAAAAAAAAACAACTAGTGGCCTTAGGGAGGTCTCCCTGGTCTCAGCAGCGCTAGCTCGAGGATCAACGAAGGGTCTGGATTTACCAGCCGCAGAGCTGCTTGGAAATGGCTGTGAGTGGAACCCTGTGGTTTTTAAACGCCTTTCCAGTTGTAGGAAATGGTCTTGATTCTCTAAGTAATTCATACAAGCCACTTGGCCAAAAAAATGTGCTTAGAAAAGAGAGAGATGAGAGGAAAGGAGAGGAAGGTGGAGGAAGGGAGGAGAGGAGATAGAGAATCAAGAGGGAAGAAGAAGGAGAGAGAGAGTAAGAGAAGGAGAAAGAGAAGGAGGAGGGGCAGAAACGGGCAGAAGGAGGGAGAGAGGAAGAAAGACAGAAGGGACGGGGTGGAGGACGGGGAAGGAGAGAGACTTCCTGCCTTCTCTGTGTCCCCTCCCCTTCCCCGTGGCCCATCTCACCTGGAGGAGGCAGCAGGAACACCAAGAGGAACGCGAGGAGGAGGAACCGGATCTTCATGGCAAGGCTGGTGGACCCACAGCAGACGCTGCTGAGAGCGCCCAGCGCTTGGCCTTATAAAGGTCCGGGCTCCCAGTTCCTGGAAATTATATAATTTGTTACTGGCTCTGGTCCTAGTAATTGCCGGGATTAAAACATCTTTCCTGGTGTGTCAGAGGAATACCCCTTAGGAAATAAGGCACACCCAGTTGTCCTGATGCAAATCAGGATGTGGGAAACCCCAGGGAATTGTCCTACTCGTTTAGGTCCCTGGATGGAGGGGGTCAGGAGCTGGGCCTGCCTCACAGGGCACAGATGGGCTTGAGCCCTAGAGGTCCCCTGCCTGCCCCATGGAGTGTGACGTCTACCCACTTTCTATTCCCTGATAGTCTGTGGACAGTCTGAGGCCACAGTGGGAACGAATTCCACCTCTTTCTATCCATCCCTGGGCATGGTCAGGTCCTATGATGAAATGGAATAGAGTGTGCTGACCCCAGAGTTCCCAGGGGTGGGCAGGAGGGTGTCGGGGCTTCAGGAAGAGACAAGGGAGCCCCATGGTCCCAGGTCATCACAGGACAGTGAGATCCACATGAGACATCTCCTGAAAGTCCCCATCCACCCGGGAAGATGGGCACTGACTCAGGTGGGTGTGTGTTTCACTCCACAGAGGCAGACTGGGAGGACAGCATTGTGTCTGGGCTCTCCCTGGTCCAGGGTGACATTTCAATCCATGCAATGGTCAATGCAGGACGGTTGGCACATCCATCCAAACATTGATCATCTCTCTGCGTTGGGAACGTCTTCGAGTTGTTTTGAAGTGTGGAGTGTGAAGTCTACCCACTTTCTGTTGTTGTCTTCTCCAGCGACCCTCCTGGGAACAGGACACCAGGACTCACTTGTCCTATCTGTATTTTGTCCCTGCTGTTCGACCTCTCTCTCTTCCCCTCCCCGTCCCTGTCCCAGCCTCTCGTCACCTCTGTCTTATTCCCTAATTCGAGGTGTTTTGAGAGGATGCTGGTGACAATGCTGTGTTGGCAAGAAGGGATGACTTCCCGATCATGTGACACGGAGGCCTGGTTGGGACCCTGGTGAAGCCGTGAAGGAGGTCCCATCAATACTCAGGCTGTGGTCACCACAACAGCACGCCCCTCCTCTGGACTGTGTAGAGAAGCATGTCACTCACTCAACACTCAGAGTATTTCTTCCAGGCTAAGGAAGCGTACAGAAAACACCAAATGAAAAAACATTAGAAACTTGTATACGCTTAGCCTGAATTGTTTATTTTTTTTAAAATGTTTGATGAGCTGAGAGCAGTGGCGCACACCTGTAATCCCAGTGGCTCAGGAGGGTGAGGATCACGAGTTCAAAGACAGCTTCAGCAATAATGAGGCACTAAGCAACTCAGTGAGACCCTGTCTCTAAATATAATACAAAATAGGGCTGGGGATGTGACGCAGTGGTCAAGTGACCCCAAGTCAATCCCTGGTACCCTCCCAATATATCCATATATATATATTAGATGTCTCTTAGTTTTTTGATGACAAGAGGCAAACATCATGTGTTAGTCAGCTTTCTGTCACTGTGAAAAAATATGTGAGAGACTCAAAAGGAAGAAAGGTTTATTTGACTCACACTTTCAGAGGCTTTGGTCTGTGGTTGATGGCTCCATCGTTTGGGGGCCTGTCTTGAGGTGGAACGTCATGGCAGGAAGCCCTTGGTACTACAAAGCTCACTTCATGGTATCTGAGAAGCAGAGGGGAGGGGCAGGTCCTAATATCTCCTTCAAGGTCATGGCTCCAATGACCTGACTTCTGCTAGACCCCAGCTCCTAAAAGTTCCACCACCTCATAACAGTGCGTCAGGCTGGGGACCAAGCACATGACGTCTGGGGGACACTTAATTAAGATCCAACTCATAACACATCATGGTGCAGCACCTGATTCTCTCAGCATGCACTTCTTAAGAACAAGGGAAAATTCTCACCTGAATCCCTATAGCATTTACACATGTGAGAGAATAACTCCTAATCTCATTTAGTATCTAATCATTATTTGCATTTCCCCTAGGGGTTTTGTAGAGTCACACATTGAGTTAGATTGTTCTCTCTCTCTCTCTCTCTCTCTCTCTCTCTCTCTCTCTCTCTCTCTGTATTTTTCTTTCTTTTTTGAGCGGCAGTCTTATAGAATGTCATAATACTTAGGAAGGGGCTTCACTGGGCTCTGAGGTTGAGTAAATTAGTGGCTGCCATCTTTTTCGTGTTTGGCATTAATCCTATTTACTCTTTTCTAGTGAGTCATATGCTTGCAATTATTACAAACATAACTCACTGTCATTTAAAAGTCCACCAGTACAAAAGTGTGATTTCCCACTTGTGTCCCAACCCCAGAGAACCACCAGTAGCATTTTGTCTGCTTGCTTTCTGTCCTGCCTAGATCTCTGTGCAATTGTGAAGACCTACTCGGGAAGGAGAAAAAGTTGATCTGAAGTAGGGAGACCATTGAGAGACACATCACCCTGTGTCCCTGGGGAAGAGTACCCTTCAGGGTCCCCAGTACAGCTGCACCAGAGGGTGCTGTGTTCCCCCCAGGGGTTCCTGTGACTGACAGCACCTGGTGTCAGATGCCTCCTTTGTGGCTATGCTGCTCCCTTGGTGATGAAGCTCATTTGTAGAGACCCCAGCTCGGCAAGGCACTCTCAAAGGCAGGATCACTCCCTGGCCTTGGCCTGTAAGACCACAGGCCAGCACAAACATGGCTCCCTCACCAAAAACCAGAGATGGAGTGACTATGGGGCCTGGGGAAGTGTCGAGTTTAGGTGGAGTCTAACTGATTGCTTATCTAAGCTCAAGAAGAAGCCAGGCTGGGTGTGCAATGGTAACCATCCAGCCTGGGCTGAGAAGTACAGTTGTGTCTTGCTCCTTAAAGGAGAGATAAGTGCTGCACCCCCAAAGCTCTTCCCTAAACTGAAGCGGGCGCTGAGGCTGTTCCTCCCAGGCAGAGGGACTCAGGGCCCCAGGAGGGAGTGCAGCTCCATTCCAGTTGGCAGGCTTTCAAAAGCGAAGTCTCTCACCTCGATGACTGGTTGGTCTAGATTTATGTTTCAAAATAGCTTCATCTCAACATTGTTACAGCTGTCAGATCCTCTTTACTCCAGCACAGTTGCATTAACAGATTCTTCTCAAAATAAAAAATAATAATAACAACAACGTTGCTCAAAGTAAAAATGCTGATGACCTAATAAATGGGTTTTCAGGAAAACCAGCCAGGAAAATTATATTATCAATCAAGATACTACTTTATTAATATAAAGTAGTATTTGTTGTACTAAAATTACGACATCAAAATATGCTTTTCAATTTTCAGTTTCTGTTATCGTTCCTCTATAATGGGAGTCCTATTTCATTCTGCAAATTACATTTTTGAAGGAAAACGCTTTACATCTTCCTCTAACATCACTTTCTTTTGTGCATTTTCATTTTGCTCGGAGCTTTGACAGTTCTATAGCTCTTATGGCCACATTCAGACACAATATGCCATTCATCCCTCCTCCGTGCACCTGCCAGGTAGGCATGGCTCAGCTTTACAGATGACAGTCCTGGGATCTGGAAAGGTGAAGGCCCGTGGTCACCTAACTGCTAAGCCTCCGAGGTGGGATCAGAACTGAAAGCCGCCATTCTTCCAAGTCCTCCTAAGGATGTGCCTGGTGCACATTAATGAAATCGCCCTGGCGTCCTGACCGCTTCGCCCCTTCCTTCTCCCACAGCCCCTCGGCTAGAGTGACAGCTGCCTGCTGGACACCAGCCTCCCCTGGTCTTGCTGTCATCCTCTCCAGCCTCCTGAGCTGACGGACTGAGAGCATGACAGGCCTCCTGAAGGCCAGGAACAACGGTGTGAGGTACTGCCACCTGGTGGCAGCTCTTTGTATGTCATGTCAGCCATTCCCATTTTCCTGTTTGCCCCAAGCTATGTGCAAGCTTCATGAGCACCCAAGGTATACGCACGCCACCAAGGATTTTGTAATTATTTTTTCCTCTTAATGAACCTGATGAGAGTTATAAAATTTTTATTCATCATCTCAAAGAATAACCTTCATTTTCATTAAAAATTCTCTTTTGCGCTCCCATTTTCTTCCCACCTGCCTCTATTTGCTTTGTGTTTTAACATCTCCTTTCTTAGAGGAAACTTAAGAGTGTCAGCTAGGGAGTTTCTCTCCTTTCTACCTAAAATCACTTAATGCCATGAAACTCCCTCTAAGCAGCACCTCAGCTGCTCTCCCACGGACCTTGGAGTGTCCTGCTTTCCTTTTCGGTCAGTGCAAAATGTTTCCTAATTTCTCTTGTGATTCCTTCTTGAATATTTAGAAGTAAGTTGATTAATTTCCAAATATTTGGGACCTTTTCCAGATATCTTTCTGTTATCAATAGCTTTGTAGGTTCCACTGTGTCCAGACACCATATTTTATATGGTTTTAAACTGTTCTGCTTTTTGAGACTTGTTTCCTGGCTCAGCGTGGGCCGTACTGAGTGACTTTTAATGCATTCTACTGTTAGTGAGTAGAGTGTCCTATAAATTTCACAAAGGTCACACTGGGTGACACTGTCATTCGAGGCTTCTCTACTGTTATTCTGTTTTTCCATCTATTACAATGAAAAAAAAATGTTGAAATATCCTGTTGCAATTCTTAATTTGTTTATTTATTCTCTCATTTCCACAATTTTTTCTTAACAATTTCTATTAGATTCTATTAGATGTGTACTGATTATTTGCTTTTTTTTTCCTTGTGATTTAACCATTTTATCTTTAGAAAAATACCCTCATTATCCCTGGTAATACACTGCTTGTTCTAAAGTCTGCTCTGATCTGTAATCAATTAACCAATAGATTAACCAATTAACCAATTAAACCAAGATTAGTCAATTAACCAATGTTTTCTTTAGATTAATGTTCTTATATGTCTGGTTCTATCTTTTCTGCTTTAACCTAACTTTGTCCTTGTATTTGATGTACAAAGTGGGTCTTTATTAGTGCCTACTAATTACACAGCACAATGGGTGTCATGGTGGCCTATTCTTCCTGACAGACAGCGTGCCTTTGGCTCTTGTTTCTCACCTGCTGCAGTCTCTCCCTTCCTGAGGTGTCTGGAATGTGGGCAGCCTGCTCCTTCCATCTTGCAGAGACTCTCCTCCACACCTGCATTTCCTGGTGCAGGACTTCCCAGGAGGGATTCCTGTGTCTTTTGGGTGTAGCTGAGATAGTGTGGTCTTTGCTTTGGTTTGTGGAGCGCTCCTGCTGGTGTGGAACTGGGGCCGCACACGGCTCCTGTGGACCCTGGTGGGAAGCGTGCTTGATCCTCTCTCTGAGCAATGTGTCTTCTCGAGCTGTTTGTAAGATGTTCTTTTTGTCACATTTAAAATACCCCCATTCTGATGTGCTTGGTGTGGCTTTCTTTGTTCATTCTGCTCGTATTTCTTTGAGTCCTCCCTTTGTGGGTCACAGTCTCACCAGACCTGGACCACAGCAGGCCATTGTTTCCCGTCTCCTCCTCTGGCTTCCTCTGACTCCAAGCACAGCCCAATGCTGGGCTGGTGAGGTTTGCACTCAGCCCACTGTTAAGGTTTTCCCAGTCTCTCCTTTCACTCTCACTCAAGCACACTTTCTCATTTGTTTGTGCTAAAATAGATGCTGGCTTTCTGATCCTTACTGTCACACACTATTCGTCCAGCTCAGTATATTTTAATTCAGATGTTTATTTTCATCTCTAGAAGCTCTGGGTTAGAGCAGCTGCGGAGGCTCCCTGGAGAGCTCCACGCAGCTGATGGCATTGCTCAGGGGAGACTGGAGGCCGGTGCTGGTGGGAGCCTGTGTGCGCCTCCAGCCCTGTGTGTGCCTCCAGCCCTGTGTGTGCCTGGACTTCATCTAAAACCTTGGGTGTTTCTGCTTTCCTGTGGCTGACTGAAACCCCCTTCTCCAACAGCACCTGGGAGGGAGTTCTGCTCTGCAGAAGGGGTCTTGTGCCCATAGTTATGACCTCAGTCTCCTCCCGGTTGCACTGCTGGGCAGGGTGAGGCCCCCTCCTGGCACTTGCAGGCCCTGCCCAGTAGCAGGCCGGGCAGTCGTAAGCTCCTCTTGCTTCCCTCTGTCTGCAGTCACGTCCCCCACTGGATGGTGCCTGTCCTCACCTTCTGTCTGGCCCCTTCTTGTGGACTGTTGGAGGACACTCAGCAATGCTTCCTGGATGGACGGTGGGTGGGGGGTGGGCTACTTCAGGGGTCTTCATTCCCCTATCCCTGAGAGCTCAGTAGTCTTGCTGTTCCACCATAGTGCTTAGCCTGGGGGACTGGGGTCAGGGAGGACAGACCACCACTCCAGATGCTGGATCCTTAAACAGTGGAACATCCAAAGCTCATGAATGGACGTTGGTCCAGCCAGTGCTGGCCGGGCAGCCCCCACGCTCAGGGCGCTTTACCAACAGTCCAGGAAGGTCTGGACTTCGCATCCTACCACCCGTGTGGGGACCCACAGTGTTCAAATGGACAGGGGCAGACACCGAGCAACCTTCAGAGGCAGCACTCACGTCAGAGCCCGGGTGCAGCAGGCGGGAGGAGATAGACACGGAGGCGCTAGCGTTTGGAGACAGGTGGGAGCAGCGAGCTGATGCCGGTTCTGAGGCCAACAGCTCAGAGGCCTGGGCAGCAGGAAAGCAAAGGGTGTACTGAAGGGGGGTCAGGGTCCCCGTCTCTGAGGAGAACTTTCTGGAAGGATTTGGATTGGTGCCTGAGGGATGCATTAAGGTTTTAGAGGTAGCTTCAGAGAGATGAAGTCCTGGGAAGAAGGACGGTAAAGCCCAGGGGTATGGAGGATGAGGGAGCAAAGGAATGTTCCAGAAAGACTACAGTGTTGCTGAGGTCCAAAACCCACTAAAGACAAACACGGTGCAGAAGCTGATGTATTTAGTGGAAGGTGAGTCATTAGCCTCTCTCAGTTGCCTGCTTGGTAACAACTTCCACAAAACCAGAGTGTTAAAAAAAAATCAAGCTTCTAGATTTTTGAAAAAAATTTTAATTTGGTTTTAGCTTTATAAACTTGAAGGAGGGATCGCCCCAACATTCTCCTCACGTCTGATCCCTATTTCTTTTTGCGGCAGCATTTCCGACCCCGGAGAGAGCAGCGGCCTATCTGCTCCTCCTTGGGGAGGCAGCCCAGCATGGCGCACCGGCCGCCCCGTATTCTGCAATAGTACCTCTGTACTGCGCTGATGATCCCGCTGTGACCTGCAAAGGAAAAATAGAAGGTATAGGGGGCTCTAGGAGGGATCCTGGGACAAATTCCAGGCTTCAGGAGTTCCTCAGTCACTCACTCGCTGCCTTCCAGGGTTCTATTGCCTTCCCCGCTTGGCTATAAAATTAAGAGTAAAGGGAAGGAGGAGCCCAGCAGGCAGTAGTCAATGTCCCCTGGGGGGAAACTGCAGATCTCTGTGGGTGCAGTGTCCTGGGCCGACCCCCTCTGACCACTAAGCTTAGTGAACCAGAAGCCTCTGCTTCTGCTCACAGAACCAGCCCAGGATTCGTCTGAGGCTGAAATTGAATAGCACTTTCCCACATCTCCTTACTAGTCCTCCCACCAGGAGGCGGGTGAAGAGGTGCTATTAGCAGAGGGAGCAGGAGCAGGAGCCTGCTGTGAGGCTGGCCCTGACTGGTCAGCTGCCAAAGACAATTCCCCTGGTCCCACCCAGGGAATGTTGGAGAATGGAGAGGCCTGGACGTGCCGACACTGGTCCTCTCAGCCCCTCTTTCCCACCTGACTTACCTGGAACTGGCATCAGGAACAAGAGGAGCAACACGCCCAGCAGGTACAGGATCCGCATGGCTGACCGGCTTCGCAGCAGGCTGAGGCTGGACTGAAAGGTGCACGGGTTCACGTTTATAAAGAGGTAAGCCATGGCTGCAATTCTTGTAATGTCACAGTGATGACAAGGTGACGTACTTCCCGATGTGTCATCTCTCTCTGCACAGGACACACCCACTCACCCAGGAGCTGGTAGCAGCCTGATAAGCTAGCTATGGACATGGGGACAGCTGCTGTCCTCCAGGCTCAGGGGCCTGGTCATGTCTGGCTCGAGCCGGCTGTGGGTACAGGTGGGGCTGGTGTGGGCAGGACCTGTCTTCTCCTGGGAGTGGTGCCAGGGTTCCTGGTTTGGGGTCGACCTATCTGCACTGTGGTACTTTTTAATTTCCTGCATCTTCTTAAAAGACAGAGATTCTGAGGACCTCCCGGAAACCAGATCAATCCAGCTCTGGACGTTCTCAGATCTGGGGGGTAGGACTGGCCTCGGGTGGTGAGGAGAGAAGAAACATGGGCTATACCCATTTTTAACTCTTTTATTTGTTCTTTCTAGATGATAGGATATATTTTGACATATCATACATACATAGAATATAACTTCCTATTTTTGTGGCTGTCCCTGTTATGGCATTTCACTGGTCATGTGTTCATATATGAACATAGGAAAGTTATATCCGATTCATTCTGTCTCTTCTATTCCCACCCGTCTCCCTTCCCTTCCTTCCTCTTTGTCTAATCCAGTGAACTTCTATCCCCCGATACCACTTATTGTGAGTTAGCATCCACATATCAGAGAGAACATTTGGCCTTTGGTTTTTTGGGGATTGGTTTATTTCACTTAGGGTGATAGTTTTCAGTTCTATTGATTTACCTGCAAATGCCATAATTTCATTCTTCTATATGGCTGAGTAATAATCCATTGGGTATACATACCACATTTTCTTTTTCCATTTATCATAGTTTATCTATTGTGAATTGAACTGCTATAAACATTGATGTGGCTTTATTACTATAGTATGCTGATTTTAAGTCCTTGGGTATATGCCAACGAGTGGGATAAGTCGGCAAAGGGTGGTTCAGAAATGGTCTGTGCTGAAGGGCCCCTGCCTTCACCCCTTATGGTGCTACAGAGAGTGAAACACATCTCGTACTTCATCATGGTTGTAAAACTACCCAAGTTTATAAGGAAGGTGTTTTATCTCACTTCCTCGGAAGGACAATGCTGTGATAATGTTTAATAGCTGCCTCCCTGTACTACTCTTGGCTATGAGCCAGGCTATTCTTGGCTCACGAGCTTTCAAAAAAGTCCAGGGATCAGATGATTTTCACTGGGTATAAATTCAGAGTTTGAGGGGAAAATTTCTTCTTTTTTTTTTTTTAACTATTAGACCTAAATGTTGAGGAGTCTAAGCAGTGGGTTGTGTCTGCCAATCGACTATTTAGTTGGGAGCTGAAGCCGTCCTGCTGCCTGGCTGCAATCCCAGTGGACCCACCGCGGCTCTGGGTGTGAGGTCCAGGAGTGTGTTAGGACACTGGTGCACCCCGCAGATTCAGTAAGCAACCCCGAGCATCTCTTACAGGTGAAGGCCAGCACGCGTGTCCAGTGTGGGTGAGAGACCCACATGCTGAGACTCAGGGGCAAGTCCTGGTTTCTCCTCTCCAGGTCTCCAGGTAGCTTCTGCAGACGGGCAGACAGATAACAAAGGGTGGGGCAGAGGGTCGTGGTGAGGGTTTAGGCACAGGGCTGCACAGATGGAGGGAAAAGGAGGCTCATGCTGAAGAGTAGATTTTAATCAGCAGATTGAAGAGGACCACTTTATCATTTAAAAACCTAACTTTGCTCTTACTGTTCAGGCTTGGAGACAAACATTGGAGATACTTTGAAATGGAAGGAGCAGGTGACTGTGGGGTGGGATGGGTGCTGATTTTGTAGTCTTACTATGTTTTACACAGGGTGCGGCTGGGTGTGGCAGAAGATCTAACCAGCTTGTGGCCCAGAGTGCAGGGCCAGAGTCATCAGACCGTCACATCACTGCAGGGACCAGACCTCCACAGGCCAACCGGTGGTTGAACAAGTTTCTTTGAAGACTGGGCGGGGAGAGGGCGCTTCTAGGGCGACACCACTGCTTCATAAAAGCTTCTTAGGAAATAAAAATGGGCTTTCTTTTCCCTTTGGCTCCTCCGGCAGCTGCTGGAGACCCTCGGGCCTGTTTACCCTGCTCTGTGCTCTGCTGTGGTTCCAGGTCTCCTGATGGCACCTTAGCGAGGACTGCAGCTTTAGAGGGGACCGTCTTGCCTTTAAACCCAAGTCCAGAGCCAGTTCACAACGGAGGAAGCGGGCCAGGAAACCACAGGCTTTACTTCCCACTGGGTAACCGAATCGTCTGCACCCACCAACCCTCTGAGTGTGGACTAATATTTTATGTATCTTATGTGTTCTCTGCCCAGCAAACTTTCTTGGCATTTCTTCATCTCGCAGGCAGAAATGCACGTAGAGGTTCCTTTGGTTTCCTGCAAATACCACTGGATTTGGAACACTCTATTGGATGTTGTGTATTGTGCTCCAACCACTGAGAGAGAGGGGGAGAGAGAAGGGTGGGGGCAGATAGAAAGGTGAGGGTGTACAAAGAAGGGACAAGAGCAGAGTACAGGGCTGGCTCACGTGAGTCACAGGACCCAGGATGTGGTGGATCTGGTGGGGCAGGCAGAGAAGGATCAGCAGAGCTGGGGAGCACAGAACCAGTCTGAGGAGCAGGGAAAAGCCGAGCTTGGCCCAAGTCTAGTGGGCAGGGTGGCAGACAAGTTAGCATTTGCATCAGCAGACAAGGGGGCATGAATTAAGAAAAAACTAGACTCAGGTTTTAATCATCTAAAATTTTGACTCCACCAAAAATTCCTGACATGAAGACCAAGAAGAAAGCCTGAGAGAGTTGTGCTTGCAATTAAGCTGGTGAGCCCGATAGTCACTTCTTCAAAAATCTTTGGTCTTAAAGGTATTTACACTTGCCTGTCTGTGAATCATGTCAATGACTCTGGGGGTGTGGAATAGGCCTCGGTGCCCAGGGATGTTGACGGTCCCAGCCATTCTGTTCTCCCGGGGTTCCCAGCGCAACCTGGCATAGTCACAAGGGAAGAGGCTCAGCCCAGGTGTCGTCAAGATCCGCGGACTCAAGGACCGTTGAGGAGAACCACAGGGCTATCTTCTCAGGGTCTCCCACTGAGAGTCCCTGAGGATTGGGACTGGTCAAACAGTACAGGCATCCCTACCCTACACCACAATTTTTCATCTTCTTTCCTTAAGAGAAAAGACCTAACAGAGAGAGATGATGCTCAAGGTCCCCGGACCCACCACTTCCTACTTTGAGTCACCTCCTGTGTTCTGCACTGGACTGCTCTGATCCTGTCTGACTCGCTGCCTCCCCAGTGGTGACAGGCTCCCCCAGGACCCCATGGAGGGATCTGGCAGACACAGAGAGGCTGCTGATCTTTGGGCAGGGAGGACACATGAGCAAAGTGATTCCACGTCTGTTTTCTGCACCACCTCTCCGCAGAGAGCTCCCCCTGTGCCTCATCAGATCGCTGCTCCAAATCCCCCCAAAGTGCTCTCCTTGACCCTCCTCCAAGGGAACACCATGCTCACCTGATACTACCTGGGAGAAAAGTACAAGAACAAGGAAAATGGAGAGAAAGTTCCCGATGGAATGGCACCTCTGAGGGCTCCTGGACAGCAGAGTCAGGACACGTGTCTCCAGGGGGACCCCCGGGAGTGCCTGCTGCACCTGGAGCTGGCGGAGGAGGAGAGACCACTGCGGGCGCCTGTCCACCTGGCTGTGACACAGAGTCCTCGTGCTACAGTCAGCCTGGGCTCTTAGAACGTGACTGTCCCTGTGGACACAACTCAGGTTGACTGCGGGGGGCACAGGACAAGAGGGCTTTCTGAGTGGCTGAGGACAGAGGCCAGCTCAGCAGGCCCCAGGGGTGCTGTGCTCACTGACAGCAGAAGAGGGAGTGTGCACTAGAGCTGGCTGCTGCATGCAGGGTCCCAGCAGGGAAGGGAGGTGGCCCTGCCAGGCCACAGGGGCACCCACCTCTGGGAGAGGACGTGGCCCATCCCCAGTCTCATGGCTCAGTGGCGTGATGGCCTCCCTGCTCTCTCTCCCACCAGGCAATTTAACTTTAAAGGAACAGAGGGGAGCAGGGGCCGGCTCTCCCAATCATGCCTCCGTGTTCCGGAATCTTCCTCATAGGCTTGCACGTCCACCTATTGTTGCTCCTGCGTTGCTCGAGATGGAACAGGTCTCCTTCCCAGGAGTCAGCTCGCACCTGTGGAACCCACTTTTGCAGTGGGCCCCACCGCCCATGTCCCTCTTGTCTCTCCCCCAGGGACTCCTTCACGTGGCCCATGATGGTTCAGCTGTTTGTTTAAAACTAACCTGTCCTTGATCCATTTCTTCTCCTAAAACCACTGCCTCATTCTTTCCTTTGATTCACCATCAAGTTCCTTGATAGTGGTCTCTACTCGGTGCAGTGGTCTCTTCTGTCCACCTTTTTATCAAACCTGCCCCTTAATGTGTTGCTTCCTGGCATCTGTCTCAATGAACCCATTCAAAGCTCTCCTTCAAATTCAACAGTGATGTTGCACCTCCAATCCAGGGGATCATCTGACTCCGCCTTTTTGCAGCATGTGACTTGTAGGGACACTCATTCTCAAAACCTGTCCCTCTTCAGCTCATCTAGGAAATACTGTGGACACTGGCTGTCAAGAGTGTGGACCTGGCACTGTCACAGGTAGACAGCTTGTTGTTTCCGGGCTCTGTGCTCCTCACTATTTCCAAGTCGTAAGTTTAAGGAAGATCCGGTAGACACTGACATGGTAGCAAAATAAAGACTTATGCTTTCCACGTTCTCCTGGACTTCTGATGCCTGTCTTTGATTCTTCATGGACTTTTTCATCCTTCTCCTACCTCCAAAGTCCCCCAAATAGGACAGTATCAAGAATTTGACATTATTGACCAGGTGCAGTGGCACACATCTGTAATCCCAGTGGCTTCAGAGGCTGAGGCAGGAAAAGCACAAGTTCAAAGTCAGCTTCTGCAACTTAGTGAGACCCTGTCTCAAAATAAGAAATAAAACAAGGGCTGGGGATGTGGCTCAGTGATTAAGTGCCTTGGGTTCAATGTCTAGTACAAAAGAGAGGGGGGGGCGGGGGATATTTGACATTACTATGATGATAAGAAGGTGGACCTTGTCCCCTTCCTTCTCCTCACTGTCATCACAGCTAATATTTGTTAAGTAAATTCTGTGTGCCAGGCACGACGCTGGACACTTTATGTGCATTTATTTCATGTGAGTCATGTGAAAGTTGATATTATTATCTGCATTTCACAGTTAAGGAAATGGCAGCTTAGAGAAGGAGGTAATGTACTCCATGCTTTGGCATAATTTCTCTTGAAGAATTTAGAGACCGAATTCCTGGTCCTCTTCTCACCCCACACAGAGCCTGGGAGGCTGGTTATATAGACCTCTGATGACTTCCATCTTCATCTCTAATCAGGACCACTCCAGATTTTCCTGGCTGATCTTTCATCCTCTCCAAGATCACTAACTTAATAACATCTAGTGCCTCACCCTCACCTCAGCTTAGAGTAAAATTGTTCCGGTCTCATAAATGTCACCCTTGCTTCCCATGTTGCTTGGTGATGGAGGCGGGGAATTGTATTCTTTCAGATTCTCCTCTTTTCCTAACTGCTCACGTGCAGTGTCACTCCATCCTGTCCCTTGTTTCTGCATGATGCTTTGTGCAGGTTACAGAGCCCAGGCCAAGTGTCAAACTCTAGTGAGGACGGTCACCCGCCAACCTCCCTCCCTGCACTCACTCCCTGTGAGGAGGGTCACCCGCCAACCTCCCTCCCTGCACTCACTCCCAGTGAGGACGGTCACCCGCCAACCTGCCCTCCCTGCACTCATGCAGAGCATGCTTTGCCTCACAGCTGGAGCCTTTGCCAAACTCCTTCGTGAATGTCCTCTGGACCTGTGAACACCTCTCTAGATGGTGCAGGGATACTTTCATGTGTTTCCTTATGTTAACAAGAAAGTAAATGTTTTCAAACGTGGATACTTGGGACAGGTATTGTCAAGAAGAAAGCATTCTAGAAGAGTAAGGAATGGAGAGGGAACCTCAGCAGGCAATGCAGTTTCAACCCAGGGTCAACCACAGAGCCACCTGAGCAGATTTATGTTTTAGAAAGAAGCTCACAGCAAACACAAGAGGGAGGAAGGTTAGAGGGTTCTGAGACCACGACTAAGGAGCCCAAGGGCTGAACGGAAGGCTGCCACATTTCTAATGGGATGAAGAGAGGGGCACGAGAGCCAGGCCTCTACAGGATGGGATGGCACGTTGACGTGGTGGTCAGGGCGTCAAGGGGGAGGGTTCTGTTCTGGGGACAGCGTGGACAGTGGTACCCTTTATCATGGAGGCGTGATCTGGAGAGAGAGCCTGGATGCAGTCACCCCACCTTCTAACAGGCTCCAACTCGTTCAGGAATCTGAAGCCTTAGCCTGATGTGGTGCCCCAGGCCTTTCCCACAGTCTTCAGAATCTCACCCGGCCAGCGGGGGCTGACTCCCCAGCTCCTGAGGGTGAAGTCAGGAGGGAGATATAATCCATATAAGGCCACTCCAAGGACATTCTCCTGCTGTCCAGGCAGCAATCGCGTCATTCCAAACAGAAAGGAGTGGCCACATGTGTCTGTTTATTCATTGACTGCATTTCACTCCTGGCCCCAGTGAAGACCCACCACCCAGCACCTGTGGCCATTAGCCACCACGGCCTTCTGGCTGCTTCCCTGGACAGGAGTTTTAAGGTACAGAGGACTCCACACCTTAAAGTACACCTTAAGGTACAACAGCCATGGGGTCAGCTCATTCATGGGTGGGGAATGTGGGTGAGGGTCATGATGTATCCTGGGGGCCCAGGGGAATTTTCTTTTCAAATAGGACTCATGCCACTGTCACTTAATCAGAACTGGCACTTGGAATGAACCGGTTCCCTACCACATTAGGCAGCCAGGGAATCGCTAAACGCTTTACGATGGCTGGCATCTGCGGAGCTGTTCTCCCAGGCCTGGCCCTGCAGTTATTTATTCTGGAGTTAGTGCTGCGATCTGTGTGTTACGAAAATAGAATCCAAGGCCAAGAGAAGTTGGAAATAACTTTCTGAAATTCGAATCTGAAGCCTAGAATCCCCCGGATCACAGATTATTGTGCTAACCATCCACTCTACCACTTGAGGCCATTACAGCTGTGTTTTACTTTCACCTTTTCATCTCAAGTTTTGGAAACGTGGTTTCCCAATGTGAAGGTAAATGAACCTCATTTGGTGGAGAACAAATGATCCAGGGTTTGGGGAAGTGAAGCCACTCCTTCCCTCTTGACGCAGACCACAGTGCTCCTTCTGTTTTGGGAATTCCCGGCTAACCGCCTCAGGGAGGTGTACACCATGACACTGGCCATGCTGGTGCTCCAAGAGAATTCAATCAAATGATGAATTTGGCATCTTTATCTCAACCTGCTCTTCATTTTCTTCAAAGAGCTTTAGGATTGCATCTACCAGGGTTAGCAAACCTCTTGTATAGAGGGCAGGCCTGTGCACGTGTTCAGGTTTTGTGGCCATGTGGCTTCTGTTGTGAGTACTCAGCTCTGCAGGGTCAGTGCAAAAACAATCATAGCAATATGTAAACAAATGGCCGTGACTTTGTTCCAATAAACTTCATTTACAAAAACACGTGGTGGCTGGATTTTGCCCATGGGCCATGCTTATTGATTGCTGGCGTGCATTTGAGGCAGTGCGTAGAGTAAGCAATCTCTGTGATGGACTCTGGTGATCTCTGCTCCTTTGGATGGTGGCTGGACTCATGGAGTCATTCCTAACAATTACAATCTGGTGGTAGTGCCAAGATGCTACTTCTGAGGCTAGATTCTATAAAGACCGAGGGTCCAGTTTGGGGTATTCTCTCTCTTTCACTTTCCTGAGAGAAGCCAGCAACCATGACTGGAGCTGCTCTATAGAGAGGCCCTCACGGTAAGGAACTGGAGGAGGGATCTGGCAACAGATCGCAAGTAACGCAGCCCTCACGCTAATATCCTGCAGGACCTCACCTCTGCCAGCAGCTGACTTTAGAGAAGTGACACCCTTCCTGTGCAGCTTCCGGGTGGCACTGCAGCCCTAGCTGACAGCTTGACTTTAGCTTCACGGCTGACCTTGGTCCAGAAGGCCCAGCTGGGCCATCCCTGTTATCCACGACCCCCAGAGAGGAACCAGTGTTGGTTGTTTTCAGGCCCTAAGTTTTGGAGGTGATTTGTTGAGCAACAGTGGATAACTTACATAGTAAGGAACAGCACAAGTGATAGAAGAGATTTGGAGAACTGTCTTGTGGTCCCAGTGTTTTGCTCTGTGAACTTAGGCTGGCTGTTGAACTGGTCTGGCCTTCCATTTCCCCATTTGCCTACAAAAGGGATGGGAATCATGGAATCCTGAGGTTATTACAAATTTTAGTCTTTTCAGATCCTTGAGTCAGGCTGAGTCTGCATCTAATCCAGAGTCATTCACAGGACACTGGTGGGTGCCCATCAACATATTTTGGTAATAATTGTCAACATTTAAAAGACTAAATATTTTGCATAAAAATCTAGATTTCTAGATTTGGCTTTCTTCAGAAAAATATAATGACTCAACCACAAGGACTTACATTTCCACATGGTAACACTAGTGATCAGCAAAAGATCTCTGGCCTTTCTATAGATGAAAGCCTCAACACCCTGATTGCTCTCTCTCTGGCTCTGGTGGACTTCAGGGGGCACTTAAATGATGCTTGACGTTACCTTGAGATCTCAGACAGAGCAACGCTGCTCTTTACCATCTGATTGTATCCTGGAGCCAGGGCAGGGGCAATTTTGGCTCAATGTGCCTTGTGTAAAATGCTGCTATCATAAGATCTCAACCCACAGATTCTGCTACACTGATCCAGGGAAGTCTAGCTCGGAGCCTGGGCAGGACATACAGTCAGTGTGCTTGCGACATCTAGAAGATCCAGAGTCCCTCCCTCCACCTTCACAGGGACACACACACTCACTTGTGCACACCCTTCCCCCCACATGGATATGTAGACACACCTGGCATGCACTCACCACCCCGGGCACAGCATGCACGGAGTTACACAGTTCACTCAGCTCACATGGAACCTCCTCTGTCCCTGATATATAAACGGGAGCTCTCCACCTCCTTTGAGTTCTCAGTGGCCTCTTCCATAATTAAGTTATTCTCGTACACAATCATAGTGAATCCTTGATTTCTCTTTCCCTTTGCTTCTTCCTTGCTCCTCACCCCGTCTCCACCTACTGTCATGTGGTACATATATATATTTATCCATGTACTTTGCACCATGTTTCACATTCTTTTGAGGGCTGAGAATTATCAGCTCATGCAGAATGTGTTCTAGTCATATATGTATGGGAATACACATATGATATATATATATATATATATATATATACATACACACACACACATATTTAAATTATAATGACTGAAATTTTGTTTTTAGGGTGTATTTGTGTTTTGTTGTAAACATTTCACAAGAAATGTGCATTTTTAAAACCCCTGGCCTAGGGCTGGGGTTGTAGCTCAGTAGTTTTGAGTCCTTTTTTTTATGTGGGTTCGATCCTCAGCACCACATAAAAAAATAAATAAATAAAACAAAGATATTGTGTCCATCTACAACAACAAAAAAATGTTTAAAAGAACAAAAGCAAAAACAAAAAGCCGTGGCCTAGTGCCAAGGCTGTTTTCACACTCTGAAAGCCGTACACATGTGTGCATAGCTCATGACACATGCTCAATTGTGTGCCTAATGACAGCCTATACGATCTGGGGGAAAATCAATCAAGTATCCTATGTTCTCAAACACTGAACATGTTTGAGAAGGATAACTCTGATAATGGCCTGGATTTTGATAGTTATGGGCAAAGGGTTGCCAGTCTTCTTCGCCATGAACATCCTGTGCCCACTGGGCAGGACAGGGCCCTGGGATAGCCAGGGTGGGTCACTTCTGACCGGTTGGTCTCCGTTAGTTTCTCCAGACTGGGTCTTTTTCAAGACAGGTGCACAGTGTCAGAGGCTGGCCCACTCGGCTCCCTGGAGTTCCTCTTTAGAGTCTCACTGTCCGGCTCTTTTGATGTGGCCTCTGCCCTGGGCACACGTGGAGAGAGGCTCCAGACCCTCGCCTACCCACCACCACAAAACCCCACACATTTGCTCAACTAAGAAGTAGGACAGAAGAGCATACAGCGTGGCCAAATATGTTATTTGGTGTATCCTGAACGTGGTCCTCTGTTTTGACTCCCACTGTACCCTCCCTTCCCGGGCTCGGCCTCCTGCTTCTGGCCATCTGGCCCGCTGCTCCCTGCCGTGCTCCCGCTGTCATGGTTCTCTCTCTGCCTCTGGGGTTTTGTGTCCATCTCTTACCCTGTTTTCTCTCTCTGTTCTGCTCGATGGTGTCTGCATTTCGGAGGGAGAATGCCTTGGTGTCTTCCTCACAGGCAGCAGCGTTTCCAGCCCTGGAGACCCCTCCTCAGCTGGGGGAGTTTCCGGCTGGGAGCTCCTGCAGGTGCCTGCAGGTTGTTCTGGGAGAGGACAGAACAGCCAGAAGTTTTCCTCTGAGAGCAGGAACCGGGCACGCAGCCCACGCTCACGGCTGCTGCTCAACACGGCACTGGAACTCCTGTCAAGAGCAGACGGCCTGTCCACACTCTGCTCTGTGAGTTGGACGGCTTTAGACTCTCCATGTAAGTGAGATCATGCAGTCCTTGTCTCCGGCTGTCTTGTCACATAGGATCATGTTCTCTGGGTCCAGCTGTGACGTTGCAGATGGGCTGGTTCTCTCGGTTTCCACGGCTGATATTCCCTTGTGTGTATATATCACATTTTATTTATCAATTCATCTGTTAAGGCACATTGAAGTTCCCATATTTTGGTCATTGTCAGTAATGCAACAAGCATAAGAATGCAATTAATTATTTGTAATACTGACTTCAATTCCTTAGAAAAATACCCCAGAAATATGATGGCGGGGTCACAGGACGGTTCTGTTTATAGTTCATGGTGGACCCACCATACTGCTCTCCATAACATTAGTCCCACATGTGACCAACCAGTGTTGAAAGTATAATGTTATTGAAAACCTGTCTCTATCTTCTTTGGGTTCTGCTAACACTTGCTTTATTAATGTACAATCATTTTATCCTCTTGATGAAGTTCCTTTCATCATTGCCTAATGACCTTCTGTGCCCCCTGCACAGCTTTGGCTTAGTGTCTGTTTGGTGTGATACAGGTGGGATGGCCCTGCTCTCCTTTGGTTTCTATTTGCCTGGGGATGTCTTCCATCTCTTCATCTTCAGCCTGAGTCTTGATGTAAATGGATCCTGTTGTTCTTTTCAAATCATTACGTCACTCTGGGTCTTCTGGTTGGAGGACTTGCCATTCACATTCTGTGTAACTATGATAGGTGAAGACTTTTTGTCAACACTTTGACATTGTTTTCCTGTTTCTTCTTTTTCCTTCTCCTCCCTCCCCGGGCTCCTTTCTGGTAGTGGGGATTGAGCCCAGGTGTGCTCTACCACTGAGATGGACCCTAGTCCTTTTTATTCTGAGGCAGGACCTTGCTAAGTTGCCTCAAACCTGGATCCTCCTGTCTCAGCCCCAGTTGCTGGAATTGTAGGGGTGGATCACACACCCGGTTTCTTCCTGTTTCACGGTTCCTTTGTGTTCTGACTTAAATGTGTCTTCCAGGGCTCCTGTGATAAAAACTTGAACCCCAACACGGCAATGCTGGGAGATGGGGCCCAGCAGGAGGCCGTGGAGTCTCTGCCTCTGAGCGCACCAGTGCCTTCATGGGTTCCGTCTAGAGGGATGTGTTCTGCCCCCTTGCTCTCTAGCCTTCCACCACATGACGGCACAGCAGGTGCTCATGTCTCCATCTGGTTCCCACCTTCAGAGACATGAGCCCAACAAACCTCTACTCATTTCTACCAGGCCGTGGGGCTCTGTCATAGCAGCAAACGTGGACTAATACGAGTTGCTGACGAATTCAAGGTACTGAGGTTCCATCTCTGTGTATGAAGAACATCACGCCATGGCCTAGGTGCTCAACCTCAGCACTAGCTGCCATCTTTAAGCCGAGTAATGAGTTCCTCATACCCCTGAGCATCAACAAGCCAAAAATGTGTTTCAGTCTTTCACTGAAAGATATTGGAGTCCGTTGTTTGGAGGTGGGAGGTTCTGAGAGTGGGAATGGAGGTCCCTCCTCTGTTCCTCTTCTCTCAAGCTCCATCGTGTCTTTCCCGAGCACGGGCAGGCAGACGTGTGGCCATTCTCTGTCCTAGGGAGACAGCCCCTGTTAAGAGGCCCATTCTTTCCACGGAGGCTATTTCACAAAATAAGCCAGGGGCAGTTTGTTCCCTACACTGTGTTTTATTTGCTCTTCTTGGAAGGTCTGAGCTTCCTCGGGTTCACCCTCCTCATCTTCCTCAGGAAGACACCTTCACTTCTTTGGATCTTGACTCCCACTTCAACGCCTCCTGAGAGACAGAGACGATGACGGTGTGGTGTGCCATAATCATCCCAGCCCACCTGGAAGAGAAACCCAGGGCTGCTTCCTGAACAATGGGTTCCTAGCTCCTGGGGAGTGAGAAGCATGTTAGTAATCAGGGAAATATTTCCTTCCTCACTGTGAGTTACGATGGGAAGCTCCTCAAACCAAACACCTGTCTGGGAGTTGTACCGGTGCTCCATCCAACAGGTTTATGAGCTAAATGAATGAGCAGGGGAGCAGGCTTGAGGGAAGCCCGAGGGGCTGGGCCCCCACCACTCTAGAAAGTGCCCCATGAGGCCAGGTGTTCTCGCAGCTGGAGGTCTCTAACAGCTCACGGTAGTCCTCCAGCCTGTTCAACGGTGCTGGGTCAGGAGAGAGGCGAGCCACGCTGTGGAAGAAGTGGAGATTCCCCAGTGATGGGGGAGAGTATGAGGGTGGCTGGAGGAGGAGGGACACTCTGGGGCTTGCAAGAACTTGCGGCTGGGACAAGAGCGAGCACATTGGGGGAAAGTGGCTTTTTCCAGGACTTCAGCAGAGAGAGTTTCCTTTTAGAATCAGGAGGAACCAATATCGAAAATTGGTTTGCCTTTCTCTAAAGAAATGTGCAGAGACTTCAGGAAGACACCCTGTGTGTCGGTGCAGGTAGACGGGTCTGGGGCAGGAGTGTGGGTGCGTTGGGGACGTGTGGCAAGGGCAGAGCCTTCACTGTCCTCCGTGAGCCACTGGCAAGGGTAGCACCTACTGGCCCACAGGGAGCTCCAGGGACAGGGCAGGCACCCAAGACCCTGTGCAGCTGGAACTGTGATGACTTCAGGTGATGATTCTCCGCTCTGGAAACGCCATGAGCGCACTCAGGCATCTTAATAAAAATAGCTCAGGAGCCACACGGGCAAGTCACTCAGTCAGGTCCTGATGGAGAGCCTTGGCCACAGTGATCCTAAAGATGGGATGGAGGGCCGCAGGACCACAGGGTGGATTCCCCAAGGGCAAGCATGCTCAGCCAGCCTAGAGAAGGAGCTCTCCTAGACCCGCAGGAGGAACCTGGGCCCCTCTGTGACCCTCCCTGTAACCACACGGTGACGGCATGAGTGAAATGCGAGGCTTTTCTAGTTCCTTCGGTCATGCTCACCCGTGCAGTGCACCACACCCAGCTTCAAGCCTCCTGTCCTCTGAGTCACCATGACTCTCTGCTGTCACCTGGCCAGGCAACCGTGGATTCCAGGAAGCCCTGGGCTGGCTCATTCAATGGTGTCTGTCCACTGGGAAAGGACCAGTTCCCCTCCGTGTCTCACCGTGTGAACTTGCACTCCAGTCCCTGGGTGGCCCTTCCTCCTGTGCTCCCGTCATGTCATGCTGACACCGGCCGTGGTGTCCCCCTCACCTGGAGGCAGCACGCATGAGTCCTGTGAAAGGAATGGGAGCCACACTCCCTCCTTAGAGGAAGGAAGACACAGAGGTGCAGAAATGCCGTCTTCAGGCTCAGCCCTTTTCCTGCTTCCCCAGCCACGCCCTGCACCAGCCGGGAGCGTCCAGGCTTTCCTTGCTCCCTGTTCTGCCTTCCCACGCCCCCTGCTGTCCCCTACCTGGCCAGCAGCCAGTGTGTCCCTCCACAGCCTCCCTCCCTCCCTCTGCTCCAGGTGCTGAGCCAACTGGACGCAGGCAGAAAGGGCAGGGTCCTCCCCCCACCCCCCACTTCTGGTGGAGCTGGTACAAGTCACCCCTCCAGAGGCCACCACTGGGTTGGCTCTCCGGGTCCATCCTTCATGACTTCCTCCTCCTCCTCCCTCCGGTTCTTCCTTCTTTCCACAAACGTAAAGTAGATGTGGAGCTCAGTGTCAGGAAAGCATGGCGTGCAGGTCGCAGCTCTGGGTGGCTTGGGTGTCTGGGGAGGGTAAATGACCAGGGGAGATAGTCGCTGGGCAGTGACAGATGCCGGCTAGAGGTGCAGCTGCTGAGAAAGGCCACCCAGGGCCTTGAAAGCGGCCTTTCAGAGGAGCTGCGGCCAAAGCTGAGACCTAGGGGTGAAGGCGGGAAGGTGGGAGGGTCCAGGCACCAGGAGCGGGAGCAGCCAGGTCTGGGAACTGAAGCAGCCTGGACGTTCAGGACGCTCTGGGCTGGACTTATCCGGCAACAGCAGCAGGTGGGAGTGCTAGGAGGGACCTCGGAGGCTACCTTGGGGACCTTGGGGCCAGCCCCAAGCACCATGAGCATCCTGTGGCTAGTTTCAGGCTGTTTGTGTGATGGTCAGGTTAGCTGCTGAGGAGGGGGTTCGGTATCAAGGCCACCTTAGTTCCCACCCGCCTAGGGCTCCTCCTGCCCCAGGGCAAAGCCTGCTTGGCTTTGCTGTCTGCAGACAACCGCCCCCCCACCCCCGGGCTCGCTCCCTGGGGTCCTCAGTCTTCCTCTCTGCCATGCCCCGTTGCCAGGCTGGACCCGCTTGGGAGCCAGCTGCCCGCTCTGGGAGGCCCCACCCGGAGGGCCCCGGGCTGCTGGCCTGGCTGCTGCACCCGCCTTCCCTCTCCTCTCCTGCACCCAACATCCTGTCTCGCCCGAAGGTGAAGAAAGATTCCCCTGCTTGAGAGAAACCTGCTCCTCTGCTGCTGGGCTGCACGTGCAGATCCCACCAAGGTCCAGGCCCCAGAGGGTAGCGGTGCAAGGCCTGCAGGCCCTTCAGTTCTCAATGGGGAAATAGGAAGGAGGTTCAAGCTCGAGGAGGTGGGAATGGCAGAGAAGCCTGCGCCTGGGAATGCGGAGTCTCCAGTGCAGCTGCTCCCGATGCCCAGCTTCTGCAGAAGCACATCCCCCGCTTTCCAGAACTGTCCTGCCAGGCCCCTGTGGACATCTTCCCTTCTAAGTCCTCGGGTGACTTTTAAATGCCTCGAGGTGACTCCCCAGGGGTTTTAGCAGCATAAAGCCCAGAGCTCATTTCCCACCTTGCAAATCGAGGAATACCCCAGGCTTGGCAGGAACCCGAGTCCTTTCCCACATGCCCACCAAGGAGAGAAGGAAGGGTCACGTCAGCTCCTAGTGCATGATATGAGCCGTGCAGTCCTGAGCAGCTCTTACCTGGGTGAAGTTCCCATTTCCTTCTCTCTCAAGTCTGGGTGATGACCTGCACCCCACTGCAGCTGCAGCGTGTGACATGAAAAGCCATTCCTGACTCAGGGTCTTCGACCAACAATGCTCTGACCCTGGTGACTCTTACCATTTCCATTTATTAAAAAGACAGAGCCGGAAGTGACATTGTGCATGAACACCACTAGGCCTCTGTTTTAGGGACAGCCAGGCAGACTGGGAACCCATCTGAGCCCATCAGTGACTTGTCATATGGTCTCAAGCAAGTTTCTTAAGCCTTAAAGTCGCATCTCTGCTGACCCCCTGGCAGATCTGAACAGCTGCTCTGCCCAAGCTGTGTGGCTCCCGGGGGTGACTTCACATCTCTGCACTCAGGGTCTCATCTGCCTGGTGGCGCGTTCAATATGAACTGAGAGGAATCTTATCCCAGAAGCTGGAGCTGAGAGACTGTTCAGGAGGCCCCAGCAGCTGCTGTGGTTGGGGTCCTGAATGTCCCCCAGGGGTCCGTGTCTCTCAGGCTGGTCCTCAGGGTGGCACTGCTGGGAGGTGGTGGAGCCCTTGGGAGGTGAGGCCTACTGGGCGGCCTTCAGGTCACTGGGGGTAAACGCCTGAAGGGGACTCTGGGACTCTGCCCTGCTCCTTCTTTCTGCCACATGCTCCTGCCTGTGCTGTCTCACCACAGGCTCAAGGTGACAGGGCCACTGGGTCATGGCCTGAAATCTCCAAAACCATGAGATAAAACGAACTTTTTCTCTTTATAAGTTACTTATCTCAGGTATTTTATGATAGTAGCCTAAAGCTGACCAACAGGGTGGTGCTGGGTATTCCTGGAGAATGTGCCTGGTCCCTTGGAGGCTAGAACCAGAATTCATTTGCCCTGGATACTGGGCGTACCTAGTCTGAGTCTTGCATGGCCCCAGCCCAGGCTATAGTGATTCTCCGTGTACCCCCAGAGGCCTTCCTGTGGGTAACCAGAGAGGTCACTCTGCTCTTGCTGCCCCATCTGTGGGGCAGACCACTCAGTGTGAATTCTGGACTTCGCTGAGACAGGCATGTTTCCCTGCAGGTGAGACCTGTGACAGCCCCCAGTGATGTCACCTGGGAGTCACCTGCAGGTGTTCTAACACATGCTTGCCATCCCATGAAGAGGCAACGTGCAACCATGTGCTTGGATGGCATCCAACCTCCCTGAGGACCCACAGGAGTTTAGAGATTCGTTTATGGCCCTCCAGAGAACTCCTTCTCCCTGGAGCAAAGGAGGTGGCTGAGGGTCTCACTTCCCTTGACTGAGAATAAGTGTTGGTGTTAAGCTGTTCTTTCCAAGAAGAGACCTTTTTGTGCCATATGGAGGGGTTTCTGAGGGCAGTTCCAAAAGAGGAATTTTAATACTTTGAGCTGTTAAAAGTGTATGAATTATGGTCTCTTGAGAGGAGTATTTCCCTCTGTAAAAAACATCTCGTCCATTTGTCACTGCAGTGCCTCCACAGGACAGGTGCCATCTCTGGCTGGGCTGACTCTGGCTGGGCTCAGGGGAGGCTAGGCTGCCTGACTCTGTCTGCTTGTGGCTTGGAGGAGTCTGCCTCGGATTAGCTGCTTCTCTGCCCACCAGCATTAACATGGGTTGGGATCAGGTGACATATATCATTCTCGGGGGGGGGGGGGGGGTGATGGGACAAGCCCATTACATTTCTGCATTTTTGGTCTATCAAAGATTCCAAGAAGACAGGTGCGGCTGCCCTGGTCTGAAGAATTCAGCTTTAGTCTCAAAGGTTAAAGACACTGAGTTTGAATGGGGGTCTGTTTCACATGTGGGTGGTTTAAAAATCCATACCCTGGTATAGTAAATGTCCCCATGTCAAGGTGTACATGTGTATGCCTGTGTGTATTTTAACCACTAAATCACTCTACACATGGTATTCAAATGGGAGATATGCTTTTTCCACCTTTAAAAATAATTCCAAGTCACTTTCGCTGCGTCTCATCTGATTTAAGAAGGTCCCACACTGGGTAACAGAGTCATCCGTACCTTCCACCCGGTGCTCCCGCATCATTCACCAACAGTCTCCCTCATGCTTTGTCATTTGAAATCAACAAACTCAACAGTTCTGCTCAAGTTACAGAGGAGGCCTGTGAGGCTCCAGTGGCAAAGCAGGACTGTGGCTTCAGGAGGGACTTGGGTGTTCTGATCCCTGGTCAGGCTCTTTGCACAGCACTGTGCTGCCTATAGGGGACCTGCTAGGTGTTTTTTTTTTTTTTTTTTTTTTTTTTGGTCTCAGGTTCTGTGATTGAGGGACAGAGGACGGCAGGGGATGACACTGTAAGAGGCAGGTGCTCCATCAGAGGCTGGGGATACAGGTGGGCACTTTTCAGCTTCTCAATCCTTGTTCTTTAATTCTGCTGCCTCCATTGTCCGTGGATATGCATGGATCATGTGCTCCATTGAGAATCTGCTGGCTGCACTGTGGGGTCGAATGGGGGCAGGGGGAGTTGCTCAGGGCTTTGTCCATCTGCTGGCTGGATTTTACAGGGAACCCCAAGTGGGGAAGAGGAAGGGGACAGAGGAGGAGGGGGATCAGCAAAGTCTGGAGGTTGTGAGACAAAAGACAGGGATTTGGGCTTTGGGCTTTGACCAGCTGTGGCCAGTCTCAGGGGAATGTCCCTGGGTTGCCCAGTCCTTAGATCAGAAAGGTGGCAGTAGTGTGTTAAAGAAGAGGCTTGCAAAGCCCCACTTTCCCTCCAGCTCTTCTTAGATGCCTGGCCACTGCTCAAAGTGTCTTAGAGCCAGGGCAGGACTGGAAAGTCCCCAAGCTGAAGGTGGACCTGGGGCTGAGGGCGGCTGAGTGAACAGCCGCAGGCTCGCGGCTTCTCTCCCTACACAACTCCTGATCTTATCTGGATCTCTGGCACAGACTGCAGAGGCAGTTCACGTCCACAACCAAGGGCGAACCAGGCCTGGTGAGCACCCACAAATCCAGCAATGCTTCTGCTGCCCTCAAGCTGACTCCTGGTGTCTGAGGATGCTCAGCGCACGGGGGTCACAACTCCAGAAAACAGGGGAGGGGGAGAGTCTGCATTCTGCTTCTGCCTGGGCCCTCCGCGCCAGGAAGAGTAGCGCACAGATGCTTTAAATCCTGCGGGTCTCCATCTGAACTGAACTCATTTCCACAAACTACAGGGCTTTGCTACTCTGTGCAGGGCAGAGAAGAACGAGTCACTACTGTTCGTATCCAAGGAATAGGGGAGAGGCTGAGATGGTTCTGGCTTTCTGCCGCCTTCCCCGCGGGGCTTTCCTGCCAATTGGGCCAGCTCCGCACAGCGCGGCCACAGCCTGTGCCGGCGTTGGCGGTGGCCGCGCGCCCTCTGGCGGCAAGCATTGGTATTGACGGGTGTTCCCTGGACATGGATGTTTCTGGGTTGGAAAATGAACTTGGGGATTCATATCTTCTTGGAACCGCTCCAGGACATTTTAGGACTCAGTGCAATCTTTTAATTTTGCATACCGGGAAACGGATGTTATGAAGTTAAGCTAACTTTCCCAAAACCCCCAGAGGGACAGAAAAGACCCTGTATCTGGTCCTTGGGCTCATTCAGGTTGTGAATGAGCCTGATCCAGAGGCATTTTTCATAGGATAAAATAAAGCATGAGATCAGCTCCGAAGCCTTCTGTCAAAGACGCCCTATTCTTCCTTACCTTGGCTCCTTGTTTTCCTCTGGAGAACCTCAGCCAGAACTCCTGGAGCCTGTTCTGTGGCAAGCGCCACAGGTGCCTCTTTTCTACCACATATGACTGAGGCACACAGATGATAGAGAGAAAGTTCACATTCGATCAAGATAACATTTCCCCACAAATAGGCCCAGTTTCCATCTTAAGAATATTAAACCGTACAGTGTGCCTATAGCACAGGGCCTGTGCCAATCTGCACTGTCTGATCCTGGCCTCTGCTATGGCTCCTTGTCAGCTTTCACCTAACAGTGCAACGGGGGAGGGGGGGAAGGTGATGGGGTGGGTCCTTCTTGTCACTTCACTTGATGGCGACCTACCAGGGCCACAGAGGTAGAGTGACTGTGTGCCCACAGGCAGTGAGCTGTGGTGGGCTTTCAGAGCTCTAGCCCAGCGGTTTCACTTAATTCTTGAGGAACACGAGGCCCAGGTCAGGGACTGCGGCTCAGGTCTCCTGCTCAGTGGAGAATTGGAACTAGGCTCCAGCCCAGGTTTTGGGCACCGGCCATCTTTTCATGGCATTTCTCAGATCTGTTGGGTTCGGAGTGGTCACACTCCTGGCTGAGAGTGTGTCTGCCCTCCTGGAGGCAGAGAGATTGACTGTGTTTCACTCAGCAGCAAAGGCTGACCCAGGGGCCAGCACCCCTCCTGGGCAGGCATCCAGACCAAGTATGGGGAGGTATTCCACCCTCCAGGGATGAGAGAGGACCTTGCTGAGCCATCTGTGTCTGAGAGAGGGTCCACTCTGAATCTAAGGGGTCTGTCTGATTGTTTTTAGAAAATAAAATGCAGGAGTGTTTAGAAGAAGCTGGGGAGAGCCCCAAGGCATTTTGTCAAATATTCATTGCAACTGGAGGTGACAGGAACCTAAACGATGGAGATAGGAAACTAAAATAACATATTCTAAGTTATATTAAGTGCACTCAGCTGATTCATTAGCAAACTGCATTCAGGTCATGAACTGAAATGAAAACAAGATATCAAGCCCTTGTTCCAGAGATAGCTTAGCACAGGGCTATCACATACTGGCTCAGTTGCCTTAATTATTTCTTAAGTTCCTTATCTGTAATTAATATTCACTGTCCTTGAGATGATGGGCTTGAAGCTTGGTATGGATAACACTGTGAGCAAGGTCCACAGGAGGGTAAAGGACAGTTGTTAAGTGTTAAGGAGTCTTCATGGACAGGACCCTACTTACTTTAACTGCTCAGGAACATGTTTTTAGAAGTAGCAAAGAATGAACCCTTGGTTGATGAGGTGATTCAAGAGTCCTGTCTTAATTGCTGACTTAATTTGATTGAAATTATTATCTTCTTTTTTCTTCCATCCCTAAAGTGGAAATGCTTATACTTTTTACATACTCCCTAAGATTGTTGTTTCATTCAGTTGAGATAACCTAAGAGTAAATGTCTGAAAACAATACAATTCTATGTAAGTGTGACCTATTGCTATTATGGCTGAGGAGGCCCCTTGCAGTCTGTGTGAATAAGTGCAAGAAGGCTAGTGCAGGGTTCATTAGGTGGAAGCGAGGCCATTAGATGGGCTGCATTTCTGTGCCATGTGAAAATAAAATTTGGAGTTTGCTTTCTACTCTGCTCTCTCTCTCTCTCTCTGGAATAAGAAAAGGAGGGAAGAGTGAAAAGAGGTGAAATATCACAAAATCCCAGAACTCCTTGAACAAAAAAAAGAAAATGGCAAAGTAAGGAAGCTCTCAAGAAAATGCTGTCAGCAGACCTTCACCGCGGTGCTAGATTCAGTCGACCAGTGTTTATTGAGCACCGACTGTTAGCCACAAATTCTTTTAATTCTTTGTGATGTTCAGAGCTTTTGGCCTTACAGGAGCTTGTGTTTTAGGTTCCAGATTTGCCACCTTCCATTTCCCTTCTTCGCTGGGATTTGGTACACAGCACCTATTCCAGGGATCAGAGCAAATATCACCCTTTTTCTCACCAGCATAGCAAAAAAATAGTCTGCACTTCCCATGTTGCAGGAGGCAGATAGTGTTTCTAATTCCAGGAGGGATGTCCCCTGCGGAGCCAACAAAAATAGGTCGATATTTAATCCGTGGAGTACAGTCAAGAATGGCCCAGCCCACAGCCCAACTCCAGGGGTTTTCCAAATGCTTGCAAAGCTCAGCATCTTTGGACAAGTCCCAGGTTCACCGAGCTTTGCTCTCTGAGCCCCAAAGCAGAACAGCTATCCCTATCTCACAAGCTTGTAGGAGGGTCACGCGGCATGTGTGTGCCTGTGTGTGTGTGTGTGTGTGTGTGTGTGGCCACCTGACCCACAGCAGGCCCTGGGGAGAGGCTACCTATCGTATCAGTGCCCTCCAAAAACCTGAGGAAGATGTGCTTTGCAGGAGGAGAAGCGGGTTTTAGAAAACAAAGTGGAATAATGGGGGGGGGGGGGCGCAGGTCTTGGTATCTAGGAGACTGGAAAAAATTCTAATTCTCAGCTTGTGGCCCAATGTCCAGTTTTAGACTCACAGTGAAAAGAAGGAAATGAAACCTTGGCTAGAGGGCTTGCAGGTCAAGAACAGCCACTTAGTGTTCCCATAAGAAAGGTTCTTAACAACAGGAGCCATGATAGTGCTGGTCTCACAGGGTCATGAAAATGGTCTGGGTGGTCTAAAAGTGTCACAGTGCCTCAGCTCTCAATGGGACTGTGATCCAGGACCACGTCAGCCTTGCTGCGTGGAGGGGAGAGCCAGGTGAAGGTGTGGACAGAGACCCCACCAGCCTCGGGCTTGGAGGAGCTGGAGTCTAGACTCACTTCTTCCAAAAACTCATTAAAATGGCCACATCATAGTTTTCTCATCTATGAAATAGGTTAAGCCAGGCATGGTTGTGCCTGCCTATAATCCCTGTGACTCAGGAGACAGAAGCAGGAGAATTGCAAGTTTGAGGGCAGCCTCAGCAACCTAGCAAGACTCTGTTTCAAAATAAAAAATAAAAAGAGCTGGGGATGCAGTCCAGGGGTGAAGCTCCCCTGGGTTCAATCTTCAGTACCACCACCAAAAAAAAAAAAAGAAAGAAAGAAAGAAAAAAAGAAAGTCCAACATTAAGGTGTCAGTCTCCTTTTAAAGGATCTAGGGAATCCAAGTGTGGTGGCTTACACTCATAGATCCAGCAACTTTGGAGACTGAGACAGGAGAAGCTCAAGTTTGAGACCAGCCTCAGCAACTTAGAGATCATCTCAAAATTATAAAATTAGGGGCTGGGCATGTATCTCATAAATAAAGCACCTCTGGGTTCAATCCTCAGTATCAAAAAGAGAAAAAGAAACTAGGCTATGTATGGGGCAGGTATGGTAAGTGAGAAGACCTCCTGCAACTGTAATTGTTCATTGCACACAGCGAATCCCACTTTGCCTGACCCTGGCTTCCCCTTGTGGACTGTAGGGCTGCCATACAGCACTGGGTTCCCTTCCTGCTCTGACACTTGTGTGACCATGATTTCCTTTGGAATTTTTTCTTAGACTGAAGTGAGCACTTAACACACCTGCCCTTCTTGTGTATGACTCTTCTAACCTTTATCTACCTTAAATAACCTCTGCACAAAGGAGGCCATGGTGGCCTGGATCTGAGCCCCGAGTGGCTCCCCTGCACCCACTGACACCATGGGGCACCTTGCCCACGCTCCACATGCTGCCGCACACGTAAATGGCATTCCTGCACTGCTTTCCCCAGGGCCACCAGGGGTCAGTTACCTGAGTTCGTGTGGACCAAACAGAAGAAGACAGCAAAAAGAAAGAGAACCCTCATGTTTTATGGTTCCTGCGGACCTCCCTGCCCTCTGTGCAAGAAAGCAAGTCTGACGAATGATGGGTGGAATGGAGGGAGAGCAAGGAAAGCGGGGCCTTTATAGGTTTCCGAGAACCCTCATCAGCGTCGAGCATATTGATCTGCTCTACTGAGTAAGGCTGTGGGCAGAAGGTACTGGGTAGTCTTTCTTTTCTGCCTAAAAATAGACAGGCCTTTTGGCATTCCCAGAAGCAGGGCTTGTCCAATAACTCAGTGGATGGAGGTGAAAGAGGAAAGAGTTGCTTAGCAACAAGTGCTGTCTGTGGGCGATAGAGAGGTGCTCTGTAAGTCACCTTCCTGCTTTCCAAAAGCTTTCAGTTGGGCAGGGTCCACCACAGTCCAGCATGGAGAGTCCATAACCACACATGCACCCCCAGGAGTCCACAGAAACAAGGCTATAGGTCCCAAGTGACATGCAGGAGAATGTTCATCACAGTCAACAGAACTCACCTTGTGAAGCCTCTTAGTACCACATGGAACAAATAACAGCCCACCCAGCTGTGACGAGGGGAAAACGCAACAGCAGCAAGGGTTGACGCACACGGCACAGACGCCCATCACGGACCTGCTGAGTGGAGACAGAAGCCAGCTATGGCAAAGCACATCACCCCCTGACGCGCACAGCGAACCGCTTCCACCAAACCATGCTGTTGCGGCTTTCACTTGACCCAGTTCCCTTAGAGGAGAGGTCATCTAGTGGAGGACAGGAGCCTCCAGGCCACAGGGCTCTGCAGGGGTGCTCTGCAGGCCCTGTGGGTGCAGAATGGAGGTGGCGGGTGTAAGGCAGATCTCACAAGGAGGGCAGCCAGATCTTCACAGAAGTTTCTAGAAGAGTGATGCTGAGACACCCAGTCCCTGCTTGATAGTGGTTGGTTGCTCTTAAAATTGGTTTCTCTTAAGAAGAGTGGAAAGAGAAAGGCAAGTCTTCTTCCATCTGGGTCTCCAAACCTCAGTGACGCGTCTCTCTTCTACCCCATTTGACCAAGTCTACAACAAGCATATTTGACTTTGGGTTTTACCTACATGGTGGATTTTGAAAAACTGATGTCAAGCATGACCCCAGACCCAGTGCTCTGGTCAATGAGATCATTTAAAAGATGGGCAGGCCCAGTGTGCATCTGGAAGTTTCCAGTCTGGAGTAGAGAGCCAAGATGGCAGACTCTAGCAACAGATGCCCGATTCACAGCCCTTCATGTAAATTCACCTCAGGAAAGGAGACCTCAGGGGAGCTTGGGCTCTGCAAGCTGCTTTTGCCTCTGAATCAAAATAAACATGCATGTGAGCACACACACACGCACACGGGACAAAATACAAGTTTACTGTAAATGGTAACCAGGAACTAATGATTGTACAATATATACAACACGTATAGGTGACTCCATGACCAATGTGATTCTGCAATCTCTACAATCAGAAAACTGAGAAATTATACCCCAATTGATTCAAATGTATGAATTGCCAAGATCATTGTAATGTCATGCGTAGCTAATAAATAATAATAATAAAAAATAATAATTAACTGCCTCAGAATATGAAAATAAATAAATAAAATATGTATGTATATGTGTGAGGATCAAACAGTAAATGACAAATTCGTTAAAATTTGAAATCCTTTCTCCATGGAACATTTCTTTTGGACACATCTCAGAACTCCCTTTAAAAAAATGCACAAGCAATTCCATATGGCCCTTGAGATACAAACTTCTAGACCAACCCCTGGTTCAGGGGTTCTAAGACAGGCACATGTCCCTGTGCATGAACAGTGTGTAGCAATAAGAGACAAAGAGTTCTTATTTGTTAAAAGCATGAGATGTAAATACCCAAACATACAAGTTACTTTTCAACAAGTCACCTTGTTAGAGGAGACAATGAAATGCCTGTTTTATACTTTATGTTTATTCTTTCTGCCCAGAGTACAGCTTATTTAGAAAAGGTTTAAGGTACAGGTGGATGTTATTATTTTTCTACCAATGTAGCCACTAATAAAATAGTTGTGAAATTATGGTTTAGATATTTTCTGTATAATTTGGAAACCTCATGAGCTAGGCTGGAAAATAAGCTAATTTGGGGAGAAATAAATTAATAGTCACAAGTTTTACCACTCACTTTCCCCTCCAGACTTGGATCTGTGTCCAAGTCACAGACTCAGAAAGCAATTCCCAAGAAAGAATTTTATAAATAGTTTTGGAGATTAGGCATGGCATATCAAAGAAGACAAACTGGAAAATCAAGCTTATTGACTAATTTCATTAATATCTGGTTGTACGTTCCTAGGTTCACATAATTGCAGAGTTGAAAAGAACTAAAGCTCAGCTTGTCCCAACACAAAGATAACTATCAACTTGCTGATAGACAAGCATCTAGGAACTCCTCTGCATGAGACGATGTATCGTTAGATAGAGGCTATCAACAGTCTATGCTTCATTAAGGATTACGGTTAGGTTAGACTATATAAACATGCATGTGCATGTTTATTTTGGTTCAGAGGCAAAAGCAGCTTGCAGAGCCCAAGTTCCCAGTCCTCCCATTGCCCTGTTATTGACAGTTAAAATGCAGCCTGGCCTCTGCCACTTTATTGTCAAGAAGTTTACCATTCATTAAGTACCCGAGCATTGACTTGCCTATTAAGTTTACTTTATTTCCTGTATCTGGTTAATAAGGATCAAGAAGAATTACCTCAAGGAATGGTAGTCCCAAGCACCACATTTGCAGTTAAGGTGTATTTTGTAAGTGATGGCCATCTCTTTGAGACAGCTTGGTCAACTGCAGCCCCACTCTAGGCTTTCAAAAGATCATGCCGTTGGTCTCTTGGTGCAGAGGCAGTGGAGGCCCTGAGGGCTGAAACATGGTACTATTTTGTGCCACAAGGTGAGACAATGTCTTCACTCAGGTTTTAGTATGTTCTGCTGGAAGAATTCTGAGGTTGTACTGCTCCTGCCCAAATATTTAATATAGTTTTATTTCCAAGGTTAATCTAACCAATTTCATTAAGTGAATGACTAGATATAGTTAGAATTGGACTAATTCTAACAAGATTGTACTACTCTCAAAAAATGGTGATTGCAGTTATTTATTTTTTTCTTCCTTGTTCATTTATTCTTCTAGAGACTAAGTTCCATGTGGCAGAGATTTTGTCTATTTGGTTCTTTTCTGTATCTTTAGCACCTAGAATAGTGCTTGGCATGTAGTGGCTATTTAGTAAACATCTGCTGAATGAACCAACCAACTTATTTGCCTACAAAGATAGAACTTAAATCAACACAGAGGTCGTGAATAAACACAAAATAAAGATAAGGGGATATTATTGGAAAGACTCAACAAGAAGACTGTCCTAGGAAAAGGTCCACTGCAGAAATCAGAAGACAATTTTATCTCCCACACTAAAATAAGCACCATCTAATTAGTAGCAAGTGTCCATAATAACAAAACAAGGTGAAATGGAACAGCAAGACAAGGAATTGGAAGAGTAAAGAAAAATTCATGAGAGCAAGGGAACGTCAAGACCTTGGAAAATGGATGTTTAGGTGAGTGTCCAGCTTCCAATGGCACCCAGAGGAGGTATTCCAAGAGAGAGCTATTAAAGCAGGTCAGATGCAAAGTCAGAGGAAAGCACGCTAACCAAAGGCTTTGGCATCCCTGAGCACAACCAGAACTTTCAATTACTGCAATCATTTGTGAATTTAAAATTTTATTTAGAATAGGCCCCAGTTAACCGGGCTTAATAATTTTCATATAGAATCGGTAAGATGATAATTATCGTAGGACATGCCTTAAGAAGAGGAGGAAGAGGGGGAGAACTACAAAGTTCAGGTGTCCTAGAAAAGACCAGAAACTGTCTATAGTTTTGTGTTTCACTTACTTGCTGCATTGAATACTGGGTGACAAATGGCATGCTTGCATTTCAAAGAGGACAATCATGTTGGAAGGATTCAGAACACATTTCATCCAAATGGCATTTTAAAAGCATAATAAAAGCTGGGTACGGTGGAACATGCCTGTAATCTCAGCGGCTTGGGAGGCTGAGATAGAAGGATCGAGAGTTCAAAGCCAGCCTCAGCAACAGCGAGGCAATAAGCAACTCAGTGAGACACTGTCTCTAAATAAAACATAAAATAAGGCTGAGGATCTGACTCAGGGGTTGAGTGCCCCTGAGTTCAATCCCCAGTATCAAAATAAAATAAAATAAAATAAAATAAAACCATAATAAAATTTTTAAAAAAAATACTACATTGCCTTTTCATTTGAAGCAAAAATGCTGGCTGCTAATTTCTTCCCTTCAATTTGTGATGTTTGACCCATTTTCTTATGTCCCCTTTACCAAGATTGCACACCATTTCAAGGACAAAAAATTTGTTGACATTCCATTGGTTCCTGAAGCCACATCTATCGGGAAAAGCATGTCCTGGCTGGTGAAATCCATCCACCCCTCCTCAGTCTATTTCCTACTATGCTTCATGAGCCCGAGTGGCTTTCTTTTCAATGAGGCATTTCTTTTCTCACCACATTCCTTCCTGAAGATAGAAGCAGAATTTTCAGCCTTTATTATCCCATCTGATTATCTCATATTCTCCTAAAAGTCATCAGAGACTCTTGCTATAATAAGGGCATTTCCATTAGTCATCAGAGGTTTACATTAAGTGCTTGGTGCCCAGCGATCTGAATGCCATCAACACAGCTCTTGGTTTCAGAGGAAGGGAAATGATATCCTGGGTCTCCACCACCAGGGGGCAGCTTTCCTTCTTAAGAGCAGGTCCTCTAGAAATGATCTTCCCACTGGCTGCCTCTTATCCCAGAATCCACATGGGTTCATTCTTCTCATGTGCTTTTATTCCTGTATCTTCTCTCTCTCTCTCTCTCTCTCTCTCTCTCTCTCTCTCTCTCTCACACACACACACACACACACACACACACACACACACACACACACACCATGAGTAGTTGGTGTAACCAGTCAGCCTCTTTTTCATTGGCATTAGCTCTGGGAGCTCCCTGGGGGTTTCGTTCCACCACTCAAACTGGATCCTTCAGGAACTCCCCGCAGACCTCGGTGATGGTCCCTGCCCAGCTAACAATCCCTCCGCAGACCCTTGGATGAGCCAGGGAGAAGGTTGGGGCAACGGTGTGCTGTTTTGCCATAGCTCGACATCAAATTCCTCTCCTGTTGCTCACAGTTCTTCTTTTTATCCATAATCAACATGATATATCAGGAGGGAGTCCTGAGCTCTCTACGCCATGTTCCTGTGTCCAGGCTGCTGAGTGCCCAGGCCTTAGGGACACCTCCATCCTTGGGTCTCCCCAGCTGTGGCCCCGCTGCTTGCTCCCCAAGGTGCAGCATGCATCCATGCACACAAGCTCACCAGGAGTTACACCACCAGTACAAACATTGCTGGAGCTCTTCAACTCTCCGCCATGAACTAGAAACTGGTCCATGAATCAGCAACTAGGATTCTCTAAGGGAGAGAGCTCAGAGAAGGGTGAGGCTGGGGGCAGAACAGAGAGGTTTACACCAAGCCAATGGCAGAGAGAGGCCGGGACTCTGGGAGGCTTTGATGGACTGGTCAGGCTCTTCCTCATGCATCCAGCTGAGGCCATCCTGAGCCCCACCAGGGGGCTGTGCATGGTTTCCTCGTCCCTCTTGTGCTCATGGGTAATGCTGAGGTGACTCATCTTGCTCTATCAAGGAAGAGAATGCCTCTGTTAAGGAGCTCAGCCTCTTCACGGGGCCACTGAACCTTAGTCCTTATTACTGAAGGATGTTGTCTGAGAACAGATCATTTCCCGGCCCCCCGACCCTCATAATGAGAAGTGAGGGGCCAGAGCTGGAGGAGGAGCTCAGGTGTGGCCATTATTTAAGTCACAAGAAGCCAAGTGGGGACAGGCCTGTCGGAGCCTCCTCCCCAGCTCCTCCCAGCTGACACTGGGCACCGAGGAGGAAGCAGCTTCTCCAGGATGAGGAAGCTCTGAGGAACAGAGGGTAGGGGGTCCAACGCCCCCAGAAGGCTTCGATGTTCACAGGGGAGGGAGGACGCGCTGTGTGCAAGTGGGCGTGGACGGCAGGAGCAGGCAGCCCGCCCAGGTATGCTGGCCCTGTGATGGCCCCTGTTAACTTGCCGGCCAGAGGTCTTTCCCTGGGGACAGCTGGTGTCCATAAAGCCACCCTGTTGCACAGAGCCCTGTCCCACACAGCTGCCGTGGGAAGAGCAAAGCCGACACGGAAAGGAGTTCCCATACAGAGGAGACACAGACAGGTCTGCTCCCAGAACCCACTCATTATTTCCACCCTCACTTGTGTGCTGACCCTACCAATCAGACCCTAGAGCTGGTCTGTGGAGAAAGCACGTGCTGTGGTTTGGTTGTGAGATGTCCCCCAAAAGCTCACATGTGAGACAATGAAAGAAGGTCTGGAGGAGAAATGATTGGGTTATAGTCTTAACACAATCAATGGATTAATCCATAATGGGATTAACTGGGTGGTGACTGGAGGCAGGTGGGATGTGGCTGGAGGAGGCAGGCACTGGGGGTGTGGCTATGGGGTACATATTTTGTATCTGGAGAGTGGAGTTTGTCTCTGCGTCCTGATCACCAGGTGAGCTGCCTCCCTCTGCCACAGTTCTCTGCCCTGATGTCCTGCCTCACCTAGAGCCCTGAGGAATGGAGCCTGCTGTCTATGGACTGAGACCTTTGAAACCTTGAGCCCTTAAATAAACCTTTTTTCCTCTACAGTTGTTCTGGTTGAGTCCTTTAGTCACAGCAGTGAAAATTCTGACTGAAACAGCCCGGGTTAGCAGTCAATATAAACTGCTAAGGTGGGAGTGCAATGGGCGCTTTGGAAAGTGGAGGAGACTAAGCTGAACTGGAATGGGTGATGGAGAAAATACCAAGAACTTTAAAATTTCTTTTTAATGAGAACATGGGCACAGTTTGGCCAACAAAATGAGAACTACATTCCATGAGAAAGGCACCCTTTCAGAAAGAAAAAAAAAAGGCTATTTGTAAAAATAAGAAATCTAAAGATAAATAAAAAAACTATTACATAAACTTGAAAAATTAATAAAAAATATCAAAAAACCCTACCATTGAACATTAATGAAAGTGTAACAGGTGGTCTAAAAAGAAATATATGAGAAGTAGAGAGCAAAAGGAAAAGATTGGGAAAGTACCAATGAAAGAGAACAGAGGACATTTGCGGGTGACTGGTGTTTGAACAGTAGCATTCCAGGAAAAATAGAAGGTGCCCAAGGAAGAAGCAACCTGTGAAGCTGGACATACAAAGGAGCCCATGCAAGGATCAGCCAGGAGCCCGATAAGATCACCAAAGCTAGCACAGGAGGAGAAGGAGAGAGTGCTCCACGGCACGAAGTCAAGGATGTCAGCAGGACCCGGGAATAAGAGCCTCCTGACTTTCTGTCTCTCCAGGACTTATCCTGAAACCTCCACACACGGATCAGTCCTTCCTTGTCTTCCTACACGTCCAGCAACTGAGAAAATAGCCACATCAGAGCCAGTGGGAAAAGATGGGGCGCAGTCCTGCTGCAAACCCCACCCCAGGCCTGCCCCAGACAAAGTGCTTACAGTTGAGAAGGCATGACCAAGCCCTGAATCTCCCAGAGAAGCAGGAGACTTGGATACACACAGGGCACCCTGACCGCTGTGGCTCCACCAGAGGACCTGGTTTCTAAGTCACCCCGCTCTGGGACTAGATGAGGCTGAGCATTCCCAGGCCTTCCTAAGTCTCTAAGGCCAAGCCAGGTGTCAGGCAGGCTGACAGGGACTTCCAGCAGCTATTGCCCTGAGCCTCGCAGAGAGAAAGGGCATGTCCCACCTCCCAGGTTATCTCTGGAAAGAATTCATCTCCCAGTCTCCCACTGCTGCCGGATGGTGGGCCTCTAGTTAGTCTGCCTCTTGAAGCTGCTGTGGCCGGTAAGCAGCTGGCCTCTAGGAGTCTAGGTGGAAAGTGGGCATTCCCATTGTGTTCTCCTATCTGTCTTGCTCCAGCAATAAAACTAGGTCTCCAAATTCTCTCTGGAAGGGATTTGAGCACACACCAATCACCCCAACTTCTGCAGCTTCCACTTGAGAGACTGGCTCCTGACTAGCTCTGGACCACAGAGAACAAAAAAGCCATCTTAAAGCAATACATGAACGTTTCTAGGGCCGATCCTCTCCTCCCCATCCATGGCCTCAGTGAAGATGATCAGGTAAAAATTTCCAACTCCCAAATATTCAAGCTTCCTGGAAGAGGTCTGAATGCAGGCTTAGCACCCCGACTTTTCCATCTGCTGCCAGTGGGCCAAGGTTTGGTCAGCCTGCATCTGGGACCAACAAAGAAGACAACTGGAAGTCCCCTGGGAGTCTGAACAAGTGTATGGCACCTTCCACCACTCCTGCTGTCTCACTCCAGAGCGGGCCCGCCTCTGGCTGACTTACCTGTCTCCAGGAGCGAGTGGAGCTGGCATATCTTCTAGGACCCCGAGGGTGACGATGGGCCAAACAACAAATGGCAGAATGTGCAGCCTGAACCAGAGAACCCAGAGGCCCACCAGAAACGGTGACTGAAAGTTAAAGAAGAAAGAAAGGGTTTTGAAGGCTGTGAGAAGGTGGCTGTGACACACATAGAAACTTCCACAGCATCATCAGCATATTTATCGCAGAAATCTTGCAGGATAGAAAGGAGTGGGGGGAAGTATTTAAATTATTGAAAGAAAAGAAGGAGGAGGAAGAGGAGGAGGAGAGAAGAAAGACGACGGAGAAAACCTGCCCACCAAGAATCATGATGGATGGTGAAAAGTGGAAACTGTTCCTCTAATGACCAGTAAAAGATAAGGACGCCCACTGTTGTCACTTTTACTCAACATAGTTCTAAAAATACTAGCAAGCGCAGACAAGGAAGTGAACCAGCATGGCAGGGACAAACTGGGGTCCCTGCCATGGCCTCTGAGACTAAAAGCAGATCTTGGAGCAGCTGCAGGCAAAAATGCCTCTACAAAAGAAAGCAAAAGCTTCCGGCAAAAGTCATCACCGAAAACTAGTAAACCCCCTGGAGAAAGCACCTGCCCGGGTGCCGGAGCCTGAAGCCAGGCCGAGCCGAATCTGAGCCTTTTGAAGGAGAAAGACTTTCAGCTGAAGCTATTCTGGTAAGTTTTGCACGTTGGAATGTGTTGTTTCTTTCCCCTCATTTCACTAATGTGAAAAACACTGGTGGAAAAAGCAGTAATGACAGAAGAAAAAAGAAGAAGAAGCTCTTGCCATTTCTGTAACTCGTTGTCTCTTGTCATGGCAAGATGGGGAAACGACTGTCTGTCTACAGATGAAAACTGATGGAATAGTATGCAGCGGTGGGAAGGAAATCCTTCCATTGGTCTGACCTAGAAGAAATTGGGGGTCATTGCGATAAGTGAAACTAGCCATTCATGTTTCACTAACATGTTAAATTTAAAAGAAAATGAGATACACAGAAACAGTGAGTAAAAGGGTGCAATGGAGGCAGGAATGAGAAGAGGTAGGTCAAAGGGGACAGAGGGGCAGGATGACTGACTGCAGAGCCCAAGAGTTCTCATTAATCACACTGTACAGTTACGTATGCCGATTAGTGCAGCTTGCTCTGCTTATGGTACATTAAAAAGTCATGATATGAGGTGATGGTATATTAATGTGCTTGACTATGGTAATCATTTCTCTAGGTATATGCATGTCCAAACATCACCTTCTATACCTTAAATGTATAGAATAAGAAAAAAGGAAAAAATGACATGTTACTGAAGAAGTGAGTTATTTTTTTTGCCTGAGTGGAGAGTTCTTTAACTTTTAATAATTCCTGGGGTTGGAAAGGGAGTGGAGAATTATGTATTTTAATATACTACTGATGAGAGCATAAAAGTAGGAATCCTCTCTTTAAAGGTCCATTGGCGGGGCTGGGGCTGGGTCTCAGTGGTAGTGTGCTTGCCTAGCGTATGTGAGGTGCTGGGTTCAATTCTCAGCATCACGTATAAATAAATGAATAAGATAATAAATAAAGGTCCATCAACATCTAAAAATTTTAAAAAACATAAAGGTCTATTTGCATATGTGTTAAGATTTTAATCACTCATATTCTATAACAATATCAATCCTCAGTATCTGGAACATTTTCTTACAGATTATTGAAGAAAATGTCTATTGAATTGCTTTTAACCTTAAAAGATGAGAGCAGCCCTGTGCCAACAGGGGAGATGAGGTAGTTGCACGAATCCATTCAGTGGAATTTGTGTAGGTGTTAAAAATGGTAGAGCTGCATACTGTGGGTTGGTGTCCAGCCCACTCTGTGGCATTCCATCCTGTTCCCTTCCGTATCAGCCATGGCTTGGGAGGTTTGGGGAGACAGTTAGAAGGCAGTGGATTGAAAATTGCTTGGTTGAGAAGAAGAGCAGGTCAGGGGGCTCTCACTATCTGGCGCCCCCTTTCCTCTCCTGTCCATCAAAGAGACTCGAGTCCAACAAGGACACAGTGAGACCTTCTTTCCAAAGTTCAGGGAGAGGGAATTCTCTATTCTGCACTGCTTAGTCCCATCTCCGTTGGGCCTAAACCTCCTTGGTTAGGCCTTGTACTCCACTCTGCCCTTCTTCCCTTTGCTCCAGGCATGGAGGATACTTCTTATTGTTTCTTAAATATACCAAACACACACATGCCTTGGGACATCACCATGTGCTGCTGTCCCCTTGGAATGCCCATGGCTCACCAGACAGTGACAGGTCTCTCTGTAACCCCTCCAGGTCCTTACCCAATAGCTACCTTCTCAGTGAGATTTTGGGCCTCTGAAATATCAACACTCTGTCTGACAATTTGCATTCGCTCCCCTGATTTTCTTTTCCCATATCACTTTCTAACATACCATGTATTTTATTTTCATACTTTGTTTATGGTCTGACTTCCCAATAGAATGTGGGCTCCATGAAGGCAAAGACTTTAGGTATTATTGAATTACTTGTACATAGAATAATACCTGGGGTAGGGAAGATGCTTGCTAGCATTTTTTGAATCAATGAATGAGTGTGTGAAGGAGAGCAGAGATGTGACTGGATTCAAGGATAATGGTGACCTGCTTGCTTTCTTTTTTCTCCATTTCTCTCAGTCATCTGAACTTTATTCTTCCTTTGAACACTTCTCCTCCCAGAGACCCTTATTCTGCTCCCATGCCTCTTCACTATTTAACTCTCACTGCATAAAGAAACAAAACGCTTCCTTCAGTAACTTTTATTTCTTGTCACCTGAGGGACACTCACACCCTAGAACTAAATATCCCAGGCCACGTGGATAATGGAACTCAGTCGAGAAGCCTGGTGCCCTGTACCTTGGTGCTATGGCTGAGGGAAGATGGGGCGACAGGTGGGGCATCCTTTGTCCATCTGTTCTCCAGAACGACCTCCTGTTGGCTCAGGTGTTGCCTCTTCCAGGACTGCCTTCCACTGCCCTGAACTTTCTCCATCCTCATCTTCTGGAATGGCACCATTTCCGGTCTCTCCTACTCCATCACCCTCCATGTTTCCCCATTCTCTCTACCCCTCTTAAAAGTTAGCATCCCTCACCATAGTCCCTCTTCTCCCCTAGAGATTCATCTCTCATGATGGATTGTTACCATCCACAAGTGAATGGCCTCTACCTGTCTGTCTCACTCTCTTCTCTCCTGGGATTCATATACTTCTGTTCAGCTCTCACTGAACTTGTGTGAAGTCCTTCCATTTCAACGCATCTGAAGCCAACCTGGCTCTACGCTCCTCCTTGCTTCCTGGGGTAGCCGTGCTCACAGTCTTTGACGTCCCATTTGCCATTCCTTCTTTGGCACCAGACCTATAAATACCTCCTCTCTAGAATGCCCCCTGATGGTGTTTTCCTATAATCTACTATTTCTACTTCAGCACATTGGGTCTCCCTGAACTCCAGATAAGACCATCTCTTACCTGGTATTTCTGCCTCTAATCTTATGCATTTCTAGCCCATTCCAAAATCTGTTGTTAGAATGAATATTCAAAACTGAAAATTGAGCCATGTTGCTCTCCTCCAGCACCTGACAGCCTTCTCTTATGCAGGGCCCTCCAGTGTCCTATCAGCTTGCCCTGAAAATGTCACAGCATCTCCTACACAAGCCTCAGCTGCTGCTATGAATCAACCTCTTTCTTTGCAACTCTGTTGGGCTTCTCCCCATTTACTCCACACTCCCTCATCTCAGAGCTTTCTATAAACTGTACCCTCTGCTTGGAGATCTCTGCCTTCCTCTAGCAAATTAATAAATTCCCAATCATGTGCAAGTTCTTCTCAAATCCCAGGAACCCTTTCTCGATTCTCTTATATTTGTCTGCTGCACGTATTTCTTGGCCTCCATCCACATGATAACATATGCAGCATTTTATTGTTTTTAAGTATTTAGGAATTTGTTTCCCCACATCTTCTTCAGGTTCCTAATTTACAACATTTCTCAGTGCCTAAAGCAAAGTAAGTACTCAGCAAATACTTATTAAATAAAAGAACACATTGCTTGAAGCTTTTCCATGAAACTTTATTACCTCCACACCCACCAGCACACAAATTGTGATTTTGAACATGTTGCTCATCTCAGGCTGTCACCTTCTGTAAGGTTGTCTTTTGGCATCTATTTTGCTACAAGAAAATGTTTAGCTGGTTTGTTGCTCATGGCAATGCCTCAGATCGTGTCTTCTGAGACACTTCTCCATGAAAAACCTGCATCTGTATTGACCTCATGGCCCAGAGGGCAGACAGGTGGACAGAGCATCCCTGTTTCTGCTTTGGTGACTTCAGTTCCTGGGTAAACAGCAGGCATCTTTCTTTTTAGAGCAGTAGCCGACTTGTGTTTCCAGATAATTACAATATTCTTGACAGAGACCTTCAGCTTTCTTGCAGTTGACAACTTTCAGAGCTGGTTCAGGTTCTGCATAAGAAACATCAAAGTTAGCCTCTTAATGTTGTCTCAGGAATTGAACAGTGGCCATGTTAGCTCTTAAGGACAGAGTGGGAGATGGCAGTGGGTATAAAACATCTTTCTGTCTTCACACTTTCACGTTCTGAACTGTAGACACTCCAGACCTGTTGCTCCAGACCTTAGGAGGAACGGTCCTGTTACGTGAAGCCCTGCTAGCTAAATGCCTGGAATTGCACTTGTGTGTATTTGTGCTAGTCTCCTTTCCCTTCTCTTGGGAGGAGAGTCAGTCCAGTAAGCCCTTTGAAATCGGAGGCCACTTCCAGAGCAACTGAGGTGAGGATAAAGCAGAAATTAAAGCTGGTGAGACCTTAATGCTGAATTTACCAGAAATCTGACATCACCCTCTTGTCCTCCTCTGCACTGAGATGCTCATCTGGATTTTCCTGTTTCAGGATCAGCAATGAATCTGGAAATAAGAGTAGCCCAGAAACTAGTGTTTCCTCCAGGCCTTGTGGATATGCAAGGATGGTCCTGGGCAGGGAGGGCCCTGGAGACTGACCAGGGCTGTCCTGAGAGTCCAAAAGGGTGGCCTGGGCTGTGGTTCCATGCCACTTCCTGTTTCCTCCTCACTCAAGGAGACTGGCATACAGTGTGTGCTGTGTTCCCATCCCCAGGAATCAGTCCCTGAACTCACTTCACACCTGGCACTTAGAGGTGTCCAGTAAATTCCTGTGCAGCGAATGACCTGTGAAGTCTCCTGGCAGGAGGAGAGTGATCAATCAATAGTGTCTCCTCTGGCTTCTGTATTGCATGAACTCAGACATTACAGAAGAGCCTTAGAGAATTCACCTCCTGGTCCCACAGTATTTCCACATTTCATGAGGCCCTCAGTGATCGGCCCAGAAGAGGCTGTAAGACCTCCACAGCCCACAGTGCTGGGTAGTGCCTGCCTATGACCTCTGCAACTTCAGAGACCAAGGCAGGAGGGTTGCAAGTTTGAAGACAGGCACTTAGCCAGACTCTGTCTCAAAAAAATAAAAAAAGGAGGGTTGTGGATGCAGCTCAGGGGCAGAGTGCCCTGGGATTCAATCCCCAGTGCCTCCAATGTGCGAATCCACACCCCCCCCCACACACACACCCTGCATGTCCTTCCTGATAGGTAGAACAGCCTGAACCACACACACAACAACTACTGTCCACCCAAACCCCTCCACACAGTCACCTTCCCATCTCATTCATTCAGTATTTCCTAAGTGGTGAACTTGTCATGCACGTTGGCACCTGACTCACCAAGAAAAGGGGGAGTTCGCGGTTGGAAGTAACGCCTTACTTGGTGATGCACCGCAGGAGGCCCGTTTGCTCCTTGCCCAGGAGCTCCTTCCTGGGGGCCGCTGGGGACCTCACTGCCCGAGGAGTTCACAGAGAGGGCTCTGGGCGAGCCTATGAGAATGCAGATGCAGAGGGGTTCAGTGCTCTCCATCCAGCAACCCACGAGGACAGGGCCCCTCTAAAGGGCAGGGACGGTGGGCAATCGGATGGGGTAAGGTGGAAGAGTGCCCGGTGCTACCTGAGCGTATGCACACTTGTGTACATGTGCATGAGTGTGTGTTGAGGGAAGAAGAGAAGAATGGTGGTGAAAAGCTGTTTGTGCAGAGACGTCTCCAGTGCAGTTGTCGGGATTCCCTAAGACTTAATGTCTTCCTCCATAAGGGGCGGAGGAATGTTCCAGAAATAAGAAAGCAAAGTGAAAGGAAGGAACTTCTTGCTTGGGAAATCAGTGCCATCAGCACATTCAAAGTGTCTGAGAACTCATCTCAGAGACTTCTGCCCAAAAGTCCCATCAGGAAAACATTCTCCTGGGACTTAGGGTCTCACTGGCCAGCCTGGACTTCCAGACCTCAGCAAAGACTTTTGCGGGAGAACCTGGCTCCCAGGAAATCTTTCTCTTTTACCTGGGAACATCAGGGCCACAAGGAGAAGGCTGACAAAGGGAGCGCAGAATCGCTGAGCCATGTCTGCCATGGGGACTGCGAGCTGAGGGCCCCAGAGTGGGCAGGCGGGTGGGTACCTTTATAGAGCTGGCTGGGTGAGTGGGCTGGGAGCATGGAGAGCTGTGTTCCTGAGTCCTCAGTCACAAAGGGCACAGAGGACACATCATATTCCCACTGTTCGCAGAACAAACACTGAGTCCTATGTTCTCCCCTCACCTTGGGTGGGTTTGGTGAATTAGAACAGAAGGACAGAGGTGGGAGGAGAAGAAAGGCATGGAAAGGCGGAATAAACATGCTGTTATTCCTACACCGTCTCCCACTAGCTCTGCAGCCCCTGAAGTTCTTTAAAACAATGATACAACAAGGCCGCCATGTTGCTTCTGTGCGTCTGTGGCACCTGCTTACCTTAGTGTGGAGAATCCTGTGTGAGGACATGAACCATGTCAAGTGTGACCTGGCTGTGGGAGCTCTCACTTAGACTTGGGTTCTAGAGCTGTTCCAAAATAGTAGAAATTCTGCTGCCTGGTCTTCCTCCTCCCAGGGGCTCTCTGTTTTCTTGTCCTCTCCCCTTCCCTTCTCTTCTCCTCCCTCCTTTTGTTTTAGTTTAACTGAATTTTCCTCATGTTCCTTCCCCTTTTATTCCCGCCTTTCTTTGGGCATCCCCTGGTGATGCTTTTGGGTCCAATTCGATTCTAGTAAGAAACGGTTTTGCAATTGAGCCTGAGTTTCTCTTGCCACCATGATGGAATGGATTCCAAGGAAAGAAAGAGATGCTCAGGGCTTAAGGGAGAGGAACCAAGTTCATTTGGAAAAGAGTAGGATCTCACAGAAGTAGAGAGTGGAAGAAGCTGATGGAGATTAGAGGGGAGGGAGCCAGGGAACAGAGAGGTTGCATAAGGGCTGTGAACACACAGCTGGGGAGGAGAAACCAGTCCTAGGTGCCGCATGCTGTAGGGAGACTATGGTTTACAAGAATTCATACATATTTTATCGAGAAATAGAAAAGAGGAGTGTCAGGCTCCCAACACAAAGAGAGGATAGACGTTGCAGGAGATGGCACTGCTAACACCCTGATTGTAGGATACACACTCTACATGTGCATCCGTTATCACTGGTGCCACCTAAATATACACCACTTGGTGACAACTAAAAACAGAACAGTAGCAATTCTTGGTGGTCACAGGAACAAACATAAGTTTTTGTAGGAGTGGTACCTTTTCTCTCTGCCTGCTGCTTGTATTCTTTTTGCCCAAATTCTCTGTACTGAAAAGTGTTTTGGCCCCTTGTCAGTCCTCAGGGCATGAGTTTTTTCTCTTGGACTCAGTCCTGAGGCAGCTCCACCCTGTCCACACCTGCTTTGAGCCTACTGTGCTGACCAGACCAGGGGCCTCCCTGCTCTGTCCTAGACAGCTCGTGGGCCCAGGGAAATGAGCACGTGGGAATATTTGCCTCCCTCTTCTGTGATTCTTATCCAGCGTAATTTTGTTCTGGAAACAAAGAAATAGGGTGACATGCCTTTGTTCTTGCACAGTCACAGCAGAGGGTCCAGTGGTGTGACTTGGTGTCCCTTGATGCTGAGGGTGAGTTTGTCCACGGCCATACACAGTGTTGGTCCAACAGGTTGCGTTTCGGAGTTTAGCCCCTTTAGAGAGTGAGGGGGAGGACCAGGGTCAGGGAGAAAAGCCTGGGCTCTTCAGGGTACAGGCTCATACTGCCTACCTGGTGATGCGGAGTTAGTTTTTCTTTTTGCCTGGGGTCACCCCACCACTGTTACTGGTGGCACTGATTCAAGTCTGAAGAAGTCCCTGGCTTTGCTGTGCTGTTATGCTGAGAAGGATGAGGTGGCCTCTCTCTAGAAAGCATCACATTGAAGTCAAGAAAGGAGGCAAAGCATAATCGTAACATGGGGCCAGACACTGGGTCTGTGCTTGAGTCTGCTGTGTAGTAGGAAGGCCGGACTGGAGATGTGGAAATCGTGGTGCAGGCCAGTTAAGCAACCTCCTCAAGGTGACAGCAAGTGGCAGGGGCCCTGGGCTTCTGACCTGTGAACACCCCATGCTGTGCTGCCTCTGATTTGTACTGGAGGTGCAGGGTCTGGGTCGGATCTTTCCCAATAGTCTGGGGAACTTGAGGAAAGCCTTAGTCTCCACAAGTGCAGGGTGAAGAAGATGCTGTTTGCTGTGTCTCTTTCAAAAGCTTAGTGTGAGGATTAGAAGAGATCATGGATGTGAAAAGCACTGTGTAAAACAGGAAGTATGAGAATAATGAAGGGACCCCACACAGCATGAGGGGCAACCCAATACAAGCTACACCGTCCTGGAGCGTACTCTGCTCCCCACTTTGGATTGTGGCTTCTCTGGGTATGAACAGGTTCCTGTGCCCCTGGCACCACAGAGGTGAGGTGCAGAGGTTCATCCCAATGTGCAGTTGGTCTTGCACAGTGTGTTTCAGGGGGACTAGCCACAGACAACTCCACCATGCGGGAGGCCTTGGAGACCACTGTGCAGTGTGCGAAACTTGCAGAATCTTCTAAGAAACCAACTCTTAAAAGACACTTGTGAAACAACCAGGGCCATTTGAACACTGATCAGTTATTAGATTTTATTAAAGAAATTGTATTGACTTTTTTTTTTCCTTTGTTGGTAATAAGTAGAATAGTGTTCTATTTTCTAAAGAGTCTTTTCTCTGATTCTAAGTTCCAAAATATGTTTAGATGGACAACCATGAAATACTGTGTCCTTCTTTGAAGTAATCTAGGAGAGGGGAGACGACCAAGGGACAAAACAGGCTGACCACCTGCTGAAACTGGACAAAGGCTGTATGAAGCTTCTCTGTACTGTTTTGGGCAAAAGGGACCCAATCTGGCCTTGGTTTCTGCACCTAAAACGTTAGGCCCATGCCACGTTCCTTGCCTGGTGGCTCACACGTGACACTGTGCACATCAGTAAGGAGACATGAGCCATCACACTTTCTTTCTTCCTTATTTTAGTGGTGGTTGACATTCATTGAAGGATCATCATGTGTCCATGGTTTGGCATGGTGGCACCCTATTTCTTAGCTGAATGACTTTGTAGAGCAAAACGTTTCCTCCTATGCCATCTGTTACCCTGAAATACAGTTTGGACAGGAAAATGTGTTCACATGCTTCACTACCCACTTTCGTCAGCAGTTTTCAGGATCAGGAGCAGAAAGCAGCCCAACGCTCTCTGCTGCCCTCTGCTGGACGTGGAACCCCACAGGTGCCCACCTGGTCAGCCCCTCAGCTCACCAGGGGTCCCTCAGGCTGCCCATCCCATTTCGTCTCTTTTGTTTTTGTCCCCAGAGGTCTGCATTTTGAAATATAGTACATTCCAAACAAGATTCAATTAATATTTATTTGGGTTTTATTCTAATTAACAATAGATAGATAACTTCTTTTCTGATCGGAATAGAAGAACAGTATTTTCCAGTTAAATTTGTATTTCAAATGACAATAAACTTGTGATGTTTTATTTAGGCTTATGGCCGATGACATAACAACATGTGTATATATTTTGTCCAGCGTTTAAAGTGTCAAAACTCATGGTTAGCCTGCATTGCCACAGCCCCTCACTGCAACCAGAAGGGCCCCTGGGACTCAGAGGGCTTCCAGCCTGTCATCCTGCCTCCCCTGCTGAGACCTGGGCTGCAGCTCAGCAACCTCCTTTGATGGCTGGGTCTGTGGTCTTTCTGGGGACCTCCTTGCTTCAGGGATGAGGAAGGGAAGACACAGGGGTTCTGTTGCTGGCGACTCTAGTAGGTAGCAGAACTGGGTTCAGAACTTGGTGTTCGGTGAGCAGTCGACTCTTGTTTCCATGTTTTTAAACAGCAAGCGGAGGTGTTGGGGCACTTTCCAATTTTGTGTTCCTGTGTCTTACATTTCCATCGGCAGCGAGCAGTCCCATAGCCACATATTCTGTCTGTCTCGAGGTCACTTCTCACTGGACATCAGGAGAAGACACTGTGGTTATTGAGCTCGAGCAGGGAAAGGCCAGACTTATAGTGGGGTCTGGGGAAAGGGTTTCAAGGAATTGCACAGACTGCTAGGGAGGGGCTCCGAGCGGACACAGGCTGGTCTCCCCAACACTCCTACCCTGATCCACTGTCGTAGTAGATGGATATCTGCTCCCATCCAGCATGATTTCTTTTCTAAGAAACAGACCAGTCCATGTCCCGCCCCTTCTTACAATCCCTTGGCAGCTCAGCTGACCATCACAGTTTGACCAAAGGTAACAGAGCCCCTCACCAGCTCCACAGAGTCTCCTTGATCTGGTCCTGGGCCACATCTCCCCAGCCATGCTGCTGTGCTGTGGCCTCGCCTCTGCAGACCTGCTGCAAGGCTCCCTCCCGACCTGTGCACCAGCTCTTCGCTCTCTGGGTGCCTCCACTGGGGCTGTCCCCGCCTTCACTGGGGCTGCTTTTCCCCCTTCCCATGAGTCACCTCTCCCAGTGTGGGGCACTTCCCATGTCCTCCTGATATAGGCCATGCCCCAGTCTAGTTTTCTCCCCACCTGTTTTTTCCCTTTTTGCTCCTGGGCATTAACCCCAGAGGTGCTTACCCACTGAGCCACATTCCTAACCTTTGTTTCTATTTTATTTGGAGACAGGATCTTGCAGAGTTGCTTAGGGCCTTGCTAAGTTGCTCAGGCTGGCTTTGGATTTGTGATCCTCCTACCTTGGCCTCCCCAGTTGCTGGGGTTACAGGTGTGGGCCATCATGCCTGGCTTCCCTGTATTCTTTAACACCATCCATGCCAAATTGGAGTCGCACACTTTTTTTTTCTTTTTTCATTCTTCTCAATTGAACTGCAAGGTCTCTTAGCATAGGGACCATGTGTGTGGGGGCTTGCCACTGCCCACCCCATCCTGAGCCTATGAAGTCCCTGGTGAGTGAATGGATGGGCTAGGATAGGTGTGAGTAAAGGATAGAGACAGAGGGCATCCTGGTCCTTGGCCCTCCTCCCAGAGCTGTGCAGGAGGGTGGGTTTTGTTACCTGGTCTCAGGTGTGCCATTTGGAAAGCAATTTTGAACCCAGTTGCCTCCTGTACCTAGCTGGTGTCACCCTAGAGCAGTACCAGGCATGGCCCGAAGCAGGACTAGTGGGTGAGGACGGACTACAGAATGAAGAAAAAGGGCCTCTGCAGAGGGCGACTGGGGTTTCTCCAGAAAGGCCCCTCCCTGAACCCTGCAGGAACCAGGTCTGGTGAGGAAGAGCCCTTGTGCTCAGGAGCCAAGGGCCTGGGGGGCATAGTCAGGGCAGAGGTCTGACCCTAAGGACCTCTGTTTGCTCTGAGTCCTGTGCCCTCCTTCCCATCTCTCCATTTTCACAGAGCAGAAGGGGCAGGAACACCCAGAGACTGCCTGATTGGGGCAGGGTTTTATGTTTGTCTTTGTCCTGGTGAAGAAAACCCTCTTATTTCTAAAGCTTTGGTGTCAGGGTTCTCGGGTCAGGATGCAGTAGGAACCAAGAAGCAATTCAGCGGAATCCTGTGCTGCCTGATCTTGACGAGGCCCCAGGTTGGCTGTCCCTGCAGTTGGTGGGCAGGAGCCTACTTCACCGTGGCTGTGACTGGCCCTCAAAGCAGCCTGTGGCAGAGGAGAGGGCAAGACGGGGGCACAAGGGAGCTGGCACAGTGCTGTGCTGAGCGACTGCATGAAGGCTGTCTCCCAGTTCTGCCTCAGAGCCAGCCACTGCACTCCTGGAGTGAGGGGAGGGAGGCAACTGTGCCAGCTGGGGAGGGGGGCAGCAGCAGAGTGGACCAGTAAGAGAGAGCAGGCTGCAGACTGCCAGACCTTTGGTGCTGAGCAAGCCTGCACAGGCCCTGGGAATTAGGGCCCAGAGAAGGAAAGCCCACAACTCGAGATTACACAGCAACATCAGTGTTCAAGCTGCAACAAAAACCTAGTCTGAGATGACCGAATGCAAAAGCAAGAACAGGAGCTACCTACCAGGCAGTGAATGAATCCTAGTGACAAATGTACTCCAAGTAAGCCAGATCACACCAGGTAAGCCAGATCACGCCTGGTAAACCAGGTCACACCTGGTAAACTAGAGCACACCAGGCAAGCCAGTTCACACCTGGTAAACCAGGTCACACCAGGGGAGCCAGATCACATCTGGTAAACCAGAGCACACCTGGTCTCTTTCTTCTGTAACCAGCTGCCCTCCTGGGCACTCACCCCCAACTATGTGGGAATGGAAGAGGCTGAAAGTGTGTGGAGGTCAAAGTCACCCACAGCAAGAGCAGGAGGTTAGGGCAGTGGACACACCCTGCAGTCCACTGTCACCTAATTGCATCTGCCTCTCTCCTCTCTGCCAGCTTCCCCTGGATGTGCCCTGAGAGTGGACAGGCATGGCCACCAGCTCGGCAGGTGCAGCTGTGGTCCTGGAGGTGTCCCTGAGCTGGGCTTTCTCCCTGAATGGGGTCTTGGCCTTGCGACAAGACCAGATCCAGATCTTGTCACAGATTGAGGGGAAACTGATTCCTCTTCCTCTTCTTCCTCCTCCTCCTCTTCCTCCTCCTCCTTCCTCTTCTTCTTCCTCCTTCTTCTTCCTCCTCCTCTGCTTTTCTTTCTCCTCCTCCTCCCCCTCCTCCTCCTCCTCCCCCTCCTCCTCCTCCTCCCCCTCCTTCTTCCTCTGGATAAATACATTATTTTCATATTTTGACCAGACGTAGAATATGGTGATAGCAGGTTTTATACAAGCATCTGTTGGAAATGACCAGGAAGAAGGACAGCATTATAAAGCGGGGAGGGCAGGCTGTGGACCCTCCTGAGACTGGGAACTCAGCCGGGCAGCGTGGAAGAGAGGGTCAGTGGGTTCCAGGAGTGGGCACTGTTGGTGTGGCCCCAGGGCTGCTGAACTTGTTGAGTTATAGTAAGTCAAGTTTTCTAAACCTACTGAAAGTGTGGCACTCGTCTTAACCCTAACATTCTGACCTGGTAGGAAAAGTTGTCTGATTCAGGAGGATGAGGACGTCCTCTTTCTGTGATGATGAGCAAAGCTGTTCGGGAAGCAGGTGGAAGAGGCATCTCCTCTCACAAAATCAACACTGAATAATTGCAGGAGCCCTAGTAAATACGGTTAGTGATGCCCTCACCCAGGAGTCCCAGGGGGATGTCCATGGTGGAGGCTAGGGACTGTCCATCACATGTGAGTCCTGATCCCCACCTTTCTGTTGTGTTTCTCTCCTTGAGCTGGTGAGCATGGCTGCCAGGGGCAGGTGAAGGTGCCATTTACAGTCCTCTACTGTGGGTTCAGCGAAGGCAGAGGAGGCTACTGTGATTGAGGAAGGTTGCGAGTCCCTCAGAATCTGTTTGCAGCAAGGCCCCCACCTCCCGTCCTCTGCAGCTGTGTGATTCTAGCCCAGAGGCTCTTCACCTGGAGGGTCTTGGTCAGGGAAGGGAGAAATGGCCAAGAGCAGCACAAGGTCCTCCTAGTCTACAGCTGCTGGAGAGAAGCAGGACAGGCAGAGTGAGCCACCCAGGCACAGGGGCAGCTCTGATTATGGGTGACGGGCTCCTGGTTACCCACGCTTGTCCAAGGGCAGCGTTCCTTAGAGGCCTCTCCAAGACACAGTGGAGAGCGAAGCTGTGCTGGGGGAAGCGGTGACTGTGGTATGGAAAGCCGAGCGCTCCATTTGCTTCTCCACCTGAAGCAGTGCATGAGATGACCTCTAAGGTCCCTTCAGCCACTGCACCCTGTGATGCTGGTGAAGGCACTTTCAGTTCTGTACTTAAACTAGCATTAAATTGCTCCAGGAAATTTCAGAAAGGCAGCTGGGGTGCATGTCCTTCCCTCCCTGCACCCCTCTCATATAGACATGATGGTAGCAGGTCAGAAAGAGGGCTGGCATGGCATGCGAGAGGCGTGAACACACAAGGGGGTCTCTGCACAGCTCTGCATGAGGAGGGGCAGGTGGGAGGACAGTAAGCTTTATGGGGATCCTCAGAGGGCCTGGTGTCTGACTGCAGAACATCAGACCAACTTGGGGTTTACGGGGAAAAGAACTAGAGTAAGAAGAGAGGTCAAAATGGAGGATTTGTTGAGTTGGTTTATTTCTACCAATGGCACCAAATACCCTGCAGTTTTACTCTGAATCTTTCTGGAAAACATGGACACTTGTGCTTAAGCCCCACCTCTACCTACAGACCAAACAGGGCTTCTGCCATCTATCTGCCCCTTAGGCAAAACACTAGATGATTACTTTAAGAAAACTTAAGGAAACTTCTGGAGAAAGTGAACATATCCAACTTTTGTGTTGGAGCACAGGTTAGACAGCGCTTGGCTCACAGCTTAAGCAAAATTCAGCATCAGTGTGTCCTACAGAGCAACCTCTGAGAACCAGTATCCCTTACACAATAGCATGGTGGACAATCAGGGGTCCCCAATGGGCCCATGTGGTCCTCCTGAAGTAGACAGCACACGAGCAACACAGGAAAACCCCTTTGGGGAAAGGCTGGTGAAAGAGAAAGGGAAGGAGCCAGACTGGGCAGGGCAGCCTCAGGCCACGGTGCAAGGTGCCACTGGTGGGAGGGTTGGGGCTGGCAGAAAAGAGCCCCAGGCTGTGGGCACAAGCACGGCCCACGGGGACCCAGAGCATAGACAGTCCCTCATCTGCAGACGTGCCCAGCCTACGCCCAGTTCTGCTTGTCCCCCTGGAAGCAACCCTGAGTGACAGTGATTCTCATGTTGAAGTGTGCAGCAGGTGGGGACTGTCAGGCCCTGTCCCACAGGAGACCTCTGGAAGCACCAAAAAGCTTCACCAACAGCCTGGAGTCAGGGGCTATGGGGCCAGTGGTGTGGCCGTGCAGGGGGGTGGAGATTCCTTTCTGCATGTGCACCTGTTGGCACAGTGCCTGGGGTGACAGAACTTTCTGGTTTAATGCTTATTGGATATCAGAAGGATGTTCTTTATCTACTACCATTTTATAGAGGGGTTGGGAGAACAGTTTTAAAATTTCACTCCCCCTAATACATCAATATCGCTCAGCACCATCTAGGTATCAATCCTCAACTGGAAGTTACAGTGAGTGCAGCAAAACACGAAAAGGAAATCAAAGGCACACACACTTGGAAGAAATGAAAGTGTCTCTGTTCATTTATGTCATGATGATCTATGTAAAAAATGCCCAAGAATCAACAATAGCAAACAAACAAAAACCCTGGAAATAATAATCATGTATAACAAAATTTAAGATACAAGGTTAAAATTAAAAAGATAGTTTCCTGGGGCTGGGGTTATGGCTCAGTGGTAGAGCGCTTACCTAGCATGCGTGAGGTACTGGCTTCTATCCTTGGCACCACATTAAAAAACATAAAATAAAATAGAGGTATTGTGTCCAGCTACAATTAAAAAATCATTTTTTTAAAAAAATATAGTTTTCTATATACTTTGAGAAAAATTGATATAAAATACACAGTATCACAACAGTAAACATCATTGAATTCTTAGGGATAACTCTGCAAAAGATGTCCAGGAGCTATATGCAGAAAAATCAAAACTTTAATGAAAGAAGTCAAGAACTGCTCACTCTCTCTCTCTCAAAAAAAAAAAGACCAGATCTAAAATTCTCTCTCTCTCTCTCTCTCTCTCTCTCTCTCTCTCTCTCTCTCACACTCTCTCACTCTCTCTCAAAAAAAAAAAAAAAAAAGAAGTCAAGAACTGGAGTAAATGGAATGCCAGACTATCAACTTAGGTCCTTAAAATTTTAAATTTTATTCACACAGACAGCAATTCATGGACCACAAATGTTTCTGGGCTGCACCAAGGGGCACAGGGGAAACCCTTTACAGGGTGAATGTGGTAATAAAGCAAAGGAAATATTTGATGGTAAAAGTGGAACAATAGCCTTTTGAGATCATTTCAGTGGAAAGCCCCTAGAGACTTATGATCTGAATCTCAAATCATCAAGATTCAGTACAAGTTATCAGAAACTTGTACTTTTCCACAAATTTCCTTCAAGGCAAGACTTTGAGAAATCTTTCAAGAAAGCATCAGAGTAAAACAACTTTTGTGGATGAAAAAGTCTTAAAATGGCCAAGACTAAATAACAGATCACAGTTAATTATAATGAAGTTGACAAGGAAATGTGGTTGTTTTGTGCTTTAAAACATTGAGGATGATAAATATGACTAGTAATATCAAAAGCAGACGTATCAGATTTCTAGACATTCCATGCAGTCTCCAGAACACCTGTTAGTAATATGTATCCATGAAAATATAGCCCAGAGGCCACATCATCTCTTCTTCACTGTTTCCCATACAGTTTGACCCATCAGGTAAGTATAATTAGTTTAATCTCTCTTTCTTTCTCTGTCTGTCTAGTCTCTCTCTCACTGTCTTTCTCAGTACCAAGGATTGAATCCATAAGTGCTCAACCACCGAGACACATCCTTAGCCCCTGTTCATTTTTTATTTTGAGGCAGGGTCTTGGTAAATTGCTTAGGGCCTTGCTCAGTTGCTGAGGCTGGCTTTGAACTTGCAATCCTCCTGCCTCAGCCTCTGGAGTCTCTGGGATTGCGACTGCACCAGGCTATTTTTTTTTTTTTTTTGATAAAAAGATGAAACAAATTCTTCAAAGTAGTCCAGGGACCTATGTAGAAAATCCTAAAGTTAGTTCGAGGTCAAAACAACTGTAGTTTGGAGTTTGATTTTGAGAAGTTTGGACAGGGTCGTATTGACATTTTTTCACACCCGATCTTCCTGTCTGTAAACGTGGCTGTGTGCTTCCATGTATTTGTGTCATCTTTAACTTTTCACAGTGCTTTGAGTTTTCCTGGTATGTCTCTCAGGAGTGAGCATGGCAGTAAAGCAAAGGAAGCAGCCTTGAACCTGAGCCACCTGGGAGGGAGCAGCAGGGCGCTCCTGGCCTCCACTCTGACACTCTCTCCTGGTTAACTGGGATTCTGTTTGGGGAGAAAGCCCGCAGAGGGGAGGTGCCATTCCTGTCGTTTATCAAAAGTGCTGTCCACAAGGCTCCACGGCTGTTGCTGTCCTCCGTTGCCAGTTGGAGTGTGTGCCAGTGTCCCCCACCACAGTCACTCTTTCCCCTTCCTATGGGGAAAGGTCACAGCCAGCCCTCAGTAAGGAGTGGTGAGCAGCGCCACCTTCTGGAGGCCAGCGTATACTCATGAGTTATTTGGAGCTCTTCTGCATGGCAAAGTTGTCTTTTCTCCCTAAGTGGCTTATTTATTTACTTTATCTATCTATCTATCTATCTATCTATCTATCTATCTATCTATCTACCTACTATCTATCTATCTATCTACTACCTATCTATCTATTTTATCAGAATGGAAGTTTGATTTTGGTTAGGATTCCCTGTTGTCTCATTGACTTGTTGGACTGGGTTAACCCAGCCATGGCCACTGGGAGCTTTTCTGCTGGTTCTTGTGGTGTTTGGCACCTCCCATCATCCTCTGTTTGTTTGAGCACCTCCACATGCTGTTTAGTTGGTGGGCATTGGGGGTGTGGCTTTGGGGTGTATCTCTGTGTCTGCCAAGAAGAGAGCGCTCGTCTGCTTCCTGATCCTCATGTGAGCTGCTTTCCCCTGCCACACTCTTCTGTCATGATGTTGAGCCTCACCTTGAGCCCCAAGGAATGGAGGCAGCCACCAATGGATTGAGATGTCTAAAACCATCGACCTTTAAATAAACATTTCCTCCTCTACCATTGTTCTGGTGGGGTCTTTTTGTCACAGCAGCAAAAAAGGCTGACTAAAACACTATGATTAGGATAAATTGAATAAAAGATATCTGTGGTATTTTTATTTAAAACTTTATATAAATTTACAGCTATCTCAAAACAAAGTGCAAATAAAAAATTCTTCTCATAACAGTGTCAATGATTCCAACATGATTAAGCGCATTGCCCTTGGGAATTGAGAAGAAGTAAAATAAGATTTAGGACCCACAGGAATCTAAAGCTGGTTTTTAAGTGTAAGGAACATGATGGGAAATCGTCACTTAAACCATATAATGGTCAGTCTGCTCATGCTGCTGTAACAAAATACAGTCGGTTAATTTACAGGTAATAAGCATTTATTGCTCACAGGTTTGGGGGCAGGAGGTCTAAGATCAAAGCATGAGCATACTGGGTATCTGGTGGGGACCTGGTCCCTGCTCTGAGATGAATCCTTGCATGGCAAGCTGTTTTCACGTGAGAGAGGGAAAAGGTGTCCTCTCCATCTCTGTTACAAGGGAATGAATCCCACTCCTCAGGGCAGAGTCTGGAAGACGGAATCACCTCTGAACACCATCAGGGTGGGGATTGGATTTCAAAATGAATTTTGGAGGCACTCATTCAGACAAGAGCAGTGACATTTAGGCTGAGACTCAGAAGGTCATTTGCCAGCTAGTTCCAGAAAAATGGTAGATAGTGAGTTTGTGAAAAGGATCCAGGTCACGGGGGCTCCTGAGAATCACAGGGATGTTTCTAATCCTCTAACCATCTGATAAACCAGTGTCAGAGTTATAGGTAGCAGGCAATCCTCATGGAATGTTTTTAATTTAGCAGGTGGTGACCCATGAAAGTCCTCGATAAATACCTATTTACCACAGTCTCTGATAAATCATAGTGAATGTTATCAATAATATAAATAATAGCTAATTCATCCAGCAGCATGTTCGTTTCTCTACTTATCCATTTCTTTCCTCTTTCCTTCCCTTCCTCCTTCCTCTTTCTCTCTCCCTCTTTGTTTCCTCAGTTAATGCTGGATGAAGTCCTCTGCCTGGAAGAAAGCCAGAGGGTGTTGCTGGTCTCTTTTGGTCAGCCTGTAAGATTGATATTGGATGGCTTTGTGGGCCTTACCACAGAATTTCATGAAAATAAGCCAGGAGGGAGAGACCAGCAGGGTCAGCTAGGCATGGTTTCCCTTCCAAATGAAGCACTTAACAAGCTGATCAAAGCAATCATTTATTTTTGGTGAAGAGTGAAAGCAGCAGCCGGGCCGTCCATGCTCCTCCGAGAGGCCCAGGTCTCCAGATTCAGTCATCCAGTCTAATCTTCCCACAGGGTTGGAGCGTCAGACAGCATTTCAGGGACTTCTGGCACAGAGCCACAAGCTCTTCATTTTTCTGACAATGACGCATGCATTTCCCTTTAAGCCGGTAGCATTTCTCATCAAAAAACTCATTCTTGGCTACACAAGGGAAAGAGCCACATGGGTCAGTTCTCTTTCAGCTGTGACCAGGTAGTCACAGACATCAGCCAAGAGTTCTACACCATTGTCAGAACACCTTACCCTGCCAGGAGATGAGGTGGCAGGGGTCCTATTTTCTGTATGTTATTTCTGTCTTTTTATTGCATGGGATGAATGACCAGAAAGAATCCATTTGTCTTGGAGAATTTGCATTAGGCTATGTGGCGTCTTCAAGAAACAGATGCCAACATTCTTTTTTCCAAATCTATTAGAGTAATGAGCAACTTGTTCCTATAAACTTCTCTGGAGTCAGGAGTTTCCTTCATACACTCTAAGATTGTTACCTGGTGAAAGTGTGGCAAGACCTGAGGTTGAAGAAAGGGCTCGAGACTAGAGCAGAAAAGGATAGAAAGAAAGAAAAGAAACAGCAAAAGAAAACCCCTAAAGCTGACTGTGGTAGATAGAGTAACGTGGCTGCTTAGAAAGACTCCATCTGGGCCAGGCACAGTGGTGCATGCCTGGAATCCCAGCTGCTCAGGAGGCTGAGGCCGGAGGATCATGAGTTCAGAGCCAGCCTCAGCAACTTACCAGGGCTCTGAGCAACTCAGTGAAACCCTGTCTCTACATAAAATACAAAATAGGGTTGGGGATGTGGCTCTGTGGTTAAGTGCCTTTGAGTTCAATCCCTGGTACAAAAACAAACAAACAAGCAAAAAAAAAAAACAAACAAACAAAGACATAATCTGATTTCTCCTCCACATGTCAACCATGGAAAGCAGGCACTTTAGGGAAGGAAGAGGGAATGTGTTGGTACTGTTTCCTTAAGTCTCTCTCTCTCTCTCTCTCTCTCTCTCTCTCTCTAGTATGGGGACCCAACAGAGGGGTGTTTAACATTGAGCCACATCCCCCTTTTTATATTTGTATGTAGGGACAAGATTTCTCTGAGTTGCTCAGGACCTTACTAAGTTGCTGAGGCTGGTTTTGAACTTGTGATCCTTCTGCCTTAGCTTCCTGAGCCACTGAGATTATGGCATGCACCACTGTGCCCAGCTCTTTAAATCGTTCTCTGTTATTTTGCATAGATTCCAGTTCTTACCTTAGTACTTATAGCAGCAGTAAGAGCATCTTGCTTCAAGGACAGACAGTTCATCTTATCTGGGTTAACATTTTAGAGTTGACTAATAGAGATCTTTGCAATGTTAGTGTCAGATGTAGGCAGATTACATTTAATGTCAACATATTAAAGTGTCTAATTCACATTAGGATAAGCTTAAATCTAGTTGGATGAGTGCTATCTTATGCACCAACCATTATCTAGCATCAGCACATCTGCTCAAATAGAAATACCCCCCACCCCGTTTCAAAGCCCAGAGAACTCTGGATGACACCACAGTGGCATATATATTCTATTCTCTTCTCATACTGCAACGTCATCTCAGGCTAAACGTAGAGGACTTTGTTTTGAAAGAGTCCTCCTGTTGAATCCTGTTCATAGTAATGGCCCGGGAGCCTCCAGAGGGAGAGAGCATCTGTGCCCACAGGGCTTCTAATGGACCATCACAAATAGCCATGTGGGACTTAGTGCACCTGTGTGTGAGTGCACACATAAAGTGCATTAAAAGTTGCTTTAATTTAGATACATTAGGTAATTTTATTTTATGCAACCTTGCATTGTGTTGACTAGTCACGGAATAAGTCTGTGTGACCTGAAAAGGATACCTCTGATCTGTCTCCACTGTGTGCATTAAATCCAGTGAAGCGAGTCCCCTGCAGGCCCAGATCCCCATATCCTGACACAGAATCTACTTGCACAGGTTTGTTGCAATACAAACCAGAGGGCACAGGAATAGTTGGCATGAAAATTCTGAGCAGAGCACATGGGGGATATATCTTTGGCTTCTGGCACAAATTCAACTCACTGTGACTTCTGAATTTGTGCCAGAAGCCAAAGATATAAAGATATATAGCTCCCTGGTACAAGCTCTACCTGATATTTGTGCCAGAAGCCAAAGATATAAAGATACACAGCTCCCTGGTACAAGCTCTACATGGTACAAGTTGAGCCTTGTGCCCTGATTTTGGGGAGATACAGCTGGAGCCACTGCAGCTGCACAGAAGCAGGAGAACACAGCAGTGAGCCCTGGTGTGGGAGGAAATCACAACTATCTTTCATGGAAGCAAAACAGAGCCAGGCTCCAACCCTGGCTCCCTCCCGCACACACGTATGATTTTTGCCTTGTTCATATTTATGTCTATAAAATATATGTAAAACAGACCCCCCCAAAAAGCTCTGAATTCCATTGAGTAAGAGGTGGGGTCGCACTTTTCTTAAAGTCACTGGCTTTGGAGAACTGCGTACGTTTTGTCATTGAAGCATTCACCATGGTGTCCAGCTTGTAGTTTGCTAATGTAGGTTGACTGACAGCAACCTACACCCTGCAGTTTGTCCTAATGCCATGACATCGGAACGTGAATACATGCTTCTAATCCTATCCTCTTCCATTTATCCCTCTCTCTAGCTCTCTCTCTTTCCTATTTTATTTTATAACCTAACCAGATTTTAAAAGGCCAGAGTATTAAAATCTTTTTTAGCCATTTTTGTGATTTTTTAGCATGGAATTGTGAACCAAAGGCATCTTTCCTGACTTCCCTTAATTTATTCCAACCTGTGACAACACTTCATGGACAATAATGGAAAATGCAAAGGACTTATAGAGGGTGCAATTATAGAAGGAGGCATTGCCTTCTGCAGCAAGTGTTGCCACCCAGGGCCACCAGTCCACAGGGGCCCTTTCATTTGAGCGGTGATCATCCTGGGTGGTCACACAGAGACCCTCTGTCAGATCCACCTCCTCTGCTCACATTCCCTCCAAAGATGCTCATTTACCTGGAGCCAGAAAGAAGAGAGCAGCAAATAGAAAGAGGCCAGTCTTCATGGCTAGGAGAGGGTTGAGAGATCAGCACGATGTTCACGAGAAAAGGGCAGCAAACACCCCCATTTATCCATTTCTCCAGAGCGAATGGCATCTTGATCAGTGAGGCTTGTCAGAAGCAGGCGTCTCTGTGCTCTGCCAGGTGCAGTACACAGACCAGTGGGTGTCAGTCTGCAGCTCATCATTTCTCCAACCCGGGGAAGTTCCCAAGAGGGAAAATGGAGGTGAGGGGAGAACAGAGCAGGCACACGTGGATGACCAGGTGTAGATACATGAGGCAGAAACACAATAGCTCTGTGGCTGGACATTCAGCTCCCATGCCGACTGTGCTCCTGATGGTTTCACATGCAGGTATGGGGTCGGGAAACGGGTGCTGTGGGGCTTCAGCTAAGAGCTGGTGCTTGGTAAAGTCCAGACTCAGTTTCTGTGCACTGGGCAAAGAGCCTTATCTAAGCACATTCTTCATTACTGTTGACGAATGTAGATCTTGCTGAGTGCTTCCCATTTTCCATGTTATATGCATCCCAGACAACTTTGAGACTATTGGGTATGTGACTAAGATTTTTTTTTTTTGTGTGTGTGTGTGTGTAGTATTTTAATTGTCCAAATATTCATGGAAATCTAAATATCCTTAGTAATATTAAGCAAAAACGATGCCTTTACCAGTGAGATCATCTCCAATGAAGAAAAGCACTCCAAATGTTGAATTGCCGCAGTCTGGCTGGGCACAAATCACGAGCCACCGAAGCAGGAACAAACTTTATTTCTGAACTCCATGAGCGCACTCCACACACGCTCCTCAGGAATTCTCTCGAACACCACGCGGCTCGTCCAGGAACCAGAAACTGGAAATATCCCTCCTCCGGCACTTCCCCAACCAATGGGAACTCTCTAGGAATCCCCGTGAGAACTCACCTGGAACTCAATGGGAACTCTGTGAGAACTCGCTGGCATCACCTCTCAACCACTGCTTCTGGCAAAAATGCCATGCGTCATCCCTACTCGGCTGTGGCCCTCAACATCTCCCCCCTTCTGTTTAATTAAACACCAAGCATGTGGCTTAGGGACCGTGCCTGTTAGGCTGTCCAATACTACACCTGGTCCTTACCCGTCATTGGATGAGCTGACCTCTAGGCGTCAGTCTCCAATCTTAGGTTGGTACCACAGCAATTGGATCATACCCGTCACTGACTACTGGTCCAGCATACAGCCATACTTGTGGATAGGCCTTTGCACCAGTGTGGGGGGGTGAGGTTCTTTGCCTCACCTCTTTTGGCCCCCAAATTTGGTCTTGGTGCCAGTGGGGGGGTGAGGTTCTTTGCCTCACCTCTGTTGGCCCCCAAATTTTAGACCATCACTAGCAGAAGGGAGGAGGATACAGAAATGCCATGACACCAAGCCAATTCACGGCTCCTTTGGAAAAATTGTATCACTGGTGACACCATCAGCAAAAATATGCCAACACTACCACAATTCGCTGCACCAACAGATATTTCACAATGCATACAAGTGATAGATAGTCCAGGTAAGTTCTGCAAGCAGTTCAAAGCAGAGGAATCCATCAATATGTCCATTTCTTCCCAAAGTAAATCTACTCCTTGATTGAGCATTACTTGTTGAGTTATTATTCATTGATGCATCAGTTTATACAGTTTGTTGTGATAACTATCGAAGAAGCTGTAGTTTGGTTTTATCTTTGTCTTCACCGGCACTGGGATGAAGATAGGAATTCTGTCAATGATGCTAAAAAAAAATTACGTAACATTCCAACAGGTACTAAGAAAACAATTTTCTGAACAATTTACATTATCCTGAACAGAATTATTAAATATAATGAAAAGGAAAGGCGAAATTAAACAAACAGATCTGTTAACCTCCTTATTTGTTCACATATTAAAACAATCCTCAACAGCTGTTTACCCAATTTAAATTAAACCATTAAAATCACGTGAATAAAAAAAAATTCAGATCCATTTTTTCATGAGTGGTCCTCATATATGATATATGGACATAGGCACACACAGACATACAACCCAAAACACAAGTGTGCATACATAACATACAACACATAAGACAATAGCAAAGGCCTTGTAGCTTTACACAGGTGAAATCTCCATTGCAATGTTTAAAAACTCCACAGCGAAAAAATAAAACTGATCAGAAAAACATTAATCTAGGTATGTATGAGCTCAAAAATAATAATATAGAACTTTATGATGTGGGAAAAGGCAATAATAAAATAGATATTGAAAAAAGCATCCTGGTTACCACCTGGGTTTGACTCTTTTTTGGATATCCCATCCTTTTTTTTTTTTTTTTTTTTTGTAACTTGCATATGGGTCTGAAGGTATTCCCACAAGCAAGCCCCAAGGTTTTTTACATTTGAAATAGACTTTAATGGTGTTCATTATTCATTAGCCTCCAGGTGTGGGAGAACCACTGTTGCAGATGTAAGAATAGCCAAGCTGGAGCTCTGGATATCAACTGTTATGGATTTGAATCAAATCATCTTCTTTTTGGTCTGTAGAAATCGCTTTGGTTAGTCTCTCTGGAATCCAAATCAGCTGCTGTTCTCCCTGTGGAAACACACAAACAGAACCCCTACTCCAGACAATCACTGGGTCAGGACCTTTCCATTGTCCTGTTAGAATATCCTTCCAAAGTACCTGAGGCTTATGTACATTTTTTGGACACATATGCCTTTCCACAGCACTAATCCCTGATGAATCCAAATTTAAAAAGTTTAGAGTAAAAAGGGTTATTTTAAGTTTATCTTTGGGGGATATATACCCCTTTCCAATTCCCTCTTTTTGCTTTAATAAGTACATTTTAATAGTTTGATGAGCTCTTTCAACTATGCCTTGTCCCTGTGGATTTTATGGGATTCCTGTTATGTGAGTAATGCCAAATGATGAGCAAAATTGTTTAAAAGAGGTAGAAGTATAATCAGGGGCATTATCTGTTTTTAACTGCTTTGGAATGCCCACAGTGGCAAAATTTTGTAAGCAATGAGCTATAATATCTTTAGTTTTTTCTCTGGCATGAAGGGAGCCCATCAAAAATCTGGAAGAAGTATCAACTATAACATGCAAATATTTTAATTTTCCAAATTCTGGCAAGTGTGTGACATCCATCTGCCAAATATGGTTAGGTATCAGTCCTCTAGGATTGACTCCAAGATTAACTTGTGGTAAAAAGGTCACACAATTTTGACATTGTTTTATTATTTGTCTGGCTTGTTCCTTAGTTTTTTAAAAATGCTTTTGTAAAGTATTAGCACTGACATGGAACCTTTTATGAAAATTTGTAGCTTCTTCTAGTGTAGAGAAAATATGTATGTCATGTGTAGTTTTATCTGCTAAATCGTTGCCCAAATTAAGGGCTCCAGGCAATCCTGTATGTGCTCTGATATGTCCTATAAAGAATGGATCTTTTCTGTCCCAGATTAGACTTTGTATAGTGGAAAACAAAGAGAAAACAGTAGAGGAAGGGGAAATCCTACCAGCATCTTCAAGGGATACTATAGCATTAACTATATACTGACTATCGGAAAATAAATTAAATACAGAATCTTTAAACATCACAAAAGCTTGTAATATTGCATTAAGCTCTACCTTTTGAGCTGATTGTTTGGGTACTAAAAATGTAAAAGTTTGATCAGGTGTAACTACTGCTGCTGTACCATTATTTGACCCATCAGTGAATACATTTGGAGCATTCATGATAGGTGTTTTTCTTGTCATTTTTGAAAAAATTACAGCATGCGAAGACCAAAAAGACAATAAAGGATTAGATGGTAAGTGGTTATCAAATGAAACATTAGATTTACACATGATTATTGCCCAAGTATTTAACTCATTAGCTAACTCATCAATTTGATCCATAGTATATGGAGTAATAATTTTATTGGGAGAATTCCAAACACTCCCTTTGCTGCTTTTATTCCTTTGAGTATTAATTGTCCTACAGCCTCAGGATATCTAGTAAGAATAGTGTTAGGAGAATAAGATAACTGTAACCACAATAATGGACCTTCTTGCTAAAATACTCCTGTAGGAATATTTTTTGTTAGTATTATAATAAATAATAAATGCAAACTTATATCAATTCTATCCAAATGCATATTTTCCATATATGTTTCAATAATTTTTAATGCCTTTCTTGCTTCAGGCATTAACATGCGGGGTGAATTTGGATCTGATGGACCTTTTAGGATATCAAATAAAGGTCCCAACTCTCCTGTTGGTATGTCTAGATAAGGCCTTATCCAATTTATATCTCCTAATAACCTTTGAAAGTCGTTAAGTGATTTGAGTTGATCTACTCGTATTTGAATTTTTGGTGGATGGACCATGGTTGAGGATAATAGAACTCCTAAATAATTAATTGGAAAACTTAATTGTACTTTATCTATTGCTATCTCTAGATTATAATTTTTTAATAAATTTGTAAGTGTGGCATAACATTCTAGCAATGTGTTTTTAATCTTTGTGTGCTAACAATACATCATCCATATAGTGAAATATTTGTAGTTCAGGATTTTGATTTCTAAGTGGCTGGATTGCTTTGTTAACATAAATTTGACACATAGTTGGGCTGTTAGGCATCCCTTGAGGGAGTACTTTCCATTCATATCTCTGATCAGGACCTTCATAATTCAGTGCAGGGATAGTAAATGCAAAACGTGGACTATCCTCAGGATGAATTGGAATTGAAAAAAAACAAAACCAATCTTTAATATCTATAGCTAAAACGTACCAGGTTTTTGGAAAAGCAGACAATTGAGGAATCCCTGATTGAACAGGTCCCATAATAACCATCTCATTATTAATGGCTCTTAAATCTTGCAATAATCCCCATTTACCAGATTTCTTTTTAATGACAAAAATGGGAGTATTATAGGGAGATACGGATGATTGTATATGTCCCTCCGCTAATTGTTGTTTGACCAGGTCATGGGCTGCTTGTATCTTTTCTTTAGTCAGGGGCCACTGAGGAAATCATACTGGTCTTTCTGATTTCCAAGTAATTTTTATTGCCTCAGTGACCCCTTCTGAGAACCCAATCCATGTCTATTTATTCCTTGATCTATTTGAATTGGTGCTGCTATACCTTGTTCTTGTTCTCCTAATCTTTTTTCTTTCCTAAAACCTTGTCTAGCCCTAGTAGTGGGCGCATTAGAATTGATGTTATTTGTTAACGTCAAACCTAATTGATCTAGGACATCTCGTCCCCATAAATTTATAGGAAGATGATCCAATACATATGGCTGTATAGTTCCTTCACATCCTTCAGGATCCTTCCAATCTAATACCATTGTAGTTCTATGGGGATTAGTTGCCACTCCTAGGCCTCGAAGCGTTTGAGTGGCTTGTTGTAATGGCCAATGTTTTGGCCATTCTTGACGAGATATGATGCTAAGGTCTGCACCTGTATCAAGTAGCCCATTAAATTCATGTCCTTGAATATTTAGTTTTAGCATGGGGCGAGAATCTAAATTTAAAGACAGCATAGCCCAATCTATACCTGTGGAGCCTAATTCCCTGGAACCTCTTTCTATACTACTACTGGAAAATTTATCATGTAGGCTGGGTATTATTAATAACTGTGCTATTCTATCTCCTGGTGAAATTACTGATATACCCTTTGGAGAACTAGCTATAATTTTTATTTCACCTTCATAATCAGGATCAATTACCCCAGGACTTATCATAAGTCCTTTTAGAGTAGAAGAACTGTGTCCTAACAATAAGCCTACTGTTCCTTGGGGAAGAGGTCCTTTTACTCCTGTGGGAATGATTTAAACTCCCATCTCTGGAGTTAGTACTGCTCTGGCGGAGGCGCAGATGTCCAACCCTGCGCTCCCTCTGGCTCGTCTGATGAGAGATCTGATGGATAATGTGCCCTGGGCACTACCCTGATGGTGTTGCTGGGTTCCTCCATGGTGTTTCTGGGTTCCTCCAGTGCCCCGTATATTTGTGGTTGTGGGCCCTGGAGCACTGGGACCCTTGTCCATTTTTTGGCAATGGAGCCTGATGCCTTTCTCCACAATATAGTGGGTAAACACCTGGTCCTTGTCCATTTTTTGATAATGGAGTAACCTCTATGGTGGTTTGAGAACGGCATTCATTAGCCCAATGTCTCCCTCTATGGCATTGTGGGCAAATACCTGGTATTCTACTCCTTTGATACCTAGTTTTGTTAAACCCTCCTTCTATGGGGCAATTCCTTTTAAAATGTCCTGTTTGTTCACAATTGTAGCATGTTTTTGGCCTGGCATCTAAAGCCTGTGGTACTGCAGCTGCCAAGACTTGCCCTTGTTCATTAATATCTCTACACAATTTAATATATGTGTTTAAATCTCCATATTTCCATGGTCTAATGACCTCTCTGCACCAATGATTTGCTTGGTCATAAGCCAGTTGTTTAATTAATGGCATTGCTTGCTCTGTATCCCCCAAAACTCTGGTAGCTGTTTGAATAAGCCTATCTACAAATTCAGCGTAATATTCATTAGCTCCCTGTATTACCTTAGATAATTGACCTTGTAAATCTCCATGTTCTTGTAAAGTCTTCCATGCCCTAACTGCATCTGCAGCAATTTGTGCATATATAGCAGGATGATATTCACTTTGTTGTCGTCGACCCTCACAAGGTCCTTTTCCTAACAACATATCTAGATTTCTTTTGCATTTCGCCTAGCCGTCTCCACGCAAAATTCCTCATTGGCAACCTTCCATAACAAATATTGTCCTCCATTTAGCACAGATTTACACATGCTAGCCCAATCTGCTGGCTTCATGTCCAAGTTGGTAATGGATTCAACCATGCTTACAGTGAAGGGTGCTTGAGGATGCATAGGTTGTTACAGCCTCCTTTAACTGCTTCACTGTTTTGAAATCTAAAGCATGGTGAATTCGCTGCCCTCCTGCCTGCTCAAGTACAGGGCATGCTAATCTTTGAGGTCCTGTCTCAGGATCCCATCTATCAACTATGGGGGTTGAGGGCCACTCAGCTGTCTCCATAGGTGGGGCTGTTGGTTGAATTACACCCTCTGGTGATAGAACGGTGTTCGTAGCAGCCTCCTGTTGTAGCCTTTTCCCTAATAGCCCCTTTTCCTTTAAATTTTCTTCCTCTGTCTGACCAGCTCGAGCGACCTTCTCTTTTGCTTGATCTAACATGTTTTCTACCATAGTCTGGATCTCTAACAATTTACTTAACACTTTTTCAGTTTGTTTTTTACTAATTTCTAATCTACTATAAAGATAACACAACCCAACAAGATAACACAAAACAAAACCGAAACAGAATGAAACAAAAATGGAACAAAAAATCGTTGTATCAATTTTCCTATTTTCTCAACATGTGCATTTGTGGTCTATTTCTATCTCTTCCTCAGGGGCAAACAACTTCAAACCTTGAGCCAACCATTTTTCCCAGTTTTCCTGAGAAAGTTCTAGGGGTAGGCAGCTTGAAACAAAAACAAAACAAATCCAAACAAGAACACATTGTTTTTTGAAATGGTCACCCATTCTCTCGCCCTCCCAGCCAGACTGCGGCACTTTAACATTTGGAGTGCTTTTCCTCAATTTCACTTACCGCTGAGCTTCAGGTGTTCCCCACGCAGGCCACCAAATGCTGCAGTCTGGCTGGGCATAAATCACGAGCCACTGAAGCAGGAACAAACTTTATTTCTGAACTCCACCAGCACACTCCACACACGCTCCCCGGGAATTCTCTCGAATGCCACGCGGCTCGTCCAGGAACCAGCAACCAGAAATATCCCTCCTCCTGCACTTCCCCAACCAATGGGAACTCTCCGGGAGTCCCCGCGAGAGCTCAACTGGAACTCAATGGGAACTCCGTGAGAACTCGCTGGCATCACTTCTCAACCACTACTTCTGGCAAAAATGCCATGCGTCATCCCGACCAGCTGTGGCTCTCAACCTTACAGGATCCCATGAATTCCATTAATTACTTTCCTTAATTTGGATTAAATGAGTTATAAGTTATGCAGAGAAAGGCCTGAATCATGCACTCTAATTCTTCTCCTTTGTGAGAGAGAGTGTGAGAACATAAAATCTATTTTTTAAGAGAACATGAAATCAGGATGATAAGTGATCCTGCTTCTTCTTACCCTATTATCGCTGCTACTACAAGCTGGGATACCTCGGAAGCATTTGTTAAAATACTAAACTCTGGAAAGCAACAAATGAGTGCTGTGTTGATGAAAGTATAGTTTTCATACCCAATCTGTGTGAGATCATCAGTTTGTTTATATCATATTATATCAATACATGATTAAATATGGAAAGAAAAATATAATCATTCTACAGTGATTATTTACACTGTACAGAATCTGTGTAGATAGCACCATAGCCAGAAGATTGAGGTCAGCACTAATAGTGTTGAATCATATACTGCAGGTACACCCTGCAATCACTGATGGTAAAAGGACACATCAGCCCTTTGGATCCCTTCTGCCAAAGTCTAAACCCCAAATCCCAGTTTAATCACTTCAATACAGCAGATAAACTTAAATTTGCTATTTTAGTTAGTAGTCATGTACCAGTTTTCATTTCTTGGTTTTCACAGCAGAACACTGGTTCTATAAGATGCTAGCGCTAGCTTAAGGAGGCTGAGGTAAGAAGATTGCAAGTTCAAGGCCAGCCTCAACAACTTAGTGATGGCCTAAGCAACTTAAAAAAAGTTAATAAAAAGGGCTGGGAATGTGGCTCAGTGATAATTGCCAGGACCAAAACCAAACCAAAACAAAACAAAACAAAATAAAAAAAACAACAACAACAAAAAAAAAATGTGAGCAATAAGAATAGTTTGGGGAAGGGTATATGGAAACTCTGTACTCTCTGTAATTTTTCAGTAAATCCAAAAAAATAAAATTTCATTTAAAGAACCCAATATGCAGTATTTCCAGTTATTCTTTGCTATGGGGGTTTGCTATCTTTTGTGTGCATGGATTGTACTCTATGAATGATTTAGCTGGGGATGACATATTAACAAGTGCACATCTTCCCCATCTCTTTCCGAACCTCACTTAAAAAACTTAAATCCAGGAGAAATGTAAGGGTTCTGTGTTTGGGATTCTGGTCTCGGATGACTTCATGGCTGTGGCATGCTTGGCGGCTGGGAAAGCTTCTGTGCAAAATACAGGATATCTAGCTGCTAGGAAAGCTTCTGTGGAAAGGCACGGGATGCCTAGCTGCTGTGCAATGCCCTGCATGAGGAGGCTTTGTGCTAGAGTCTTATCAGCCTTGACCTTAATCTCAGGCTCTCAGTTCCTGGAAATGAAGAAACTCTCTTGTCAGACAACCACTATGTTTCACCAGCTCCACTGCACCTGAGCCTGTCCCCATAACAGTCACTTTAAACAATGGGCTTTCTTGAGAGCTACACAGGCTCCTAATATCGCACATTGCACATACAGTATATAACTGAGGAATAAGCTGCATAATGTTGCTAACTCTGTAACCTGCCTAATGTCACAATGAACAATAATGCACTACTGATGCCAGTGACCTAATGTAACATGTTGATACAAATAAGCTGGCAGCTTGGACAAGGGGCCATTCTGTCTCTGTACCTTGCTTCTGTTTCCTTTTGATTTCTTTATAAAGAAAAGACAAACTTTCAGCCACTTTCAATTATATACTATCTTGTTTGTAGACTTTGTCTCATAACTTGTTTTTGTTTCTAATAGAATGCGTCTAATTCACCAAGAGTGACAGAGCCTGCTTTGTTGAGCAGTGGTTGACCAAGGTTTCATGAGAGGGGTGTCCCTCCCAGGAGACTATCTGGAGACAGTGATGTGAGGTCATTACCACCAAGGGGAAGAGGGTAAGGCCATACCCCAGGGAAAGGGGAATCCAAGGGGCTTATGTGTCTAGATGTTTCTACTCAACAGCAAAGCAGGGAGTCTTTGAAGGGCAGGAGTGGGTTGGGGTCTTGTAGCTGCAGGGTTTGTCTAATGTGTGGTTATCATGTATTGGATGCAGTTTTGGGGGTATGTAAAGCAGGCAAGCTCTAAAGGGATGATTATATGCCCATTTGAGCTATATTTAAACTAATTGGAGATGACAAAAATTTGAGTTTGGGGCCAGGAAGCTGTAAGCTACAGGGACCAGTAGACAGGGCACACGTTGGACCCACTGAAGTAGCAAAGACGCCCTGCCATTCCCAGTGTGAGGACAAGTCTTTCATTCAGGCAACACTAAGAGGGTTGTGAGGATGGCCTCACTCCATTTTAAAAACTCCAGTCTAAAACCTGCAGTCTCACCAGGCACACCCACAGAGCCCTCCAGTAAGGCCTCAAACAAGTTACTTTCCCTCACCCTGATAAACAGAGTGAAGCCCGTGGCAGGCTGTCCTCACCTGATGAGAGGGAAAGGCGAGAAGAACAGGGTGGAGACCACCAGACCAGATGTTTCTGACCCCAGAGTAAATGATGTCACTCTGGTGGTAGCTGATAAGGATTGAAAGGAGGGTCAAAACCCCCCAAAATTTAGTATAAATAATAGAGCTGATGAACAGGGATTCAGCCAGCCAAAACAAGGGTGCACTCGAGCTGGAGAGCCTGATGAGGATCTGACATCCCATCACTTGTCATCATTTCCTGAGCCTCTGAGTGATCCTCACTGCTCTCAAACTCTACCGGCCTCGACTGGACCTTGGTGAGAGCCACAACTTCTCCCTACGACACTGTTCTCAACCAGTCATTCACTCCACTGCCAGGAAAAGCCTGCCTTGTTTCCAGACCTGATCACCGTGGTGTGGTCTGAATGAGTGTGCATCTGCTGGACTCAAAGCCTAAGACTTAAGATCTTTGAACTTAGCATGCAGAGAGAATGTAAGTCATTAGCTCATCATGATTAAGTGTGTTTTGCAGTGCTCAGAATTAATCTATAATTGTTTGCTGTGAATTGATTAATCTAGAGTTGTTTGCTGTGAATTGATTATGTCTATTGCAGTGCCTAGCATTAGGAATTGTCATTTTCTTGATTAAGAACCTATAGAGTGAAACTGTATTGAGTAATTTGAATGAATAAAGCATTGAAAGGGGCAGAAGCACATGGACGTTCTTTACTCCTCCCCTCGACTGCATACATCACAATTTTGCCCCATTGCAACAGGGGTCAATCACCATGTTATTTTCCTAAAACTGGACGTTTACTCCAATTTAAGAGCAGCTTGAATGTATGTGGCTTATTAAAAAATTAAAATGCAAGATCACTTGTTCAAAAAATGCAGAAAAATATTATCTTAAATCTACCAAAATGGTTATTGAAAAGGAGATACAAACAATGAATTATTATTTAGCCAAAAGAAGAATGAAATCATATCATTTTTGAGAAATGGATGGAACTTGATATTATCATGTTAAATATAATAAGCCAGACTCAGAAAGATTGCATGTTTTCTCTCATGGGGGAATCTAAAAAAATAAAATAAAGACAATATAAAAGAAGGGGCTATTAGGGAAGTGGAAACCCAGGGGAGGTGCCAGGGGAGGGTAAGAGAGGGTGGATATATTGGTCAAAGTATATTGTATGTCCATATGGAAATGTCACAACAAAACTCATTATTTTACACAATTGACATATGCTAATATAATTTTTTAAACTACCAAAATATAAAGCTTTTTACTTTTTCCGCAGGTCTTACAATATGACATAATATCATTTATTTGCTATTTGCTTTCTTGGACACAGGAATACCAGAGGCCATCGCAGACCCTTGCAGAGGTTCTTTGTTGATTCTCTACATTGACCAGGGGCTCTCCCCATTACGTTAAAATAGAAATGAGCCTTTTGTCCTCTCCAGGAAATCTTGAACCCCTATCCTGTAGATCTCTCTTCAAAGAGAGCGTGTAAAGTCCAATGGCACTGTCCCATCAGACATTTAAAGACAAATTTGTATAAATTTCAACACAGCAGCTTCAGAGCATTAAGTCCTAGTGGGTGGGCAGGGGACTATGTGACTTGGTCATATGCCCATGAAGTTGGGACTGCTCCAGGTTATTAAAAACATCTAAATGGTGAAGTCCTTTGGCTCAACCCTTTATCTTCTACGCACACAAGTGCCAGCCCAGCTCCCGAAGATGAATTGCTGCAAGCCACAGAAGCAGACATAAAAATATCATCACATGTGCCCTTTATAGGTCAGGGAAGATTCACTATGAATTAATGCACTTTAAAAAAAGTGTCTAAAAATAGTTAGGCAAAGGTGCGGAGATAAATATGAAAGTGATAGCAGTGGAACGGGACAGACCCTGGCGCTCCAATTCCTAGCCAGGTGTCCACTCCACGACACTGGTCTGACCTTCAGACTCCCCCAGTGGAAGGCTGATGGGTGCCAGCGTTTTTATCTATGCTGTCCAGCCTTGATCCTGGCAAATGGAGCATACAATTGTGCTTTCTTTGTTGATTCACTTCATTGACCCAGGGCACACCCCATTACATAAAATATAAATGAGCCTTTTGTCCTCTCCAGGAAACCTTGAACCTCTGTTCTGAGGAGTCTCCCTTCAAAGATGGCTCCATGCAGGAAGATGTTTTATTTTGTCATTGCTTTGTTCTTTGTTTTGGCTCAGTTTCCATCAGGTAAATTAAAATGGATAGAATTTTGATGAGGCAGATCATAAAGCTTGATTATTCTTCTATGTCCCACCCTAAAATCATCTAAGAGCCAGGTGCACCTGGCGCCAATTTGGTTTTTGTTTTTGTAACTTGGTCTGACTGGCTACAGGAATCCTTGTCCTAAGAAACAAAATGCAGATTGCATCTTTGTCACCTGTAGACACTGATGTGCAGCCTCCAGGGTGGGAACCTGGTTTTATGTGATGTTACTTCCTGTGTTGATATTTGTTTCTAATATGTATTTTGTTTTAAATTTAGGGTGCCGAGCGGGTCTTGATTATTACAAGTCACTTCCTGGAGGTAGGTGAAATCCTTTGAGTATAGTTTTTCCTTTTCTCTTGGGAACTCTGGCTCTGGAGCTCTCTCTGCCTTGACAAACCAAGGAAGCCATGTAGGAGTGGAAGACAAGGGCCAGAATTCCAGTCCTCCAATTCTATCATTTCTTCCTCTTGTTCCCAGCACCACATTTGGATTTTTCCATTTCACATAACCATATCTCTGTTTCTGGACTGTGTTACTTTGGCCATGAGGATTCGGACCCAGGGACTTTTCCCATATGCTCGTGGAGCATGGGCTCAATCCCACACCAGCCAATTAGCAGTGCCTGAGATCAAGCTGCTCGTCTCTTACAGTCCAGATCTAACAAGGACTGTCACAAACACATGTTTCTGGTGAATGGAGGATGGAAGAGATAGAGAGGACTGGTCAGTGAAAGCTGACCCTCACTCAGTACAGCATTCAAAATGAGGAGCCCAGACCTCTCCCTGGATCGTTGTCTTACACAGGAGGACAGCACATTGTGAGCAGAATTGAAGAGTATTCCTGGGAAACTGTGAGAAGAGTTTGGACGGCATTTCAGAGTGAGAGGTGTTGAGGGTGATGCCAACTGAGTGCTGGCTGTCCATGTACCAGGCACTCTGTTGTGACAAGGATTGTGTCATTTAATCTCAAGCCCAGAGGCAGGCATACCACCACCCAACATCCTCACATCACTCATTTCATTTAACCACTAAACAAATAAAAACTGCAGGCAGGTGTTTCTAGAATGCCTATAGGACAGATGAGCCACTTATTGAGGATGCTCTGCTTTTATGAAGCCCCAACAAGAATCCAACCTGAAACTCTACATTCTGTTTTCAAAGACCCTTCCCAACCACAGGATACCCCCTCCATTTACACCTAGCAAACTCTCAGTGTTTCAGGTGGGTGTTTTCAAGGTCTCTAACACTTTGCCTACTGCTTCCTTTTGATGAGAACAAGACTGGAAATATTTGGACAGGAGGGATCATGGTTCCTCTTCCTTATAATCCTCCCCACTCCAAACTACAGAGAACATGAGCTCTTTGAAGAATCTGGGCGAGGTCTTGGAGATACACCTTATGACCACACATCTGAACCCTCTCTCCTTTTGGTGGCTTTGACCTGTTCCCTGTCCCACAGATGATCAGAAAAGCCTTCTCAGCCACTATTTCTTGGCACAGGTGAGTTTGCCGTTTGTGAGACCTGCAGGCTTGGTCGTGGCAAATGCAGGAAGATGTGCCTGGAGGGTGAGAAGATTTATGGAAACTGCAGATTGAACTTTTTCTGTTGCCGACCCAAGATCCTGAGATAGCAGACCAGGCTCTGGGCCTTGGAAACAGAACAGGATGGATGTTCAAGGAAGGTCAAGAGAACTATGAGGCCTAGTCAAGTCATATTGTGAGTGTTTCAAGATCATGCTCGTTTCTTTCTCTCCTTGTTTTGGTTTCCTTGTCTACGTTTAGTTTTCAGAAGATATTTTATAAAAAAAATCTAGACATGAGCCAGGCATAATGGTGCACGCCTGTAATCCCAGCAGCACAGGAGGCTGAGGCAGGAGGATCACGCATCCAAAGCTACCCTCAGCAATGGCAAAGCACTAAGCAACTCAGTGAGAACCCTCTCTAAATAAAATACAAATTAGGGCAGGGGATGTGGCTCAGTGATTGGGTGGCCCTGCATTTAATCCGCCACCCCAGAGAAAAATCAAGACATGAATGAATAAGGAATAGCTACTCACTGAACCAGGCACTTGTATGTATCTGAGGAGTGCCTAGAATTCATGAATTATTTTTCTGTACTTTCTCTCTGGAGTCAAGATTATATTGAAGGGTATTTTTTTATTATGCTAATTTGTATTTAAAGAAATTGATACCCAAGGGAGTTGTCATTCACTCAGAGATACAGCAGGGAGTCAATAAATGATGTGGGCACAACAGTCAAGTCCTGCATGTCCAGCTACATGGTCTAGGTTCCATAGAATTAATAGGTAAATGGAAGTAGATGCACACCTGTGAGTGAGTAATGAGTCTACATAATAAAATAAGTTACTTTTATCCAGTGCATTTTTTGGTCTTATAATATGTGGTCTTCATTGATTCTAGTATTAAAGTGTATTTTTATAACAACTCCCATCTATTCAGTTAATGCCAGTGGCACAAATTTTGTTTTTTCGTTCTTACCTTTGAAAGAAAGTGGTCAGAGATTGATTTGAAACATTCAGCACAGCATGTAAGGAAATGTGTGACTGTGTAAAGGCTGTGTGATACAATTCATCACTTCACTAAATAAAGGTCACAATTATCAGCCATGGCACTCGAGAGATTGCTCAGTTTTAACATGCGAGTCTGAACCAGTTTCCTGGAGTGTTTTTCGACCTTTTGTCTTTTTCTGCTCAGGTCCTTCCTTGTCATCCGGACTTTGCTCTGTGGCTTGGGCTCTGTCTTCTGTGAACTGCCCTCTCCAGGCCTCCAGCTCTGGGGTTTCAGTGGACGTGGGCATCAGTGGGGAGAGGCAGAACTCAGGACACATTTCCCCCACTCTCTCTTGCCCTCGGGCTCCTCCATCTCCCAGGGAAACTGCTTCTGCCCCCCACCCCCCAGCCAGGACTTGTTCCTGGGCTCCTGTCTCCTCCCGGTTCCTCCAGCCACAGGCAGTGGGGACTCCAGTCGTGGCTGTCCCTGGGTTGCCTCTGCACGCTCACCTGTCCAGGCCTCGTCTTCAGCTGTGCGCGTCCCTTCTGTGGAACTCACTGAGGGGGGACTCCTCTCACGCCTGGGTGTCACCAGTTCACAGTCAGGTCTCTTACTTGGAGGAACTGGTCTTTAGAACACATCCGAAGTGCAGCTGTCCTGAGCCATCTGCACAGGAGTCACCTGCAGGAAGGGGCAGGTGGAATTGCCTGAAGACTCTGCAGCTCGGGAGCCACCAGGCTCACAATGCTCTATGAGCCATCCCTATACCCCCTGTTTGGGCCCCCCCTCGGGTCTCCACAGGAGGGACAGCCAGTGGCTTACAGAGCACCATGAGACAGGGGTACTTCCTATTCATTCCAAATACTGCTTTGCTTGATTTAAAACAAACAAACAAACAAAGAAAATTGAAAATAGCCTGCCACCTTTCTGAAGCTTTTCTTTTCAATACAGAAAGAGTGGGGGCTGGTGGCTGTCTCCTGACATTACTTTCCCGTTATCCTGTGCACAGCTGGAGCTGGGAGGCCTACAGCCTTCCCTCTCTCTCTCTGACTCCATCCTTCTTTAGCATGAAGCTCCTCTTAGCCCTTTCCTAGGCTGCTCCCTCCTTCCCTGGGCACCCAGTTCTTCCCAGAGAACAGTCTTGCTCACATTCGTTAGTTGCTACTTGAAAATTCAGCTTGTTTTGGTGCCAAGAGGAAGGCGGTTGTTTGCTCAGATCAGCTTTGTTGCTTTGTTGGGACTCTGGGACCTCAGGAGTCTTTGATAGGGAAAGTCTTCTCGGGGGTGGATGGGTCAGCAGGAGATGGCCAGGGAGAAAAGATCCCAGTGCATCTGCTTTTGCCTGAAGCACTTGCACCCTCCACAGTCTCCACCACTCTCCTAGTGAGCATGACTTTGACCCTATTGATATTTAAAATCACACTCATGACCTTATTACATGATTGACACATTATTCCTTCTTGTGTCTGGGTTCTACTTCAAAATCCCCTCACCTGAAGTGGAATGACAATGTCTTCAGAGCAAGGTTGATCAGTTTTGGTGCAAGTTTCAAATGATACAGAATAAAAAGTAAATGTCGTTAATCCCCCCTGGCCCAGCTGAGACGCACCTGGGCTGTGCCTCTTGAGGAGGAGGCTGAGGTCAGCATCTCACACGGAAGACGCCTGGGAGAGCCTAACATAGAACCCTGTGGAGCTCACGACGGGCTCCCACATGCAAACATCTGCAGGCAGAAAGCCCTGGCTGGAGTGGCCTGAGGGGAGGAAGGTGTGGCTGCAGTTAGGATCTGGGCAGCACAGCAAGCTGTATGATCCCTGTGGCCAAGTGAACCCCATTCAAGTCACTGGTCTGAAACAATCCCAGCCAGAGAAGAGCCAGAATGTGGCCTGTTGTGGCAAAAGAACCAGCAGAGAGAGGTCTTAGGATATAGCTCTGGGGAGAGAAGACTTGAGGGAAACTCATAAAAGGTCAAGCAAGCGCACTAACCACTTAAGAAATCACACAATGCTGGGGGCTGCACAGGAGCCTTGAAATGACATGTAAATTTGTCCAAAATATGTCCACTTAAAATACTACTGTAGTCATTTTGCTGTTAAATGAAACATCATAAACAAAACAGTTTGAAACAGCACATATTATCTCACACTTTTGTAGGTCAGAATCTACACTTTGCACTTGTTTCTATGCTCATGATTTTACAAGACTAAAACCAAAGTGTTACCAAGTGTTGACTAGGGGTGTGATCGCACCAAGGGCAAGTGGTCTGTTCCTAACTCACACAGGCAAGAGCCATCTGACCAACTCTAGCAAATAGAGGCTTTGTAGAATCACCTGCTAGGGTTCTTTCCAAAAATGGCAGCTTTGCCCCTCAAGATCAGCAAGGAAATCTCATATCTCAGAACTCTTCAATTTCCTCTTACAGCACCAATAAATGGAGTTAGAATACAATTAAATACAATTAAAATTGAATTGGTATTAATATAATCTAAGTATCTATAGATTATGATATCAATTATAATCACCAAGGCAAAAATTTATACAAAACTAAAATATATACCAAACAATGATAAAGGAATTAGAGTAGCAAGTTGCATATCTACTTAAAACAAAACAGAAACAAAAAAATGGGGAGATAACCTGATCACCTTTAAAGAATAAATTGTAAAGTGGCAGACATAAATGCCACTTTATAAATGAAAATGGATTAATTACTCAATTAGAGATTGGCAAAATGAACTTTAAGTAACATTCAACTGTAAATTGTCTACAAAAAATAACAAAACACTTTGGATTAAAAAACCAAAGAGCTTAAAGTTAAAAGAATCAAAAAGTCTGTGTCATATATAGTATAAGCAAAAGAGAGCTACAGGGCCACACTAATAGTAAGCAAAGGCACATTTAAGATAAAATGCTCTTAGAGACAAAGAGTGCATGTATAATGATAAGTGAGTCAATAGATAATCAAGATGATAGAGCAATTATAAATGCATATGCACCTAATACCAAGCTACAAAATACTTGAAGGGAAACCTGAGAGAAGCAAAGGGTGAAATTGGTGAATTAGCAGTAATAGTAGGGTAAGCTCGGAGTGGAGCAAAACCACTCACCTCCTGGTCAGGAAGCAAAATTGAGGAAAAGGGGAAGGGACTGGGGCCTATGTCCCCTTCAAAGGCATTACCCCAAAGACATAAGGGCATTGCACTGCCTCCCAGGTTTGCCCCTTGGTGTGCCAAGCTTGTATCACATGTACCTTCAGGGACACGTAACCCAACCTATCATGCATGTCTTTCACAGTGGCCATCTTTACCCACCAAGCGTGTGTCATCAAAGATGCCTTCTCAGCAAACCCACCTTGGTGCACCAATCATATTTTTGTGATTGTTTGGGGATTATGTGGACAGGAAATTAGAAGTTGTCGTGAATTTCCCTTTATATTTGTGGCTCCAGGAGTTTCATATTAGTTTGTAATTGCTGGAACAAATTATTTATTGGCAGTATGTGAGGCCATTTTAGCAGCATCTGGTGCAATAGGCCTGGGGTTAGCAAGTGCTCATGTCCTACTTTTCTTGGAGGTTCCTGTCTTTCCTTGCAGATGATGATGTTTTGCTGCCTGTGACCATGGATTTCTAAAGAATCTGAGAAATCTAATATTTTAAGAAAACTTCATATTGTCTTACAATTTATTATACATCTAAATAAAACTAGAAGAGAGGAGTTTGAAGATTCCCCCCAAAACAGGAAATGCCAATTCCCTTGATGTGATTACTGCACACATGTACCCCCCACATATGTGCAACTGGTATGTGTCAATTAAAAATAACAATGAATGAAACTGTATGTTGTAGCTGGCTCTGCATCTTGATGTGCATTTGCTTGGGGTGGGAAGACCTTTTTTCCATGTCCTTCCTTTTTTTCAATCATATGGGAGGTACTGACTTCATCACATGACATTGTGTAACAGAAGCCACGTTTACAGTTTTCCAACCACACAGCCTAGCTGTCAACAGGAAAGATGGCTCATAAATAATAATACTAGTGATTCAAGTACGGATCTTTATAGAAAGAACATCATTTTGACTGATTTGCAGGAATTTTAAAATACATTTTTATTAGCTAGAATTCTTTCATATTTTCTTTAAAAACTGCTGTATTGAACCACAAATAAAGTAGGTATAGTTTATTCATGTAGCACTGCATTTGAAGACAAGCCTACAAGTTTCCTGTGGAGTCCATTTTCTGTTTTCAGCATTACTGCAAATGCCACACTCCATCATCATGCTGGGCTCTTCACCACATCCAGGGGACTCTCTGGGAGATGGTGGCACCCGTCTTCCTTGGAAGCACACTGGAAAACCCCTTTGCACAACTCCCACCTACTTCTTTTTGAAATTAACTTCTTTTGGGAAAACCAGAAAAAACAAACACACAAACAAACAGTAGGATTTTAAAACCCTAAATTCCAATCCTGGGGTGTCATAAATACAGTTGTTTAGGTTGTGTATCCTCAGGCATGTTCTCAACTGAAAAAAATTGTATTTGCTTGGTTTTCTATTGTTCTTTTCTGTTTCATTCATCTTCACATTAACCCTTCAACTGAAGGCAGCACTGTACTCATTTTATAGTAGAAATTCAATCTCAAGAGGTCACATGATCTACCCACGATGTCACCTGGTGCGATCTATTAGGCTGAGCTCCATTTCCACACTCTCCCTTGGATCCTGCTACAGACACAGGCCGCTCTCCTGACTTATTGCATTAAGGAGGAGCAGATCCCAGCTCCCTTTCAATGATCCCATTTTGGGCTTCCACTTGCTATGTTTCTTCTTCCAACTAGTCTGAAAGTTGGAAAGCATATATAGTTGATCACTGAATTTCCTTATCCTGGTTCTTTGATCTGTTTAAAATTTCTTGTACTTCTAAATTAAACCAAAAGAAAAGTTATTTCTATAAATAGTTCCCAGGGCTGCTTTCCTCTCTGAAAACATTGGCCCTACCTATTTCCATGTGTCAAGGCAGAGATTGCTCACATTTCATAGACATCATCAATCAATTACTTCTTTTGCCTTTAAAGACACCATTCCACACTTAGAACCAATTCAAAACAAAAGAAATCCTTGTCAATGCCTTTTCACAGAACAGTCCCCACAATGTACTTTCAATGACTTTGTACTCAGTTGCCTGCCTGACTTTATCTCAGAAATGCTAGGATGCTACTCTCTTTCCCTAATAGGAAAATGACATAAAGAGTCAGGAAAACCCTTCTTCTTATTATCTTCGACAAGAACGAACTAACCGCTTAAATTAGAAGGCAAAACTTTAAATGTTAAATGTGAGATACAGGTCACATGACCAATTTAATAGATTATGTCATATGCCTAAAATAACACAATATCTCTCATTTATAGTAAGTTTGTAGATGTGCTGATTAGATGTGCTGACATACTCGTAAGGAAACCAAATTACTTTAGGAGAAAAAGAGTAAGTTCTATGGCCAATCCTGAGAAGTCAATAGAGATTCATAAATAGTGTGTTCTCAAAAAGGGTAGCATTATACACTCAATAATTTGTGTAACTTAACACACTAAAATGAGAAAATAAACAGGATATGGGGATAGGAGGTGATCATAGGAAAAATAATTCTGTGACTTCATTTTGATGGTACGGCTCCTTGTCTTTAGGAGGGAATATTTCAACTTAAAAAGAACAAATTCTTGAGAAGGGAGTTTTCGTCTTTTAGTTCTGAATGCTATTCTTGTGCTACCTGATCAGCAGTCCCTATTTCTGGATGAAGTTCACAATTGAGAGAATGTTCATGCTCCTACCATGGAAATGCTGCCACACAGGAGCTTCTAAACACTCATCGTATCAAATGCCATCCTCTGGCAATCTGCACTCCCCTGGCTCTTTCTGCTTTCAGCATCTCTTACCTGCAGGGGAGATACAGGATCTTTGGAATCAATGATATCATTTTTCAGATCAGTTAGTAGTGGCAGCAACTTGTCATCTTTTCTGGAAATTTCTCCATTAATTTCTAGATGGTGGCTTATCTGCTCTTGCAGGAGGCTCTTGGTAGAAGGGTGCCTGGGAGCCCTGGAGGGCTTTGTCTTAGTGAAGCCATGATGAGAAAAGAGGAAAAACAACAGACGCAACTTCCTGCACATTACTCTCAGCACAGGAAGAAGAAGCAAGACTGCCAGATGGTATTCCAGGAGATGAAAGTTTCTGCACAGCAAAGGAAACAATAAGCAGACTGGAGAGAAAAACCTACAGAGCGGAGGGAAATCTTTGCAAAGTATTTATCCAATAGGAATTTATAAAATGACACCAAAGAAGCAATCCAATTAAAAATTGGGCAAGTGATCTGAATAGCACTTCTTAAAACAAGAAATACAAATTTCCAATAAAAAATATATGAAAAACTGCATCAGTGAAATGCAAATCAAAACTGCCCTGAGAGGGCTGAGATTGTGGCTCAGTGGTAGAGCACTTGCCTAGTATGTGTGAGGCACTGGGTTGGATTCTCAGGACTGCATTCAGATAAATAAAGGTGTTTCTAAAACAAACAAAAAACCTGCCCTGAGACTCCATCTCACTACAGTTACAAAAGCTGTCATCACACACACACACACACACACACACACACACACACACACAAAAGGGTGTCCTGGTAATGATGTGAAGTAAAAGGATCCCTTAGACACTGTTGGGGAGAATGTAAGTTAGTGCAGCCATAGTGAAAAACAGCATGCAGGTCCCTCCAAAAACAGAACAGAGACTACCACGTGATCCCCCTCTCCCGCTTCATGGTGTGCATCTGAAGGAAATAAAATCAGCATATAAAAGAGATACTTGGCCCTAATGGTGGCACAACTGTAATCCCAGGAGCTTGGGAGTCTGAAGCAGGAGGATTATGAGTTCAAAGCCAACTCAGCAACAGAGAGGCACTAGGAACTCAGTGAAACCCTGTCGTTAAATAAAATACAAAATAGGGCTGGGGATGTGTCTCGGTGCCTGAGGGACCGTAAGTTCAATTCCTGGTATCCACTCCCAATGAAAAAAAAAAAAAGAGATACATGTATATTCTCAGCTGTCTCCATAGGTGGGGCTGTTGGTTGAATTACGCCCTCTGGTGATAGAATGGTGTTAGTAGCAGCCTCCTGTTGTAGCTTTTCCAATAGCCCCTTTTCCTTTAAATTTTCTTCCTCTGTCTGACTAGCTCGAGAGACCTTCTCTTTTGCTTGATCTAAAATGTCTTTCTCCATGGTCTAATGACCTCTCTGCACCAACGATTTGCTTGCTCATAAGCCAGTTGTTTTATTAATGGCATTGCTTGTTCTGTATCCCCAAAAACTCCAGTAGCTGTTTGAATAATCCTATCTACAAATTCAGTGAAGGTTCATTAGCTCCCTGTATTACCTTAGATAATTGACCTTGTAAATCTCCATGTTCTTGTAAAGTCTTCCATGCCCTATCTGCATCTGCAGCAATTTGTGAGTATATAGCAGGATCATATCTAATTTGTTGCTGCTGATCCTCATGAGGTCCTTTTCCTAACAACATATCTAGATTTTTCTGAGGATAACTGGCTGCTGCATATTGCCTAGCCATCTCCGAGCAAAATTCCTCATTGGCTACCTTCCATAGCATATATTGCCCTCCATTTAGCACAGCTTTACACATGCTAGCCCAATCTGCTGACATCATGTCCAAGTTGGTAATGGATTCGACCATGCTTACAGTGAAGGGTGCTTGGGGACCATAGGTTGTTACAGCCTCCTTTAACTGCTTCACTGTTTTGAAATCTAAAGCATGGTGAATTCGCTGCCCTCCTGCCTGCTCAAGTACAGGGCATGCTAATCTTTGAGGTCCTGTCTCAGGATCCCATCTATCAACTATGGGGGTTGAGGGCCACTCAGCTGTCTCCATAGGTGGGGCTGTTGGTTGAATTACGCCCTCTGGTGATAGAACAGTGTTTGTAGCAGCCTCCTGTTGTAGCCTTTTCCCTAATAGCCCCTTTTCCTTTAAATTTTCTTCCTCTGTCTGACCAGCTCAAGAGACCTTCTCTTTTGCTTGATCTAACATGTTTTCTACCATAGTCTGGATCTCTAACAATTTACTTAACACTTTTTCAGTTTGTTTTTTACGAATTTCTAATCTACTATAAAGATAACACAACCCAACAAGATAACACAAAACAAAACCGAAACAGAATGAAACAAAAAAATCGTTGTATCAATTTTCCTATTTTCTCAACATGTGCATTTGTGGTCTATTTCTATCTCTTCCTCAGGGGCGAACAACTTCAAACCTTGAGCCAACCATTTTTCCCAGTTTGCCTGAGAAAGTTCTAGGGATAGGCAGCTTGAAACAAAAACAAAACAAATCAAAACAAGAACACATTGTTTTTTGAAATGGTCACCCATTCTCTCGCCTTCCCAGCCAGACTGCGGCACTTTAACATTTGGAGTGCTTTTCCTCAATTTCACTTACCGCTGAGCTTCAGGTGTTCCCCACGCAGGCCACCAAATGCTGCAGTCTGGCTGGGCATAAATCACGAGCCACTGAAGCAGGAACAAACTTTATTTCTGAACTCCACCAGCACACTCCACACACGCTCCCGGGAACTCCTCCAAACGCCACACGGCTCGTCCAGGAACCACCAACCCGAAATTCCTCCTCCGGAAATCCCTCCTCCTGCACTTTCCCAACCAATGGGCACTCTCTGGGAATCCCCACAAGAACTCCAAAGTAGCGGGGGAACTCCAAAGTAGCAGGCGAGGTGGACAGTAAAGGTCTAATATACAACCGAATCAATCCAGCATTATCTTAATGGCTTGCCTCTCAACCAATACTATTGGCAAAATGCCAGGGGCCATTCCAACTCAGCTGTGGCTCTCAGCACATGTATATCTGTATTTAATGTGCTTCTCTTCACAATAGCCATGATATGGAATCAGCCTTGGTGCCTATCAAGAGAAAAATAGAGGGGTGGGTGGTAGTGCAGTGGTAGAGGGCCTGCCTAGCACATGTGAGGCACTGGGTTCTATCCTCAGCACCACATAAAAACAAATAAGTAAAATAAACATACTAAAAGGAGAGAGAGAAATGAATGGAGAAAGAGCCTATCCTACATATATACACAATGGAGTATTCCCCAGCCATAAAGAATAAGGAAAGTGAATGGAACTAGAAGATGGCATGTTAATCAAATGAGCCAGACAGAAAGACAAGTATCATGTCTTTAAAATTAAACAATAATGAAAGAAAAATAAATGAAAAATGATCATAAAGAAGAGGAGTGGTAAGGCCCTGGGAAGTGGGCTGGGGCAGGAGAGAAAGGGGATGGGAGGAGCAGAAGTAAGGGGATGGGCTTCCCATCACAAGGTCTGTGCAGATATGTAAGTGAACCCCACATTTCTTCACTGAATACATGCTAATAATTTTAACATGTAAAAATAAGAAGAGTCAGTCATATGTAGAATCTTAAAATGAGAAGAAAATGAGTTGGGTTTGTAGGTCTTATGGAATAACTAGTGGTCCTCCAGATGGGGGTTGAAGGAAATGTGGGAGAAGTCTAGACAGAGTCACAGAATAGAGTATTCCAGACAAGGTTCCTTCTTACACTCTCATAATGTGACTAGGCAAAGTCTGACCTGTCCTCCCACACGCTACTCACTGGAGCATGAAAACAGTGTGTTCCTAATGAGCATTTCAGACCAAGGCTGACTTAAAGCCAGTTCAGAGCAGTAGAGTGAATCTTTGCCAACTTCCCTTGACTGAAGAGCTGGACTCCAGCTACTGCACCTCCCTCTTCATCTCTCCACAGGTGTCTGAAGCCATGAGAATATTTTCCTTAATTTTTGCTGGCCTCATTCTTGTTGCTCAAATTTTCCCAGGTAAGAGGAAAGTGCTTAAAGAGGCAGAATTGGCAACTGGTTCGGGATCTGTCTTTGGAGAAGAAAGGTCTGCTTTTTACAAAAGTTCCTCATTCATTCTTGTGTCCTATAAAGGTCCCAGGCCAAACTAGTCCCTGGGATTCTGTACTGTGCTCAGAAATAGAGCCCAGGGACCCACTGACCCAGATCATCTCTCACCAGGAGTTATCTCATTTGTTTTCCTAAAACCTCTACCAAGGGGTTTGGGCTTCTTTTTACTTTTACATCTCTTTGCGAGTTTGTAGCCTTCAACCCATCCTCAGCACAGGCCACAGTGATTGCTTAATATAAGAGGAAGTCCCAGAGGTACCCTCCAAACACATTGTTAATTTAGGAAAATAAAGCCTTTGTAGTCTAAGCTAAGTTAATAGCTTGTAGCTGGCAGTTTTCTGTGTTTCCTTAGTAGGTCCAATTCTCCTATCCTTAGATTACTTCAGACATTCTTTCAGTCTCACATAGTGATTAAAAAATGTATCATCAAAACCACCAACGTCTTGATTCACTTTCTCTTGAGCCTTTGGTTCTTCTAAAGGATCATTCTTGAAAGCAGGTAGGGTGAGACCAAAGGGCATCCAGGAGCAACGTCCTCATGCCAGGTTCTCACTTGCAGAATCAGCCCCTTAGCTTCTGCTCCCAGCCTCTTTCCACAGATATCAGAAGGTGGATTCCAGCCAGGAAAATATGTTTTAAACTGTTCTCTCCACCCACAACCAGGACTCCACATTAGTCACATCAGTATGTAGAAGGAGATTCTTAAGAGCTTACTATCTCCAGAGCTGAGCCCAGGCGTGCTTGAATCCCAACAACAAGCACAACTGGGACCCAAATTATGACTCTATGACCACAACAACTGTGAAGAGTCTCACAGATGAGCACGCATCTAATGGTCAAATAAGGGGACAGAGATCAGGAGTTTCAGCTACTCAAGGTCAAATCTTCATTTCAATCCTCATCAGCTGTTTGAATTCTGTACTTCAGTTTCCTCTCTATAAGTGGAAGTGATAATAGGATTTCTTTTAATATTAAGGAATTTGCTACATTAATTACAGGATGACTTGTTAAAATAAGGAAACTTAAAAATAGAGTGACTAACAAAACATGGAAATCTGTTTTGTTTTTATACAAAAGTCCAAAAAGCCCTAAAATTCAACTAGGTTGGGTTACAGGCTCTCCATCAAGTTATGCTGAGATTAGGCTGAAGTTCAACCTCGACATCCTAACCATGCCACTGTATGATCAGGTTCAAAAGACGCTCTAAAAGTTGAGCATGAACTCTCAGTAGAGACATTGAGGGACAAGTTTAAACAGAGGCAGTGCTTGTCATGCCCCTCCTCCTTCTTTGGGCCCAACTTAATAACATGGCCATATTGACAAATGAAGCTAGAAGCTGACATTCTAAGCTAAGTATCTCAGTGTCCAGCAAAATCCAAAGGTTCTGTAACTAAACACCTGACTGGGAAGGTGACTTCTTTGGGACAATCTCTATATTCACTTAACTGCTTGAACAGGGCCAGGAACATACCCTGTGCGGTTACAGCTGGCAATTATTATTGCTTTATTGTCCCTATTGTTACTTTTTCTTATTCTCTGCCCCAATTCAGGGTTTAAACACCTCATACATATGTCATGTTAATCATATGTTCAGATGTTTATATCCTCAGTTGCACATTGGACTATTTAAAATAGTCCAATTTGAGCAGATTTACATTGGTCTTAACCCTAACTTGGGCACTACCAACATGGTAATATTTTATGTACATTGCTGTTAATATGTACCCTTTCCCCTTGATTTCCTCTTTCTAAGAATAAGCATTACTTTCGAGAGTAACTGCCAATTCCTTCAACATTTCTCCTGAGTGTTCATATTCCCATTTTTAAAAAATCATTCAAAAATAAATTGTATTCTTTTCTACTAAATTCCTATTTTGGATGAACTCTTTTGCCTATCCTCTCTAAATACGTGTGCCAGAATTAACTGCAAGTTTCTAGTCCTGTTCTTTGAAGGACAGAGTGAGAAAGACTAGCACCATGTTTCTTTTATCTTTAAAGCTATGAAACTGTAAGATCACATGACAAGGCACATTAAGGTCTATCAGTAAGCTGCTGATTCTGCAAATAGTACAGTCTGCCTTTCCCCCTGTATCAGACACTATTAATTGGAGATATTAAAATAACTTGTTGGAAATAATTGTTTATTGGAGTTAGAAAAAAAGACTTTTTGTTTCTGGGTAAGCTATGCAAAATCTTGGCAGAGGGAACATTTTTTGTCCTTCCTAATTGAATATCTAGTAAGGACATTGCATGTACTGCCCCAGGGCTCTGAGCTCAGGTATGGGTGTTCAGGTAATAGCCAATTTTTTGAACTTTAGATTCATACTCTATCTCTAGGAGACTTTGTAGTCAAGAATTCTGAACTTGGCTTAGTGATGATTTTTCCTTCCAGTCACTAAGTATAGCTAACTGAAGACTAACTGCTTTCTTCACTTAGCAGGGGGAGCATTTCATAGAAGAAAACTGTGTGCAAAACTGAATGGTCGCTGTGAAGCAGAATGCCTTTCCTTTGAAGTAAAGATTGGGGGCTGTAGAGCTGAATTAACACCTCTTTGCTGCAAAAAGAAACAGAAACATTAAAAGCTAAGCACCAGCTACAAAAATTAAAAAGGGGAAGATACACTGGAAGGAGCTGTGATATCAGTGGGGGCAAATCTCTTGGGATCTTCTCTTTGACCTCCAAGATTTGGATAATCTGGAGCTCTGTCAGTCAACCCCAGGGCCGAACACGCCCCAGGCACACTGTTGACTGATCCCAAAGACAGAGCTTGGAAGACTCAACAGAGGAGGTTTGGACACTTTATCCCTCACTCCCTCCTTAGTGGCTGCGTGCCAGGATACAAGGGAGGGCAGCACCATGCCTAGAGCCGGGGATACATAGATAGGAACTGCAGTTGCTTTGGGACTGGTCAGCTCTCCCATTCCTCTAACTCTCCTTCCTGAAGAGTGACAATGAGACTGCACATCTAGTGCCCCTGCTGTTATGGATGCTACCCAAGGACCTGGCTCCTAGGTTGCGTGTCTCTGAAAGTTGCCAGGGACTGGCCCTCGCTCATCCCCCTGGACCATGCAAACACAGAGGTGATGATAAAGGAGCCTGCCAGCACTCCCTGTGCCTCTCTCCACTGGCTCAGAACAGAGTGAAGAGGCCGTGAGGTTCAGCTCCTCACCTCTCCCTGGAGAGGGTCAGACTGCTCACCTAATATCCCAACTCTGCCAAGTGTCTGGTTTCTATCTATCCTGTACCTGGGAAAGGCAATCATTAGTTCTCCAGGATCTTGGATGGGTATGTGGGTGCTTTTGGTGGCTTCTTCCCCCAGCTTGCTCCAGCAATAAAACCAAGACTGTGGCTTCTTTCTGGGTGGAGTTAGACCAAATGTCGCATGCTACAGCTTTTCCAGCTATTGCCTGGAGACCTGGCTTCTAACCCAACTGTCTCTGGGAGTTAATGGGCCTGGCAGTCACGAGTCCTCTGTGAGCTGAATGTGGTGGTGGTGGGGGGCAATCATCTCACTTCTTCCCTGTACTCACACTTTTAATAAAAACAAAGCCTCCATTTTCTCCTAAGGAGGTGGACCACCCATCTAGCCCCTCAACTTTCCTGGTTGCTACTTGAGAGATGGGCCTCCACCCATTTGTCCCTGGAATTCACTAGGTCCATGGGGACACTATGGCAAAGTTCAAAAGAGCTCCCATCCTGACAGGTCCGCAGGAGGTTGCGCTACTCCTCTCCTTGGCTCTAGGCACAACCAGGGGGCGATTAACTTCAGCTGCCAGCTTCCCCTGAGCAGAGAGGAAACTCGGCCATCACCTAGTACCCTAGTTTTTTCAACTGCTACTCAATGAACAAGTTCCCCTATGGGCAGGAGGGTCTTGTGTGCAAGCCAGGAAGCAAGAGAGCAGGGAGGGATCAGGTTATTCTTTTATAACAACCTGGCTCACAGGAACTCATTCTGTCCATAAACTCCATCCATCCTTCCCAAGGGTGGTCCCCTTATGACTACATCATCTCTTAATGGCCCCTCCACAGCAGTACCATTATATTGTGGGCCAGATATCCAGCATGGGAACCTTGAGGGGATGTACTCAAAAAGTTTCAAACTATAGAAGATGGCAGCAACTGGGGGTGTGTCAGTTTTGAAAGCCCCAGCAAACTCTCCTACAGGAAAATGAGACTGAGAAGACCACAGGGTAAGAATTGCCGCAGTCTGGCTGGGCACAAAATAACCGAGCCACCACACAGCCTTGTAGGTTCAAAACAGGAACTCCTTTATTCTCCGCACTCTGGTGAATGCCAGGCACGCAGCCTTCTCTCGGGACACACCACACCCCAACCAGAAATCCATCCTCAGGAAAATCACTCCTCTAGCACTTCCCCAACCAAAGGGAACTCTCTGGGAATCCCCTGGAGAACTCCAAAGTAGCAGGCCAAGGCGGACAGCAGGGGTCTAATATACAATTGAATACACAGCTTAACATAACCATTATCATTTCAATGGCTTGCTGGCATCACCTCTCAACCACTCTGTTCTGGCAAAAATGCCAGGTGTCATTCTGACTCGGCTGTGGCTGTCAGCATCTCCCTGCTTCTGTTTAATTAAACACCAAGCATGTGGCTTAGGGACTGTGCCTGTTAGGCTGTCCAGTACTACATATGGCCCTTACCTGTCATCGGATGAGCTGACCTCAAGGTGTCAGCCTCCTCTCTTAGGTTGGTACCACTGCAATTGGATCTTACCTGTCACTGACTACTGGTCCAGCATACAGCCACACTTGTGGATAGGCCTATGCACCAGTGGGGGGGGTGAGGTTCGTTGCCTCACCTCTGTTGGCCCCCAAATTTGGCCTTGGTTGCCAGTGAGGGGGTGAGGTTCTTTGCCTAACCTCTGTTGGCCCCCAAATTTTAGACCATCACTAGCAGAAGGGAGGAGGATACAGAAATGCCATGACACCAAGCCAATTCACGGCTCCTTTGGAAAAATTGTACCACTGGTGACACCATCAGCAAAGATACTCCAGTATTATCACTATTCGCTGCACCAACAGATAGTTCACACTGTATACAAGTGATACATATTCCAGGCACGTTCTGCAAGCAGTTCAAAGAGGAGGAATCTATCAATATTCCCATTTCCTCCCAAAGTAAATCAACTCCTTGATTGAGCATTACTTGTTGAGTTATTATTCATTGATGCATCAGTTTATACAGTTTACTGTGATAGCTATCGAAGAAGCTGTAGTTTGGTATTATCTTTGTCTTCACTGGCACTGGGATGAAGATAGGAATTCTGGCAAAGATGGTTAAAAAAATATGTAACATTCCAACAGGTACTAAGAAATCAATTTTCTGAAAAATTTACATTATCCTGAACAGAATTATTAAATATAATGAAAAGGAAAGGTGAAAGTAAACAAACAGGTTTGTTAACCTCCTTATTTGTTCACATATTAAAACAATCCTCAACAGCTGAAATTTACCCAATTTAAATTAAACCATTTAAATCATGTGAATAATAAAAATATTTGGATCCATTTTTTCATGAGCGCTTCTCATATATGACCTATGGACATACGCACATACAGACATATAACACAAAACACAAGTGTGCACACATAATATACAACACATAAGACAATAGTAAAGGCCTTGTAGCTTTACACAGGTGAAATCTCCATTGCAATGTTTAAAAACTCCACAGCGAAAAAATAAAACTGATCAGAAAAATGGTAACCTAGGTCTTAATGAGCTCAAAAAATAAACTAGAACTTTATGATGTGGGAAAAGGCAATAATAAAATAGATATTGAAAAAGGCAGCCTAGTTACCACCTGGGTTTGACTCTTATTTGGATATCCCATCCTTTTTCCTGTAACTTGCATAATGGGTCTGAAGGTATTCCCACAAGCAAGCCCCAAGGTTTTTTACATTTGAAATAGGCTTTAATGGTGTTCATTATTCATTAACCTCCAGGTGTGGGAGAACCACTGTTGCAGATGTAAGAATAGCCAAGCTGGAGCTCTGGATATCAGCTGTTATGGATTTGAGCCAAATCATCTTCTTTTTGGTCTGTAGAAATTGCTTTAGTTAGTCTCTCCGGAATCCAAATCAGCTGCTGTTCTCCCTGTGGAAAAACACAAACAGAACCCCTACTCCAGACAATCACTGGGTCAGGACCTTTCCATTGTCCTTTTAGAATATCCTTCCAAAGTACCTGAGCCTTATGTACATTTTTTGGACACATTTGCCTTTCCGAAGCACTAAGTCCCGATGAATCCAAATTTAAAAAGTTTAGAGTAAAAAGGGTTATTTTAAGTTTATCTTTGGGGGATATATTCCCCTTTCCAATTCCCTCTTTTTGCTTTAATAAGTACATTTTAATAGTTTGATGAGCTCTTTCAACTATGCCTTGTCCCTGTGGATTGTATGGGATTCCTGTTATATGAGTAATGCCAAATGATGAGCAAAATTGTTTAAAAGAGGTAGAAGTATAATCAGGGGCATTATCTGTTTTTAACTGCTTTGGAATGCCCACAGTGGCAAAATTTTGTAAGCAATGAGCTATAATATCTTTAGATTTTTCTCTGGCATGAAGGGAGCCCATCAAAAATCCGGAAGAAGTATCAACTGTAACATGCAAATATTTTAATTTTCCAAGTTGTAGCAAGTGTGTGACGTCCATCTGCCAAATATGGTTAGGTATCAGTCCTCTAGGATTGACTCCAAGATAAACTTGTGGTAAAGGTCAATCAATTTTGACATTGTTTTATTATTTGTCTGGCTTGTTCCTTAGTTATTTTAAAATGGTTTTGTAAAGTATTAGCATTGACATGGAACCTTTTATGAAAATTTATAGCTTCTTCTATTGTGGAGAAAATATGTATGCCATGTGTAGATTTATCTGCTAAATCATTGCCCAAACTAAGGGCTCCAGAGTGGGTGGCCTGGGCTGTGGTGCCGGCGCCGCCTCGTCTTCCCGGTTTCCTTTCCCAGCGCGCAGGGTAATTTTTCCTGTGTTGCTTATAAGACTTGCTTTACACCTTTTGAATTATACAGTGTTACTAGAGGTTTTATAGGTTCATATTAATAAAAGCACCATGGAGTTTTATGAGTCAACATATTTTATTGTCCTTATTCCTTCAATAGTTATTACTGTAATTTTTCTCTTCTTCTGGCTTTTCATGAAAGAAACATTATATGATGAAGTTCTTGCAAAACAGAAAAGAGAACAAAAGCTTATTCCTACAAAAACAGATAAAAAGAAGGCAGAAAAGAAAAAAATATCAAAAAGAAAGAAATCCAGAATGGAAATCTCCATGAATCTGATTCAGAAAGTGTACCTCGAGACTAAATTTTCTGATGCTTTGGCTGTAGAAGATGAGCAAGTTGTACCTGTTCCATTGAATGTGGTTGAAACTTCAAGTATTGTTAGGGAAAGAAAGAAGGAAAAGAAACAAAAAACTTTACTTGAAGAGCAAGTCATCAAAGAAAGTGATGTATCAAAGGTGCCTGGCAAAAATGCCATGCGTCATTCCAACTCAGCTATGGCTCTCAGCAAGAATGACGTTTTAAAGTAGAGATTCAGATAGTAGATGATTTATGGTTGAATTAAAAGTAAGTACATATAAAATGATGAATATTAAGAAGAAAATAGCACCAGGGCAAACATCAAACTGGGAAGGATAGAGCTAAGTAGGCCATCTGTGAGTGGCCCCGCAACCATGACAATGTCGCCCCTGAATACTGACCTATGCGGGGTATTGAGGGATAAGGGTGGAAAGCATGCTTGTATACTCGTGGCAGTAATGTTCGCTAAAAGAGAATGAAATCCTAATTGCTCATGTTGACAAATGAATCTGTCTGGTTTAAAATGGAAAAATCAAGGCACAACATTATTGTAGTCAACTATTTTGCTGCTGTGACTAAAGGACTCAACCAGAACATCTGTAAGGAGGAAAAGTTCACTTTAGGACTCTCGGTCCCAGTGGTCTCCATCCATGGACAGCAGCTTCATTCCTCAGAGCTCTAGGGGAGGCAGGAACAACATGGAGGAAGGGTGTTGCAGAGGGAAATGGCCCACCTGGTGGTCAGGAAGCAGAGAGAGAGACTCCACTGGCCAGATAAGCATGTACACCACAAAGCCATGCCCCAATGCCCACCTCCTCCAGCACACTCTGCTACTTCAGTTTCCACTCTTTTAATCCCTGTCCGGGGATTCAATCAGGGATTGGGTTAAGGCTCTTACAACCCAATTATTTCTCCTCTGAACCTTCTTGCACATGAGCTTTAGGGGGACACCACATCTGAACCATAACAAACGTTATTATACGGAAACTTAAGAACTCAGTAAGTACGAATCAGTGAAAAATCACACTTTCTTCTGAAGTAAACGAGGAGGATCTCAGGTAAGTTTGAACCCTTACTCTTTCCTCTTTAAACCATTAAGATCCACTCTCCTTAGAGGGCCTCTGTCTCCCAAAGTCGCTGAGCAGTGGAAGGTATCTCTAGTCCCACCTTTCACTCAGCTCCGAGGATAAGCACACCTGTTCTTTCTGCTGTAGAGCAACATGTATGGGTAGGGTGTGCCTACAGTTGTAGCCACTTGAGAGGCTGAGGCAGGAGAGTGCTAGCGTCCAGGACTTCAGGGCCAGCCTAAGCAACATGGACAGACACCCTGTGTTAGCCAGCTGTCTCATCTCTGTGGCCAAAAGACCTAATGAGAACAACTTTAGAGGAGGAAAATTATTTGGAGCTCACAGTTTCAGAGGTCTCAGTCCACAGACAGCTGACTCCATTGACCTGGGCCCGAGGGTGAGCAGAACATCCTGGTGGCAGGGTGTGAAGGAAAGCAGCTCAGGATATGGCGATTAGGAAGCAGACACAGAACTCCACTCACAACCCAAAGGCACGCCCAAGACACACCTCTTTAGGCCACACCCTGCCTGGCTTCAGTTTCACCCAGTTAATACCTACCATGGGATTAAGGCACTGGTTAGGTCAAAATTCTCATAATCTGCACATTTCACCACTAAATGTTCTTGTATTGTCTTACACACGAGCTTTTGGAGGTCACCTCATATCTAAACCATAATGCTCTCTCTGAAAATCAATCAGCTGTTCTATGTTACTTCACCATAGGGATACATTCTTAGAGATGCATCATTAATTGGTTTTAGCATTGTGCAAGTGTGACATGACTGTCCAAAGCCAAATTAGAGACCTATCTGGTGGCTCTACCAGGAGTCCACACCTGCCGTACTGTGTCCCCAGTTGGTTCTGGTGCCTGCTGGGAACAGAGCTTGTTCTAGTTCTGGGGACTTCTAGGACTGCCCCCTTTTCAGAAGAGCTCATGTCCTACTGGGATTCATCTACAGGGACTGTGTGAAATCATTCTGGGCAGCTGTAGGGAGTCCTAATGTAGACGTCTGACTGGAGACTTTCTCACATGGGTGCTATTCATGTGCTTTCTCTCTGGCGTGAGGCCCTCCTGTCCTAAGGATGAAATGTTGAGCCAAGGCTCTTGGGGAGTTTCCAAGGAAAATTGTCCACAAGGTGGTAGAATCACAGAACCAGGAACGTAGGAAGGGTTTAACAACAGGTTGCCCATGAGGTGCAGTGCCTCCCAGGAGGCCACCTTTCAGAGTCAGCAGCCTGGGGCAATAATATGTCTAGTCTGCCCAGAGGGAGAGAGCAGCCTAGGCCTAACATGCAGCACCATCTGTGAGCAGTGGATGGAATTCTACTGAAAATTTCACTTCATTTTTCTGATGCTCACTGATGATTTCTTTTGCCTCCTCCATTTTGATATTGGAATCCTCTAATAATTTTTCATTTTAGCTATTAAAAGTCTCCATTCCAGAATTTTTGTTTTATTCCATTTTTATACTTTATATCTTAATTTTTTAAAATTGAAATTCTCCACTTTACAAAACATTTTTCTGGCTTTCCTTTAGTTTTTAGGCCATGGTTTCTTCAAGTTGTCTGGGCATAATTGAGACAGTTTTTAAAAGCCTTAGTCTACTGCTAAGTGAAAACATTATTCAGTGACACTTTTCAAAGTTCCTGGAGAGCTAGGCTGAAGTCCCTGGCTCTGGGGGCCATTAAGCTAGGTTCTCCTAGCTGTCCCAGAAGACTAATTGAAGAATCCAGCCATGGTGAAAGTAGGAAAAGGACCTTCATCAGTTCACCCAGAGCAGGGAGATGGGGGGCTTACTTCCTGAGCCTTGCCTTGGGGTGCTGACGGTGAGCTCCTGGAGTGTAGACAAGGGGAGCAGAAAATAACAGTCAGGCAGTCTTGGGCCAATGGTGGATGGCTTGGTGGTTATCTTGGGAGTGGACTGCCGCCTGGTGGTAGTATGGACTCATCACAGGGTGTTTATCCATCAGACCTCTTCCTGGAATCCAGGGGTTGCCTGAAGGAATGACTCAGAGCAGTTAGAGTAAAAGCCTTTAAGTCTTTGCCATGTTTTCACATACTTCTTCTTAAATGTATGTATTAATGGGTTCTGTGTGATTGTACTATACACGCACATGGTGTGCCCACATCAAATCCAAACCCCTTCCCACCATCTTCCACACACCCTTATATAACTAATAATCACTGGTCTTTCTATAAAGGAAAAGCTCAGAACTTGAAAAGAGAACATGAAGTACCATTTCAGGATCATATAACTTAACATAATGTCCTACAGATCACACTTTTTGCTCTGTATGACAGCTCTTTTTCCTTCTCTATGGCTGAATACTACACCACTGTATATATGCATCATATTTTCTGTATCCAGTCCTCTGTTGGTGGGAACTGGGCTGATCTCTTGTCTTAGCTAGTGGGATTGAGGTGCTATAAACATGGATGTTCAGGTATCTTGCTGATGTGTTGATGAGTATTACTATGGATTCATGCCCAACCTGGGGGGGTGGGTATCCAGATCACATGGGATATCTATTTTCATCTATTTGAGGGAACTCCATAATGTTTGGCATAATGGTTTAATTAATTTATATTCCCACCAAAAGTGAATAAAAGTCTCATTTTCTCCACATCCTCAGGGAGGAACAACCTACAGAATGTGAGAAAATATTGAACAACACTTCATCTGACTGTGTTAATATTCAGAGTATATGAGAAAACAGAAAATCTTAATAACCACAAAACCACAAACTTTATTGTATAAAAATGTATGGATGACATGTATAAACACTTTCCAAAAGAAGACATAAAAATGACCAAAAAATGCATGAAAAAAAATGCTTAATATCATCAGTTGTCAGTTACATGCAAATTAAACTCACAATGTAATACCCTCTTGCTCCATTAGAATGGCTCTTCTCTAAGAAAAAGATAGAAATACAAGCAAGGATGTGGAGGTTGCTCATCCTTCAAGTCAAAGCTGAGAGTTGTGAGGCCACTGGTGCTGTGTTTAGAAGATACATTTTATTTCCTTAAAATATATTTTTAGATGTTGGTGGACCTTTATTTTTTTTTATTTATGTGCAGTGCTGGGGATCAAACCCAGTGCCTCACACATGCCAGGCAAGTGCTCTACCGTGGAGCCACAACCCCAACCCTAGCAGACACATTTTCTTCTTAACAGATCTCAAACTCTTGAAGTCTCTATTGTGTATGGGAGCAGGTGGAGAAGTGTTCACCAGGCCTGGGGAATCAGGGAAGTTGGATGTCAGGGATTGGTGGTGGATCAGAACCGTGTGAGTCTCTGGCCATTGAAATTGGTTTTATTTTTGCATGACTTTTACAGTGGGTGTTATACCAATACCAAAACCCTCAAATAACTCTCAGGCCACACATTGCCATTCCAATTAAGCCTTTATTGCTGTCCAGAGGTGAACACTCTACTCTCTAAATGTGAGATAGTCAGAGTGGTGCCTCATATTTAAGCCAAAAAAACCACAAAAGGGATTTTAGGGGGTCTAGCCAATGCAAGCCAGCCAAGTTACAGAAGCGGGAGATTGAAGTCAGGTGGTAGGAGGCTTAGCCAATCAGAATAAGCCCAGTTACCCCAGTTACTGAAACAGAGCCCAGGTAGGTAGTTCCATGGTTTTGAGGGTTTCTACAACAAAAGGGAACAAAAAACAAAAAACAACTTGCCCCAGTCATGACCTTTCTACATGTCATGACTGTTTCACAAAATGGAGTCACTAGAGTCAAGACTTCTGCCTCATCACAGTGGAAATTAGTAAGTGAAAACTCTTTGTGGATTGAAGGCACAAATTCCATTTTGATTTGCCATTTGCAAGGGGGACTGAAACATAGGTTTGAAACCAACTTCTGGGACTCCACAGGTCCAGCATCTGCACTGTGAGGGTGGAGAGATGAGGCTCTGCTTTAACACAACAAAATCACTCCCATTTTGTATGTAGCTTATTTCACTAAATACAATGTCCTCTAGTTCCACCCAGGTGACAACAATAATGTTTCTATGTCTTGAAATAGAAAGAAGACATTGTTTGTATATTCTCACCAAAATGAAATGATAGACGTTTGAAGCAGTAGACATCCATAATACGTACAAGTATCAAAACATTGCAAAGTACACTATAGGTAGAAACAATTATCATATCTCAATTAAAACAAGATAAAAGGGTACACAGTTACAGCTTGCATATGAGTTCCTTTTGAAATTTACATTTAGTTTGCTCTGTTTCACAAGTGAAATAATTTACAAATTCAAATGCCTTTGAAAAAAGTGTCTCAGATCCAACAATCTAATGAACACATTAATTGTACAAATGTTGCATTTTTCCACTGGTTTATCTCTGATCTCAGAATTATCTGAAAATTATATAAGTTTGAAATATATGACATATTTTATCTAGCTTTTTTTAAAAAAATATTTGACATTTTTATTTTAGGCTGCAAAAACAAGCAAACAAACAACAAAAAAAAACTTGAAATAGGCTCATCACATGATGTAGATTCATCCTTTCCAGGAAAGCAGAAGGGAGATCAGTGCAGGTTATCCTCAAGGCACATACATCTTGCTTCACTGTTGCTTGCATTCTGCTGGGTTTTGATCCTTTTTGAGTCATAGTCTGGATTATTTTCCTCATCTCCTTCGTCTTCCCCTTCCTCATCCGCTTCTTCACCTTCTTCACCATAATCATCATCATCATCTTCAATAGCTTCTCCAGTGAAGTAGAAAACTGATGTTGGGATTATATGCTCACGTAAAAAGTGACCAATTTCAAAGTCTACAGCAAGAATAGCTTCAGCAGCATCATCCAGATCTCCACTGTCAGGAACTTCAGGAGGGGCAAAAAAATTAAAGAAAGAATCATTAGAAACTGTTTTAGTACAGTACAAACTGTCCCATGTCTCTTGTGTTTCTGCTTCTTCTTAATAGTTTTCAAAGTGACAGTCTTTCATTTTCCCCAATCTATCTGGCACCCTGTGCAACCCATAATTTTGGGTCCATCAAAAGAAAAGGGAGCAGGGTTATCTCATCGAGGGAAAAGACCAAGTCACAAGTCATGGCACTACCGCCCCAGACTACAGTGGTCTTTCAGATCCCCATGGTGCTTCAGGACTTAAAGTGTGGCATCAGTGTGACCCCATCACACCCATGGTGGAAACTGCAGTAGCTCCAGTGGCAATGGTTTGGAGCCCTAGAAGCTATGGCTCCACCCATCACTTTTGCACTCCAGTTAATTCTAATTAATGCAAGATGTACCTTAATACTCAACGGTGACCTGGATCCCCAAATATGCATGCATACTAAAATTGAATTGGTACAGAGAAGAATAGGTGACACACAAATTCATGAAGCATTTCACATTTATTCAATGGATCAATGGATAAAGAAGTCAGACTGCATTTCCAGTGGATGAGAAAATGGACCACACAATGGAATGCTATTCATCTAAAAAATAATGATATGCTATCAATTTAACATGGATGAACCTGGAAGACATTGTGTTAAAAGAAATAAGCCAGGCATGGAAAGACAAATGCATCATGAGCTCATGTGATATAAAAACATTCATATCATAGAAATTGAGAATAGAATATTAGTTATTAATGGCTGGGAGGATAGGAAGAGATTGGTCAATGGATACAATGTTACAGTCAAGTAGGAGGAACAAGTTCTGATGTCTTATTGTATAATTGGGTGATTATAGTTAATGATAATGTATCATCTATTTCAAAATAGCTAGAAGAAGGGCTGGGGCTGGGGCTCAGCGGTAGAGCGCTCGCCTAAGACAAAATAGCTAGAAGAGAGGATTTTAATTTTTAATTTCTCTCATCACAAAGAAATGATTAAATGTTTAAAGTGATGGATAAGCTAATTACCCTAATTTGATCATAACACAGTTTTATACATGTTTCAAAATATCACATAGTATTTCATAGATATCTACAACAATTGTGTCAGTCAAAAATAAAACTTTAACATAGGAAAAAAAAAGAAAAGGGATCAGAATCATCTGGTTCTGACCTTATCCTGTATGTCTTTGTCAACACTTCAGTTGTGAAATATTCATTGGGTTCAAAGTGAAATTCTAAGATAAAACTCAGGCTGGCCAGCATCTGAGAACTTTACTTTAATATCTTTCAAGTGCTTCAGAGTAGTTCATCATGTTCCTGAACCATGTCACGGAGCAAGTCAATGTTCTTAAAAACAGTCCACCAAAATTCAGGAATTCCTTTATGGTCTTCTTTTTCTTCATCTTTTTTCTCGTCTTCTAGTTTGATCTTTTCTTTCAGCTCCTCTGAAATTTCCTCTTCTTCATCTGGTTTCCATTCAGATTCTTCTTCTGGAGGTTCATAAATTGCATTAATGATCTCAAATCGCTTATCAAACAGAGGCTGACAGAGAACAGCATACTTCCTTTCAAGATCATGAACTTCCTCATAGAATTTGGCTTCTATCTGTGCACATTTAACTTGAAGGTTTTTGAGAGCACTCACTCATCTTTTGACCACCCTAGGCAAGCTTTCAGTGTATCCTGTTGGAGTTTCTACCAGACCATCAAGTCTTTCTTGAAGAGCTGCAAGAATCTGAGGATTTTGCATCATCTGAACAGTCAGTTGATGCGCTTTGATTTTTGTTTTTTCACCAGTTTCTTCTACTACTTCTTCAACATCATCCAAATCTTGATCAAGTCCACACTGTTCTTTGTTGTCCATGTCTGCCACATTGAAGGACCTTCAAATATCGGCAGCTAGACTGGGGAGCCAGAGGTTGGAGCTGCACAGGAGTGACTCAGGGAGGCAGCAGAAATGGGAGGAGCAGGAGGCAACCTAGCTTTTTGTTTTCTATTCTAATCTACCAGACCCACAATGTCCTGGCAGCTCTGCTCCTACATATTTTTCACTGATACATTTTTTTTAAAAAAAGGGTTGCCTGGGGCAGGGGTCAGAGAAGGGAAGAGGCCTAGCCAGAAGGCCTGACCAACAGGCATGAAGGACAGAGGCTGGGAAGCCCAGGGCTCCTGCAGGGCTCAGAACATTTGGAGCTGTGTGAGTGGGCAAGGCACCATGTTCTGCCTCCAAGATCATCATTAACTTTGCCAGGGAACTCAGGGGCCTCAGAATGATTCTGAAGACCCAAATATAAATGGTAGTTGCACCTCTAATCTGAAGTCTTCTCCCTCTCCAGCCATTTCAGGAGTTCGCCTCCATGTGTATCGGTGTGTGTGTGTATCTGTGTGTATGTGTGTGTATGTGTATGTGTGTATCTGTGTGTGTGTTTGTGTGTGTGTGTGTGTGAGCCTTCATCTTGGTGTGTATGCACATGGGTAATCCTTGTACTGGATTGCTAGAACACAATTACTGTCCTCTTGCCCTGCTTGTTCTTCTTCTTGGTGGCTCTGGCCTTTCCTGCAACACACGGGAGTTGGCCAGTGTTCACCAACTCCTCACCTACTCTGTACTTGTTATCCTTGCTCTGCTTGTATTTTTCCTGCTTATCGTCTATGCTCTGGCTTCCTCTGTGTTTTGACTGGTGAATTATGATGACACTGGGAGGCAGAGTGAATTCCACTTTCCTGAGGTTGAATTCAGACTTTGGTCGGTTCTGTTCTTGGAGAAATTTCCACTGATCCAAGGTGATTTCCCCAGTAGCTGTATCCACCAAGTGCTCTTCTGGCTCTACTGCTTTGCTATAGGAGTCTCCTTGGAGCTCTCCTTGGGTGGCTCCAAAGATTGTGTCCTCAATCCCAAGAGCTATTGTTTCCTGCCTAGTGACACACTCCCATGGTCACTTTCAAGTTCATTCTTCTGGACATAAAAGAGGACATAGGCACGCTGACTCAGGACACAAGTAATGTCATAGGCCACTACCTTAGCATCGTCCATTTTGTACCACTGGCCATTGCCAGCTTTTATGTAACAATAGTAATGTCTACTGTGACAACTCACCCTGGTATGGACCAGCACAGCATAGAGGGCGTACACCAGTGGGCCTCTGCCCTCCTGAGACATGTATGGCTGCATGTCAAGACACTCAGGATAGCGCACGTGCTTAGCAATTTTTTCCCCTGTGAGATCCGAGAACCGTTTCAATACAAGCATAAGAACGTTTGGTGCCTTCTGCAGGGTCAGGGTCTTGCAGGCTGGCCTCTTCTTCTGACAAACACCACACTGGTAGGCGTTCTCCCCTTCCAGCCACTCAGGCTTCACCAAGTGCTCCAGTGCATGCTGCACACTGGGAGCTGCCATGATGTCTAGCATAATGTCCAAGTAGGGGTCAAAAGTGTCTGAAAGGCCACAGCAGTGGAGACACTTGATTTTCAATGTCCAGCACCCTCCAAATATTTGGCACAAGATAGTGGGGTCCTCAAAGTGAGCACCTGGCTGCTTGTGCCCACGCAGACATGTTTTCTGCATGGCATGGAGAGTGAAGAGCAGAAATTCATGGGCATCTTCCTGCCGGGAAGTGTGGAAGCCGTCAACCAAAGCAGGCAGGGGCTGAATGACGTCCCCAGGGTGGCGGAGAGCCCGTGTCACGTGGGCTTGCATCACACACAGCATGCAGACCCTGTGACGAGGACAGTGCTGGCAGTGCTCCTGGGACAGCATGTAGTTGGCCCGGGGAGGTGTGTATGTCAGGCACTGCAGGGCTGCATTCACGTAGCAAGTGTTTCCCATGTTCTGCAGCCCAGCACCAGCTGCGGACGGTCTCTGCCAGTTCAGACAAAGTTTCCCTCTAGGAGCCAGCAGTGGCCCCACAGGAGCTGAATTCTTATTTAAGTGTGCATCAGGGCAAGGTGACAATGATGACTCTGCAGGTAGAGAAGGACCCAAATGGACTTTAGCATCAGCTGCATTTGATGAACATTCAGGTTTTATACAGTCATGAAACTGAGACTCACCTCCACAGTGGAGTGAAGCTGCCTCCATGTCTCCAGGAGCAGTGACCACCAGGTTTCCCTGCTGAATCTCGAGAGCAGAGAGCTTCTCCTTTGGAGCCGGGCTTCAAATGACAGCCCGGTCCATGTTTTCAGCCTTTTATAGCTCAGCCTCCTGACCACACCCACTAACTTCCTAAGAGATCCACCAATCACCTGCAAGCACTTAATAGGATTAGGGATTTGGGTGTGGTCAGTTCACTTCCTGGATCCCAGGAGCATTTTTATAAGCACATTTCATAAGCATTTTGAGGTGTGCACAATTTCATATTGGTAATATCTCAGAGATAGTGAAGTTTTTACTTATTAAAATGTTTTTTTTTTAATTTTTAAACCACTTTCCTGAGGAAAATATACATTTCAATTCCTTCTCAATGAATCAAGTCATGCTGGACTTGTCCTGACACATTTTCATGATGGTTTTGAATTCAAAAGGAAGTCCTTTAGGAATATGCCTGCTTGTCTTTGGAAGAAATATCAACAAAGCAGGGAATACCAGTTAGAATAAGTTTTCTATTACGTTCATGATAATGTTTCTTCCAGTACTCATGTATCATATGTACAGACTTCTCCACCCAAATGCCAGCACTCATATAGGATCATAAATAGTTTAAATAAGATTAATGGATGAAGGTGTTCATTCTCTGGTTCCTTACCTCTGTCAAATTGCATTCCTCAGTGGAATGATCTGGAACATAGTTTGAAATGTATTTGTCTACCTCTGTTGGCTTATAAAATGGACAGCCTTCTGTGTGTGCAGCTTGTGGAGGGCTCCTGAAGGAAAGCATGGAACCCACCTCTCCACCCAGGGTGGGGACCAAGTATTGACAGATATAATCAAAATCTGGAAACCAGAGAAGAATTTCAAAGAACAGATTGCAAAATAATTTCTCAGAATACCACCAATGGTTTATTCATCTCTATATTTGAGTCTTTAACAAAACTTCTAGAAAATTATGTACATGTGAGGAGTCCACCACCAGTTTTCAAAAAAAAATCATCATTTTCAAGTCACAAGTTATTTATTCCAAACTCTAGAGGGGAAGAGAAAGACATGGACTTTTAAAGGAAAAACTGAAATCATATCATTCATCTTACAACTATGTATTTCTTACAAACACTTGAACCACTCAATTGTATTTCTTTTAACAAATGCATCTTTAAGTGTAGAGACATAAAAATCATCCTTCAGACCACAGTAACCCAAATTCATAGAAACTCAATATTATCTTTCATTTCTTATCTACTAAGTGCCTGAGAATCATTTAAGTGTTGTTTTTGTGAACCTGTATATAAACAAGTATTAGCTCAGAAAGGTTTACACAGATGTCCAGGTAAGTAACATTGATCCAGGATCCAATGATTTCCAAATCAGATACATGGAATACAGAACTGTGATGCAAATGTGTGAGTCATTTTTTAACAGGAATGTCCACAGGGATTAGGTTGATTGCATTAGACAAGGCATCTGATCCCATGGCCCCAGGGCAGTATCCAATGTCCCTCCCTTTTCTCTGACATCTAGGAAGCTGACTCTGCTCCTGGGGTGTTTGCCCAGCAGCCACCTTCCTGACAACCTGCTGACAGACCAGAGGTGGACAGATGGACCTCAGGTTGGATTCCCTTCCCAATGAGTTCTTCAGATTATGGCTGGGGAAAAGAGTAGAGGAGAAACAGGAAATGATGGAGGTGGAGGTCCTTGGGTAAGCCTAACTTCATTGTAAACAGAGGGTGTTTGCATTTAGAAAGATTATATTAATCATTCAACATTTTAATGACTGCAGGAAGATTCAAATTTCAGAGGAAACATACTCCACCATTCTGAGTTCTATGGGCAGGTGGAGGAGTCCTATGGAAACTGGTCATTTTTGCCATGGGCATTTCAAACTGTAAATTGAACAAATTAATGGGCTTCAACCTGGTAGTTCCATCCATGCACATGTCAAGCCTTCCCCTGTTCATCTACCCTTCTACCCATTTCCCCTCCCCTCTGTCTTCAATTTCCATCTCTCACCCTGGCCACACCCTTTCCAGTCCTAGAGGATCCCTCTTCTGCCTTTGGGTCATCTGTTTCCTTCAGTTTCCACACATGAGAGAAAACACTGGAGCCTAGGATGTCGCATCTTCCAGTTGCAGGCAAGCTCTTAACAATGACAGGATTTCCTTCCTAATGGCTGATATGAGTGGTTAGTTTACTTTTTGCTTTTTCTCTTGTGCCCTCCTCAGTTTGGGTAAATATAAAGGTGAATGTTGGCTCCACAGAATAGGTTTCTAAAAGTCCCCCCCTTTCAATTGCACAGAAGCATTTTGAGAAGCATTTTTGTTTTTAGAACCTCTTTAAAATTTACTAAAACTCAGCAGTGATCCTATCTACCCATGGATGTTCCTTGGGAGAATCTTTACAACAACTGGTTCAATTCCATTCTTGTTTTTTCAATATATACTGAGGTCAATTTTGAAAGGTTATGTTGTGCCCAGAAATTTGTCCATTTCCTCAAGATTTTCAAATTTATTTTATATACATATATTAAAGAATTCCTCATGATTCAGGACTCTCTGAGTTTCTGTGGTGTCAGTTGCAATGTCTCCTGTCATCTCTAATCTATTCAGGTCACCTGCCTCTCCCCTGTTATTTTTGTTGATATTCTCTGGTTCCTCTAGCAAAAGGTTTTTCGACTTTATTTATTATTTCATCACAACAGTTCTTTGTGTCATTGTTCTTGTATGTTCACTTCTTTTCTTTTGTGATATTTATTATTTCATTTGTACTACTGTGTTGGATTTGGGTGTTTCCTTAGGCTGTTTATTGGAGATTACACACACACACACACACACACACACACACACACACACGTATATATATATATAACTAGGCACTCACTGCTAGAAGCTTCCCTTTTAGTGCTCCCCATTGTGGCATCCCACAAGTTTTGCTATATTATAATCCCATTTCCATTAGTTTAGCAACATTTTTTTTTTAAATTTCTCCCCTTCACTTTTCAAAGATTTAGTGTTTCTTGAAAAGAAATATAGAATCATCTGGCAAAGGGACATCACATTGTGGGTAACAGACTTGACTCTGTGGTCATGAGTTCTGCTCAGTGTACAGGGGAATAGTATTTGTTTCTCTATGAATATGATATTTTTTCTATTCTTTTCCTTGTAATTCAGAAAATTCTAAAAGCAAGCCCCTGAGGAAGGCAGACCTGACTCCAAGGAGATGAGACAGTGGACGGGTCATTCCCCACAGCCTCAGCCACACAGACCCATCAAACCCAGAATGTGAAAGGCAGCAGTGGGTCTCAGGGCTCCCCCACCAGAGGAGGAGGACCCCAGGTAAGTGGAGGCCTGGGTATGTGGATAGCCAGGGGGTGACATGGATCAATGAGCCTGGGTTAGATCCTGCATGCTTCTGTCTCAGTAACTGAATTGTTCATCCCAGTCCCCTGAGGGCCTAGACTGGGAACTCCTCACCAGGCCAACTGGTCTGTTGAGATGCTGCCAGAGTCCACTGTACCTCCAAATAAGTATCATATCCAGTCAGGATGTTGTGCATTTGTTGAAACCTGAATCCATATCCTCTCTTTCAGGATCTCCAGTTCTTCCTACTAGTGCCCCTGTCAAATCTGTGCTTTGGGAATGACCCTACAATCTCAAATAGCATAGTAATAAATAGGCCCCCCATCTGAATCCCTCCTAAAAATGCAGTACTGAACTCAGACTAGAAAATCTGTCCTTTCTTGGTAATGGAGCCATGGCTGTGGTTCTGCTGATATACAGAGAATTTCATTTTCCACCCACAGGTGAAGGACAAGAACTGTGGGATTTTTGGACACAGAGCCAGGATCAGAAGATGCCCAATGAAGTGCTGGGATGGGGCACTTTCCCCACAACCCTTGGGCCCAAAGGAGAAAGAGAACCAGGAACCAAAAAGCCTGCAAATCTCCAGAACACAGGGGACTTTAATCAGCCTGTGGGCAGAAGGATCCATGCAAAGGTGAGCGTTGGAAGTGTGGTAGTCTCCCTCCAGCATTGCAGCCCAAGCTAGCTGTCTCTCCTTCTCCACACCACTGCACTTCCATCTCCAGGCAATTACAGAAAAACTAGAAAAACAGTCAAGAGGTCTAGGGTTGTGGCTCAGCTGTAGAGGGCTTGCCTAGCATGTGCGAAGCCCTGGGTTAAATCCTCAGCACCATGTAAAAATAAATAAATAAAATAAAGGTATTGTGTCCAACTACAACAAAAAAAATGAATATTTAAAAAAATAATAGACAAGAACTCCATACAAGAAAGCCAAGCCCAGGAACTCATTTTTTCTCATGTCAATCAGTAATGGGGAGGGGTCAGAGCACCTGTAGGTGATTGGCACATCACAGACACAAAAGGAATGAAGAATATATGAAACTGCTTAGATGGACCATGAGAAGAGCTGCCTGAGGTTAGTGATAGGGTGTGATGTGAGCGAAAGCACAGACCTAGCAAAGGTCACAAGGCTTCAATATGTGTATCACCAAGCACTTAATGGGACCAGGATATTATACTCTGCTTTTCCACTTGGATACATATAATTGCCACTGTTTGTTCTGCAGGGAAGAGGAGCAACAGAAGAAGGCTCTACTCCAGAAATCTTCCAAGAGACCCCAGGGGAAGCAGCCGCCTAATTGGGAGGAAGTGGCAGAGTCCTGATCCTGTCTAAAGGTGAGTCTCCTCCAGGTGCCCTGCTCCTTTTCCCCTCTGGGCAGCACTTATTTACTTCACTTCCATGTCTCTTCTGCATGGGAGATCTGTTCTAATCTGATCTGGACAATGTGACTGTGGTTTGTGTATTTTTCAGATGTGGCATTTCCAGTGCTTTGTAAGAGGACTTGCATGTCTCTCAGTAACATGGCAGGTGGGTACGGTTGAATCAAATCACTCCACAAGACCAAGTCCTACTGCAGGAGATTATTTACAGTGGGTAAGACCCTCAACTTGTCTCCAAAACTCTTCAGCCATCAGAGTGCCCTCAAAATCACACTAGCCAATTACACTCTGTGGGAGTGAGACACTCCATGGAAGGGAAGACCATGCTCATCATACACATATTCACTAAGAGAGCACTCTTGTCCTGAGGAGGCAAAGACACAGGGAATAGGCTGCACTTAGTGAATAGATGCCTTGCCAGCTGTGGAGTGGGTGAATCTGCTGAGACCACCAACTGCTGGAAACAGACACAAAGACATTGACTCTGTGAATTATGGGAACGTAAATTGACCTTTACTTTGGCACTCAGTAAATCAGCATGTAAAGGGTCTTACATGAAGTCAATTCTAGGAAAACCTGAGTTGATATGCATGTGTCTATAGTGAGCTGTAATAGAAGTGTAGGATTAAATTAATCCTTGTGGTCCCAGTGACTACCCTGGGGGATGTCTGGATGATCTCTGGGATCTCTGTCTTCTCAGCAGTACACTGACCTGAGAACATACCCCTTGACCCTGGAGTATGTCAGTGGAATCCAGTTTGAACAAAATATACTACATGAATTTATCTTTCTCTATAGTGTGTGTTTACACATGTCACAAAGCAGTAGCACATTAGCAAGAACATTTCTCACACAGATGACTTTCTCATGGTTTATCTCCAGTGTGGTGTCTTTGAAGCTGTCAGCAGCAATAAGATCAAATGAAGCCTTTCCCACACAATGACATCCATATGGTTTTTCTTTAGCATGAGTTCTTTCATGCTGTGTAGGACTAGAATATCAACTGCAGGCTTTCCCACACAGGTAACATTCATGTGGTTTTTCCTCAGTATGGATTTTCTCATGCTTTATAGAAATAGAAATTTAACTGAAGGTTTTCCCACACATGTAACATTCATATGCTTTCTCTCCAGTGTGAGCTCTCTCATGTTTTCTAGGAGAAAAAGGACTAGATTTGAATGAGGCTTTCCAACATATGACACATTCATTTATTTTTTCTCTCCTGCTGTCTAGGACTGGAAGATTTTTATGTTGTTTATGCAAATGTTTCTTTCTCCAAACTTTAAACAATTTTTGTCAAAATCCATATCTTAGTTAGGTATTGCAGTACATGCCTATAATCCAAGTGAATCAGGAGGCCGAGGCAGGACGATCCCACATTCAAAGCCAGCCACAGCAACTTTGTGAGGCCCTAAGCAACTTACTGAGACTCTGTCTCAAATGAAAAATAAAAATGAGTGGGAATTTGGCTCTGTGGTTAAGTACCCTTGGATTCAATCCCAAACTTACAAACAAACAACAAACAACAAACAAATCCATATGTCAAGCAAGTCTTGTGAGAACTGCAAACATGACTTGATACAGAGCCTCATGTTGGAGACTTTGGTGATAGATGCAGTTTGGGACATCTGTGGGTGCTGTAGTATGACCACTTGGACCCACCCCCAATGTTTTACCCAGAAAAAGTCATTTCTATTTCTACTGCCCATGTGCATATCAATACCCAAGAATGCCAAATTGAAAGTGAAGAAACAAAATGTTCCAAAAGCACAGTGTGAGGAATGAACTCAAACACCATGCTGGGGTGTTGAAAATCCATTGGTAGGAGACCCCCTCAACTTGATAAGGTACACATTTCATAGTTGCAGGCTTTTCACCATGGGGTAACTAGAGTGACTTACATGGTAGAGTCCTTGCAGGAGGGAACAGAATCACCACAGACAGCAGTTTGCTTTGGCCTGCAGCACCACATCCAAAAATAAGATACACTGAAGGCTTTCCTGCCCACATGACATCCATGTGGTTTCTCTGCAGTGCAAGCCCCATGATGCTGTCTAGGACTAGAAGATTGACTCAGGCTTTCCTAGGCATGTGACATTCATTTTGTTTCTCCCCACTGTGAACTTTCTCTAGCTGTCTAGAATGAGAAGATAGACTGAAGCCTTTTCCATAAAGATGATGTTCATATGGTTTCTGTCCAGAGTTAGTGTTCTATGAGGCTAGTGGTATTAATAAAGACTTTATCACCTAGAATAGCATCCCTCCAGGGTTGTCTAAGGGTGGAGTATGGCTAAAGGCTTCCTTACACACATGGCCATCATGTGGTTCTCTGATGTGTGTTCTCTCCTTACAGCTAAGTTTCCATCATGGACTGAGCCTTTTCCACACAGATGAAATTTATGTGGTTTCTCTCTAGTGTGAGTTCCCTATGGGATCTAAGGTCAGAAACATAACTGAAGCCTTTCCCACCAAAATTACTTTGATGCAGTCTCTCTCCTGTGTGGGTCTCTTGTGTTCTCCCAGATCCTAAATTTGAATAAAGTTTTTGCCACCTAGTTGATATTGAAATAGCTTCATTCCAGCATTCTCCAGGGCTTGCAGCACTTTATAAGCCCTATCCTGCATACTTGATAGTCATATGATTTGCCTTACTTATGATTTTTCTGATGCTCATTATGATATAAGTTGACACTAGATGATGGTCCATACTGTTTGTGGAGATTGTATTGATTTCCTTTATGAGTTAACAAATGTTGAATCATTGCAGAGTTGTAAGTTGGTCCTTCCTCAATATCATCCTGTTTAAATGAATTTTCCTGCAGATGAGATTTCTGCTTTGGTAAGAAATAGTAATTTGGTAATAATGCACCTATGTAAAGTCATATATTAATTTCTCTAGAAGAGTCTGAGACTAAACAGTAATAGTCTAAAGACAACAATCTTTGTGGTTTTACTTCTGTTTATACAGCACATTATGCTCAGGTAGACCAAATATGTCACATTTGGTAACATTCTCATTATTTGGCCCACAGGTTAATTTTGAGGATTTTAGTATGTTTCCAAAGCTAGGCATATGGGCAATGTTTATATGATTGTCCATTAAAAAAATATTCAAGTCCTGGTTTTGCATGTAAAACTTTAACATTGTCAGAGTTATCAGGAATGTAGACACAACATTTAGTTAAGTTAGTTAATGTCATCTGATTTTTTTAAATTATATTTATTGGAATGACCTCTGTGTTCAGTAAAGATCTCTTTGTTACGCAGGAATAGACAATTATACTAGTAAACATTGATGAAGTGTACCTGTGTAGAAGTTTAGGAGATCTGTAGGCCTTAAACTGAGTAAAAACTTCTGGCTCTGGCAGTTTCTATTGATGGTTATCAGACATTCTTGCCTAAGAATCTCTCTTCTGTTGCCTCCAGTCTTACTTATTCTTGGGGGTGCTAACACAAGTGTACATCTTAAGTTACATTAAAATACTTTTTTAAATGCCCAGGAATAACTGTGCTTTGGTTTTTAACTGTTTTTGCCAGGTTTTTAAGATCAAACAAGGTCAAACTGACCTTGCTCCTATCTATTGGTAAGAGTCAGCTGAGTTCCCTTGGGGCACACTCTTGGGGAAGTCATGAGCAGCATTTTAGCTCTGTAGTGCCATCTGCGTTAGGATGGGTCAAGGTCTTGCTGACCATGTGGCTTCCCTTGGAAGCATCAGGTATGTTTCCCCCTTCCAATGACACTCCTCTTCGGCAGCATGCACACTGAGTGGCTTTCTGTTCTCCAGTGGTCTTATTAGTCTCCCTAATTGGGAGGTTATGTGGCCCAGAGTTGCAAAGTTCTTCCTCTTTTCCTGGGTTCAGGCTGACTCAGAGAGCAAGAGCCAAATATTAGTTTTCTTGGCCCCTTTATTTTAACCTAAATTTTTAAGTTTGGCCTTAAACACCCAGCAAGTCAGTCTTATCAGTCTTAAAGTAAGAGTACTGGGCTTTAACTTTAATGTTTATAACTTTACAGTAAATTTTTTTAGCTGCATAAATAAACAAAATAAAAGTATTTAAAACAATACTTTTATTTTGTTTATTTATGTGATGCTGAGGATCGAATCCAGTGCCTCACATATGTAAGGCAAGCAGTCTACTGCTGAGCCATAACCCCAGCCCCTTTATAGTTAATTTAATCCCCTTTAATCACTATCTGTCCACAGATGATGGCTTAATATCTCAAATTAATTTAGATATGTGTTCTTGAAGTATACCTGTTTAAAACATTAACAGTATCAGGTCTAAGGAAAATATAAATATAAAGTGAAACTAACAACAGTAAAAACATGTTAGCTTGTATATAATCTTGAACCTTGGCCGAGTTATACATAATATACTCTATTTGATATCACAGTAATATTTACAATAAAATCAATCTTTGAATACAACTTTAAATGAGCTGCAGTCTGGCTTACTTTGAAGTCATTCTAATATGCTGTAAGGTGGGAGGTAGAGCCTTATCTCAGATAAGGTGGGGTTCTTCATAAATCTTAGGTAAAGTATTTTAGTTCTGAAGCTGATCTTTGTCTCTCTTTTTAGATATCATTTTATAAAGTTTACATATATTATTTCCTGAGTGTATGAATGTTTGCTAATTCAATATGATATTACATCTAACATGTGAATCAGGGAAAGGCTGAGAGTTTTTAACTTTCTTCTTGTGTGGAAAAGTGGCAAAAATGTTTTATAATATTAATCTTTAAACAGATCAGGCTCCCATTATCTTTTAAAATACCTTTAAAATTTCATATCCCAGTGTAAAAGGTAACATAAGGTTTGGTTACAAAACATAAAATGATATAAATAAATCCCCAATAAAATCTGTTATCCTTATAAGTTTAAAATTACCATTACAGACAACTTTAGTTTGGAAACACCAGGTTGATAAAATGTTCCTTTAAGCCTTTTAGCTTAAAGACTTGTATACCTGAAAGATATGAACACATTTAATATGTAAAGAAGAGAAATGTACCACAATTACATTGCTGTTTTTATATTAACCAAGTTTAGCTTTAAAGAAAAATATAAACTTTGCAATGTAGACAGTACTCTAAAATGACAGTTGCTATTTAACCACAGATGTACAAACCTTAATTTCTCCAAGATTAGTTGCTCTAGAGAATAAAACTTAACAGACACAATGTAATTAATATTTTAAGAAGTTTTTATCATTTTAACATATAAATCAACTTTGGTTTATATCAGCACATTAATATTTGTTTTTAGAGAACAACCTTGAAGAGTTTTAACTATTTGTGTTACATATATAACCAATTTAGTTATATATAAACCTTTTAATATTTATCCTTTATTTATAGATCTTTATATTACTTAATTAGTCCCTATTGTTTACTTAGATGTATTACAATTTTACTTTACCACATTAAGACTTTTTTTTAACCTGGAAACATTTTTTTTTTTTTACTCAAGCTCTTTTTATAGTTATAACCTTTTAATAATTTTTAATCCATTGATCCCTCTTTCTGTTTACACTTTGAAATAAACCTTATAAATTTCTAAATTTAGGTAAATTAATTCATTTTAATAACATAAAATACTTTGAGCAGTTTAACTTTGTAAACCAATCAGATCTCCATAACAAACACGTCCATGATTAATTTTATACATGTCAGATCTAATTTATGTATTTTTTTAAAAAAACAAGGTATCAGACAAGTGCACTGAATAGCATTAGTAATTTTTTTTCCTGATGGAGAAAAATCCTAGAGACAATGGATATTAGACACTTTATAGACATTAACATTAGCAACTGTTCCACCACCTAGAAACAAAACTGCATTAGAAACTTTAAAGACATTTATACTTTCATTATTTTTCCAATTTAAATTGAACCTTTTAAATCATATGAACCAAAGTTATTTAGATCCATTTTTTAATTTTAATTTTGAGCTCATATGTCAATTTTTGCACCAAAGATATGTAGACATGGCAAGACATGTAGACGGACAGTCCACTGGTGCACCTACTCAAAACAAACAAAAGCCTTGTAGGTTTTTTTTTTTAAACCTATTAGATTAAGAGTTAACCCTTGTAAATTTGCCTTAGAACAAAGCAGAGTGTAATCAGAGAAACATATTAACCTACACCTGTGAGATAAAAATCATGAATCTAACAAATATAGAATTTTAAAAGCCTTTTTGGCCATTGTACTGAGAGGTCCTGCTCATCAAAGCTGAAAAGAGTTCAGAGAACATAAACAAATGACAGGGCCTGAACTCTCAGAGTTTTATGCTGATTAAGCCTTTATTGCTGGCCAGCATTGGACACTCTACTCTCTAAAGACAAGATGGTCAGAGTGATGCACTCCCTTCAGTTTGGCCCGGTATTTAAGCCAAAAAACCCACAAAAGGGACATTTGGGGATTTAACCAATGCAAGAAGCCAAGTTACAGAAGCAGGAGATTGCAGTCAGGCGGAGGGAAGCTTAGCCAATCAGAATAAGCCCAACTTTCTGTTTCTTCTCAAATCAGAAACCTCATACCCAGAAAGATGCATGTGAAAGAAATGGTTTAAAGGCAGGTCTAACTTACTATTTTACATTGACTCAACATTTGTTAACTCAAAATGCAAAGAAATGTTATGTCAACAAACAGTGAGGACAACCCTTTAGTAACTACTCAGACCTTAATGGACATGAGGAAAATCATGACAAGATGAATCTTATGATTATTATGTATGCAAAAATGGAGTTTAATGTGTTCAAAACTACTAAAATGCAACATGAGTGACTCTGCAGACAATCCATATGAATGTCATTTATATTTCTAAGTGTTTATACAAATCTCTTAGAAAACACAACAGACTCTACAGTAGAAAAACATCATCAATGTCATTTTTGTGGGAAAGACTTCAGTTACATCTCTGAGCTTAGACCCAACCAGAGAATCCATATAGGAGAGAAACCATATGAATGAATGCTGTCTGTGTGGAATAACCTTCAGTCAATAATCTAACCTTAGAAAACACAAGAATACCCACAACAGAGAGAAAACATTTCAATGCCTGCTGTGTGGGAAAGTCTTTAGGAAATTATCTCACCTTCGGCAACATGAGTGAGTTCCCATTGGAGAGAAACCATACATATGTCATCTGTGTGGGAGAGACTTCAGTGTATCTTCTCATTCCTGACAGCAAGAGAGAGCTCACAATGGGGAGAAACCACATAAATGCTCTCTGTGTGGGAAAGCCTTCAGTCCATCTTCTAAACTTAGCCTTCATGAAGTAACGCACAATAGAAAGAAACACATGTTGACTGTGGATAGGGAAGCCATTAGCCATCACTCTACCCTCAGGACACAAGAAGCCTCCAACTGGATAATGCAATTCAGATGTAATCTACATGAGAAGTTTTTATGATGCCTCTGAACTTACAGAACACAATCATTCTAACACTGGAGAAAAGCCGTAGGTATGTCATTTAAGCGCAAAATACTTTAGTCTATCTTTAATCCTAATATTTTCCTCCTTCATTCTTGTAACTTTGTATTTTATTTTTGCATCAATTTTTAGTTAATAATATTTCATTATTTCAGTCAAATCGTTCTGTGTGTATTGCGGTTTTCATATTTGGCTATCTTTCATTTTATTATCAAGCCAGTTTTCCTCCATGGTGTCACAAAATTATGTCCCATTGAGAAGAAATTCCTTAGACCAATTAAGTTGAGTAAAGTTTATTGAAATAAAGCAAAAAAACCCCATAATTCATGAATTAAGCAGCAACTACATGCAAACTGGTTCTGAGATGGCTCAACAAGCACCAAATGGGTCAGTGTTTATGGAGGACTGAGAGGTGTAGAAAACAACTTCATTGGCTACAGCTTAGTCAATTTAATACCCAGTTGATTAGAGCTTAATTAGCTAAATCTTTTCAGCTTCATTAGTAAAATATTTTCAACCTCGTTAATTGGTTTCAGGGGTTCCCACCACCAACCTCAGTTCAGTTACCACGATTAAACTCTATATTGGTATGTTCTGTGGAACCCAGTTCAGGGGCCCAGTCCAAATTCCAGGCTGCTAACAAATATTATTTAAAAGTTCATAGATTCCTATGTCCTCAAAGCCCGGAATGTTTCTTATACCTGAGAAGTATGTGAGAGCATTTGTAAAAGAATAGAAAGTTGGTTTAATTTCTCTAAGTCCCCTTTATAAGGGCCTAATGTCTTCATTCTTCACTTTGTGTGAGGATGGTAGCTGTAGAGTTGTCTGGAAATTCCAATAAAATGCACAGGGTATGTTTCCAGGTAAGACCTCATTGGATTTAGTGTTTTTCAATCAGGGTATATCCCCTATAATGTGGTCCTGATTAGCTTCACCAACTGGTTTTCCCTTACAAAAGGGAAGCCAAGTGGAGAATAAGTTTCCCAGAGAAGAATTCCCATGCTGGGAGAAGAGCCTCTAACAGCTCACTTGTGGATCCTGCCTCGGAAATAGGGATCTGGTCAGGGCAAGATGGTGGATTAGCTGAGGCAGCACTTCTCTTAGCTCTGCTGCCCAGACCTGAAACATCAGGAATACCTCCTGAGCTATTCTCTTCCTGAGGCTTAGTGAAAAATCCCGAGTCTGGAGGGGCAATCTGCCTAGCCGAACCACGGACTGACTCATTAGCCAGATCTTTAAAAACCCTCTGCACCAGAGTTTATCAGAGGTATGCTGAGAGTGGATCCAGGAGACACCTTGGGATGGCAGAGGGGTGGAGCCTACGCTGGAAAACCAGATCTGTGGGTTTGCAGCTAGGTCGGTGTGGGGCTGTGGGAAGTGAGGAACTGGGAGCATCCGACAGGGGACACAGGTTAGGAAGGCTTGAGAGTTAGGCTCTCCACAGATCATGAGGGTACTGCTGGGGCTGGCTTCAGCGGGTCAGAGGGTTGGAGAGGGGTGTGAGGGCATTTGCTTTCAGCTCATACAGCCTGAAGACCGGGCACCCACTGGGTGCCCTGGACCCAGCAGGCCTGCACTCACCTTGTCCAGACTCCCTCCACAGTCCAGCATCCACTGCTCCCAGGATTGCCAGGTGGGCTCCCCAGCCTCCCACCTTCCCTGGCCCCTTCACAGCCAGCCCCCAGTTCCAGGCATAAGGCCCTGATCCACCTGGTGGCACAGAACAGCTGGGCCCTAACTTGCCCCAAGTGCCACTTAGCTGTCAGCCCCACCCAGTGGATCACACAGCTTCAGTCCACCAGGCTGCTTTGCCGCCAGACCCTCCTGGTCCAGCACACAGCCTTCTTGCTGGCTCACAGGATCCAGTGCCAGGGCCTGATCCATCTAGCCCCTGGTCCTGGCCAGCAGCTTTGTCGTCCACCTGCAACCCAGCTTCCCCAGCCTCCCACTTCACCTCCAGGTCTGCAGCCCCTCACTAATCCCCCAAGAAGGGAAATTAGGAATCCTTAAACCCAACCTCAACTCGGTGAGCAACCCAATAAGAGGAAGGATGCACAATCCATGGCCCAGACTCGCTTAGATCACACCTCAAGAAGAAATGGAAAGAAAACCAGGTGGGCAGACGGTGAACACATACACTCACTGTTTTGTCCTCTGTAGTGGATACGACTCCTTGATTTCTTAACATTTCACCAAGATTTTTTTTTGTTGTTGTTGTTGTTTGTTTGTTGTGGTAGTTATGTTTTCCTTTTTGATTTGGGGTTTACATGTTGGATTCTTGTTTTATTTGAATGTGTACTGACTGATTCAAGGACTTTTTCACATGTTCATATTTGTTTCCTCTCATTTCTAGCCTTGTTTTTTATTTCTTTTTTTTCTTCAATCTTTTTTTTGGTGTTAGAGTTTTTATGTTTTCTTGATTATTTATTGAAAGGTGTTGTTTCCCCATGCTGTGTATTTTGATATTGTTTTAATTTTCAAATGTCACCAAAATATGGCATCAAGTTATATGTGAAATCAATATTTATTTATTTTTATTGACAATGGAAATGTGAGTTGATCATAGAGCTAGAGGTGTTCAATATGAATACTTTGTTCTTGGCACAGAACTTTCCTTTTGATGCTTCTCATGGTTTCATTTTATCCTGGGTTTAAGGGGCTCACGATAGTCGGTATAGATAACTGGTGTTGGAACTGGTAGAAGAATCCACCACTTTCTGCAGCATCTAATCTTTCTTTGGCAGAAAGAAATTAGCTCTTCTATTACTTTGCAGGTAGGTCTTCTGCAGACGCCTCCAAGGCCAATACAATGGCCTTCACCAGAACCTAAGCCACTTCTTACTGCTGAAGAAGAGAATCAATGAGATAATTAGCTCATGTAGGAAATGTAAAGCCAGCAACACTCTGAAGCATGCTGTTGGGGTACATGCATTGCATGCCTAAAAAAGCTAACAAGGGACATGGAGAGGGGGAGCTGGCCCTTCCCCCTAGCCCCAATCCTTTGGAGAAGATCTGGAGGGAATGACCTGGGTTGGGAAGTAAAGGAATGTTCTCATAAAACATCTGAATACAGCCACCTGAGTAGTGGGATTGCATCCTATCTTATCCTCCCCAGCCCCTAGGCATGACGTGGCCATCTATTGTATTGTGGCCCACCACCACCCAGGAGTAAGTAACAAAATATCCAAAACATCTCCATTTTGTCTTCTACGTTCTCTCTTTGGGATTGATAAACAGTGATATGGACTTTGTAGTTCTGGGGTTGAACATATGCAAACAGAATAATTATGTTATGAGCATCTCTGTGAAGAAAAGAGGTTGAATGAAAGACTCAGTTTAATAGCTCCATCTCACTGACTGCCCTGTTCACTGGCTTTTGACTTCACCCAAGGGCTCAAGTATTTACAAACACCTCCTTCCTTTTCTTATAGATTTTTGGCATAAGTAATTTGAACTTTAGAACCAAACTTGGTAAACTTGATGGTGAAACAATAAGAAAGTTGACAAAATGTATGTCCCAAATACAGCAATGTCTTCATTACTTAGTCTTTTGTATGAATCCTCAGCAAATATTGACTGAGTATACTAATAGAAAAATAAAAGTAGAAATGTTTTCTATTCATACAGAACTTACATTCAGTGAAGAAAATAAAACCACTCAAAACGAAATAATTCAGAATATGGGAAGAGCCTAGGAAAAAATAACCCAATTATGGGCAAGATACAGTCTGGATGATGGAACCATGGAGCATTTGAACTGACACCTGAGTGCGGGGCAAGAAAAGATAAGAAAACATCTAGGTGAGAGCACTTTAGACACATAGAATAGCATGAGCAAGCTCCCTGGCTTAGTTATTTAGAAAACAGAAAGGAGACATTGAGCATGTTGGAAGAGAAATGTGTTTTAATAGGAAATGAGTTGAGATACTCTAGGATCAGATATGGGTGGCTTGCAGCCCATGATCAGCTTGCAGATGTGCATCATGGCTGCTGTAACTGCCTTACTGGAGTCCCTTGGGGATCCCTATTGTAATGCTTCCTTTAAAACACTCAGTGTTGGGCCTTTTCTGTCTCCTGTACCCTCTTCCTTCTGATAAGGGTATGGTCAATTTTTCATGGAAAACTATTGTGTGAGTAGTCATTTGTGGTGACTGCCTATCCTAAAGTAAAATTTGTTTTTGAATTATTTAATTATAATTTAAAACTTAAAAGCTGTATATATTTATGATGTAGAGCATGAGGTTTTGATATGCTGGAGAATGTCAAAATCAAGCCAATTAATGTGAATGATTTCACACATTTTCTTCAATCTTTCTTTTCTGGTAGTGAGATCCAGAAAAGTGTATACTTATAATTTTCAAGTATACTCTATACTGTCATTAACTCTACCTACCATGTTGTTATAATACCCAATATTTCTCCTAACAGAGGATTTATGTCAGAAGACATCTCTCCTGCATCTGAGTCACATGAGTACTTAAGAGATGGTGGTGGCACTTGTGTCCTCTGAGTGGTACCAGTGGACCAGCCATAGAGCCCAGGTTTGCAGCAACTGACAGTGAGAAAAAAAAAAGAAAAGTACTAGATTCTGGAGGGGTGAAAAGTGGACATTCAGCACACAGTCACCCCGTTGCCATGTTGGTAGTTGTGTGGCTGCATGTAAGGAGCCAGAGAGTTGAGATCAGGTGCTTGAGCATGCAGGGTCAGGTGATGCCTAGCTTTATGTAACTGAGCTGGTACCTGGAGCAATAGTGCCGACAGAATGTGGCTTCAGGGCCCAGGCATGAGAAGGCTGACTAGTGTTGTGGCTCTGGGAACTGACATGCCATCACATGTGGAGTAGCACATTTGCCACACTTATGAACACTGGCATGCAAAGTGACCATAACTCTGGGTCCTGGTGCATGAATGTGTTCCCTAAGGTTTGTGGGCTTTAACTGGAGCACAAGCATTAGGATCAGTGATTTTTATTGTGAAGTAGCTCAGTATGGTAATGGACGAAGTGTAGAAAGAGAACTGGGTTCTTAGAGTGGGCACGCTTTGGTTGCAGCCTGTAAGTCAAGGACATGGGCAGATTTAGAATGTCAGTTGTTATTCTGGTGCAGCACAAGAGCAACTGCTTCTTTGCAAAGGAGAAGGAAATGGGCAGCCTCATATCCCTCTCTGGGATTTCCAGAGTGGGAATTGCTCTTGGAATGGCTGTTAGTAACACCAGTGGCAAAACATCCTAGTGTCCTCTATAGGACAGGCTGCTGAGGAGCACCATGTTTCCCACCACATAATTATACTGTAGTTTCCACCTTTCTTCTTTATTCTTAGCTATTTCTCAATCTCTTTGTGTCTCTGGTAGGCTTATCTTATCAGCAAACCTTTCTATGTGGATTGTCTCAATTTTTATTGTGCTCTTTTTTTTCTGGGTGTCCTTAAGTAAATCTTGAGTTTTCCCAGGACTATTTCAGTTTATGGATACACACACACACACACACACACACACACACACACACACACACTCTGTATGTGTGAGGGGGGTGAAGACTGTTATCACCCACTTGACTATCTTGATATCACTAATCCAATTAATATCTTTTAGTTTCTTCATCTTTTGATTAATTTAGAAGCAGAGTTACTTTCTCCATACGTAGATGTGATCTATTTCAATGGTTAAATCTTAGACTTTTACCAGTTAGGAAAAAAGTAAAAGTTTTGACATTCCAAGAGAGTCTATCAGTATGCATCTGAAAGTATATTAGAAGAATATTGAAAAGTTGAATTTTTTTGTTGTATCCAGATAAATTCCTTCAGATGCACTATGTCACAGCAAAGTTTAATTAATAAATCTTTGTATTGGCAAAACAAATGACTCAGTGCTACAGACCTCAGAGTGAGAGAAGCCAAAAGAGTTAGGACAATTGTGGTTAATAGCATCATTTGTCTTCCCCCTCTGTGTTGGGAATTTATACACTGTCAATGATTTGTCATCCATGAGATAACTTTAGATTCACTAATATATAGAGACCCTATTAGGAAGATAATTGTTTAATATCAACACATCACTTTTATTTATATGTAACTATTGAGAACACTCTTTGGTAAGCATGATAGGACAGTGTTTGATAGGTAGAGCAGAATGATATATTGTATACACACACATATACATACATATATATATATATATAATTCATATTTTTATATGATATGTTATATCTATATAATCATATATTATGCCTAGGCAATCAACTTATATAAATAGTTTTTTGAAAGGGGAGAATTTAAAAGACCATCATCACTGATACTAGTAAAACATATCTAATACAGAAGAGAAGCATATTGCTTCAACAAAGTTAAAATTCATAAACAATGCACATACCAACTTCAAAGCAAAATATTACCCTCAATCCTATTAACAGAAGAATACAAAAATGCCTGTCCTCAATATTATATTTATATAGTTCTGAGTTTTTTGGCAATGACATAATTTATAAAAAGGATAGGAATGATGACCAGAAACTCACTGATGTCTTCTCTACTTCCCCAAATACCATGGGATTGACATAAGGGGCATTTTGAAGAGTCTGTAATAGCTTCTACACTGTCAATTCCAGGAACTTTAGTCCTTGGGGGTCCAATTTGTTTGTCTTATTAATATTCACTCATTCTGTCTTGCCTACTTGATCATCCTTGATGGTGAACTCATAGCTTATACTTAATCCACCATTGTTCTATGGTCTAAGATGGAATGCTACCTTGATTTGTAATTCAGAATCTTAGAATTTCATCAATACATCAGTATCAAAAATCTCTGAGAGGCACAAATAGTTTGATTAGACTGAAAGAACAATTGAGACTTTTGGCTATATTTGAAGATACATACTCTCAAGCAATTGGTGCTCTAGAATAAATACATACTAGGGAATCTCTTTAAAATCTTTTCAAAAATGGATAGTAATTTCCTAGAATACCCTCCCCTTCAAGCAAAGAAGTAGCCCTTGATATTTAGCTTGAGCAGTGGACACTGTTTTGGTCAACATGGAGAGGAGTAGGAGTTCCCAGATGGTCAATTCTATCATCAGTAGAGGAAAAGGGGATGATTATTCTTGGGCCAACAGCAATGCTAGGTTGTTAAGCCTGGAACTCCTTCACTGAGACACATCATTGAGTTGGTCTCACTGAAGTAGGTTTGGATGGCAGCATTCCCATTTTAGACCATGGAACAATGGGGGATTAACGATGAGCAGTGAGTTCACCATCAAAGATGATCAGGTTTCTGATATGTGGATGCTAACCCCTAAGAAGGGAGGGTAGTAGGAAGGGGAAGTGTAGAAGTTCATTGGATTAGACAAAGGGGAATGAAGGGAAGAGAGGGGGGATGAGAATGGAAAAGACAGTAGAATGAATTGGATGTAATGTTCTTATATGAATATACAACCAGTGTAACTCTACATCATGTTCAACCCCAAGAATGGGATCAAAATTGTAATAGGTTGTACCCCATGTATCTACAATATGTCAAAATACACCCTACTGTCATGTATATCTAAAACAACAACAACAACAAAGATGATCAGGTAGGCAAGGCAGCAGGAGTAAACATTAAAGAGATAAGCAATAATTTGGACCCTCAAGGATGAGAGATACTGGAATTTCCAGTATGGAGAAATAATCAATAGCAATGTACAATGTTTAAAGACATAAGAGCTATGCTACAGAGTTTTAAAAACTGTAAGAAAACAATATAGATGATCAAATAAATTGGCAGGCTTAAAGAAAATATTGAAAAACTAAGTGGAAGATGTTATTGACAAATTACTTGGAGGTGAAAAAGCATCAGAGAATGAAGAGAAGCATTCAACTTATGCCAGAAGGCAGTCCTGAGATACAAGGACTGGCATTATCTAATTCAAATCCCAGGAGAAAAGAAGAATAAAATGGACATTTGAGGAGATCCTCTAAAACAAGTCATGCAAAAATAAATGAATCAATTCAAAGAAAAGTACTTTAAGATGTGATATAAAATGCAAATTAGTTAAGTTCTAAACCTTATAAAGAAAGGCCAGATCATGACTGAACAGTGGGGCTGGAGCTCAATGGCAGAGTGCTTGCCTGTCATGCATGAGGACCTGGATTCAATCTCAATTCCAAACAAAACAAAAGCAATAAAACATATAATTTATAATGGAATTATAATTAAGCTGACTGTGACAACAATAATGAAACCAAAAACAAGTGGACTTATACCAACCAATGTTGAGAGAAAATGACTGTTCATACTGAATTGTGTACGAGAAATTCCGCCTCCAGGAAAATTGATAAAACTAAGAAATTGACAGGTAAAGACTCAAATGGTTTTCCACCAAGACATCTACAGCAAGAAAATCCTGAAAGGTGTGTGTGTGTGTGTGTGTGTGTGTGTGTGTGTGTGTGTGTGTGTGTTGGAAGAAAGGATTGACTAGAGAAGGGGACCTAAGAGTCAGGGTGGGATTCTGAGGGAACACCATTGTACTTGTGGTAGTGACACTTCTTCTAACACAGGGATCTGAAATGAATGGCATGGATGCTTCTCCTTCTGAGTAGGACACAGAAGGTGACAGAAGGAATGGCTCTTGCCCTGACAAAGAGAGTAGGTTGGATAGTCTGTACATCCTAGGTTTCTAAGGCCCCGCACAAAGCTGAGGGCTCACTGGGAGTGGACTGACTAGGGTTCTGAGTGAGGAGGCCCTACTGACAGGGCACTCACAGATGCTTTCCTGTGTGAGTGAGTGTCAGGAGCAAGAGGAAGGAGCCATGGATAAGAGAGGAAGACTGAGATGCTGAGCCTCCAGCAGTGGTTTGAAGGCAGGGTGTGGACTTCTGGAGAGTAGCATTACCAGGGTCTCAGTAACAGACTCACAAGCTCTTTTGATGACCTTCCAGCGAGTGCTCCTAAGCAAGTCTGAGTGAAGTAGTCATGTTAAGGCCCCCATGTGAGCACGGGCTGCTGCAGTTGGAGGTAAGAGCAGGAGAACCTCAAGGTCTTATTCTGAGTAGCAGGCAGCAACCACTGCCACTTGGGTCAGAGGAGGGGAAACGAGGAGACCCCCACTCGCTGTACTTACAGGGGCAGGATAGAGCTGCATCATGAGGTCTAAGGTGGGGCAGGACAGCTGAGGTGTCCGTGCACCTGGCTTACAGTGAGTGTGGTGCAGGGGCTTCCTGAGGTGGGTGAGGACAGGGCCTTGAGAGAGCCCCGGGGGTGGAGCAGTGCAGGCTTCCTGAGGGGGCATGCAGGAGAGCCAGGAAAGCCTCCACGGTTCGCCTGCCAGGCACTCGGTGGTAGGGAAACTGCTTGAAGAGGTTTGAGAGGGGAAGTCGTGAGGCCAGATTGGGGTGTCACGGTTGAAGGTAAGCATCCTAGAGAGAGAGCAGGTGTGCCCTTGGACAACGCATTGCACATCTGGAGATCAGAGGAAAGGTCCTGGGGGGAGAATTCAAAGGGAGGGGGGTGGCTGGCACCACTGAGAGTGAATGGGGGGAATGGAGGGAGGAGGACCAGGAGCTGAGCCCTGAGGCTCTGCAACAGGAAGGGTCATGGGAGATGGGGGGAAGCAGGGATGGACACTGAGGAGGTGCCTCCAGAGGGCGGGCTGAGGGTCAAGTGAAGCCTCACCTGGAGCCAAATGAAGAAGGTACATTAGGAAGAGGGTCGTAGCCTCTGTGTGAAAATCGAGTGAGAAGCCTAGTAGGTTGCAGAAGGAAATGACCATTGGCTCCAAGAACTTGGAGGTTAGTGGTGACTTCAAGAAAAGCACTTTCTTTGGGGGACAGGACCACACTTTAGATGAATGAGTAAAGACAGAGCAGTTTTCTTCACAGAGTGGAAGGGGTGGGAATAATTCCTGCATGGGATACATTTAAGAGGGGATGAGAGGAGAGGAATTAGAGATCACAGATACAGGCAAAGTGGAGCGCAGAGATGGGGTGATAACTGCCCCTGCAAGGAAGTTTTTAAAAGCCACCTGGTTGTAATATTATTGCCTTACCTGTCTCTTTTGTAGGCTCATTATGCTGTATTTTCTAAAATTCCAAGATATGTGCTTACACATTACATTTTAAACATTTACCGTTGTTTCTCGTCCATAGTCATGCCTTATCCATTACTGTGTGGTAAACTATCATCTTTGCATTTTGGCATCTGCCTTATTTGTTGGAAGTTCCTTTAACTGTCTCTAGTCCTCATGTTCACATTGCAATCATTTAATATCAATAATTTAAATATCATTTAATAATCAATAATATCAAAATCAAGATTTCGGTAAAGTCTGTATGATATTTTAATTTTCATACTTTGTAAGATTTACAGGGAGAGCTCCCTCTAACTCCATATCCTCACCCCAAAAAAACAACCAAAACATTCTTTGACTTTTTACTTTGAGCATAATTGTCCTTTTCGTGTTTGGCTCTTTCTGTGACACTTTCAGGTCCTGGTGACCCTTACTTAGGACTAGATTCTTTTGATCAGTTTCATCTGTCTCTTCTGAGCTAATAAGTGGATATCATAATAAATGCTGGCTCAAATAGTCCTGTCAGATCAAACCACTCGTAAATAAATGTCCATGCTTCACAATTGAATCCCAAGACGTGCAGTAAGGCTGAAGCAGAACTCACCCTGCTTGGTGGCTTGGTGAGTGGCAGTGGCAGGCCTCTTTCCCGATGCCCTACCATCATCCTGCTCAACCTGTTGCTGTTAGATTTCTGAAGATCTGATCTGACCTGCCACAAAGCTTTCTCAGCTGCAGATCCCTATAATCAGTCAACAACTTACCTGGAGGTAACAGAGTCAAAAAGAAGAGGAAAATGTAGAAAAAGATACGCAGTCTCATGGCTGCAGGGCCAGGGAACAGAAGAGGCAGCAACGGGGGTGGAGCCTGGAATCTGGGACGGGGTCTGGAGTCTCCAGGGCTTTTTATGAGGCTCCTGGGCCTGTGGTTTGTTCTTGGTCAGCAGAGCCTAACAAAAGGGAATAACCTAGTCCCACACATGAATTTCCAGAGACAAAGAAGTGCATGGATGTGGCAATGAATCAATAGATGTAAAAGCGGAAGACCCACCCCAGCCACTGCACAACACTGAAGGGGAAACAAACCAGAGACAGACAGAGCCTAAGTTCAGAGCTCGCTGTCAATGCACAACAGTCGGGATTTGTGTTGTTGGTTAAGAGGAGCCAATGGGTCAAGGGAAGAGAACAGGAAGTGCAGAGGCAGAGTAGGGAAGTGGAGCCAGTTGACCTTTAACCCTGGAGCAGTGGCAGTTCAAAGGAGAAAAGCTCATCCTTTCAAACAGTGGTGTGTGACCCAGCACTTCCCCACATAGGCAAATACATCAGAGACACAACCACAACTTCCACAAAATTTAGTTCAATATGGTTCACTAACCTAAATGTAATACAAAACCATAAGTCTCCTCTGAGTTCACAGAGGGAAATTCTGGGTGACCTTGTGTTTGACAATGATATTTTAGGTAAATCCCAAAAGCATGATCCATGAGAGAAATACTTGATAACTTGGGCTTAATTAAAATTAGTAACTTTGCCTATGTCATGGGCAGTGTTAAGAGAAAGAAAGAGAAGTGACAGACTGGGAGAAATTATTTTCAGGGCATATACTTGATAAGGTCCTTGTATTCAAAATATACAAACATTTAAAAAGCTCTATGAAAACTATCAGCCTAATAAAAATGGGCCCAAAGCCTGAACAGACACCTTGCAAAAAGATAGAAATCACCATGTAGGAAACCACTCTACAACACAATTCACTGGGAATGGCACATTCAGATGATATTCCATTGCACACCATCAGAATGTTGAAGGTGTGAATGCCAACAGCACTGAAGGCTGGACAGGATGTGGAAGGACAGCAGCATTCATTCAGTACTGGTGGAACTCAATGCAAGTTGGCCACTGTGTGGGAATGTGGGACAAAATGTGCCCTTCCGTACGGCTCACGAATCATGCTCCTGGAGTTGACCCACAGCAGTTGATTCATGTCCACACAAAATCTGCATATGAATGATAACAACTTATAGTTGTTATAAGTTGGATGCAAATGAGTTGCCCTTCAGCAGATGAGTGTCTAATGAAACTGTTGGACATTCATGCAATTTGATATCATTCATTGATAAAAAGAAATCATCTACCATGTTACCGAAAGGTATCAGGATTCTTGAAAGAATATTGCTAAGTGCAAAAAGTTTTCCAGAAAGATAATATTCAGTGATTCTAACCACATTACATTCCAGTAAGGGCAAATGGTGCATTTTATTACAAAAAAATCGGTGTTTGCCAAGGTTTATGGGATAAGGAATGATGAACAGGTGGAGCACAGCAGATTTTTTGTGCATGAACCTATTTTCTCTGACATCCGTAGAATGTACAACACAAACTTCAGAATACAGGTTAAATGTTTAAATGTTTGTATATATAGTAAGGGACTGAGTTAATAATAATGTGTCATTATTGATTCATTGGTGATAACAAATAAAATAAATAAACTAATGCCAGCTGGGTCATAGGGATATCCTTGGGGCTGTGAGGGATGTATGGGAACTCTACTTCCACTCCATTTGCTATAGACCATAAAGTGCTCATAACATTCCATTAATTAAAATAATCAATTAACTAAACATCAGGTATTGTAATGAATCAATTCTGTTCTATTGATATAAAGAAAAAGGTACCCTGACATTGGAATTTACTCTCTATTCAACTGTGCTGTATGGTGCATTTTGAAATCAAAGAAGCAAAAGCTCATCTACTATTTTAGATTTTGGGGTTACTGCAGGTACTTTACAATTTTACATGAATTTCAGGACCTTTTTACCAATTTCTGCAAGAAAAGCCTGGTTGAATTTTATTACAGATTTCAAGGAGGCTGAAGATTATTTTGAAGGAGAGTTGTCCGATTAAGAGTAGTATTTCTAATCATAAACATGAAAAGTCTCTGTCATTATTAAGATATGCTTTAATTTCCCCAAGCAATCAATATTTTATAGACTTTAGTGAATACAATGTCCCTTCACTAACCTTATTCTTAATTATTTATTTTTTATTGTAAATGAATTTTTTAAATTCTATTTTTGGATTGTTAGCTATTCAGAGATAAATATGTCTTATTTTATATGCTGATCATGTGCTTTGTACATTTTTTATACATGTTTATTTGTTCTAGTATTTATGGATACCTTTGAATTTCTACATATAAGATCATGATGTTGTAGTAAAGACGGGTTTACTGCCTTTCACACTGAGTACCATTCATTTGTTATTTTCCTGACTGATTTCACATGCTATAACGTCCAGCCAAATGTTGGAAAAATTATTAAGAATGAACATAAGATGAAGAAAAGTGAGAATGGACATATCAGCCTAGTGCTTGATCTTAGAATACTTTCAGAATCTAACAGTTATATAAGATATTCATTGGATTTTTGAAGATATCCTTTATCAGATTGAGACACTTCCCTTTATTCCAAGTTTGTTTTGAGATAGATGAATAGATACTGGTTTTGTGAAATCGTCACATTTTTCTTCATTTACTGGGATGGTCATGCATTTTATCCTTTATAGTAATGACTTATTAATATACTGCATATTTATTAATATGATCTATTGATCTGTTTCAGGATTTAACGTGACATAGCATTCTTGGGATTAAATATACTTGGGCATGATACAAAATCTTTGTGTTTTTGGATTCAGCACGCCATCTGTATAAAGATACACTTTACCCAGAGGAAGGTCTTATCTTTGCCCTCAGTCACTGGGGGTGAGCTCTGGCTTCTGGGAATGTCCTGCCCCACAGGAGTGTCTGTGTTTGCCTGGGGTCCTCAACTCTGGACAGGACAGTCTGACTGTGGTTTTTGTTCAGAACATGGCATTCACTTCTGACCTCCGGAAGAGTGGAGGCTCTGTGGTTAGATGAAACCTTCAGAGACTGATGGCAAATAAAGGTCAGCCATGTGGGCAGTATGTGGTGGGGCCACAGCAACACGGTACACCAAAATGCACAAGCTTTTTGCTTATCAAAGACGCAGGAGCCTCTTGCTTGACAAAGATGCCATCACTTCTGTTCTGCATTGTTGGGAGGTTTCTTGTTCGGAGCCCCCCAGGACTTCATCTATCCCCATGGATGGTATCAGTTGTATTATTTTGCAATAATAAAACTGGAACCACCAGTATAGCATTTCCCTAGTTCTGTGAGTCATTTCAGGGATTATCAAAGTCAAAGCTGAGAGTGTCCACAAGCATTCCTGAATTTGGATCAGCAGGTGTGAAGTAGGAGTGGCTCTGGGCAGCACCTAGTGGTTGGCTGGTGTCTCAAGTGAGGGGTGGTCTTCTGGGGGCCTTTCCACAGATGTTGCAGCTTGGCAATCTACCACTGGTTAAGGGCTTAGACTTTCTTGGAATTTGGAGGACTGCATCCTTTATTTCAAGTTTCCCTAAATACTTAACCTGATACTTGCAGAAAATTTTTCATTGATCATTGTGAAGAATATGACTGTAGTTAAGTGTATAAAAGTCACTGGTCTGGTGGTCTTTTATTCCGAAGGACTTCCAAAAAATTACTAATTTTATCTCTTTCTTATCGTAGGGTCTACTCAAGGTTTATATTGATTTCTGGGTCCAATTTAATAATTTGTGTCTTTCTGGGTGTTTGTCTAGTCTTCTAAGTTATATAGTTTGTTGGCACAAAATTGTTTGTATTGTTCCCCTAGAATCCCCTAAATCATGCAAAGTTCTTAGTTTCACAAATGTTGGGGATATGAGGGCAGGAGAAGAGAGAGGGAGAAAGAAAGAAAGAAAAAATCTCGAAGGAAGATACAAGGGTTGTTTTGTCAAAGATCAGTATCTTTCCTGCTTGCCTTCTCATCCAACAGGTTGTCTGTTGTTTGCTGTATCTCCACTCTCAGGGTGGTTGGGGTTACCAGGGTGGGAGGGTTGGTCTTGGGTGCAGGGCTCCTAGAAATGGGGTATAACACCTGCTGGTCCCTGATGGGAGACTGCAGTCCAAGGATCTCCTTTGGGGCCTGCTCATGTGATGTGGGCACCTGTCTTATCTACTAATACCACCTGTCAACCCCAGAATTCCTGGTCTCTAGTGTAGTCTCTAAACTGTATCTCACTCACCATCTCTCTTTCTAGTTCCTAATCAGGAACCTTTCTCTCTGGAGGTTGTTGTGGGCTGCACTCTGGGGGCTCAGTGCCTGTCACAGAGACCTGTCTTATTAGGCAGTTCAAGACCAGGTTTTTTGGGCTATGGACTGGCCATGTAGCTGCACACACTGTGCCAGGTTAGTGGCTGCTGGGGAGAGGGGAGAGTTGGAGACTTTAGGTAACTTGATATTGCTTCTAAGCCCCTGCTTGTGTCCCAAGCTTGGAGTTGACCCAACTAAAGATGGCGATGAAGGTGACCCAAGATGGAGTTGGCTGCTTTCAGCAATGGGGTTTCAGGTTGGATGGGGCCAGGTGCTGGTTGAACAGCATGTTCAGAGAAGCAGCTCTCTGGATATTAGATATTCATTGGATTTTTGAAGATATCATTTATCAGATTGAGATACTATTCCAAGTTTGTTTTGAGATAGATGAATAGATACTGGTTTTGTGAAATCATTACATTTTTCTTCATCTACTGGGATGGTCATGCATTTTATCCTTTATAGTAATGACTTATTAATATATTACATATTTATTAATATGATCTATTGATCTGTTTCAGGATTTAATGTGACATAGCATTCTTGGGATTAAATATACTTGGGCATGATACAAAATCTTTGTGTTTTTGGATTCAGCACGCCATCTGTATAAAGATACACTTTACCCAGAGGAAGGTCTTATCTTTGCCCTCAGTCACTGGGGGTGAGCTCTGGCTTCTGGGAATGTCCTGCCCCACAGGAGTGTCTGTGTTTGCCTGGGGTCCTCAACTCTGGATTGGACAATATTGTGAATGGCGGCTGTCTATGGACCCAGCGTGTGGTATTCCCAGGTGCAGGCTACCGTATGTAGGGGACTATGGCAGTGGTTGCAGTGACCCAAGATGCAGGTGATTGGGAGAGCCCCATGTTGGTAGATAGGGGTCCACACAGGAGTGACAGCTGGAGTTCTTGTGTGTGGGTGGTGGCTGGGTGTCTTGCATGGGAGAAGCAGCCAATATTCTTACATAGGTGGTCTTCCAGAAGTCCTGTGTGGGTGCTAATGCCAGTGGTCTTAATTGGGCACCTGGAGGTTTTGTGTGGATGAGTGACCACAGCTCCTATGCTGACACTGAGGCCTGGAGACCTGTGCTGCTTGGGGGCCTTGATTCCTGCATGGGAGCAGCTGTCAGGGGTCCTCTGATCATTTTCAGAGAACCAGTATTCCCACTACTTGAATTCCAGGTCTCGGACTGACAGAGAATGCAGCTCCCTCTAGCCCGCCATCTTGGATCCCTCCATCAATCTACTTAAAGGCCTGTCAATCTCATTGACACTTTTGAAGAAGCAACACTTGCTTCCATTGGCTTTCTTCATTGGATTTTTCTTTCTACTCCATTGATTTCCACTCTATTTTTCATATTTCAGATTCCCTTCCCCCAGCTTGGGTTTGCAGTTTTTTTTTCTGAGAACTCAGATTATGGACTTCATTTTTTTTTCCTAGTAGAGACATTTAAAGTTATAAATATCCCTCTTAGCACTGCTTCAGATGCATCCCATAAGTTTGATAGACTTTGGTTTCATGTACATTCAGTCCATAATACTAATTCCTGTTGTAATTTGTACTTTGACCTATGTGTTCTTTAGAAATTTGTTGGCTGATTTCCAAATGTTTACAGAATTTGTCTCATTTTCTAATTTCTTTCCATTATGGCTGGAGAACATACTATTAAAGAATCAATCTCTTGAGCACAGATTTTCAACCCCTTTTGACCACATAAGAGAGGGCTTTGGTCCTGGGACTACTTCCTTGCCAAGTTATGAAGGGCCCACCTAGCTGGGCTGGCTGATTGCTTTGTGTGGGCATATGTTTCCTTCCTGCAGATTTAATGCCTACCCCTTTGTTCTGCTTAAGCATGTTTGCAGTGATGCTTAGGCACATCCCCAGCTTTCAGCATTTCAGACTTCATGGAGGAGGCAGGCATCTTTACTGTGATGTAAAAGGGGTGAGCACAAGAAAATGGCTCTTCTCCATGGACTCCAGAGGGAATGGGAACTGCTAGCCATGGAAATCGGAGCAGTACTTCTGAAGATGGCCTTGCTCTGTCTCTTCACTGTTTGCGAGAAAACATGGTTTTCATCCAGTGCTTGACTCTGCTGTGTTTTTCTTGGCATTTCTGACATCAAGGTGTAGTGAACAGAACTTTTTGGACTTCCATTCCTCATGTTTCACATAGTGATGATCTTGGCCATCTGTATGTCATTGGTGCCCTACCCTGGCATTTGTGACCAGTACGTGTATTCTGATCAACACAAACTTTTATTTCAATCTCCTTGTAGTTACTAAGACTTGTTGTATGTCACAGAGTGTGGTGCATCCACGCTCACTGGAAAAAAAAATGTGAATTCTACTACTTAATTAAATCGGACTTAGTTAAATCTTTGGCCTAGTATTACTTGTATATTTGTATCCTTCGCTACCATTGGGGAATTTTCTTTCTTTAATGGTTTTTTATAGTTATACTTGACAGTGGAATCATTTTAATATAATTATACAAGCAGGGAATATATCTTATTCTAATTAGAACTCCATTCTTGTGTATGTATATGATGGTAAGATTCACTGTGGTGTATTCATTATGTACATAGGAAAATTATGTAAGATTCATTCCACTCTCTTTCCATTTCTTATCCACCCTTCCTTCCCTTCATTCCCCTTTGTCTAAACTATTAAACTTTTATCTTCTCTCTCCTCAACTTATTGTGTGTCAGGTTCCCCATATCAGTGAAAACATTTGACCTTTGTTTTGGGGGAGGGATCGGCTTATTTCACTTAGCATGTTAGTCTCCAGATCCATGCATGTACTGGAAAATGTCATAAAGTCATTCTTCTTAGTGGCTGAGTAATATTCCATGTGTATTTATCCCACATTTTGTTTATCCATTTAGCTGTTGAAGTGCACATAGGTTGGCTCCTACTATTTCTTAGCTATTACTATTTCTTTGAAGAAGCTTTCTACTCCTTTGGAATTCTCAAATTGCACTTGAACCCCAACAGCTGAAATATTTGCTTTTTTTTTTAGCATTGTTCCAAAAATTCCCACAACATTTCTTTCTTTTTTTTCATTGTTTTTTTTTCTTCCCTAGTGTACATTTCCAAACAGTCTATCTTCAACATCACCAATTCTATCTTCAGTTTGTTCTATCCTGTTATAGATATTTTTATCATGCATTTAGTTTTGCTCTGTGTTTTTCAGGTCAAAAATTGGGGGTTGATTTTTCTTTGATTGCCTCCATTTCTTTGTTAAGTTGATCTGTTAAAGCATTACAATTTTTCTCTGCGATTTCTTCAAGTTTATTTAGTTTTCTTAAAAAATTGTTTCAAATCACCTATGGGCTCTCTTAACCTGAAGACTATCTAGTCCATTTCTCTTCCTTACTTGGACTGTTAGGTGAAGTGGTGACTTCATGTTAGCTTTGCATGTTTGTTGACATGCAGCTTCACCTGGGCATGGAGGGATAAGGCATACACAGCCATCTTCCTAACATGGCTTTTTTTCTGCCTGCCTTTCCAGAAATTCCAAGAAGGCTGCTTTCTTTCTTTTAGGCTATCATAATTTCCTCTATTTCAGCATTGGAAGCAACCATATTGACATTTACCAGGAGTCTGTAGCTGAAGTTTCAGTGTGAGAGGGCAATCTAAGCTCAGGTTTCTACCAAATACACTCTTGGTGTGTTCTTCAGAATGAACAAGGAAGGTACCTGGGGAGAGTAGTCCATCTGTGCAAGCCTTTCTCTGTGCCTGGGACAGGCCTAGATGCCCATCAAGAGCTACTGGCCTGTGGTAAGTCACTGTATAATTCTGCCTGGCTCTGAGCAAAGTCACCATGGATGGAGCAGCCCTAGGCTTTAACACCATACCTAGAGTGAGAAACACTACCAAGCTCTGTCATACCTATCCCGAGTCCATCACTGCCTAAAGCAGCTCAGCACTGGAGTAGTACAAACGTTCAAACTGTTTTAGGTTGGCAATTTCCAAAGTGACTTTTCACCCAAGGTTTTGCAGCCAGTCATGGGTAATGACATCTACAAGACACATCTGCTAGACTGGGGTTGCATGCCTCCCCTTTGCATTGGGGCTATTCCAGAGGCTCTGTATATGGGCAGGCCTAGGGATGGAGGACAGTAGGAAATGCCTGGTGAGGATTCACCAGTCTGACACAAACCTCCAGGACAAAGCCCTGTGCTTGCTCCCTGGACCTATCCTGAGAATACTGCCTGCTGTTGGAGAGTATCTGTGATAGCAGTTCTTTGGTTACCGAGGCTGAGGATAAGCCAGGTGGCACCTGAACCTCACAGCCACAAAGAACTGCACAGTCTGAGGGGCATACCGAGGCCCATGTGTAGCTGGCGATGATGTGGGACAACACGTCAGTCCATCCCACCACAGTGCAGGTTTCTGCCTAGAGATCTGAATGTGGGCACTGGAATGATGACTGCTCTGCTCTCCAAGGCTGTGGGACAGGTGTTGGGTGATAGGGACAGAGCCATGCCTTTTGTGAGCCTCATTCTATTTATCCCTCTGACTTCGCTCTACCTGCTCTTCACCTCTTCTCCTTCCCCCCTAAAAGGTTTTCAGTTTTGCTGTAAATGTCCCACTGAAGACAAGCAGACAGGACCCACCTTCCTGTTGTCTTTAGCAGTGGTCCTGCCCCATCTTGCTGCATTCCCTTTTGCCAGTAAGTGATGCCCTCACCTCTCTTCTACCACAAACTCTCCTTCATTGTGCTTGGCTGACAATGAAAAGAAAACGAATGAGTAAGCTTTTCTAAATTTGGAAGGCTTAAACCTGGATAGAAGCATACAATTTCTGGGGATACAAATTTTTATATATTTTTAATTGATTTTTCCTTCAAACCCATGCCTGAGCAGATGATTGCTCAGTGTGTCATGAATGGGTCTTTGGTAATGCCAGAAGAACAAGCATCTCACCAGCTTTGTGAGCTCTTGAGTCAATAAAATTGGACACAGCATCCCCTGTAACCAGTCTCCCTAGAGTTATGCAAAGGAAGGACAACAGAACCCAGGAGTGGGATGTGTAGAAAAAGCCAGGATGGGATGAAGTAGCCCTGACTCAGGCTTGTAGCTTACACTTTCCCCTTGAGGGTGGCACACTGCTGAACAGGACTGTAGATGTCCCCCCTGTAGAACAGGAAAAATGGACCGGAGGACTTTTATTTTTGTCTTGGTTCTATAGATTATAAAGCACCGTGGCTATAATATCTACTCTCTAAGCATAACAAGGCAACTGTAAATTTATTTCACTAAAATAGATTTTGCATCTATTTAAAAATACTTCAAAAAAGAGAAACCATTATCGAGGCAACTCATAACTTCAATTAATCTCTTACACATCAGCTCTTCACAGTCTGAGAGAATTGTTTCATCTTAGCCCTGGGGACCTAGTTTCAGAAAAGCCATCTGTTCACCCCAAAACCATGTGGAGTGATGGATGGAGGATGTACTACACACACACACACACACACACACACACACACACACACACAGAAACAGAGAAACACACACACACAATATTGCCACTGAAAGGTGGAGATGAAATTGGATGCACAGCTCTCCTGCTGGTAGGAGTGAACCAGTGGCTTTATTCCAGACCCTGCTGTGGAACTCACCACTGTTAAAGCCTAGAGACTCCAGCTTTGAAACAGCCTATTAATTCTGGCCTCTGTCTACCATGTGTTATTTGTCTCGTGGTTCTCATCAGTGAAATCTCTTTTGGAGCTTTGCCAGTGCTCTACGTGAGGGCATGGTGACCTTTACCTGGATGACAGCAGTCACAGTGACTGGCCTGTGGCTTCAAGGAGTCAGGGCCCATCTCACATACTTGGTTTTTGCTCTGTTTCTTTATGCTTGGTCTCTAGGAAGGCCCCACTGACAGCAGATAAATGTAAATGTCTGAAGTAAACTGGATTTCCACCTCCATTCTCTCCCAATTTTAGTCTCCCTTTTACTTCTTCCAGATTTCTTTTTCTGAAGTGAATTTGGAATTGTGCTTTTATATATGTTTTACATATATATTTGTTTTAATTAGTTACACATGACAGTACAATGATCTTGACATATCATACATTTGAATCACATGGTGTATAATTTCTCATTTTCCTGAGTGTCCCGGTTGCAGAATCCCATTGGTCATGCAGTCACGTATATACCTACAGTAATAATAAAGTCTATTTTATTCTGCTGTATATTTAGATCCTCTGAAACTCAAGGGGAGATCAGTAGAGAAGAGGAAAGGGACCAGGGGGAGGAAGGGAGGAAGGGAGGGAAAAGGGAAATCCTGGGGAATGATATTGGCAAATTATATCATTATGGTATGTGCATGTAGGAAGATGTAACCAGGAATGCCACCATGATGTAAAACGGTGATGCATCAGTGAGGAACTATGGAAGATAATTTAGAAGTGAGGATGGAGGTCCTCATGGCTGGAGGAAGAAGAAAGTTTGGCTTCATCTCCAGGAGGCAGTGAGAGCTTCGTCTGCAGCTCTAGCACCAGGGAAAGGTCTTTGGTAAGCTGCCATCTGTGCCTCACCAAGGGGAGCATGGACAGAGGTATTCTGTGCATGCAGAATGGCCTTCAGGGGAAGGCTGAGTCCTTGTTTGGTTGGACACTCTGTTCGGTAAGCATGTGGGAGCAGTTTTGCCCAGCAAACCCTGTGAAATGGGAACTTCATCTACAAACACTTTGGCAATGGATCAAAGTTTCTAAACAAAGACCGGTCCGTGTTTAGTTACAGTGCATTGGGCATTGGTAAGAGGCTAGTTGGCTTAGTTTAGTGATGCGTTCTTTGGTCAGTGAACATCTCCCAGCCTTCCCAGCCTTGCTAATGGCTGAGGGCCCCTCCCTCCTGGCCTCCTCTCTCACATGCTGTGCTTAGGGTAGGGGGCTGACTGCATTGTGTGCTAGTTTGCTGAAGGGGAATTCACTTCTACCACAAATGTGTGAACTTCACACTGGCTACCAGCAGGCTGGAGTGTTCAGAGCTGAGTGAGGAGTTGCATGAGGTTGTCATTTATCTTGAAAACCTGCTTTCAAGGGGAACAACTCGTGACAGTGAAATCCATTACACATGGAGGCTGGAGGTGTGTGTTTGAATTCTCAGGCTCCAGATCTGATGGCAGCTGCAGGTATGGACATAGGCAGGAACACAGTCTGCCTTCAATCACATCAGCAGCCTCTAGAAGTGACAGGTGTGCATCATAAAATCCACTGGCAATCTTGCTTCACTCTGCAGACACAGCCTCACTTCATGACATTTTATTTTTAAATGGATCAAGAATTCTTATTAATGTCAACCTCCTTAGTCACACCGGCATTCAAGCAGCAGCTCCGTCTTTAACTAAAAATAACCACACAGGCTGTTTAAGTCCCTCTGCTCATCACTTGCCAGTACATCATGTTCATCGCCACCGAGTCCATTGCTGAACATCCACCACGGATCACATGGTGCAAACCTCTCCCCTCCTCTGGAGGAGGATATGTTCTCCACGTATTTATGACATTAATACCCAACTGACATGGCTCAAATGAGGCTCAATGGTTTCCTCCCCTTTGCATCTGTAGTTCTCCCATTTAGGGCTAATTCAGCTATCAATTGCATCAGAGGTGCAGCTCCCTGCCAGCCCTGTTTCACTCTTCACTCGATCACTCTAATGTGGCTGCCAGATCTCACCCATCACCTCAGAATTCAAGGCATCAGGAAGGAAAATGGCTGGGAGAGAAGGAGCATTCACCTGTTTCATTTTTAACCCAACTTCTTTTTTATAAAGCATGTTATTGAGTTCTGATTGACATAGATAAGGCTGTCCATCTTTCATCTGTGTACCTCAGTAGTTTGGAGATCCAAATGCACCTGTGAAGAAACCACACCACTATCAAGGCCATAAGCCCACCAGACTCTTCTCAGCTTCTTCCTACCTTGTCCTCCTCCTCCTTCTCTTCTTCCTCTTCCTCTTCCTCCTCCTCTTCTTTCTCTTTCTCTCTCTCCTTCTTCTGCCTTTGGTGAGAACACACAATATAAATTCTGCCTGGTTAGTAAAGTTTAAGCCTACAATGCTATATTCACGCCTAGGGGCACTAAACCATCAACTAGACCTCAGAACCTGTTGTCTTGCATAACTTTAACTCTGCCTTTTAAATTTCCGAACCCATTTCCCTCCACACAGTCCCTGGCCACACCATTCTACTCTTGGCTTCTGGGAGTTTAACAATAACATAGATTGCATACCTTTTGCCTTTTTGTTTCTTATTTCACTTAACATAATGTCTTCCAAGTCCATCCGTGTTGTCACAAATGACAGGAACTCCTTAATTTTAAAGGATGAATAAGATTCCATGGTCAGTAGATTCCACTCTTTATTCATCCACTGATGGATACTTTGTTTCCATATCCTGACTAGATTGCATACTGCCACCCAGTGTCCAATATAGATTCTTCTGACCCTTGGGGAAAACAAAGCGGGACACCTACAGAAGTTAATAATAGCAGGTCGAGGTTTCAGGTCTTAGTTCTAAGACTTTGATTCATTTTGAGTTGTTTTTTGTGTTTTGTGTCAATCAAATGTCCAGTTCCATTTCATGTGTGAATGTCAAGTTTTCTCAGCACCATTTACTGAGGAGACTATTGCTTCCCTGGTGTGTGCTCTTGATGTAACGGTGTTGAGCAGACGACTGTACATGTGTTGGCTTACTTCAGGGTTATCTTTTCTACTCTAGTCTCTAGGTATCTCTTTTGATTCCAGTACTGCTGAGGGCCATTGCCAAGTAGGAATGACGCATCGAAATTTCCTTGCCAGTGTACCCCATGTTAAATGGACTTGCCTTGGAATTTCGCTGTTGACATTGCATGTAAGGTGACCCTGCTCAAGGACGAGGGTGGATCCAGATTTAGGGTGTATCCTGCAGTTTGAGGAAGTATCCCGCTCCTTGGGTTTAGGGCGTTCCCGGTTTAAGACAAGTTTAAGGTGTTCCCAGTTTAAGACAATATGGGTTTTAGGGAAGTTGGATGTTGAAGATTATTGCTGCTGGGAATAGGGCGTTCCTGCTGCCTGAGTTCCCATTGAGTTCTCGTGAGATTCAGAAAGTATTTGGAAAAAAGCCTCATGGAGTAGGTGAATTGGGCGGCAGCAGAACTTGGATTTCCCCAGAATGTGTGTGTAGAGGCCGGTGTGAGTTCGGGAATAAAGAATTGCTGTTTGAATCTACAAAGCTGTGAGTGGCTCGTGATCTTGTGCCCAGCCAAGACTGCGGCACAGTACTGTATTATTGTACATGTGTGAGGTTCACACAGGATGTTTGGATACACCTGCACCTAGGGAAATGATAATGATGGCCAAGCAAATCAGAGCAACCTTTATCACACAGTTGTGTGTGTGTGTGTGTGTGTGTGTATAATTACATAATTTATGCTCTCTCAACATATTTCACAAATGTGGTCCAATATAATAAATTAGGCTGCATATTAAATCGCTAAACTTATTATGCATAACTGAAATGTTCTGGCCTCTGAGTTTCATCTTCCCATTCTCCCAACTAATCTCTGATAATGATCTTTATATTTTACATTTTTGTGCATTCAAGGTTTTCATTTTTTTCTTTTTGAGCCTATGTATAAGTGAGGTCAAGCATTCTGGCTTATTTCATATATAATGCACAATTAATTTATCCATGTTATTGAAAATATCAGTATCTCCTTAAAAATGCTGAACGATATTCCAGTATGTGTGTGTGTGTGTGTATGATACATTCTATGTCCATGTGGCAATAGACAACGGGACTATTTAAATACGTTGGCTATTGTAAGTAATGCTGTGAACGTGAGTATTCAGACACCTTCACAAGCTGATTTCGTTTCCTTTGGTGTGTGGTCAGGACAAGGGTCACTGGGTCATGAGGTGGATCTCTTCCTCATTGGTTTAAGAACCTCCATGTTGTTTTCCATGATGACTGCGCCAATGTGCATCTTGCCAACAGGGAACAAAGGAACCTTTTCTACCCTCATTAACACTTCTTTTTTGTTGGTAGTAGCCTTCCTGATGGGTGGGAGGTGACATCTCACTGTGGTTTTAATTAGCTTTTGCTTGGATAATAAGATATATTACATTATTGATAGTGACAGTTGGAGGATTCTTGTGCCTCAGGGACAAATTCCATCTGATCATGGTTTGCAAGGTTATAACTTGCTGCTGAATTCTGATTACTAGTATGTTTAAGATTGTTACTTTTGTGTCCATCAGAGATATTGACCTATAATCTCATTCCATCAGTCCTCTTCACCCAGTCCTAAGAGTTGGAAAGTGGAACCGGAAAGGCTAAATGGCTGGAGGCTTCTATAGGTCCGGGGACAGTCAATGGCCTAGTGTCCCTTCAGATGGCATTTAGGACAAGGTCCTGGAGGCTTGCAAGGCTTAGGACATGTACGAACCCAGTGACTCATCTGAGCACATTTTAAGCAGAGTCCAGGTGGTTCCAAGGGACCCTTCTGTAGCCCAGTGGGGCCAGGGATAAATTCTGAAGCCAGACAGATGGCTTGAGTGAGCATCTGATATTTCTACTTCCAGGTATTCTTGTTTATCCTGTCATACACCTTAAATGCCACTCCCAGAACCTCAGACTGGGGAGTTAGGGCCCCCTCTTGAGGCACCTTAGTTCGGCCTTAATATCAGGGAAACTCTGTGAGAACAAGTAGGTCATTAGTAGTTGCCTCCCATCTGGAGTCTATGGTCCAGATTAGTATATTGTAATAAAGCCTTGGTCAGGTGGTCTAAATGCTGAAGGGTTTTCATTCTTGGATAATTTCCTGGAGCTTTTCATAACTGATGGCCTGATGGGCTGCCTTTCTAAGTCCTGCCATGAGGCAAGTAATGAATTTGGTTTCTACTAATTACTCTTACAAATGAATTATAATACTAATTGGGGTCCCAATCAGGGACCGCTTTAGTGCCAATTGGATGGGTAAGGGAGGTATGATGTACCTTATCAGCATAATTTCTAGCTTGTTCCCAAACTTGCTGGGCAGGAGAGTGTTAGACAAGATCCTATGGATACCATGGGAGGTCAAATCATGATTCAGTCAGATATTGAAACTCTTTGATATGTCCTATACTTGACGTATAGGACGCAATATGCTATTCTATCTGTGAAAGGTCTGACAGAGAGAAATGCACATGAACCTGGATCACACCATCTACCCCAGCCACCTTGCATAGAGGACACAGAGATGAGGGTTGGGCAGGGGTAGCGGAAGGAGGGACTCAGGGAAAAGTTGCTGCAGCAGCTTCATTAGAAAGGGAATTGTGGTATAGGGGGGGCTCATCCGCTGAGTTGAAAGAGGAGTCCTGGGTAGGGTATTCTATCCCTTTGGAAACAGGTGTAGGGGAGGTGAGAGCTTTAGAGGACTTGTGTGAAAGAGTAAGAGTTGCAGAGAGAAAGGGATTAGATAGGAGAAGTTCTGAACATATGATATCACTTTCCATTTTCCCAAATGCTCACAATATTTGAAAAGATCCCTGAAAATATTGGGTTCTAAACTGCCATTAAGTGACCATTTATAGTCATTATCCAAAGGATATTGAGGCCAGATCTGATTGTGCAAGTGGATAAGTTTTGGGGGGTTTAGATCTAGGGTGAGAGAGACCCTCGATTAGCCAGGAAGCAGCTTAGGGGACTATGGGAGGGAATGGATAAGGAGCCACCCGTGGTGAGATATAAGATGTGAGTTTAGAGGTGGGGCATCCCCCAGTCTCTAGTATCATCTAGTTGAGAGGATGGTTACACTCAGGGGGTCATCACCACTGCTGGATAAGCATCAGGGCAGGAGCCCATAGAGGCACTTGGGTGCCTGGCTGGGGCTACACAGTACAGGCAGAAGCTTGTAGAGGTTAACCCAAGGCCAAGAGGTAGTCTCACTAGGAACAACACCCAATCACCTTCCATAGTTTTTTCTCAAAACCCAGGACCCAAATAAAAGACTCTGTCAATACTAGGGATCAGCCGTAGCTGTGATAGCTGTGACTGGGGGTACTCTTGACCACATGGTAATCCTTGGAATGCCAGAGGTTCAGTGGTCATTTCCTGGGACCTGTAGTTCTTTTAGGTCAACTGGAGACAGGGGTCTTACCTAGAATGTCCAGTGGTGGGTGTGGAGAGGGCGTTCAGCAGAATGGAAGGCCTGGTCCCATGATGAAATTTGGATTGGGGCCCAGGGTCACTCAGTGTCCCTCTAAGAGGGGGAGCAGGCATACCAGGGAAACTGATCCCAGGTTTTTGGCACCAAAATGAAGGGAAAGCATGGAATGAGAGACTGGTAAGTGAGAAATGAAAGACGGAGATCAGGCAGAGAAAAGCATGAGAATTTATTTGTCATAGATGACAAATAAAGGCCATCTCTCTATAGGAGAGAGAGGCAAAACAAGCTTGGGTTCTGAGACATTTATGGGGCAGGCTCGGGATCAGAGCTAGAGTGTGTTCCTTCTACAATTATTTTGGTGAAACACCTTATGCATAGAAGCCAATTTCAGTATCAGGATGGTTTAAGAATTTTCAGAGAAATCCAATCATTTAATACAAATCCCAGACAGTGCTGCAAGGAGTCTGTGATGGAGAAACAGTTGAATTAGGTTTCCCAAAACAAGGAAAAGGAAGAACTCCACAAAAACAAATTATACCTGTGTGTTTGTGTGTGTGTGTGTGTGTGTTTGCATATTCATATGTACTTTTAGTTCTGGACCTCCCATGCTAACAATGTATGCTAATAATATATTAGTGTTTGCATTCATTAAAAATAATCCATGAAAAGGAAATATTTTTATTTTTTCTTAATTAACTAAATTGTCTGTCTTTCCTGACAGATTTTTATGATGATTTATATTGGGAAAAATAGTTTATAATGATTTTTACCTCTTTAAACAAATGAAAGGAGTCTGGGAGTAGAGCTTGCATTCAGTTTCCTGTGACATTTAAGATAAGTGAGCATAAAATCCTCAGGCACCATGTGGTCTGAGCTCTGCACCCTCCCACCAGTGCTTTGAGCAGTGCACATCTCTGTGAGTGGAATTCTTGGAGACATAGGAGGGAGGGACTCTAGCAGGAGAGGACTGGAAGAGTGCTGGGGACTACTGTTGGTCAGGGGCGGGGGACAGGGACACTGCATGTTTCCCATTTGCCACACACTGAATGAGTTGGCCAGTTGAGGGCCCGAGTGGACTCCCCTGGAGCAGGGCTGAACCAGAACCACACTTTGCTCCTGCAGTGGAACTCAGAAGCCCTCAGATTCTCATGGGAAACAGGCTCATCAGCCCTCAGCACCAGGATATCCTTCACCATGTGGAAATCCTGGGCCCTTCCATGTCCAGAAATGTGATTCCAAACTGTGGACAAAAGGAAAGATTTTTCAATATAAACAGGGATTCATATTCTCTTCATGATAAAAATAGTTCTCATAATATTCAAAGCATTCAAGCACTGTAGTTCATGTCTGTTAATTAAGGCATCATTAAATAAAATGGTAGGAAAGAGATCTTTGAGACCCCAGAGAGCAACATTTGTAAAAACTCAAAGTCATTCAGGTCAACAGGCATGTGCAATCTACCCAGGGTCTCAAAATCATTCTAACTACTGATTTTAAACCTGTTTCTGAAAAATATTGGCTGAGAGAGATTGATACTGAAGTCAGGGAAGCAGCACGGTATCTAGAATACAATGATTCGCAAAAACGTATACTGAGAGAGCCATGTAGTGCAAAGGTGCGAGTGATTAGCAAGTAAGATGTGAAAGAAAGAAAAGAAGTTTAAATGTAAAACAACTAGAGTCGTATTCAATAGATTGCTCAACCTCAGTGTTGATTAAAAAATAATTTATGGTGTCTACATTATGCAATTCATGCCATATTAGAAAATAAAATCATGTGTTATGTGTTGTTAGTAATTTGTTAAATTGTTTCCTACATTTTATGAAGTGTCATTGGCTATTGTGATTTTGAGGGCACTCCTAATGTGGTTGTAACGTGTGGAGGCCTCTGTTGGCTGGTCTCTTCAGGTTTTCAAATGCTCTAAGTTGTTGGAGCACATGCTGCGAGGGACTCTGTTGCTTCTGTTGTGTGAGGGTATCCAATGTAATCAGAAAGGGAAGTTCAATCTCCAGTCCCTATTAGAGAGAAGAGAACCTGTCAATGTCATTGCCATCTCTATAGTGACATGCATTTAACATTTACTGCTGATCTCTACAACTGGGTTAACCAATGAGAAAAGTGGTAAATAAATAAAATAGACTGGCTGAAGCCTGAAGCATGAGTCATACTGTGAGCACTACTCAACTGATTGGAAGAAGAGGGTTAAAAAGACAATTGCAAAGGAACCACGTGAGAAAGGGAAGGAGACAGCAGAAGGGAGAGCGAAGCAGAAGGGCAGTTGATGGAGCAGAGAAGCAAAGGAGTGGCTGAGTGAAAGTTCAGGTGATGGACAAGTTGTACTCAACACAACCTTTGAGCAGAAAACAATAGAGCATTTCTAAGACACTGGAGAGAAAAGAAGCAGCATAACAGGAATCACAAAGAGATCTCTGTTTTCTCTTTGCTGAGGATTTGGAAATGAAGATGTTTCCAAGGTTTTCACTGTAACGTCCCCTGGAAATGAGGGTGTTTGTAACAGGAAATCATCCTATCCATTGTTGCTAATTCACTTTGATCCAAAATGGACACAATTTTCAGGGGTCTCTCTGCTAAGCTCTTCCTGCTTTTACCTGAGAGTAAGTATGAAGGAGAATTTCCTGTTCAGAGCATAACTCACCCACAGTGTGGCTCTGTTTTTCCATCTGCGGAAGGGAGTGTGGCTCTGGCAGCAGATACTGACCAGTCTTCTGTCCTGGACAGCCTGTGGGCCAAGGCAGATTGGAAGACTCAGGTGATTTCCATGGGCTGGGAAGGAGTCTGGGGATTGCTTCCAGATACTTCTGGGTGTGTGGGAGCTAGGGCACCCTGAGCTAGAATTCTGAAGGTAGAATCTTTGCACACAACCCCAACTAGACCCAGTTCTAAATGCCAACAGCCTTGTTCCTTATCAAGCAGTTAGACCACCACTTTGATATGGAAGTGCCCATTGCTTCTCTCCACTCTGCAGACCTAAAGCCTGGTAGCCAAAGTTCCTATCCTGCCCAAATCTTCAGTAACACTATGGCAGAGTCTCACTCCATGTCCAGATGGATTCATCATTTGTGCACAGTGAAAATCTAGGACACACGGCCTCTGTGTCTTGGGTACAAACAAAAGCAATCCATTAACAGAGCCAGAATAATAATAATAAAAAAAACTGCAGGAATTTCTACTATATTGAGCAGTAAGTCAACATGAAGAGTCTGTAGACTGGCAAGGCTTTCCCCATTTTCTCAATTTCCTGGGAAATGCTGATGGCTCTCCCAAAATAATTCTTCTCAGTATGTGAACATCTTTCAGGCACAGACTGTGAAATTACTAGACAGCACAGCCTGCTTCTCCTTTTTCTTCCCCACCTGCCACCACACATCCCCAGTGCTGGCACAGTCCATTCCCCATTAATTCTCTTTGTCTTCTGAAAACTGCCTTCTCTGCTCCTCCCCTTTCTGCTAGCCCTGGGAGACTCCAGCATCTCTTCCCTGGTCTTCCTCCCACAACTCACCACTGCAGAACTGTGTTTTCCATTCAGCCCTGGAGAGCAGCGGCTCTGCACTGGGTTCCTCGACTTGGCCATTTTCAGATCACCCTTCTTATTCTTTAAAGGACGATGTAACCAGTGCCCTAGCATTTCTCTCCTGATCTCAGTGACAATTTCTTACTCCGTTTTCTTCTTGAAATCTTTCCTGTGTATTCATCCTTCATTTTCAAGTCCACTATTGTGCCAGTGAGTTCTGCCTTTTGCCCAGTCTGCCAGATTCCTGGCCCATTTCCTGTCATTAGAATGTTTCCAGGCCACAGGATGCACACAGGGCTGTCTGTAAGTGAGTGGAGAGCTGAGTCATCTTGCCCAGTCCCCTTCAAGAGAGGCCTTCCCTCACTGACCTCCAACTGTGTGGGAAAGAGCTTCAGATTAGTCTGGAAAATCCATCAACTGAAAGGGAGTGTTCCCACTGAATCCCTGATTAGGGCCCCTGTCCACGAAGGCAGGGTGTGTCCCTGATTAGATTTAATAACTGATTATCCATATATAAAAGGAAGCTAAGCAGAGGTCACAGGTTCCCAGAGAAGGATCACTGAAGAGTCCAGGGCCTGGGAGAAGAGCAAGTCCCTGCTCACCTGAGGAACCTGCTGGCTGTCTTCTCCTCCAACTCTTATTTCCTGGTGAGTTCTCCAGACAATGGTGATGGGAGCGCCTTGTCTCACAGGGAGATCAACCCTCTCTCTCTTGGAATTTGTACCATCACAGCAGCATCTATGGTCTCTAACTTGTGTTGTTTCAACAGGGACTTCTCCACTCTTCCTGCTTTGACAATTAGGGAACCAGTTCCTTTGTCTTGAATATAGGTTATGATCTTAGTTTCCTCTTCCATGATTTTGTATCTTGCTACTACCAACAACCAATAACTAGTGGTTATAAATTTAAACGACTCATCATTTAAATGGAAATGAATTCATTTATATCTCTAATCCTTTTTATTTGCAAGGGTGAGATAGGAAGATTGCAAGTTCTAGGCCCTCCTAAGCAATTTACCAGGGTCTTCAGCAACTTAGGGAGACCCTGTCTCAAAAGAAAAGTACAAAAACTTAGTTGGGTTGTGGTTCTATAGTAAAACTCTGTTGTGTTCAATCCCCAGTACCAAATGCCAAATACAAAAGGCTCTTCTGATTCAAGTGGTAGATTTTTATGTTCAGAATCATAAAACAATTTCACACAGTTCTCCTTTTTCCATACACTGCATTATTATGAATGAAATGGATGATGAATATCTTGCAATGCTGGGTTTTGTGTTGTAATATATTTGGAGGATATTGTATTCTCCCTGTATATCACTGACATAGGTTTATATTGCTTTCTCACTTACTGTGGGTTTAAAGCTATTGTCATGTACTCTAGATTTGGTCTTTGCATTTTTGCCTGCTTTGCTAGAATATAAAAGGCAATGGGGAAGAACCCCCTCAGTCTATGTCCACTGCATATCTCCAACATTGGGAAGAAGCCTTATCCCATCCCTGAGGCTGAGAATTAAATGTTCTTTTTCATGGTTTAGATATGAGGTTCCCAATGGATTACATGAAAGAATGCATGAAAGTTTATTGGTGAGAGGTTGGCTTATGATAACTTTCATCTAATCAGTGCCTGAGCCTTAAAGGGATTAACTGGGTGGTGACTGAAGGCAGATAAGGTGTGGCTGAGTGTGGTATCCCACTGATGGTGGGCCTTTGGGTTTATGTTTTGTCTCTGGTGATTGACGTTTTCCATTTGGTTTCTTGCCTTTATGACCTGTACAGTTTTCGTTTTAGTTTTCTCTACATTTTTTAATTGTTGCATTATATTTGTGCATGTGGATGGGATTTGTTTCTGCACACCTGTGCCTGCACACAGTAAGACAACATAAAGTGGCCAACATCACTCCCCAGGATTTTCCTACTCCCCTGGCTCCTCCCATCCTTTGCTCCTTTCCTTTACTGATCTTTATTTAATTTTTAGGAGACCCACACCCACCCTTACTTTCCTTTTTCCTCTCTAGCTTCCACATGTTAAAGAAAATATACTACTCCTATCCCTCTTAGTTTGACTTATTTCCCTTGACAGGAGGGTCTCTTGTTCCATCCATTTCCCTGCAAATAACAGAGTTTCATTATTGTTTCTGACTAAACAAAACTCCACTGTATACAGATACCACATTTTCTGTGTGAGTTCATCTGTTGATGGACACTGAGGCTGGTTCCATAGTCTAGCTAGTGTGAATTGTGCTGCCATAAACATGGGTATGCATTTGTCACCACAGTACAATTACTTCAATTCTTCAGGGCACATCCTGAAGTTTTATAGCTGGGTCATATGGTGGTTCCATGCCTAGTCTTGAGACTCCTCCCTACTGATTTCCATTGTGGATAGACTCATTGACAGTCTCACGAACAGTGTAAAAGTTTTCCATTTTATCCATGTCCTCTCTCGCATTAATTTTTATTTCTGTTTTTGAAGACTGCCATTCTGACTGGTATGAGATGAGATCCGTGTTTAGTTTTGATTTGCTTTTCCCTAATTGCTAAGGATGTTGAACCTTTTTTTATGTATTAGATGGCCATTTCTATTTCTCTTTTTGAGAAGTGTCTGTTCAGTTTAATTGGCCATTTAGAAGGTGGGTTTCTGATTGTTTTGTGTTTTAGCATTTTCTGAGATCTGTATACAGTGTAGATATAAATCCTCAGTCAGAATAATAGCTAGCCAAACTGTTTTCCTTTCTGTAGGTTCTCTCTTCACATTTCCAATTGTGACCTTTGCTGTGCAGAAGCATTTTAATTTAATGTCATCCCATTTATTAACTCTTGGCATTAGTTCCAGAGATTTAGGGCTCCTATTGAAAAAGTCATTCATGTGCCTAAAAAGTGGTGGATTGACCATAAATTTTCTTTTAGAAATTACATGATTTTAAATCTATGTCCAAGGTGTTTGGTCCATTGTGATTTAATTTTTTGTAGGGTGAGAGATAAGTGTCTAGCTTCATTCCCCTACATGTGGAATAACCAGTTGAACTAGCACCACTTTTTAAATAGGGGTATTTTATCCAATGTGTGCTTTGACAACATTGTCAAGGATCAGGTGACTGTAGATATATGGTTTTGTCTGTGTTTCTTCCGTTGTGTACTCTTGGTCTCTCTGTCTGTATTCAAACCAGTACCATGTAGTTGTTGTTTTTATTCAACTGATTTCTTTTGCCATATTGTTCCCCCATGATATTCTGCCTGACTCTGGGCCAGGGCTGTGGAGTCACCTGTCTATGGACCGAGTCAAGTAAACTTTTCCTCCTCTACATTGTTCTTGCCATCCCTATTGGTCAGAGGGATGGAAAGGGTCATGAAAACCCTATTTAAGTAGCTTACTTTTTGGTTGTAGGTTTGAATGGAAAGAATAAGAACAGTGGATTTCTCACGGAGATCAGTCATATTTGAAGACAATCTTTGCAGAATACAGTTTTGAGTGCAGGCAAAAAGGTCCCTAACACTGCAACCAGGAACTAAATCCATGTTGAAATATCCTGGGAGGACTGGGAATTCCCAAGGCTGCCACCTAGTGGTGAGGAATGCCCTCAAACACTACCTTGATAGTGAGGATACAGAATGGCTCCTCCCTAGTGTCTTCCTAAAGGACCTGGAGGGAGAGGACAAGTTGTACCAATATGCTTGTTGACATCACAGTGATGTGTCACTACTCCTGCTATGGCACAGGGATCAGTGTAACTTTGCCTACATGAGTGACTAATTGAGAATCACTAGGCGAATTGTGAGTTTCTTCAGTGATGCTCTGCAGCTAGGTTGTTGTTGTCTGAAAGCATGAGAAGAAGATTACCACTAAACAGGGACGAGAGGTGGGAGGGAAAGAGAGAGAAGGAGAATTGCATGGAAATGGAAGGAGACCCTCATTGTTATACAAAATTACATATAAGAGGATGTGAATGGAAGAGGAGAAAAAACAAGAGAGAGAAATGAATTACAGTAGATGGGTAGAGAAAGAAGATGGGAGGGGAGAGAAGGGGAGGGGGGATAGGAAGGGGATAGGAAAGGCAGCAAAATACAACAGACACTAGTATGGCAGTATGTCTAAAGGTGGATGTGTAACCAATGTAAATCTGCAATCTTTATACGTGGTAAAAATGGGAGTTCATAACCCACTTGAATCAAATGTATAAAATATGATATGTCAAGAGCATTGTAATGTTTTGAACAACCAATAAAAAATAAGCCATTTTTAATCCAAAAAAAAAAGGAAAATTCAATCGAGGTAATTGGGTGGACCCTATTGCAATATGATCAGTAGCCTTACAGTAGGAAGAGTTTATAAAGAGATATGAGCAGGGAAGACCATGTAGAGACACAGGGAGACCAGCATATACAAGGCAGGAATGCAGGTCTCAGAAGAAACAGACCCTGCAGACACATTGATATCACAACCCTAGACTTTAAAGGAGACACCCTCTGGCCTTTGGACTGCTGTCTTCACACATAGGAGAGGGTTCTGCCCAGAGTGACTTAAATTTTCCTGGCAGGTGCCAGTGCCAGTCACTCCCTTTACTTTTTTTGGCCCAGGAGGTGAGTAGAAAGCAATTTCAGGGTTTGGGTGGAAGACAGCAGGGCAGAGTGTTCTCATGTTGGTGTTATTGACAGATGGCTGCCTTGAAAACACATGGTCCAGGACAGATGTCTTCCTGATTACTCAAAGGCACATTGCCCTGCTTGGGGCAGAGTCCAGCACAAAGTTCTCACTAATACTACATCAAGTACAAGTTAAAATTAGCCAATTAACTCATGGAGCAAATAAAAGAAGCATAAATATAAAACAAATACAATGAGTTTCAATATGAAGAAGTGTTCAACCTCGGTGGTGATTTGAAAAAAAAATGATTTACAATAATGCAATACATGCCATATTAGCAAAAGCATTGTATATGCTATCAATTAATTTGTATCAACTCTGTCCTATATTTTATGGAGTGTCTCTGGCTAATGCAATTCTGAGGGCACTCTTACTGTGGTTGTAACCTATGGAGGCCTCCTGTTGGCTTGTCTCTTCAGGTTTTCACATGCTCTATGTTGTTGGAGCACATAGTGCAATGGACTCTGTTGCTTCTGTTGTCTCAGGGTCCTCTAATATAAAGGGAATTTCAGAAATGGAAGTTCAATCTCCAGTCCCAGTTAGAGAGGAGAATACTTGTCATTTAATAATCACCCATATAGTAACACATATTGAAAATTCACTATGGTTCTCTACATTCTCTATATCTCCTGGGAAAGGATGATCTGTCTCCAATTCTGATTCCTTCTCAGTACCTAATTATCTTTCCAGCTCATGCTGGGAAGTTGCTGAACACAGCCTGCTTCTTCTTCTCCTTCCACAAGGGGCCACCACAGATCTCCAGTGCAGCCAGAATCTATCCCTTCCATTAATTCTGTTTGTATTCTCAAAACTGACTTTTCTGCTGATCCTTGAAGATGCCCTCGAGCTCTTCCCCTGGTCTTCCTACCTCATCTCATCCCTGCAGAACTGGGCTTTCCATCTAGCCTTGGACAGTAGGGGCTGTGCACTTGGTACATCTAGTTGGCCACTTTCAGCACACCCTATCAATAAATTTTGATATTGTCTTGAAAATACAACTTAGCCCATGTCATTCTATTGCCCTCTCCATCATAGTAATAATTTTTTTGTTACACCGTTTTATTCTTGAATACTTTCCTGTATATTCATTTTTCATTGCATTTTCAAGTCTACTATTCTGCCAGGCAGTTGTGCCCTTTGCCCATGGGACCTCTGTCTGCCAAATTCCTGGCCAAATTCCTATCATTAGAATGCGTCCCATCCACAGGATGCACACAGGGCTATTTATAAGTGAATGCCTCCCATTTGGAGAGTAGCCATCCCTTATTAATCTCCAACTGTGTGTGGAAAACCACTTTAGAGTAGTCTAGAAAATACAATCAACCTGAGAGGGTGTATTCCAAGTTGAAGCCCTGGTTAGGGTCAGTGTCTGTGAAGTCAGATTGCGTCCCTAGAATGTGGTCCTGATGAGATTTTCAAACTGATTGACCCTAAATAAAAGGAAGTTAAGCAGAGGTCACAAGTTCCCAGAGAAGGGGCACTGAAGAGTCCAGAGCCTGGGAGAAGAGCAGGTCCTTGCTCACCCGAGGAGCCCTGCTGGCTGTCGTCTCCACCTCCTCTAACTCTTCTTTCCTGGAGAGTTCTCCAGACAATGGGACGGGAGGCTCCTTGCTTCACAGTGAGAGAAACCCTCTCTGGGCATTTGGGCCATCAGAGCAGCATTTTATGATCTCTAAATTTATTGTTTCTGCAGGGACTTCTTTACTCTTTCCGACTTGACTCTTATTGAACCATTTTCTTTTTTCTTGAATCTATTTTGTGACTTTAGTTTCTTCTTTCATGATTTTACATCTGATACTACCAACAGCCAGTAACCAGTGGTATAAATCTAAATGATTCATAATTGAAATGGAAATAAATATGGACTATGAAATATGAGTGGGAAGCTGCAATGTATCTGGAAATTAATGAATTGATCAAACTATGGAATAACACCCACATTTGTGTCAAAGGGAATTGAATTTATAAAATCAACTTAAGTGTGTAATAAAGTAAATTGAAAGTAAATGAAGAGAAGGGAACTTGCATACCACCTCTTTGTTTCTTTTACCTATTGATTGACGAATAATCGTGCCTATCTGCAGAGTACCAACTGATATTTCCACACCTCTATTCACTGAGTGAATCTACTTCCTCAGTGATACCATGTAATTGTGTGAGAACATCCAAAGCCCCTATTCTACCTATTTTGAAATGTACAAATCCTTACTGGTATAGACATGTGGGTGGAACCAGAGGACATCTGTTTAGGTGAAATAATCTGTGCAAAAATGGCAAAAAACTCTGTTGTATTAAAGCAAAGACTCAGCCCTCTAGCAGGTACTAGAAAAAATATGAATAGGAGCAAAAATATGTGAATTATAGAGAAAAAAATTTTAGTTATTATATCTTGTAATACCAGGTTATAATATATGCTACAAGAATTCAACTTTGTCTCCATTATAGGTTCCTACATGCAGAACATTGGCTAGACATCTCAAAGAGCTGACATTCCCACAGTTGATTTCATGTGCATTTTCTCATGCAGTCTAAGGCAATAAGATTGACTGAAGCCTTTCCCACATAGATGCCACTCATGAGGTTTCTCTTCATTGAGCTGGCTCATGTTTTCTAAGGTTAGGGTCTTAAAGAGAAGCCTTTCCACACAAACTACATTCCAATGGCCACACTCCAAGGTGAGTCATGTTCCATTTTTCCAAACACAAACACACCCAAATCTGCAAACTCCTACAGAATATAAAGAGACATAAGATGATGGGTGATGGCCAAGGAGTATGCTACACAGGTGGCATGCATGTTATTTTTCTCCAGTGTGTGTTCTCTCATGAACTCTGAGGCCAGATGATCGACTGAAGGCTTTCCCACACACAGGGCATTTGTATGGTTTCTCTCCAGTATGTGTTTTCTCATGTTGTCTCAGGCCAGAGCATGTACTGAAAGCTTTTCCACATAGGTGACATTTGTATTGTTTGTCTCCAATATGTGTTTTCTCATGGTGTCTAAGGCCAGATGATAGACTGAAGGCTTTCCCACATACATGGCATTCATATGGTTTCTCACCAGTGTGGATTCTCTGATGTGGTTTAAGGTAACAAGATTGACTGAAGGATTTCCCACACAGGTGGCATTGATAGGGTTTCTCTCCAGTGTGTGTCCTCTGATGAAGTTTAAGGTAGCACGTTTGACCAAAGGATTTCTCACATAATTGACATTGATATGGTTTCTCTCCAGTGTGGATTCTTTCATGTATTTTAAGGTGGCATGATTGGCCAAAGGATTTCCCACAAAATTGGCATTGATATGGTTTCTCTCCAGTGTGGATTCTTGCATGTATTCTAAGGTAGCATGATTGCCCAAAGGATTTCCCACACAGTTGACATTGGTATGGTTTCTCTCCTGTGTGGATTATCTGATGACGTTTAACATGAACTGATTTGCTGAAAGCTTTCCCACACACATGGCATTTATTTTGTTTCTCACCCATTTGGGTTCTTTCATGTTGTCTAAGCTCAGAGCTGTAACTGAAGACTTTCTCAGAAAAATTACATTCACGCTTCTTTTCCCCTGTTCTAGTTTCAATGAGTCTGCTTAGATCAGAGGATTGATTAAAGGATTTGCTGCATAGACGATGTTCATATTGTATCTCTGCAGGATCATTCTGTTTGCATTTTCTAGGTAGTAAACAATTCCTATGTCCTTTCAAACATTCTTGCCCTTCACATGAGACACAATCATTTTTCTTGTTTTCACCAAGATGCACATTATCAGCAAGGGATCGTCCACAGTGTTTGTTCTCCCAGTGGTTCCTTACTGGGCGTGTAAACCAAGATCGAATACATGCAGGGCTGTGACATAGATCTTCCTCCAAGACTTTCCATTCCAAGGAATTCTCTTTAACATGAGATTTCTGCTTCATAAAGAAGATGAATATTTCTTAATGATATCTCCATATAAACTTACAAATTAATTTTTCTACATAAGAATCCATTATAACATGAATATGTAAATCTTTTTACTTTTAATTCCATGTACATTGTAGATAATTCACAGGTGAGCCAAGTATTTTCCATTTGCTAGTATTTAATTTAAAGGGGCTCAGATTAACTTTATGGTCTTCAATGTTTCAAAGAATAGCTACATGAGAAATTCTTGTGTATTTGGAGTCTTTTTAATTTCTCCCAGAATGCAAGCTATACAGATGTTTTGACACAGAAATTTTGTATTTTCAACATAATCACAGCCATGACATTGTACTCAGTTACTAAGTTATTCCACAGACAGATCTTTAACTTACATAATCAGTGTTCCCATCTTTGAAACTTACCATTGACATGTTGATGGGTGTGTCCTTTCTTTTCAAAACTTCTCTGCATATCATTTCATGTTTTGAATGTGCACTTTCCATTCCTAGAAGAGTTTGAAATACAAATTGTTAGTATGAAATTCAGAGAGACAAAGTTAAAAATCAACAGTCTCACGAGAATGTCTTTTTCATCATTGACACTTTCATGGAGGTTATGGCTTAAATCAAGAAAAATTATATTGTTGCAGTAAATTCACTTGCAGGTCAGCATGAGAAAGAAAGAAGAAGCAGAGCAAGCAAAGCAGCAGCAGAAAAAAAGTTCTTTATTGTATACAAGCAATCTTTTTATAGTATTGTGAACAAAGAAGGCAGCCTTCCAACAGGTCTTTCAGCTAATTAAACATAGAATACAGAAGTTGTGCTTTATAATCAGAAGTGACCCGCTTCTCATGGCTAATCTACTCTCGGCCTGGAGCATACCAAGCTCTGCTCTTGTTAAGAGCAGATAATAAAATTTTTCTCAGTGCCCTCCTAGCCCACTTGGCAGAACATCCCGTTTGCAGGCAAGTCCTCCCAAGGACAGCAGACACCTCGTTTTCAAGCATGTCCGCTGTTACCTATCTATACCTTGACAGAATATCCCATTTGCAGGCAGACTCCATCAAGAACAGTAAGAGTAACACAGTCACATCTGATTCTCTACATTATATATCTTGGAAAAATAGAACACTGATAGAATTGTTTTTAAAAATGTAATTTAAAGGAGAAAATCTGGAAAAGACACATGGAAATTGACCTAAAAAATACACTAACAAGTTTTTCCCCTAAATGAAAATATAAAGAGGAAACATTTTGAGTGTAAAATAAAATGAGCTATCTCAATACATGATAAATTTTGTTCCATGATCCCCTACTATATTTTAGACAACCACATTCATTTCAGAGCTATGTCAGTTAATATTTCCAAGCTCAATCACTGGCTGTGCACCCATCTCTGTAGAATCACAAAAGTCTCTGTTTCTTAAGCACTCTGGCTTGGGAACAACCCTGTCCCTTCTCCCATCGACAGATTTTTCCTTCCTCTAGATACAAAGTCCAATCTGATTTGCAGAACAGATACCCTATGCATGGTGAAAGAAAGCCATTGGATTTTAGGGTTTCTGTTAAGAAATGTGCATTAGTTTCAAGGCCATGAAGATGACTTAACAATAATAAAGAGAACCAAGGCACTGAGAGAATCTATTTAGCAGAGAAAAGATAGAAAGCTCCCATACTATGGAGGATTGAAGGACACCCATGCTCACGATGACATTCAAAGAATGCTGAACCAGGTACTTCACCTCTCCACTAGATATTACTTTCAAATGGAATCCAAATAATCACAAAAAATGTGCAGAATTCTCTTGTTTTGGTATTCAATCCTCCAGCACACTGACCATATAAGGATAATTATTTATAAATATTAGGTTTATGTATAATTTAATTTTACTGAATACATAACATTATGGTGTGGACCATATTGTAGTGTGGTGCAAAATAAGTTGTAATTAAAGTAAAAAATAAGAGCAGCTTTCTTACATGTAATTATAAGTTCTATGAGAAAATCAGGATAGAGATTGGAATTGAATAGAGAGAGGCTATTCCAGATACTGTTATTGAAGAAATAGGTATACCCTCACATCTTTCATATATACCATTGATGGACTCACCAACTGATACTAGATGATTAATGATTTCCAGCATCACTGACCAGTGTAGCATTTTCTGAGATGGGTCCAGCATGGCCCACTCTTCTTGGGTGAAACTTATGCTTACATCCTCAATGGTCATCAATTCCTAGAACGGTATTGACAAGCTAGATTAGAAAGAGCAATGAGATCAATTTCACAAAAGAAGGATTGAGAGGACAGCATGAGGCAGAGGGGAAACTAGGTGTGCAGGGAGATCAAAATGTTAAAGCAACAGCCTATTCATTTTCAGCTCCCAACATTCTTACTTTCAGAAACCCAGAATATACATACATTGAATTCATAGAATTTATAGTAAAGGAATATGGAATGATAGAGAGTCATGCAACATGAAAAACATTTTAGGGCTGGTAAGAATAACTTTCAATCAGGCTATTATAAAATTTTCACTTGAACCTTTTTAACTAAAATGTAATCCCCAATTATTTAAATAACTTTCCAGAATTATCACCAGGCCAACCTTAACATTAATTTGTCATCTTGGAAATTGATTACGTATAAAATAGTCATTTTCACAAAGAGGTATCTTAGATCCCTCATCAGTAAAATATTTAGTAATGTGTTTAAAAGGCCAATGAATTTCTTTATATCTTCAAAACATGTTTAAACTATAACCAGAACAATGCAGACATTCTTGAACCAATCTCCAGAATTTTTGAGAACTGAACAAACTGCATGTAACTTGCTATCAGTAGGAAGAGTCACTCTTCTAACAATGTGACCAAGGAGGTCAGAATAAGGTTAAGGACAGACATTTGAGCAGCACAAGGCACAGTCTCTGAGACTTGTACTCTGAGGCAGAGTCCCAGCAACAATCCCTATACTACAACTCTCATCCTCAATTCTCTCTTGAGCTCCAAAGACTACTTTTCAATCTCTCTGATATCTTGATCTCATTTCTCTGTTTCTTTATTGTTTTTATGTATCCAGTTCTTCAAAAAATTTGCTCCATCTACTTTATGATTTACTAGTATATTTTAATGATAAACATCAATTAAGTTAATAGAAGTTGGTGTAAACAACTTCCAGTACAAAATATGAAGGAATATTTTATTAGTAAGTTATAACAACATTAGGAATAAAAATGATCATGATTAATTTAGGGTTTTTTGGGGGGGGATTATCAACAGTTGAAATTTATTCCATAAAACTCTAAAATTAAAATTGCAAAAAAAATATTTCTCATGCCTTCTCTAGCCTAGGTCTTTTATTTTTTCTCAGTATGACTCCAATGACTGTGGCACTGGGTCAACAGAATTCAGCTGCTGGAATATCTGCCTCCATGTTGGGCTGTGAGGTTCTACTCCTCACTCATTTCCCTCACCTGAATTCACTACAATCCAAACATCATTGCAATAAGTAGCATCATTAATCAGCAATTATTTCAAATGGAGTCATAGGCAAAATGTGAGATTCAATATGACCCATTCCTTCTGGAAGTACACAGCCAGGAATGGTACCATGGTATAGTGGTGTCCTAACAGGAAGGACATCAGCTGCCTGCTGATGAGTTCCTGACCCAGGTGACAACTGCAGAGTTGTGGGGTACAGGTGTAACTCCTGCTTGCACGGAAGACTTAGCATCTCTGTCAATAGGGGGAAAATTTCAGTAGAAAAGCCATTCACTGCTCACCCACCGATGGATTATTAGCCATGGTTTTGCTTTCTGAAATCTTCCTCTTCATTCACACACAGTCCAAACAGTTTTCAGAAAATACTGTGGATGAAGAAGAAAAAGCATGATATTCAGCACATTTAGAAGACATCCTGACTCCTCTCTCATGAAATCCTAGACATTCTTTTGTCTAAAATGCAGTGCTAACCCTGGGAAAATTCAGATTGCCCAAGAGTTATAGGTGCAGTACTCTGTTCATATTCCAAGGTCAAAATTCAAAAGAATGGGAACATGATTGCTAACAAAAATGAAGGAATTAAACTTCCATATATGCATTTACATATATATGGAATACCTTGATTTTCACACGTGAATTGCCTGGTAAATGGTCCAGAATTTTAAAATGCTCTTAGATTTTGAAGAAGCATCACTTTTTTAACCAATATGCAGACTTTGGTTTCCGCTTCTAGAGAAACATTGTGGAATTTCTCAGATTTCACTGATTTTGCTCTATTTGTTAGCAGTGGTTCTCTAAGTTAAATTGTGTCCCCTTGGAGTCTCACTCCCTGCCAACCCTCCCTCACCCATGAGGTAGATCTATTCTTCCTGGATTTAGGGACAATCAAGTCAGGATCTCTATTATGAAAGCGTGAATCAACTCAAGTTGCTTTTCATTTTGAGGAATTAATGGCACCATCCTGCCAATCCAGCCCTTATAGTTCCATTTATCCAAATCAGCTTAAATACTGGGGTCCTAGTGGGAGTGTCAGGGCTGGTCACATTAATTTATATTAAGGATGTTCAGAAATGATGACTGGGATCAGGATGAAATCTATTTGGTTAGTCTGGTCATTTGCTAATGTGCTGGTTGAAACCTTTGAAATCCTGTTCAATATCCATCCATCATCAGCTGTGATATTTCTGTTTTAATTATAGATCCATATATATGAGAGAGATATTTATAAATTATAGTGTATCCATCAACATATTACACATTTTGTGGAGGAATTATGATTTTTATTACTAAGACTAAAATTTACTCACATTATTGTGCCTCCACTGAAAAAAGAGAAAAATCCACGTGCAGTGATGCATCAACATATCCTAAATTTTGTGGAGGAATTACAATTTTTATTATGAAGACTAAAATTCACGCATGTTATTGTGCCTCCACTGAAAAAAGCGAAAAATCCAGGTGCATGAGGCACACCTGAAAGACCAGCCACCCAGGAGGCTGAGGCAGGAAGACCAAAGTTCAATGCCATCCTCAGAAACATCCAGGTTCTAAACTACTAAGTGAGATTCTGTCTCAAAATACAAAAAAACAAAAAACAAAAAAAAACCAAAAAAACCACAAAATAGGCTGGGGATGGGGATGGGACTCAGGGGTTAAGCATCCCTGTGCTCAATCCCTGCTCTCAAACATGAAAAATAAAAAAGTGCTGGGAATGTAGCTCCGTGGCATGATTTCCCTGTGTTCAATCCCAATCAAAAACAAAGAAACACAAAACAAAACAAAAAAACCACCAATAATTTACTAAATGTGATTACAAATTTTCAAATATTGGGTTCTTATCATAACCCTGCTGATTAAAGGGCAATTCATAAATTAAAAAATGACTAAACAAAGATTTACATGGTCTTCATTAGATGATGAATTTATCCAACTGGAAAATAAACAGTAACATTTTCCCCTTTTTTCCCCTTTTGCAAAAGAAGATACCAACACAACCTCTAAGCTGACCTGTGATAGTGCCTCTGCTGTTAAAGAGCACAAGCCCTACCTGTCAGGGCACGGTCTTCCTTCTCATTTATCAAGCTCACTCTCCTTTCCCATACCCTACAGTTCAGGATCCTCCAGTGCACTGACCCCACCTCCCAAACCTCATCCTCTTTTTCTTATTACTGCTCAATTTGTTAGGCTCTTACTCAATTCAACACACATTCATCAAGCTCATCTGGTCTTCACTACACTATTTCCCACATTTGTCCTCCAGCCCCTGTAGCAGGGGAATGCTTGTATGTGTCTCTTCTTCAGCTGCATCTGAGAACCCTTGACTGTAGTGGCCATCCATACCTGAACTCAGAATCATGACTCCCATTGGCTTTCAAAGTATTTAGAATCTGATATATTTTTCTAAATAAGCCATAATTGCATGATCCACAAAAATTTTTCTTGTCAAAATTGTTGAAAATCACCTTCTAATTTCATCCATATTTTCAAAAGATTAGTACGCCTGCTACTAAGAATATTGTGTTAGTTCACCAAGTTTGAATGGGCTTTCATAAGAGTTTCATAACTTTCATAACAGTAAGACAGAAACAAGGTGGCTTTAAAAACAAATTGATTTTCTCATGATTCTGGAGGCTAGGAGTGTGAGATCAACATGTCTGCAGGGCTTGTTTCTTCTAAGACCTGTGTTCCTGCCTTGTACACGCTGGCCACCATGTGTCTCTACATGGTCTTCCTGCTCCCAACTCTTCCCCAAACTCTTTCTATTGTGAGGGTACTGATCATATTGCAATGGTGTCTGCACAATTATCTTGATTGAATTTTCCTCTTTTAACACCATATGTCCAAATACATTTAACTTTCAGAAAACAACAACCTAGCTATAGAGCAGTTTTGAAGAAACTAACAATTGGTTTAGTGATTCTCAATTAGTCATTCATGTGGGCAAAGTTACACAGACCCATGTGCCATAGCAGGAGTAGTGACACATCACTGTGATGTCAGCAAGGGTATTGGTACAGCTTGTCCTCTCCCTCCAGGTCCCTTAGGAAGACATCAGGGAGGAGTCTGTCTGTATCCTCACTATCAAGGTAGGGCGTGAGGCATTCCTCACCACTGAGATGCCAGCTTGGGAATTCCCAGTCCTCCTCGCACGTTTCAACATGCATTTGGTTCCTGATGGCAGAAGAATTAAGTAATTGTACTATGGTGACACAGGCATACTCATGTTTATGGTAGCAAAATTCACAATAGCTAAACTATGGAACCAGCCTCAGTGTCCATCAACAGATGACTGCACAAAGAAAATGTGGTATCTTTACACAGGGGGGGGTTTAGTTACAAAGAAAAATGAAACTCTGTCATTTGCAGGAAAACGGATGGAACTAGACACCAGTAGGTTAAGGGAAATAAGTCAAACTCAGGAAGTTAAATGTCCTGTGTTTTCTCTCATAGGCAGAAGCTAGAGAGGAAAATAAGAGTGGGTGTGGATGTCCTAAGAATGACAGGAGATCAGTAGAGGAAAGGAGCAAGGGGTGGGAGGGAGGCAGCAGCGGCCTAAGAAAATGCTGGGGAGTGATATTGGCCACTTTATGTTGTATACTGTGTGCATGTACAAATACAGAGCAACAAATCCCATCACCATGTACAAATATAATGCAACTCTAAAAAATGTAAAGAAAACTAAAAAGAAGTCAGGACAGTTCATAATATCAAGAAACCAAGAGAAAACTTCAATCACCAGAGAAAATATAAACCCAAAGGCATGCCTTGAGTGGTTTACAAAACTCAGCCACACCCTACCTGCCCTCAGTAACCACCTAGTTAATCCCTTTAAGGCTTTGAATCACTGATTAGGTGAAAGTTATCATAAGCCAATCTCCCACCTCTAACTTTCATGCATTGTCTCATGCAAGCCTTCTAAACCTCAAATCTAAACCATGAACCCCTGACCTCATAATTCTCAGTGTTCAGAATGGGATAAATCCTCTACCCAATGCTGGAGATATGCCTCTTCCCAATGCTGGACATAGCTGAGTGGTTCTTCCCTAGTGCCTTTTATATTTTAGCAATGCAGGCATAAAAGCAGAGTCTAAATCTATAGCACACGAGAACAGCTTTAAACACACAGTAAGCGAGAAATCAATATGAACCTATGTCAATGATATAAATGGAAAATACAATTTGATAAAATCAGATTACAACAAAAACTCCAGCTCTGCAAGATTTTCATAATCTGGTTCATCCATAAGAATGCAGCTAATGGAAAAAAGAAATCTCTACCACTCGAATCAGAAGAGCCCTTTTGTATTTGGTATTTGGTACTGGGGATTGAACCCAACAGACTCTTACTGCAGAGCCACAAACCTAGTAATTTTTGTATTTTTCTTTTGAGTCAGAGTCTCACTAAGTTGATGAAGACCCTGGTACATTATTTAGGAAGGCCTGGCACTTGCAATTCTCCTTTCTTAACATTGCAAATGACAAGGATTACAGATATACATGAGTTCATTTCCATTTCAATGATGAGTCGTTTAAATTTATAACCACTAGTTATTGGTTGTTGGTTATAGCAAGATACAAAATCATGGAAGAGGAAACTAAGATCATAACCTAGATTCAAGACAAATGGAAATGGTTCCCTAATTGTCAAAGCAGGGAGAGTGGAGAAGTCCCTTTTGAAACAACACAATTTAGAGATTATAATGCTGAGGCGAGGCACAAATTCCTAGAGAGAGAGGGTTTAACTCACAGTGAAGCAAAGAGGCTCCCATCCCATTGTCTGGAGAACTCACCAGGAAATCAGAGTTGGAGAAGACAGCCAGCAGGTTCCTCAGGTGAGCAGGGACTTGCTCTTCTCCCAAGCAATTTCTCTTCTCCTATTCAGTGCCCCTTCTCTGGGAACATGCCACCTCTGCTTGACTTCCTTTTATATATGGATAATCAGTTAGTAAATCTCATCAGGGCCACATTCCAGGGACACACCCTGGATTCACAGACTCTGATCCTATCCTGTCTTCAGCTGGGAACACACCCTCTCAGGCTGATTGGATTTCCCAGACTACATTAAATCTGTTTCCCCACACCTAGTTTGAGATCAATGAGGGAAGGCTACTCCTGAGGGGGAATTTGCAAGACAACTTTGGTCTTCATTCACTTATAAATAGCCCTGTGTCCATCCTGTGCATGGGAAGCATTCTAATAATAGGAATCTGTCCAGAAAACCAGCAAACAAGTGTCTCATGGGCAAAAGGCACAATTGCCTGGCAAAATAGTGGATTTTAATATATAATGAAAGGTGAATAGAAATGTTTTCAAGAAGAAAATGGTTTAACCAGAAATTGTTATTGTGTTGGAGAGGGCCATGTTAGGGCATAGGCTAAATTGTATTTCCACAAAGATATTGATAATTTGTTGCAAGGGTCTTCTGAAAATGGCCAGTAGAGGAACCTAGTACAGAGCCACTGCTGTCCAAGGCTGAATGGTGTTGGGGTTTTAAGCCCTCATTCCTTCCTGACCTGTGGGATAGTTGGGGAGAGCACGCCCCAACCAGGAGAAGCCAAGAAAGGAGAGGGCCAACTGACCACTCACTCAGTCCTCCCTCGCCGGAGGACAATCAGACGTGTCATGGAGACCAGTCAAAGCAGGATGTCGTTTAATGAGAAAACACACACAGCTAATATAATGTACAGGAGCCAATCAGGATAAAGGTCAGCAGGGTTGGGAGAGGTCACGTGTACACCCATCCTACAGGCAGTAATGGGAGACATGAGCTGTCCACGAGGGTGGAAGGGTTCTGAGCCTATCCTAGAAGTGGTCCATTTTTTTTTTGTCACAACCCACAACAATGCCTTCTGGCTGATTGCCAGGAGCTATCTTAGCCACATGTGGCCCCAGGACCAGGAATCAGGGTAGCAGCTAGCAAGTTAGGTTTCCTCTTTTCTGATGCAGCATGCCCTACATGTTGCATGCCCTACATCAAGTTAGGTTTCCTCCATTCTGATGCAACATGCCCCACATGTTATACATCATACCCTACAGAATAGGAAGCACAGTTCTGCAGAGATTGAAAAACTGCTGTGACTCCATTTTTGAAAACCCAGCTTCTACCTCAAGACCTGTCTAAAGGGAGGGGGCGGTGACCCTTGTCCTTGGAAAAATCAACAGAGCACTCCTAGTCACATAGCAATCCTGCTGAGTTGTTTTTCTGCAAATAACAGGATAGATTTGTAGGGTCAGGTGTCCCTAACTCAGTTAAGCTAGGTGAGTACCCATAGCAACCCCCTAGCAGCCAGCAATCAGCATGAGACAGGGAAAATTTCTGAAATGCCAGGTGACCGTCCCAGTAGTGTTCATGATTGATAACATGATTAGGCAACCCTGCAGTTTAGCCTATACACTCTTGCAACCCCTCATGGCTTAAACTAATCATTTCAAATGTATCCATCTCTTGAACTCGCCAATCACCCTTAACCAACTTGTTCCCACCAGTGAAAGTCCTAATCAGTGTTAGGAGTTGTTGTTTGATTTTCCCCACGGTATGAAATGATTTGCTGTGTGATGTTGTGATGCATAGAGTATCCCCCCAAAAAACTATAAATCCTCAATGAACTAAGGGCTGGGACTCACTCCTCAGGACCCCTGTGTCAGAAATGGTTGTGAGTCCAGGCTCAAGCTTGCAATAAAGACTCTTGTGTGATTGAATCAGATTCGGCTCCTAGAGCTCTATTGGGGATTTTAGCCCCATGCCACAAATCCAGCATTACAAGATGAGAAGAAGTAGGAAGAGCAGGGAAGAGCTGGAAGGTGTAGAGTTAGAGGCCAGAGGAGGAGCAGATTGTCAGCTTTGAGAATAAAAGGTGAATGTATAAAATGAGTAGACTGTGGCAGCACTGGAGACAAGTAGTGGCAAGTGTCAAAGGTGAAGGAGAAGCAGGCTGTGTTGTCTAGCAATTTCACAGTCTGAGCCAGAAAAACATTCTGATACTGAGAAGGAATCAGTATGGGAGAGAAATTGGCTTTTCCCAGCAGATGTAGAGAATGTGGGAGGTCTTGCCAGCTTACAGACCCTCTGTGTCCACCTCCTGCCCAAGAAATTAGAAATCCCTGCAGTTTTCTTTCTTTCTTTCTTTCTTTCTTTCTTTCTTTCTTTCTTTCTTTCTTTCTTTCTTTTTAAATTATTCTTTGTCTTGTTGATGAAGTGGTGTTATAGTTGAAGCTTTGTCCCGGGATTTAATAAACTGACTGTAAAGGATGATGGAAAAGCTCCATAAGCTCAACAAGCCAAAACAACCGTTACCTGTCTGAGATTTTATTAGCAGGACCATAGTGGTCAGTCACAGAAGAGAAGGGGATCGTGAGAAGGGGAGAGAGAGAGAGAGAGAGAGAGAGAGAGAGAGAGAGAGAGAGAGAAGAAGAAGAAGAAGAAGAAGAAGAAGAAGAAGAAGAAGAAGAAGAAGAGATGAGAAGAGAAGAGATGAGAAGAGAAGAGAGAGAGAAGAGAGAGAGGAGGGGGAGAGAGAGGAGGGGGAAGAAAGAGGGGAGAGTAAGAGAGAGAGGGAGAGTAAGAGAGAGTAAGAGTAAGAGAGTGAACATGAACAGGGTGTTGATATTTATGGGCTTAACAAAGGATAAGGAGGAGCAAGGTGAGTGGGCTGTTACTTCTTTACTGGCTGAGAGTTCACGCCACTTCAGGGATTAGAGATGCACCATTCAAAGTTTGTGCATTCACAAGGATTGGAGGTGACAGTTCACGTGCCATTCAGTGCGTCATGGACCTGAGCTCCGTGAAGAGAAGCCGTCTGTGCGCCATCTTTACCAACATTCTCCCTTTTTTGTTTTGGTTTGGGGGCGTCGTACTTGATCTGGCTACTTTCTGCTGAGTAGGGGCATCATTTAGAGGGAGGGAAGGAGGTCAGTTGGTTGGAGAAGGGCCAGGAGGCCCCATATCCATGCACTGAAGGCATGGATTTCCTCTGGGGAGAAGTCCATGAATGTGTCCTGCAACTATGAAAAGAAACAGCATTCATTTCTGGCATGTCATCCAGTCTGTAGGGCTGGTAGAAAAAGCCTTTGCCCAGGAGAAGGCAGATTAGAACATATAAAGCTGAAAACCAAGGGCTTATTTTTTTGGCATGATGGCCCTTCGGTGGAGTTGTCATTCGGTATCTTCATCTTTCAGCACTTGGTGGAGGTTTCTTGGGATGACTGGATGTGCATGTCATCCGGATTGTTGGCAAGTAGCTGGGAATCCCTGAGGAGCAGCTGATTGAAAGTTTGGTTAGAGATTTTGTTAATTTGTCCTTGAAGGAATTTTAAAATGCAAGGAAGGAAAGCACAGAATAAAAAGACCAACTAGAGGTCCCAGTATCAGAAGAATCCAGCAGATAATGGGGTTTGTGAAGAGGTCTTCTCTGGAATGGGATGAAGAGTGGTGCGTGACTGAAAAATGGAGCTTGAGAGGGTTATCTTGGGGTATCTCACAGGTAAATCTGGGTGATTGTGGGGGTCCTGCAAGGTTGGGAGCTGTGGTGGGATTGTTCTCTGGAGGGCTTGCCTTCGGTTTTAACCTAAAAATATGAATCCAGGAGGTTAGTTTCTTTCCTTCCTGTTGGAGTTTTGCAGCATTAGGTGTACACAGGACTACCTGTAATGGCCCTTCCCATTTTGGGGTTAGGGGGGATCTTTCCCTTGGGGAAGAAAAGTAGACCCATTCTCCTGGTTTGAGCAGAAAGGAGGCAGCTGAGTTCTCTGGATCCGGAAGCAACAAATCTTGTTGCTTTCATAGCTCAGAGTGTATAAGGAAGAGGAGGGGAAGAGCATATTGGTTGGGAAGGGGCCAAGGCTCTGGTAAGATTCCTGGGAGGAGAAGGGGATGACCATATATTATCTCAAAGGGGGAAGCAAGTGATGGCTTTTTTGGTAAAGCCCTCATGTGTAGTAGGGCAAGAGGGAGGAGTTTAACCCAATCTAAATGAGTCTCTAAAGATAGTTTTGTTATGATGTCTTTCATTGTGTGGTTTGCTCGCTCAACCTTACCTGAGGCTTGGGGGCGATAGGGACAATGAAGGTGCCATGGGATGGACAATGTCTTTGCCACATTCTGGGTTACTTGAGAGACAAACTCAGGCCTGTTGTCAGATTGAATTGAAGCAGGCATCCAAAACCAAGGGATTACTTCAGTTAGGAGGATGTTATCCACTGTGGTAGCCTGCTTATTTGAGGTGGGGAAGGCCTCTACCCAACCCAAGAATGTGTCTATTAAAACTAGTATGTACCTGAAGTTTTTTACTCTGGGTATGTTGGTAAAGTCGATTTGCCAATCTGCCCTGGGAATATGACCCCTATCCTGATGAGAAGGGAAGGTTCTAGGTTTTAAAGATGTATTGGAATTCACTCTTTTGCATATCTGGCATGAGGCTGTGATTTGCTGTATCACTTCTTTATCCCGGGGAGTCAGAATAAAGAAAGAGTGGAGAAAGGCTTTGAGAGACTGCGGACTGGTGTGGAAAATGGAGTGGAGGTAAGTAAAGAGGGCATGTTTAGGTGGGTCTCTGTTATTGGGTAGCGATGGAGAGCATGTGGCAATGAGAGATGTGGTGAGATCTGAAAAAGCAGCTGACCTGGCTGCCTGATCTGCTTTTGAATTCCCCTGTGTGACGGGAGAGGAGTCATTTTGGTGTGATCTGCAATAGACAACTCCAAGTTTTTTAGGAAGCTGGGAGGCTTGTAGTAGCTTGTGATGTATGTGGAATTGGTTATAGAGGTGCCCTTTGAGTTCAGGAGACCTCTCTCCTTCCAAATTGCTGCATGAGATAAAAGAATGTGGAAAACATATTTGGAATCAGTATAAAGTGTAAGATTTTTCCCTGCTTCCAATTTGCAGGTTTGCGTTGCAGCTACCAGCTCAGCCTGTTGGTTGGTGGTATTTGCAGGCAAGGGATTGGCTTCTATTACTCGTGATAGGGACACTATGGCATATCCAGGTTTTCTGATCCTCTCATGCATAAAGGAGCTGCCATCAGTGAACCAGGTGTAATCATATTGGTCTAGAGGTCCCTCAGTGATATGAATTGGGCATGGGAGGAAGTTTTCTAGAATTTCCCTGCATTTATGTATTGGGGACTGTGTTTGACCTTGAGCCTGAATGGGTAACAGAGTTGCCGGGTTGAGAGGGGCGCAGGTTTGGAAGGACATGGAGGAGTCATAGAGGAAAGAGACCAAGAGAGAGAGAATTCGACAGGGAGGGAGGGTTTGCAGTCTTTTGTATGTTAGCAAGTCCTTGAGGTGATGAGGGGAGGTGACAGTGATTTGGGCTCCAAAGGTAAGCTTTTGTGATTCCTTTAATAAAATATAGGAGGCCGCTAGGGCACAGAGACAAGGAGCCCATCCCCAGACAGTTGGATCTAATGTTTCGAAAGGTATGCCACCGGAGCAAAAGTGGGCCCATACATTTGTCCCAACACCCCCAAGCCTTGCCTTTTGTTTTCATGAACATAGAGAGTAAAAGGCCTACTAACATCTGGCAGGTGTAGAGCCAGTGCTTGGAGCCACCTTCTGGAGGGTTCTGAAATGTGGTGCTGCTGAAAGTAACAAGGGCTCATGTGTGTTCCCCTTTGCTAGATCATATAATGGTTTGGCAAGTAATGAGTAATTTGGTACCCATGCTCTAAAATAGCCTTCCAGACCCAGGAACAAAAGAATCTCCTCTAGTTTTTGGTACTGGAAGGCTTTCAATAAGGCCTTTTCTATTGGTTGTAATAGCTTTCTTTCCTGGGGAAATGTGGAACCCTAAGTAAACAACCTCAGAGAGAGAGAGCTGTACCTTTTGCAGAGAAACCCTATATCCTCAGTGAGCAAGAAAATTCAGAAGGGTGGCTGTATCTGAATTTGAGGTTTCTAATGAGGGACTACAGAGGAGGATGTCAACAATATATTGTAGGAGGGTTGAGTCGGGCATAGAGGGAAAAACTCCTCAAGATCTCCAGCAAGGACTTGTCCAAAAAATATGTTGGCTGTCTTGAAACCCCTGGGGCAGGACAGTCCAGGTTACCTGTTGGGAATGTCTAGTTTTTGGATCAGTCCAGGTGAAGGCAAATATGTCTTGGGAAGAGACAGATAGTAGAATCAAAAAGAAGGCATCTTTAAGATCAATAACTGAAAAACAGGTGGAGTTTGAAGGAATGAAGGAAAGGATAGTATAAGGGTTTGGAACCAGGGGATGTATGGGCCTGGTTGAAGAATTTATAAACCTTAAGTCCTGCACCAAATAGTATGTTCCTTAGGCTTTTTTTACTGCTAGAATTGGGATATTGAATGGAGAGTGTGTGGGACAGAGGAACCCCTTACTTAGTAAGCTCTGAATGATTGGCTTTAGGCCCTTAAGACTGGCAGTTGGCAGCAGATATTGAGCCTGGTTTGGGAAGTGGTTAGGGTCTTTAAGATGCACTTCCATGGGAGAGCAATTTGCAGAGGATGGGGTTTCAGTGTCCCATACAATTGGATCTACCATTTTACAGGGGAGGGGAAAATGTGTGTTCTGGTGGTCACTGGGGTCTCCACACCAGACAAAAAGGGGTAAAGTCTCTTCTTCATTGGGGAGTAAAGCCATAATGAAGATATAAGTAGGGGAGGACAATAAGGGTAAGGTTATGGCGGCCTTCTAGATGGATAATATATCCCTTCCCAGCAAGGGCACCAGACACTGAAGCATAACCAAAAAATGGTGTGAAAAGGAGAACTCAGATAAGGAGCACACGAGGGGAGGAGTTCTGCTCGGGATGATGGTTTGACTTCCTACCCCAACAATAGGAGATTCAGAGGGATAGGTAGTTTTCCAAAACTCTCTCAGAACCAAGAATTTGGCCCCGGTGTCTATCAAAAAGTTTATGGGACACCCATCCACTCGGATAACTACCCTGGGTTCCTGCTTAGTGATTGAATAGGTAGGGACAGAAGACCCAGGACCCCATCAATCCTTGGCTGCTAGGCCTAGCAAGTCACTGGCGGGGTGACTGACCTCTGTTCCCCTATGGGAATTGGGGCAGTCTGATCCCCAGTGGCCAGGATGTCTGCATCTGGGGCATGGTCTGGGTGGTGCCCTGGGGTTAGAGCAAGCTCTAGCCCAATGTCCTTCATCACCACACTTAAAGCAGGGCCCAGGGGTTCTCATTGGTGGGGTTGTTGTCTCCCCCTTTCCATAGGTTGGAAGCAGTGCCCAGAGGGTCCTCATTGTGGGGGTTGTTGTCTCCCCCTTTCCTTAAGTTGGAAAGACCCCTGTAACACCTGGGTCAACATCTGGCATTTTTGGCATTTTGCTCTTTCATCTCTGTTGTGTAGACCTGGAAGGCCATGGCCAACACCTCAGTCTGAGGAGTCAAGGGTCCCCTCTCTAATTTTTTTAGCTTTACCTGTATGTTGGGGTAGCTTTGGGAGAAAAAAAATAGGTCATAAGAAGTTGCCTCCCATCTGGGGATTCAGGGTCCAAATCAGTGTACTGAAGGAGAGCCTTTGTTAGTCAGTCTAGGAAGGCTGAGGGGTCTTCATTCTTCTCCTGGATGACTTCCTGGAGTTTATCAAAGTTAATAGCCTTTTGTGCTGCCGCCTTTAGGCCAGCTGTCAGACAGGTAATAAGGTGGTCCCTACATCCCAGGTCTTGGGGTCATTATAATCCCAATGGGGGTCTTGGTCTGGAACCGCCTGGGCCCCTAAGGGATGGTGGGCATTAGTCTGTTGAACGTGGTCTGCATAGGCCATAGCCTGGTCCCAGACCCTTCTCCTTTCCTCAGGGAGGAGAGTATTGGACAGAATCATAGAGATCATGAAAGGTGAGACTATAGGCTTGAGTTAAGTATTGAAACTCTTTAATATAAGAGACAGGGTTTGCAGTGTAAGATCCCAATTTTATTTTCTACTTGAGAAAGGTCAAACATAGAAAAAGGAACATAAACACTTAAAATCCCATTCGGCCCAGCGACCTTCAGAAGGGGGGCCACAACATGTGAAGTTTGAGTCAGGTGATGAGATGTGGTGACTTGTGGGTTAGGTGCTGTATTAGTGCATGAATGGGTGGCTGAACGGGTGGTGGGTGGACTAAACTGAGATGGAGGGACTGGGATGGAAGGAACGGAAGTGGGAGGAGTTTGAGCAGAAGTATCGGGAGGAAGAGGAGGAGGTCTGAAGAAGAAGCCACAGATGTAGAAGACAGGGAAGTGAGAGGAGTGAAAGTGGGGAAAGCAAGGCTGAGGGCAGGGGAGAGTGGTATGGAGGCAGTTCATCAGCCGGATCAAAAGTGGAGGCAGAGAGCAGAGAAGAGGAAGGAGGAAGAGAAGATGTGGAGGCAGAGAGTGGAGAAGAAGAGGAGGAAGGAGGTTTGAGAGCAAGGAGTAGCTGTTGAGGCTTGCATTGAGTGCAGAGATTTGGATGAGATCGAAGCAAGGGAAAAGCCTCAACATAGGGAATCAAGTTCTACTTCTTTGATTCACATAATTAAAAGATCCCAGAGTAAATTGGGATCCAGAGACCCACACGTGGGCCAAACATTTTGGATGTCTAAGGGGTATGTAGGCCAGTCCTGGGTACAGAATTTTATGAGCCTTTTCGGTTTAATATCAGGGGCCAGGCTCAGGGTTTTCAAATTATCTAAGAGGCACCACAAGGGAGAATGGGCCCGGAGGGACAAGGAATATCCCATGCTGGAAGGGCAAGATGGGAGTCAGAGAAAGAGTAAGAGAGAGGGACAGAGAGAAAACCTGGTCAGGAAAAAGCTTCCTGGAAGCTCAGGGTGAATGGAGGATCAAGTGGGCATCCCCAAAATGACCAACTGCTGTGAGGAAATACAGAGGGCACTACCCAGTCATCACCAGTGAAGTGTGATCTGTGAGACCCAAATAGGGCCAGGGCTGCGGGCAACCTGACATCAGGAAAGTATTTCAACTGGAACGAGAGAGTCAGGAATGGGAGGAACAGAGTTCAGGGAGGAACAGAGTTCCGGACTCTGGTGAGACGGGCTTTAGCAATTATGCTATCCCATCCACAGGTTATAAGAGTGAAGAGAGACGGAGGAGTTCGAAAGAGAGAATTAATCCTATGTCCCAGGCATTTGATTCCCAGGGGTGTCCTAGCAGAGCACCCGGGGTCCACTGCAACCCTGATGGGTCTGGGTGGGGTGCATTCCCCCCCTAAAACACCCGGAGGGCCAATTCCCTCATTCTGGTGAGTTAGGATTCAGGAGTTCATGGGATGGAGGAACTCACCAATCTGCAGGATGGTGGTGGATGTCAGGCAGGTGATCAGAGGAGTGGACTACGACAGGAACGGTTGGACTCGGAGTTTGGGAACGGGGTTCCGCCTTGAGCGACGGGAATCCCCCTCCCGGATTTTGGCACCAATGTAAAGGACAATGGAAAAGCTCCATAAACTCAACAAGCCAAAACAACCGTTTACCTGTCTGAGATTTATTAGCAGGACCATAGTGGTCAGTCGCAGAAGAGAAGGGGATCTCGAGAACGAGAGAGAGAGAAAGAGAGAGAGAGAGAGAGGAGGGAGGGAAGAGAGAGGGGAAAGTAAGAGAGAGAGGGAGAATAAGAGAGAGTAAGAGAGCAAACACGAACAGGGTGTTGATATTTAGGGGCTTAACACAGGATGAGAAGGAGCAAGGCCAGTGGGCTGTTACTTCTTCATTGGCTGAGAGTTCACGCCACTTCAGGGATTGGAGGTGCACCATTCAAAGTTCGAGCCATTCACAGGGATTGGAGGTGACGGTTCTCATGCCATTCAGTGCGACATGGACCTGAGCTCCCAGAAGAGAAGCAGTTTGGGTGCTATCTTTACCAACACTGACTTCCAGACCACTCACATATAATCAAATCAAGCCTTTATTGAAGCACACTAGTGGCGACTGATCAGAACATAAAGCAGTTCCCCGGATCAGCTACAAACAATTGCAAGGGCACTCCTTATAAGCCTCAAAATCACAAAAGGGATGTTCAGGGGCCCAGCCAATGCAAGCCAGCCAGGTTACAGAAGGGGGAGAGTGCAATCAAGTGGTGGGAAGCCTAACCAATCACAGTTAACCCAGTCACCTCAGTTATAGAAACAGAGCCCCGTTACCCTAGTTACAGAAACAATGACACATTAGGTAGTTCCATGTTCTTAAAGGTTTCTATACCAAAAGGAAAAGAAGATCTTGCCCCAGTCATGACCCTTCTACTTGGCATGGTTGTTTTACAGGATAAAGTCATAAAACAAAATGGAGTCACATTTGCTTCTACTATCACAGTGGCACTTCTTTCTCCACAGAAGACTTAACTGGGCTTCTCCAAAAATATTCACCCAGTCTGATTTTAGAACTGTCAGCAAAAAGAGTCTCTGCAAAAGAGTTAAATGTAGATAAACTTCCTATTTTTTGTGTCACCTTGTTTTGGCCACTGGCCAAGAATACACCAGCACTCCAGGTGCTGAACACCTCTTACTAGTTTTTCACAAACATATCCAGTATAATACTTTGAAGAAAATTGCAAACAAGGCCTCTGGCCTTGAGCTGGACTTCACAGAGATGTGTACATTTTTAAGATAAGTTACCAACTGGACTCCATGGTAACAACTGGCAGGACGAGAAAAGAAAGGGGAGAAGATCTCTCCTTCTCAGGTTTTGTCCTTGAAGGGTTAAATTGCCCAAAACAGTGAAAGAAAAAGCTGCTTCTTTATGAACTTCTGCAGACTGTGAACTTCTGACCCCTCCCCTTACATGCTGGGTATAAAACTCTGAAAGTCCCTGAACTTGGGGTTCAGGGTAATAATTCACTGCAGCAAAAGCTGGACCCTCTGAACCTGGCTGCACCCAAATAAAACTGTTTCCTGCTATCTTTGGTGCCTTGCGTGTTTTTCCCTATAACAGTGAAGCCAGAATTAGATAGGCAGTCATCATAGATAGGCAAATCAAATCAGGTCAGATCAAGAGGCCAATTTTGAGTGAGTATGGAAGTTGGAGACTATCCCCTGATGGATCAAACTTTTAATTTCTTTAAAGCCCTTCCTCTACCCTCACCAAGAACCTACCCCTGTTCCAACCCCTTGATAAATTGACCTGGTCAAGAATTGCCCCTCCCTATAGTGAGCTATAAGATTGTTAATGAATGTGCCCTGAGCTGCTCCACCCTGCACTTTGCCCTTCAGCCTACATTTTCCCCACCTTTTGACCATCCTGCTGAGCATTTCCTAGGCCTAATCCTGTAATCAGGAAAGAGGAAGATAAGAAGAGGGCAGAAGAACAAAAGAAGTCTAGGTCATATAAAAAGGGTAGAACACCTCACTTCTTGGAATACCAGGATAGCAGCTGTGGCGCCCTTCTCCCTCCCAGGAGAAGTCTCTTACCCATTTTTAAATAAACCCTGCTTTATATGCTTGCCTCAACATGCTTCTCTAATGCTACACTTCAACATGTGAGGGAGCAGAACTTGTAATGAGGTATCATTGAGATTGCTTTTGTTTGTGTACCCAAGGTGGAGTGGCCATGGGTCCTGTATTTTCAATAATTTGCATGCCCAAGTTTTGAGTCTGTAAGGGTCCGGCGAAACGTCGGAGAAGGAAAGACCACACGAGACTAGCTTCATGCAATGGCAAGGGGGATTTTTATTAGGGATCCGTTCCAACGCGTTGGGACTCTGTGCTCACTCAAGAAGGGAGAGCAGCCCAGAGCCCAGAGCAGAGGTCAAGCAGAGCTTAAGTACACTTTTTGGAGAGGGCGGTGGGCTTTGCATACATCAGAACAAATCATCATGAGGCGCGGGGAAATTGAACAACAACTCTGATACGTGATTAGTCCATTCATTGGCGGGAACAGTTTGGGCAGGGGTGATTGGTCACTTCCAAGTGGGGCACACATTCAAACTGATTGGTCCTGGGGCCTATATGCATACGTGCCATGTTACCTGGAGCCCTTAGCTATTAAACAACCAGGGAATCAATGGAGATATTTACTGAGCAGCTCCCGCATTGTCCTAACAACTTACAGGTTCCGGGGATAGCGGAGGAATTGTAACAATAAGCTTTTACCTTTTAGCCCAGGCCTTGTAATCTAGAAGCTTTACAATGCCCTAGTCTTTTACACTTTAACTCAGACTTTTGCAGCTTAGAATCAGCTTAGAAATTTTACCCTTACAAGTCCACCTGGACACAGGAGTGGGAATGTGCCAAAGTTTTAGCAGGAGCTTTGGGCAGTGACAGAAAGTTTGGCTTCTAGGCTGTAGGTCTGCAGAGTGGAGACAACCAAAAGGGTACTTCCATTTCAAAGAGGGGATCTGAACTCTCAGATAGGTACAAAGCCATTGGGACATAGAGCTGTGTATAGTTGGGGTGTGGAAAGGTGTTACCTTTAGCATTATAGCTCAGTATTCTGCAGTTCCCCCATGCCCAGAGGTGTCTAGAGGCACTTTCCAGACTCCTCCCCCAGCACATGGAAAGCACCTGAGTCTTGAAATCTGCCTTGGCTCACAGGCTGTCCAGGAGAGGGGACTGGCCAGCATCTACAGCCAGAGCCACACTGCCAATACAGATAGAAATAGAGAGCTACACTGAGGACTTATTCTGCTCTAAGCAGGAATTTTTTTTCCACACTTACTAGCAGGAAAGAATCTGGCAGAATTGAGAAGACAGACTCCTGACAAGTTTGTCCAGTTTAGGTCAAAGTTGAGATACAAAAATGAGTAGAATGATTTCATGCCAAAAACACTTTCATACCCAGGTATGTTAAATTCAAATCCATGGAAACCTCCCCATTTTAAAATCCTCAGCAAGGACAAAACCCAGATCCCTTTGTGATTGTTTTTGCACTACTTCTGTACTCTCAAGTGTCCTGTAAAATCTCCCCACATTTGTTCTTTTAAAGATCTATTAAACAGGCATACTTTTCGACTACCTGGAATTTTCCTGAGTAGTTTTTTTCTTTCTCTTCTCCATCCCTTTCATTGCTCTGTAATTCTTCTTCCTCCCATTTTTTCTATGGTCTTTCTTCCCTAGTTTTCTTTTTATTTTCTTTTTCATCCTCTTCCAATACATTGAGTAATGTTCATAGTTTGACTTATGCTTAAGGCTTCAGCTACTGTTGAATCACAACACAAAGAAAAGATGACTAATTCCAATTTTACAACAAATTAAAGAAAACTTATATTGTGTACGTAAGAGAGCTGGCTAGCGACTATCTCACCTCAAAACTGGGCCAGAGAACAGCAACAACTCACAGGAAAGAAAAGGTTTTTATAGAACAAAAAGTTACAAAGGGAGTGTCCTGGTAACTTATAGCTAACATGGATCTGGCAAATGTAACACAAAGGCTGATGTTAATGATCAGGTTAATGATCTACATGGCTTAACATTTCAAGGGAGAGAGTAAACAAGATTCCAACCTCAGAATTTATGAGGCACTTCTGAGGTTTTAGGGAGTGTTGTTATCTGGTCAAGGAGAACCAGGCATGGGTGAGTTCAGAGCATGGGCAGAAATTCCAAACAAGTTTGAACATCAGATGTCAGGCCAAATATAAATCTTAGTATTTTATAATAAAACAGAAACTAATTTTTTATAACTTTGTGACGAGATGACTCCCAATCGTTTTGCTATAGAAATTTCTGAACATCCTTAATATAAATTAATGTGACCAGCCCTGACACTCCCACTAGGACCCAGTACTTAAGCTGATTTGGATAAATGGAACTATAAGGGCTGGATTGGCAGGATGGTGCCATTGATTCCTCAAAATGGAAATCAACTTGAGTTGATTCATGCTTTCATAATAGAGATCCTGACTTGATTGCTCCTAAATCCAGGAAGAATAGATCTACCTCATGGGTGAGGGAGGGTTGGCAGGGAGTGAGACTCCAAGGGGACACAATTTAACTTAGAGAATCACTGCTAACAAATAGAGCAAAATCAGTGAAATCTGAGAAATTCCACAATGTTTCCCTAGAAGTCGAAACCAAAGTCTGCATGTTGGTTAAAAAAGTGATGCTTCTTCAAAATCTAAGAGCATTTTGTAACTCTGGACCCTTTATCAGGCAATTCATATGTGAAAATCAAGGTTCTCCATATATATGTAAATGCATATATGGAAGTTTAATTCCTTCATTTTTGTTAGCAATCATGTTCCCATTCTTTTGAATTTTGATCTTGGAATATGAACAGAGTACTGCACCTATAACTCTTGGGCAATCTGAATTTTCCCAGTGTTAGCACTGCATTTTAGACAAAAGAATGTCTAGGATTTCATGAGAGAGGAGTCAGGATGTCTTCTAAATGTGTTGAATATCATGCTTTTTCTTCTTCATCCACAGTATTTTCTGCAAATTGTTTGGACTGTGTGAGTGAAGAGCAAGATTGCAGAAAGCAAAACCATGGCTAAGAATCCATCGGTGGGTGAGCAGTAAATGGCTTTTCTATTGAAATTTCCCCCCTATTGACAGAGATGCCAAGTCTTCAGTGCAAGCAGGAGTTAGTCCTGTACCCCACAACTCTGCAGCTGTCACCATGGGTCAGGAACTCATCAGCAGGCAACTGATGTCCTTCCTGTTAGGACACCATTATACCATGATACCATTCTTGGCTGTGTACTTCCAGAAGGAATGGGTCATATTGAACCTCACATTTTGCCTATGACTCCATTTGAAATAATTGCTGATTAATGATGCTACTTATTGCAATGATGTTTGGATTGTAGTGAATTCAGGTGAGGGAAATGAGTGAGGAGTAGAACCTCACAGCCCAACATGGAGGCAGATATTCCAGCAGCTGAATTCTGTTGACCCAGTGCCACAGTCATTGGAGTCATACTGAGAAAAAATAAAAGACCTAGGCTAGAGAAGGCATGAGAAATATTTTTTTTGCAATTTTAATTTTAGAGTTTTATGGAATAAATTTCAACTGTTGATAATCCCTCTGAAAAAAACCTAAATTAATCAAGATCATTTATTCCCAATGTTGTTACAACTTACTACTAAAATATTCCTTCATATTTCATACTGGAAGTTGTTTACACCAAGGTATGTTAACTTAACTGATGTTTGTCATTAAAATATACTAGTAAATCACATAGTAGATGGAGCAAATTTTTGAAGAACTGGATACATGAAAACTAATAAAGAAACAGAGAAATGAGATCAAGATATCAGAGAGATATTGAAAAGTAGTCTTTGGATCTCAAGAGAGAATTGAGGATGAGAGTTGTAGTAAGGGATGGTTGCTGGGATTCTGCCTCAGAGTACAAGTCTCAGAGACTTTGCCTTGTGCTGCTCAAATGTCTGTCCTTAACCTTATTCTGACCTCCTTGGTCACATTGAGAAGAATGACTCTTCCTACTGACACCAAGTTACATGTAGTTTGCTCAGATCTCAAAAATTCTGAAGATTGGTTCAAGAATGTCTGCATTGTTCTGGTTATAGGGTTATAATTTAAACATGTTTTGAAGATATAAAGAAATTCATTGGCTGTTTAAACACTCACATTACTAAATATTTTACTGATGAGGGATATTAGATACCTCTTTGTGAAAATGACTATTTTATACATAACCAATTTTCAAGATGACAAATTAATGTTAAGGTTGGCCTGGTGATAATTCTGGAAAGCTATTTAAATAAATGGGGATTTAAATTTTAGTCGAAAAGATTCAAGTGAAAATTTTATAATAGCCTGATTGAAAGTTATTCTTACCAGTCCTTAAATTGTTTTTCATATTTCATGATTCTCTATCATTCCATATTCCTTTACTATAAATTCTATGAATTCAATGTATGTACATTCTGGGTTTCTGAAAGTAAGAATGTTGGGAGCTGAAAATGAATAGGCTGGTGTTTTAACAGTTTGATCTCCTGCTCACCTAGTTTCCGCTCTGCCTCATGCTGTCCTCTCAACCCTTTTTTGTGAAATTGATCTCCTTGCTCTTTCTAAACTAGCTTGTCAATACCGTTCTAGGAATTGGTGACCATTGAAGATGTAAGCATAAGTTTCACCCAAGAAGAGTGGGCCATGCTGAACCCATCTCAGAAAATGCTACACTGATCAGTGATGCTGGAAATCATTAATCATCTGGTATCAGTTGGTAAGTCCATTAATGATATATATGAAAGATGTGAGGGTATACCTATTTCTTCAATAACAGTATCTGGAATAGCCTCTCTCTATTCAATTCCAATCTCTGTCCTGACTTTCTCATAGAACTTATAATTACATGCAAGAAAGCTGTTCTTATTTATTACTTTAATTACAACTTATTTTACACCACACTACAATATAGTCCACACCATAATGTTATGTATCCATTAAAGTTAAATTATACATGGACCTAATATTTATAAATAATTATCCTTATATGGTGAAGGCGATCCCCCACTCACTGTCTTGACAGGGTCACAGTGAGAAAAAGTGTTGGCAAAGCCGCTCTCCCACTGTCTTGACAGGGTCACAGTGAGGATGAATGCTGGCAAAGCCACACTGGTTGGTGGGTAACCGAAACCATGAGACCCTTTTTTATATAATTGGGACTTTACATTTTCATGCTTATGCTTCTCACAGGAGGCATGAGTATGTTAAATGCCAAACAATTAAATTTCAGATGGCTAGAACAGAACAGGTAGTTCATACCTTGGAAGCTGTTCTGCTACCCACCCCTCAGCATATCAAGGACAAAATAAAAGGCTATTCTTCTATCTTAGTACATTGTGGACAAACCTAATAACAGACAACAATCATCCTCTGAAAAACAAACTCTTTGAGAACTAGTACACCTTGACTGAGAAACAAATTCTTTGAGAACTAGTGTACCTTGACTGAGAAACAAAAGAAACTCTCTGAGAAAGCAGCTCAACCAGTTTTATGAAAATAAATTTAGAAATTAATTAAAATAGCTTTATAAGACACAGTTTTAAAATAATGTTAAAAATATTATTTAGATTCTTAAGTTTAGAAATTATTAAGTCTTTAGCTATATAGGTTTCTGATATACTTTAAGGATGATTCATAAACTTTAGGACATTTTAAATATAAGATTTAAAGGGACTTTTTTAGATGGGAATTTTAGATTAAAAATAAAGTGCAGGTGTACTTTAGGTTAATGATTAATTAGGAGACTTAGAGTCTGGTTACGTAGCTTGACGTTAGTTAATAAGGAAATAACATCTTGGGAAAAATAGTAAATCTTGGGAAAATCTGAAGGATGTAAATTGGTGACATGTTTTATTGATGAATCTGTACTTTGATGATTGTATGGCTGGGGGTCATATCCTGGAAGAATGTAGATCGGTGTGCTCTCAATCATGGTTAAGGAAATGTCATGTCTTGACAAAGTTTTAAGTTATATAATCAATGACGTATTGTGAATCTATAATGATGAGAAAAATTGTAATAAAAAGGGGACCCAGAGAAAAGCTGCTTTAGCTCTCTCTCTGAAGATTGCTCAAAGGGAACGACTCCTGTCTCATCATTTCGCCGACGCCACTCCTCCTTCGGGACTCCCTGGACCCCGCCGGGGCTGGCCCCCGGCACTTATATTGTCACAGTGCTGGAGGATTGAATACCAAAACAAGAGAATTCTGCACATTTTTTGTGATTATTAGGATTCCATGTGAAAGTAATATTTAGTGGAGAGATGAAGTTCCTGAAAGAACTGCTGATCTGGCATTCTTTGAATGTCATTGTGAGCATTGGTGACTTCAGTCCCCCCTGGTATAGGAGCATTCTAACTTTTATTCTGCTGCAGTGAGTGAACTTCAAAATTTTCTCTGCTAAATACTTTCTCCCAGTGCCTTGGTTCTCTATTGTTGTTAAGTCATCTTCTTGGCATTGTCACTAATGCACATTTTTTGGCAGAAATCCTAAAATCCAATGGGTTTTTTTTTACCATGCATATGGTATCTGTTCTGCAAATCAGATGTGACTTTGTATCTGGAGGAAGGAAAAATCCTGTGGATGGGAGAAGGGACAGGATTTCTCCCAAGGCAGAGTTAAGGTAAGAGACAGAGACATTTGTGATTCTACAGAGATGGTTTTCCAGGCAGTGATTGGGCTTGGAAATATTAACTGACATAGCTGTGAAATTAATGTGGTTGTCTAAAATATAGTATGGGACCATGGGACAAAATTTCTCATGTATGACTTTGCTTCTTTTAATCTAAATTCAAAATGTTTCCTCTATATTTATATTTTCATTGAGGGGAAAACCTGTTAGTGTGTTTTTTGGGTCAATTTCCATGTCTCTTTTTCAGATTTTCTCCTTTAAATTTTTTCCTCCATTACATTTTTAACAATAATTCTATCTTGATGTTTTTATAATTCCCACTGTTCTATTTTTCCAAGATATATATTTTTTTATCTAAGCCATATCCTCCATGAAAGAGTCAATGATGAAAAAAGACATTCTCATGAGATTGCTGACTTTCAATTTTGTGTCTCTGAATTTCATGCTACCAATGTGTATTTCCAACTCTTCTAGGGATGGAAAATGAACATTAAAAACATGAAATGACATGCAGAGTAGTTTTGAAAACAAAGGCTACACCCATCAACAGGTCAATGGTAAGTTTCAAGGATGGGAACACTAATTATGTAAGTTAAAGACCTGTCTGTGGAATAAATTAGTGACCGAGTACAATTTGATGGCTGTCATTATGTTGAGAATACACAACTTCTGTGTCAAAACATCTGTATAGCTTGCATTCTGGGAGAAATTAAAAAGATTCCAAATGCACAAGCATTTTTCATGTAGCTATTTGAAATATTGAAGACCATAAAGTTAATCAGAGACACTTTAAATAAAATACTAGTAAACGGAAAATACTTGGCTCACCTGGGAATTATCTACAATGTTCACGGAATTAAAAGTAAGAAAATTTTCATTTTCATATTATAATGGATTGTTCTAAGATTCTTATGTAGAAAAATTAAGTTTATATGGAGACATTGTTAAGAAATGTTCATCTTCTTTACAAAACAGGAATCTCATTTTAAAGAGGATTCCTTGGAATGGAGAAAAGCAAGGAATCACTGGGACAACAAACACTGTGCACGATCCCTTGCTGACCATATGTATCTTCGTGAAAACAAGAAAAATGACTGTGTCTCATGTGAAGGGCAATAATACTTGAAAGGACATAGGAACTGTTTACTACCTAGAAAATGCAACAAGAATGACCCTGGAGAGATACAATATGAACGTCATCTATGCAGCAAATCCTTTAATCAAACCTCTGATCTAAGCAGACTCAATGAAACTAGAACAGGGGAAAAGAATTGTGAATATAATTTTTCTGAGAAAGTCTTCATTTACTGCTCTAAGCATAGACAACATGAGAGAACCCAAACAGGTGAGAAACAAAATGAATGCCACTTGTGTGGGAAAGCCTTCAGGAACACTTACAACCTTAAAATGCATGAGAAAGTCCATACTGGAGAGAAACTATACAGATGTCATCGGTGTGGGAAAGGTTTTTGTAAATTATACACACCTTCAAATGCATGATAAAATCCACACAGGAGAGAAACCATACAAATGCCATGTGTGTGGGAAACCCTTCAGCAAATCAGTTCACCTTAGTCGTCATCAGATAACCCACATGGGAGAGAAACCATTCCAACGTCAATTGTGTGGGAAATCCTTTGGTCAATCATGCTACCTTAGAATACATGCAAGGATCCACACTGGAGAGAAACCATACAAATGCCATGTGTGTGGGAAACCCTTCATCAAATCAGTTCACCTTCGTCGTCATCAGATAACCCACACGGGAGAGAAACCATAACAACGTCATTTGTGTGGGAAATCCTTTGGTCAATCATGCTACCTTAGAATACATGCAAGGATCCATACTGGAGACAAACCATACAAATGCCATGTGTGTGGGAAAGCCTTCAGCAATTCAGTTCACCTTAGTCGTCATCAGATAATCCACACAGGAGAGAAACCATATCAATGTCAATTATGTGAGAAATCCTTTAGTCAAACATGCTACCTTAAACTTCATCAGAGAACACACACTGGAGAGAAATCCTATCAATGCCACCTGTGTGGGAAATCCTTCAGTCAATCTTGTTACCTTAAACCACATCAGAGAATCCACACCGGTGAGAAACCATATGAATGCCATGTATGTGGGAAAGCCTTCAGTCTATCATCTGGCCTTTGACAACATGAGAAAACACACATTGGAGACAAACAATACAAATGTCACCTATGTGGAAAAGCTTTCAGTACATGCTCTGGCCTGAGACACAATGAGAAAACACATACTGGAGAGAAACCATACAAATGCCCTGTGTGGGGGAAAGCCTTCAGTCCATCATCTGGTCTCAGAGTTCATGACAGAACACACACTGGAGAAAAATAACATGTATGCCACCTGTGTGGCATACTCCTTGGCCATCACCCTAGTATGGAAAAATAAAACATGACTTGCCTTGGAGAGTGGCCATTGGAGTGTTGCCTGTGTAGAAAGGCCTCTCTTTAAGACCCTAACCTTAGAAAAATCGAGCCAGCTCAATGGAGAGAAACCTCATGAGTGGCATCTATGTGGGAAAGGCTTCAGTCAATCTTATTACCTTAGACTGCACAAGAAAATGTACAAGAAATCAATCGTAGGAATGTTAGCTGTTGGGATGTCCTGCCAATGATCTGCATGTAGGAACAGGGTTTCCTCAATCCTGTGTACCTTCAGACCATACCCCACCCCCTTGTATTCCTCAGGAACTTCTTGAGCTTCATTCACATTGGTTCCCTTGTGTCCACTGGGGGAACTTTTCAGAATTAAACAATTTTTTAAAAAAAATTTGCATTTTCAAGGACTCCACATTCAAGTTTAATGTTGTATCATCTCTCCACTTAATCTGGTATTTGCAAAGGTGAAGCAAGTGGAATGATTGAATTTACATTATTAAGTGACAGTTGTACTCCTATTACTCAGATCAACAATAATTAAAACAGAAAAAAACCACAATTTTAACGTGAGAGACATAATGAGACAAAAAGTTTGGTTTGCAATTTGTTGCATTTAATGATAATTTCCCCGTGTTCTTTGAACAAGAAAATCAATATTAATTTGTGCTGGCATTTGTGTAATATGTAGAAAGTCTTGATTATACCACCAAGGAGATATATTTGGTAGGTTTTTTTTCCTTTTTCCTGGTTTTCACCAACCTCAGAATCAACTGGATTTAGAAGATACAGATGAAATTTGTTTCACATGATTCTCTTTCTCAGCCTGTTCTCCATCTCTTTCATGTGCATCATTTAAATCTTGTTTGGATGTTCAATTTATGTTGTGAGCTGTTAGAGGGAGAAGGGGAAATTTTCTGTGCTTATTTTCTAGTTATGTGCAGCACACTGCCAGAAACTTAGTGGCAACACCAATAAAATCCATTAAGTCATAGACTCATAGGTCAGAAGTCCAAGTTAGAGCAGGTTGGATCCTCTGGAAGCCTCTCACAGGACCTCATGCAGGTGCTGGCTGCATCATGATCTCCGTGGGGCCTGTTGATTATTTCTCTCTCAGTCTTTGGGGTGGGTGCAGTTCCTTGCGCCTGTAGGGCTCTGGACCTGAATTTTGACACCCTGAGTTTTGTTTCCTCTCTTATGTCTCCTTATATTCTGTGGAAATTTGCAGATTTGGGTGTGTTTGTGTTTGTTGCAGTGTTTGATTCTTTGGGTTGGCTAGACAAGCACTATACCACTGCACTGTACCCAGGCCCACAGTTGCTTCTTCTGTGCCTAAAGGAGACCTGTTCAGAGTTTGATTCTGTCTGCAAACCTCCTAACACAAGTAATAGATTCCTGTTACACCACTCAGCTTTTCAGGTTCTCTCAGGTGCCTTGCCTTTCTTTGATTAGCTCACAGTGTGAGCTAATTAGAGAAACCTTTAAGAACATGGAAATACCTAATAGGGCATTGTTTCTATACCTAGGGCAACAGGGCTCTGTTTCTGTAACTGGGGTGACTGGGTAACTGTGATTAGTTAGGCTTCCCACCGCTTGACTGCACTCTCCCGCTTCTGTAACCTGGCTGGTTTGAATTGGCTGGACTCCTGAACATCCCTTTTGTGGTTTTCAGGCTTATAAGGAGTGCCCTTGTACTCAATAGAGGCTCAATTTGATTATATGTGAGTGGTCTGGAAGTCCATTTATGAAACCCCAGGACAAAGCTTTACTATAACACCGGATCACCACTGTAGTCAAGCACTTCTTCATATTTAAACTAACTGTATTTGTTTTACATTTAAGTTTCTGCCATGCCAAGTAGAAAGGTTACTACTGGGGCAAGTTGTTTTTCCTTTTGTTGTGGAAGCCCTCAGGAACATGGAAATATCTTACAGCAACCTCTTCTTTCTGTAACTAGGGTAATTGGGCTTCTACTGATTGGCTAAGCCTCCCGTGGCCTGACTGCAATCTCTCACTTCTGTAACTTGGCTTCTTGCATTGCTAAACCCCTAACATTCTGTTCTAGGAATTGATGTCCATTGAAGATGTAAGCATAAGTTTCACCCAAGAAGAGTGGGCCATGCTGGACCAATCTCAGAAAATGCTACACCGATCAGTGACGCTGGAAATCATTAATCATCTAGTATCAGTTGGTAAGTCCATCAATGATATATATGAAATATGAGAGGGTATACCTATTTCTTCAATAACAGTTTCTGGAATAGCCTCTCTATTCATTTCCTATCTTCATCTTGATTTTCTCATAGAACTTATAATTACATGCAAGAAAGCTTCTCTTATTTATTACTTTAATTACAACTTATTTTACTCCACACTACAATATAGTCCACACCATAATGTTATGTATTCATTAAAATTAAATTATACATAGACCTAATATTTATAAATAATTATACTTATATTGTCACAGTGCTGGAGGATTGAATACCAAAACAAGAGAATTTTTAACATTTTTGTGTGATTATTTGGATTCCATTTGAAAGTAATATTTAGTGGAGAGATGAAGTTCCTGAAAGAACTGCTGATCTGGCATTCTTTGAATGTCATTGTGAGCATTGGTGACTTCAGTCCCCCCTGGTATAGGAGCATTCTAACTTTTCTTCGACTGCAGTGAGTGAACTTCAAAATTTTCTCTGCTAAATAGTTTCTCCCAGTGCCTTGGTTCTCTATTGTTGTTAAGTCATCTTCATGGCCTTGTCACTAATGCACATTTCTTGGCAGAAATGCTAAAATCCAATGGCTTTTTTTTACCATGCATATGGTATCTGTTCTGCAAATCAGATGTGACTTTGTATCTGGAGGAAGGAAAAATCCTGTGGATGGGAGAAGGGACAGGATTTCTCCCAAGGCAGAGTTAAGGTAAGAGACAGAGACATTTGTGATTCTACAGAGATGGGTGCCCAGCCAGTGATTGAGCTTGGAAATATTACCAGACATAGCTGTGAAATGAATGTGGTTGTCTAAAATATAGTAGGGGACTATGGGACAAAATTTCTCATGTATGACATAGCTCCTTTTAATTTAAGTTCAAAATGTTTCCTCTATATTTATATTTTCATTGAGAGGAAAACCTGTTAGTGTATTTTTTGGGTCAATTTCCATGTCTCTTTTTCAGATTTTCTCCTTTAAATTTTTTCCTCCATTACATTTTTAACAATAATTCTATCTTGATGTTTTTATAATTCCCACTGTTCTATTTTTCCAAGATATATATTTTTTTATCTAAGCCATATCCTCCATGAAAGAGTCAATGATGAAAAAAGACATTCTCATGAGATTGCTGACTTTCAATTTTGTGTCTCTGAATTTCATGCTACCAATGTGTATTTCCAACTCTTCTAGGGATGGAAAATGAACATTAAAAACATGAAATGACATGCAGAGTAGTTTTGAAAACAAAGGCTACACCCATCAACAGGTCAATGGTAAGTTTCAAGGATGGGAACACTAATTATGTAAGTTAAAGACCTGTCTGTGGAATAAATTAGTGACCGAGTACAATTTGATGGCTGTCATTATGTTGAGAATACACAACTTCTGTGTCAAAACATCTGTATAGCTTGCATTCTGGGAGAAATTAAAAAGATTCCAAATGCACAAGCATTTTTCATGTAGCTATTTGAAATATTGAAGACCATAAAGTTAATCAGAGACACTTTAAATAAAATACTAGTAAACGGAAAATACTTGGCTCACCTGGGAATTATCTACAATGTTCACGGAATTAAAAGTAAAAAGATTTTCATTTTCATATTACAATGGATTGTTCTATGATTCTTGTGTAGAAAAATTAAGATTCTTATGTAAAAATATTAAGTTTACATGGAGACATCATTAAGAAAGGTTCATCTTTTTTACAAAACAGAAATCTCATGTTAAAGAGAATTCCTTGGAATGGAGAAAAGCAAGGAACCACTGGGACAACAAACACTGTGCATGATCCCTTGCTGACCATTTGTATCTTGGTGAAAACAAGAAAAATGATTGTGTCTCATGTGAAGGGCAAGAATGTTTGAAAGGACATAGGAACTGTTTACAACCTAGAAAATGCAACAAGAATGACCCTGGAGAGATACAATATGAACGTCGTCTATGCAGCAAATCCTTTAATCAAACTTCTGATCTAAGCAGACTCAATGAAACTAGAACAGGGGAAAAGAAGCATGAATGTGATTTTTCTAAGAAAGTCTTCAGTTACTGCTCTCAGCTTAGACAACATGAGAGAACCCAAACAGGTGAGAAACAAAATGAATGCCACTTGTGTGGGAAAGCCTTCAGGAACACTTACAACCTTAAAATGCATGAGAAAGTCCATGCTGGAGAGAAACCATACAGATGCCATCCGTGTGGGAAAGCTTTTTGTAAATTATACAGCCTTCAAATGCATGAGAAAATCCACACAGGAGAGAAACCATACAAATGCCATGTGTGTGGGAAACCCTTCAGCAAATCAGTTCACCTTAGACATCATCAGATAATCCACACAGGAGAAAAACCATACCAATGTCAATTGTGTGGGAAATCCTTTGGGCAATCATGCTACCTTAAAATACATGAAAGAATCCACACTGGAGAGAAACCATATCAATGTCAATTATGTGAGAAATCCTTTGGTCAAACGTGCTACCTTAAACTTCATCAGAGAACACACACTGGAGAGAAATCCTATCAATGCCACCTGTGTGGGAAATCCTTCAGTCAATCTTGTTACCTTAAACCACATCAGAGAATCCACACTGGTGAGAAACCATATGAATGCCATGTATGTGGGAAAGCCTTCAGTCTATCATCTGGCCTTAGACACCATGGGAAAACACACATTGGAGACAAACAATACAAATGTCACCTATGTGGAAAAGTTTTCAGTGTATGCTCTGGCCTGAGACAACATGAGAAAACACATACTGGAGAGAAACCATACAAATGCCCTGTGTGTGGGAAAGCCTTCATTCGATCATCTGGCCTCAGAGTTCATGAGAGAACACACACTGGAGAAAAATAACATGCATGCCACTGTGTGGCATATTCCTTGGCCATAACCCTAGTGTGGAAAAATGAAACATGACTTGCCTTGGAGAGTGGCCATTGGAGTGTTGCCTGTGTGGAAAGGCCTCTCTTTAAGACTCTAACCTTAGAAAACATGAGCCATCTCAATGAAGAGAAACCTCATGAGTGACATCTATGTAGGAAAGGCTTCAGTCAATCTTACTACCTTAGACTGCATGAGAAAATCAATCATAAGAATGTCAGCTGTTTGAGATGTATGGCCTGCCAATGATCTGCATGTAGGAACCCATGCTGGAGACAAACTTCAGTTCTTGTAGCATATATTCTAACCTGATATTACAAGATATAATGACTAAATTTTTTTCTCTATAGTTCACATATTTTTTTCTCCTACTCATATTTTTTTCCTACTACCAAATTTGAAAATTATCTGATTGTTAATCTACCTTCTTTCCGATGTAATACTTTAAGTTATAAATGTTCTTCTGAATGCTCTTTGTCCCAGAGATTCTGATATATGAAGCCTTCTTTATCATTTTGTTCAAAGCACTGTTTATTTACTTCTTGTGTGCCTTCTTCCTTGACCTGTGAAGTATGTATAAGTGTGCCATTTTGTGTTGAAGGACCTGGTTTGTGGTGATGGGGTTCTATAGAACTTAAGGTGATTTAATATAATCAGTAATGCAATAAACACAGTCTGCATGATTTTAAATGTTTTAAAAGGCAATGGAAATGTTTAAAATTTAAAATATACGGTTGTATTAGTTACATACATGTCAAAACTGATCAAATTGCATGTTTCCAATATATGCATTTTATTGTTCTTCAACTACTTCAATAAAGTCATGAAAAAATGTGAGGAAACCTTCAATTGCACTTGTGAAATCTAAATCTGAGCACCCAATAACTGAAGAACACCCTTTAATCAGTATGAAAAAATTTGAAGTAATTTGAATCCTCTCTTGGCATACATAAGTTTCTATAAAATAAGCCATATGAATTATGTGTGATTTTTAAAAGTCATAATATGTGATCTTTCTTAAATGGAATGAGCTTATTTTAAGCCCTGTAAAGGAAATAATGTAGTAGCCTACAATTTTGAACTCTCAGCTTTCTTTTTTTTAAGAGAGAGAGAGATAGAATTTTATTTTTTAATTTTCAGTGGACACAACATCTTTGTATGTGGGGCTGAGGATTGAACCTGGGCCAAACGCTTGAGAGGCAATCATGCTACTGCTTGAGCCACATCCCCAGCCCCAACTCTCAGCTTTCAACCAACAAAAGTGTTTGACAGGAAAGTCATATTGACACTATCCAGGTTCTAGACAGGGTTTTCTCAATCCCATGTATGTTCGGAACCAACCCCACACCCTTGTATTCCTCAGGAACTTTTTGATCTTAATTTACATTGCTTCCTTTGTGTCAATTGGGGAACTTTTCAGAATGAAAAACATTATTTTTTTTAAAAAAAAAATGCATTTTCAAGGATTTCACATTCAAGTTTAATGTTCTCTCATCTCTCCCTTTAATCTGGTATTTGCAAGGGTGAAGCAAGGTGAATGATTGAATTTCCATTAATAAGTTACAGTTGTACTCTTGTTACTCAGATCAAAAATAATTACAAACAGAAAAACACAATTTTAACATGTGAGACATAATGAAACAAAAAGTTTGGTTTCAATGATAATTTCCCCATGTTCTTTGAACAAGAAAACGTATTTTCATTTGTGCTGGAATTTGTGTAATATGTAGAAAGGCTTTATTATGCCACCAAAGAGATATATTTGGTAGGGTTTTTTTTTTCATTTTTCCTGGTTTTCACCAGCCTCAAAATCAACTGGCTTTATAAGCTACAGATGGAATTTGTTTCACATGATTCTCTTTCTCAGCCTGTTCTCCATCTTTTTCATGTAAATCATTTAAATCTTGTTTGGATGTTCAATTTATGTTGTGAGCTGTTAGAGGGAGAAGGGGAAATTATCTCTTGTTTGTTTCTAATTATGTGCAGCACATTGCCACAAACTTAGTGGCAACACCAATAAAATTAGGTAAGTCATAGACTCATAGGTCAGAAGTCCAAGTCAGAGCAGGGTGGATCCTCTGGAAGCCTGTCACAGGACCTCATGTAGATGCTGGCTGCATCATGATCCCAGTGGGGCCTGTTGATCCCCTCTCTCTCAGTCTTTCAGGAGGATGCAGTTCCTCAGGTTTGTGGTGCTGTGGACCTGAATTTTGACACCATGGTTTTTGTTTCCTGTCACATATCGCCTTATATTTTGTGAGAGTTTGCAGATTTGGGTGTGTTTGTGTTTGTTGCAGTGTTTGATTCCACCCGCCTGTTTTGGTACGAGTACCATGCTGTTTTTGTCACTATTGCTTTGTAATATAGTTTGAAATCTGGTATTGCTATACTGCCTGATTCACACTTCCTGCTTAGAATTGCTTTTGCTATTCTGGGTCTTTTATTTTTCCATATGAATTTCATGATTGCTTTATCTATTTCTACAAGAAGTGCCGTTGGGATTTTGATTGGCATTGCATTAAACCTATAGAGAACTTTTGGTAATATCGCCATTTTGATAATGTTAGTTCTGCCTATCCATGAACAGGGTATATTTTTCCATCTTCTAAGATCTTTTTCTACTTCTCTCTTTAGGGTTCTGTAGTTTTCATTGTATAAATCTTTCACGTCTTTTGTTAGGTTGATTCCCAAGTATTTTATTTTTTTGGAGGATATTGTGAATGGAGTGTTTTTCCTCATTTCTATTTCAGAAGTTTTGTCGCTGATATACAGAAATGCCTTTGATTTATGCGTGTTGATTTTATATCCTGCCACTTTGCTGAATTCATTTATTAGTTCTAGTAGTTACTTTGTAGACCCTTTTGGGTCTTCTAGGTATAGAATCATGTCATCCACAAATAGTGATAATTTAAGTTCTTCTTTTCCTATTTTTATGCCTTTAATTTGTTTCGTCTAATTGCTCTAGCCAGTGTTTCGAGAACTATATTGAATAGAAGTGGTGATAGAGGGCATCCCTGTCTTGTTCCAGATTTTAGAGGGAATGCCTTCAATTTTTCTCCATTCAGAATGATGCTAGCCTGAGACTTAGCATAGATAGCTTTTACAATATCGAGGTAAGTTCCTGTTATTCCTAGATTTTCTAATGTTTTGAACATAAAGGGATGCTGTACTTTGTCGAATGCTTTTTCTGCATCTATCAAGATCATCATATGGTTCTTTAAGTCTATTGATGTGGTGAATAACATTTATTGATTTCCATATATTGAACCATCCTTGCATCCCAGGGATGAATCCTACTTGATCATGGTGCACAATTTTTTTGATGTGTTTTTTGTATTCAATTCGCCAGAATTTTATTGAGGATTTTTGCATCTAGGTTCATTAGAGATATTGGTCTGTAGTTTTCTTTCTTTGAGGTGTCTTTGTCTGGTTTCGGAATCAGGGTGATGTTGGCCTCATAGAATGAATTTGGAAGAGCTCCCTCTTTTTCTATTTCCTGAAATAACTTGAAAAGTTTTGGTATTAATTCTTCTTTAAAGGTTTTGTAAAACTCCACTGTATACCCATCCTGTCCTGGGCTTTTCTTGGTTGGTAGTCTTTTGATTGCGTCTTCAATTTCATCCATTGATATTGGTCTGTTCAAATTGTATGTATCCTCCTGACTCAGTCTGGGAAAATCATATGACTTAAGAAATTTATCAATGTCTTCACTATCTTCTATTTTATTGGAATATAGGTTTTCAAAATAATTTCTAATTGTCTTCTGTATTTCTGTAGCATCTGTTGTGATATTGCCTTTTTCATCCCGTATGTTAGTAATTTGAGTTCTGTCTCTTCTTCTCTTCATTAGCATAGCTAAAGGTCTGTCAATCTTATTTATTTTTTCGAAGAACCAACTTTTAGTTTTGTTAATTTTTTCAATAGTTTCTTTTGTTTCAATTTCATTGATTTCCGCTCTGATTTTAATTATTTCTTGCCTTCTGCTACATTTGCTGTTGTTTTGCTCTTCCTTTTCTAGAGCTTTGAGATGAAGTGTGAGCTCATTTATTTGTTGTTTTTTTTTCTTTTTTTGAGAAATGACCTCCAGGCTATGAATTTCCCTCTTAAAACTGCTTTCATTGTGTCCCATAGATTCCGATATGTTCTGTCTGTATTTTCATTTATCTCTAAGAATTTTTTTATTTCCTCCTTTATGTCTTCTGTAACCCATTGATCATTAAGTAACATATTGTTCATTTTCCATATGATGTAGGATTTTTCCTTCTTTTATCATTGATTTCCAGTTTCATTCCATTATGATCAGATAAAATGCATGGCATTATCTCCACCCCTTTATATTTACTGAGGGTTGCCCTATGGCATAATATATGGTCTATTATTGAGAAGTATCCATGTGCTGCTGAGAAAAAAGTATATCCACTTGATGATGGTTGATATATTCTATATATGTCAGTTAAGTCTAGGTTATTGATTGTGGTATTGAGTTCTATAGTTTCTTTATTCAACTTTTGTTTGGAGGATCTGTCCAATGGTGAGAGAAGTGTGTTGAAGTCACCCACAATTATTGTGTTGTGGTCTATTTGATTCTTGAACTTGAGGAGAATTTGTTTTATGAATGTCGCAGCACCATTATTTGGTGCATAAATATTGATAATTGTTATGTCTTGTTGGTGAATGGTTCCTTTTAACAGTATATAATGTCCTTCCTTATCCCTTTTGATTAACTTAGTCTTGAAGTCGATTTTATTCGATATGGGGATGGCCACCCCTGCTTGCTTACGAGGACCATGTGCGTGGTATATTTTTTCCCATCCTTTAACCTTCAGCCTGTGTATGTCTTTTCCAATCAGAAGAGTCTCCTGAAGGCAGCATATTGTTGGATTTGTTTTTTTAATCCATGATACCAGCCTATGTCACTTTACTGGAGAGTTTAAGCCATTAACATTTAGAGTTACTATTGATATATGGTTTGTACTTCCATCCATGTTTGATTATTTATCCTTTTTTTTAATTTAGTTTGTTTCTCCATGATTATCTTTCCCCCCTCCCTCTGTCTTTACCAAGGCACTTCCCACTGATGGTTTTGGTTATTATTTTTCATTTCTTCCTCGTATAGTGTTTTGCTCAAGATGCTTTGCAATGCTGGTTTTCTGGCTGCAAATTATTTTAACTTTTGTTTATCATGAAAGATTTTTATTTCGTTGTCATACCTGAAGCTTAATTTTGCTGGATACAGAATTCTTGGTTGGCATCCATTGTCTTTCAGTGTTTGAAATACATTGTTCCAGGACCTTCTTGCTTTCAGCGTCTGTGATGAAAAATCTGTTGTTAACCTTATTGGTTTACCCCTGAATGTAATCTGCCTCCTTTCTCTTGTAGCTTTTAATGTTTTCTCTTTGTTCTGTATATTGGATATTTTCATAACAATGTGTCTTGGCGTTGGTCTACTGTGATTTTGTGTGCTCGGTGTCCTGTATGCATCTACAATTTGTATATCTGTTTCCTTTTTTATTTCTGGAAAGTTTTCTGTAATTATTTCATTCAGCAGGTTACTTATTCCCTTGGTTTGAATCTCTATCCCTTCCTCTATCCCGATGACTTGTAAGTTTGGTTTTTTATGTTATCTCATAACTCTTGGATGTTTTTCTCATGATTTTTTACCTGCCTTTCTGAGTTGGCTAGACTCTTTTCAAGATGATATATTTTGTCTTCATTATCTGACGTTCTGGCTTCTACTTGCTCCACTCTGTTAGTGATACTCTCAATTGAGTTTTTAATTTGGTTTATCATTTCCTTCATTTCTAGAATTATTGTTTGATTATTTTTAATAATCTCTATCTCCTGATAGAGATGCTTAACTTCTTCTTTTATCTGTTTATGTAATTCATTTTCAATGTGTTCTTTCACTGTTTGAATTTGCTGTCTCATATCCTCTTTAAGGTTCCATTCCATCTGTCTAAGGTGTTCCTTGAGTTCTTTATATGACCATTTTTCTGATGACTCTAGGTCCTCCTGAATATTTAGGCTGCCCTGCATTGTTTGTACTCCTTTTCTTCCTTGCTTTTTAAAGCTGCTCATGTTACTTCTTGTTCTGTTTGACTTCTGAGTTACTGTTTACTCCTATAAATTTATTTGATGCTTGGAAGGAAAGGTATTAGAAGGGAAGGGAAGAAGTCACTAAAGAGAATGAGAGTAAGCAGGTAGAATTCAAGGAAGGGGGAATAAGAAAATTGAAAAGAAATGAAAAGACAAAAGAAGAAAAAAATAGAAGATAAAAAAGAAAAACAAATTTTTTAAAAGTGATAATAAAAAAAATAAAAATTAAAATTAGAAGAAAAAAAATTTAAAAAAAATTAAAAAACATTTAAAAAACAACAAGAAAGAAAAATGAAAATGAAAAAAAAAAACCCAAATCAAAAAAAAACACAACTAATAAATGCAGTCTTAGAGTTTGATTAACTTCTCTTCCAGTAGGTGGCGCTGTGCCCACCAGGCCAAGCTTCTCCTGTCAATACGCGGGAACAAATCACTGTGCAGTAGCTCCTCCCAGACTGGGCGAGTCTCCAATCCTGAGTGCCTAGGGCCTCCTCTTGTGTCTAGTCACTTCCCACTTTTCCTCTAGCCAGGCCCCTCTCACGGATGACGCTCACCACAATACTGTCTACACACCAGGTCTGCTGCTCCCAGGAGCTCTGTTTTCATGAACGACTGGGCACACTCTCCCTGTTTGCCATTCCCTCAGACCCTAAGTTTGTAGAGCTTGGGGCTGAGAATCCTCAGCGAATTTTACTTGCCCTCCGGTAGCCACGCCCCCGGTAGCTGGTGCAAGAGACCTCAGCTGTCAGCACTGGTGGGAGCGGTAGCCAGGAGTTCCATGCCGCGGGTCCCGCACCACTCCTGATTCCCTCGGTCTGGCTATCGCGCTCACGGAAGAGCTGGGAGGGGCCCTTACAGGAGACCTGGAAGGGGCCCTTAAGGTTTCCCCGATGTGTGGAGAAGGAAGGCTAGGGGATTACATACCTGTAGCCGCTGGTTTCAATGAAGTTATCTCCTCCGCCACAGTCTGGTGACGTCAGTTCTCTGCCATGGTGGTATCTCTTGCAAATGGCGACAGTTTGTTTCCCTTTGCCGGGTGACCAATGCAACGGATGGGTCCTGACTGTCTCTCCTAAGCCCCGTTTCAATCCTGTGGCCACTGCCTATGAAGGCTCGGTTGGCATTTACCTCTGTAGGATCAGACTGGCTGACCAGTTGTTTCAGCCGGATGGATTAGTGCTGAGTCACAGCTGTTTGTCTGGGGGAAGCAGGCGAACGGGAGCTTGAATTGAGCTGATCCGGGCTCAGTGTGTGTTCTGAGAGGCCCAGACTGTTCGCCCCAGATCCACGTCAGCTCAACATTGCCTAGTGATCCTGAGCAAACAGCATTTAGACTGTTTATGACTCCCTATGCCCGCACAGCTGAAGAGGTCAGAGACTTGATCTCTCCACGCCCGCCGCCATGTTCTTGCTTTGCCTTTAATAAGGAATGAGGCCATCTGGGTATAAGTTAGGCACAATAAACACTATCAGTAAAGATATTTATAGCTTGTGAAGTTAGCTCTGATGGCCAAGTGACTACCTGTGACTCTAATAATTGACATAAGGCAGCAGACTCCTTATAAGTCCAGGTTTTGTATTCATCTGTGGTAAGATTATAAATAAAGATTATGCGGGCACCAAAAGAAGTGGCATCAGTAAAGATGAGCTCAGCTCCAGGGATTGCTTCCTCTCAAATTGTTTTTGAAAAGTGAACTGTTTTACTAATTAAAGCTTAGATAAGTATCCAGTGAGGGAAATGATAATCTAATTTTTCTGGAAAAGCCATAATTGCACTCTGAAACAGGATATTATTTTTTAAATGAAGGTTTATCTCCTATTTGGCTAATGGCAAGGCAAGTTGATCAGATTCTAGCCCAAATAATTGAAGAGTTCTAGTGTGCAGATGTGATGTCATCAGACAAAACATATCTAATTCTGTGGTGATTTTGGAAGGAAAGTGATAGAAAGAAGTCTCCATTCAATAGGGTTACCTGGTTCCTGGAAAAGAAGACCAGTGGGAATACGAGAAATACCTAGAACTACAGCAATAATGTCCTGGTCAGGATTCCATCAACTAAGATGCAAGTTAGCAAGCTGATTATTAACCTTCTGCAAGTCTTTGTGCATTTTAGGAGTTAACCTTGTTAAAGACAAAGGGGATATGTCACCCTCCAAACATTGGAACAGGGGAGGTACAGCCTATGAAGAAACCTGGAGAAATGACTTAAGCCAATTTATGTCTCCTAAAACCTTTTGTAACTCATTCAAAGTAATGGGAGATGTTATGTAAATGCTTGGAGCCTGTATTTTGCCCTCTGCAGGGGTTAATATGGTTCCCAGAAAGTGAAAAGGAACTAGTTTTTGAGCCTTTTCTGGAGCTGTATTTAAACCAATTTCTTTAAGTGCTAGTTGGACTCATTGGAAGATATAGAGTCTAAGTCTGGTGCAGAGGGATAGGCTAAAACGTCATCCAATTGATGAATAATCGTGAGGTCCATACCTTTAAAAAAAAATGCTCCAAGGCCTCAAACATACAATACTGAGGGATGGTAGGCCTGGTTTTCATGCCTTGTTGGGAAAGTCCCATTGCCCTCCTTGACAAGGGACAGCTTGATCTAACAGATGCAGGAGGAGTTGAGTCCTCTAGATGGCGCTCTTGCAACATCCCTGACAAAGCAGGCTGTAAAGGCCTGTAGTCATCCTAACTCTGACTTATGGCATTCCTGCTTCAGTTCTTTCCCCATTACTGCTTCAGTCTCAATGCCTCCCATTGGATCCCCATTTTCTTTTACATCTGTGTGACCCCCTCTTGCTTGCTACCTACCCCCAACCCCAACACTTTCTTTTATTCTTGTTTGCTTTCTGGTTTTGCTGTTGTTGTTGTTGTTGTTGTTTTTATCTCTCCTGGTGGCTGCCTCTCCCAAACAACAGTGGGGCACTACTTCCCCACCTAGGAGTGGGTGCAGGGGAGTGCAGGTATTAGAGTGGGAATTTTCCTGAGCACTTGGGTGACACTTTCCTTCCAAGTCCACTTGTACTTTGAAGATTAGAGAAATTGGAGAACCCCCAAGCCTGGTCTCTGAGTGGTCCCCTGGGGAGTTTAGAAGGAACTGCTCCTAGGGAGGCTTCCTTCAGGCATTCTGGTCAGTCTCTATGGGACCCTGATGGTGAGTTTGGGGTTTGGGGCCTCTCTCTGTGCTGCAGGTTGCAGGCAGGGCTGTTTGGTCAGATCAGGACACCTGGCCAGAGCTGGAGAGTTGAGCCTTTGGCTCATGCCTTGCCTTTTGGAGGCAGCCTGGGCCACTTTAAAGGAGACACCCTCTGGCTTTTGGACTGCTGTCTTCACAGGTAGGGCAGGGTTCTGTCTAGAGTGACTTAAAGTTGCCTGGCAGTGAGACAGGTGACAGAAAGCAATTTCAGGGTTTGGACGGGAGACAAGCGGGGCATAGTGTTCTCATGTTGGTGTTATTGACAGATGGCTGCCTTGAAAACACATGGTCCAGGACATGTCTTCCTGATTACTCAAAGGCACATTGCCCTGCTTGGGTGCTGGGGGCAGAGTCCAGCACAAAGTTCTCACTAATACTACATCAAGTACAATTAAAATCAGCCAATTAACACATGGAGCAAAGAAAAATAAAAGCATAAATATAAAACAAATACAACAAGTTTAAATATGAAGAAGTGCTCAACTTCAGTGGTAATTTGGGAAAAAATGATTTACAGTGTCTACTTAATGCAATTCATGCCATATTAGAAAATTAAATTAAACTTTATATGTTGTTAATTAATTTGTACAATTAACTTAGAGTGTACTGGGTATTGTGATTTTGAGGGCCCTCTTACTGTGGTTATAACCTATGGAGGCCTCCTGTTGGCTTGTCTCTTCGGGTTTTCAAATGCTCTAAGTTGTTGAAGCACATGCTGCGAGGGACTCTGTTGCTTCTCTTCTGTGAGGGTATCCAATGTAATCAGAACGGGAAGTTCAATCTCCAGACCCTATTAGAGAGGAGAGAACCTGTCAATTTAATAGTTATCCATATAGTAACGTAAATTGAAAAGTTACTATGAATCTCTACGACTGTGTTAACCCATGAGAAAAGTGGGAAATAAGTAAAATAGAGTAGCCAAAGACTTAAGCATTAATCATAGAATGAGCACTACTCAATGTGCTCAAAGAAAAGGATACAAATAAAATACAAAGGAAACAAGTGAGAAAGTAATGAGAGACAGCAGATAAAATGAGAGGAAGAAGAATGAAAGAGTAATGAAGAGATGGAGAAGAAAAAGTTTAAAAAGCTACTGAGGAAAATTCCAGGGAATTGAGAAGTAAGTTTTATCAATAGACCTTTGAAAGAACAAATGTGGGAGATTGTAGAGGATACTTGAGAGTAAATAAGTAGTGCAAAAAAAAAACAATTACAAAGGATATGGGTTTTGTCTTTGCTGAGGATCTTTAAATGGAGAGGTTTCCATGGATTTGATTTTAACACCCCCTGGGTATGAAAGTCATTGAGACAGGAAATCATCCTACTCATTGTTGCATCTCAACTTCGACCCCTGGACAAACTTGTCAGGGGTCTGTCTGCTCAGCTCTGCCTGCTTCTTGCCTGCTGTTTGGTGCTGGAGGAAATTTTTTTGTTCAGAGCAGAATAAACCCTCAGTGTGGCTCTGTTACTTTATCTGAGGTTGGGAGTGTGGCTCTGGCTGCAGATGCTGGCCAGTCCCTTCTCCTGGACAGCTTGTGAGCCAAAGCAGACTGCAAGACTCAGATCATTTACATGTACTGGAGGAGGATTTGGGAATTGACTCCAGACACTCCTGGGTGCTGGGGAGTTGGGGCATACTGAGCTAGAATGCTGACAGAAGCAGCTTTCTACTCAACCCCAACTAGACCCACTTCTATATCCCAATGGCCTTGTTGGTTATCTCAGAGTTCAGACCACTTTAAAGTGAAAGTGTCCTTTGCTTTTCTCCACTCTGTATTCCCACAGACTAGAAGCCAATGTTCTGTCACTGCCCAAGCTCCTGTTATAACTATGGCACAGTCCCACTTCCATGGCCAGGTGAACTCATCACTTGGGCAAGGAAAGAGAGTGAAAATACAGAACACATGGCCAGTGTGTCTTGGGTACTCAAACATAAGCAATCGCTCAACAAAGACAGAATAATAAAGAAAAAAGGAAAAGAAAAGAAATCTGCAGAAATTTCTACTTTCTGGGGAAGAAAGTCGACCTAAACAGTCTGTGTAGTGCCAAGGCCTCCCACATTCTCTCCATCTCCTGGGAAAGGATGATCTGTCTCCAATGCTGCTTCCTTCTCAGTATCTGATCATCTTTCCAGCTCATGCTGGGAAACTGCTGAACACAGCCTGCTTCTTCTTCTCCTTCCCTTCCACAAGGGGCCACCACAGATCTCCAGTGCAGCCAGAATCTATCCCTTCCATTAATTCTGTTTGTATTCTCAAAACTGACTTTGCTGCTCCTCCCTTTTCTGCTGATCCTTGAAGATGCCCTTGAGCTCTTCCCCTGGTCTTCCTACCTCATCTCATCCCTGCAGAACTGGGCTTTCCATCTAGCCTTGGACAGTAGGGGCTGTGCACTGGGTACATCTAGTTGGCCACTTTCAGCACACCCTATCAGAAATTATGATATTGTCTTGAAAATACAACTTAGCCCGTGTCATACTATTGCCCTCTCCATCATAGTAATGATTTTTTTTGTTACACCGTTTTATTCTTGAATACTTTCCTGTATATTCATTTTTCATTGCATTTTCAAGTCTATTATTCTGCCAGGAAGTTGTGCCCTTTGCCCATGGGACCCCTGTCTGCCAGATTCCTGGCCAAATTCCTTTCACTAGAATGCCTCCCATCCACAGGATGCACACAGGGCTATTTATAAGTGAGTGAAGACCTGAGTTATCTTGCAAATCCCCCTTCAGGAGTGGGCTTCACTCATTGATCTCCAACTGTGTGTGGGAAACAGCTTTAGAGTAGTCTGGAAAATCCAATGAGCCTGAGAGGGTGTGATCCAAACTGAAGCCCTGGTTAGGACCAGTGTCTGTGAAGTCAGATTGCGTCCCTAGAATGTGGTCCTGATGAGATTTTCAAACTGATTGACCCTAAATGAAAGGAAGTTAAGCAGAGGTCACAAGTTCCCAGAGAAGGGGCACTGAAGAGTCCAGAGCCTGGGAGAAGAGCAAGTCCCTGCTCACCCGAGGAACCCTGCTGGCTGTCGTCTCCACCTCCTCTAAGTCTTCTTTCCTGGAGAGTTCTCCAGACAATGGGATGGGAGGCTCCTTTCTTCACAGTGAGAGAAACCCTCTCTGGGCATTTGGGCCATCAGAGCAGCATTTTATGATCTCTAAATTTATTGTTTCTGCAGGGACTTCTTTACTCTTTCTGACTTGACTCTTATTGAACCATTTTCTTTTTTCTGGAATCTATTTTGTGACTTTAGTTTCTTCTTTCATGATTTTACATCTCTACTACTAAAGTCAGTAACCAGTGGTGATAAATCTAAATGACTCATAATTGAAATGGAAATGGCTTAATGTATATTTGTAATCCTTGTCATTTGCAATGCTGAGAAAAGAGGATTGCAAGTTCCAGGCTTTCCTAAGCAACTTACCAGGGTTCCCAACAATTTAGGGTGACCAAGTCTCCAAATCAAAACACAAAAGTGGCTGGGATGTGGCTGCACAGTTACACTCGACTGGGTTCCAGCCCCAGTACCAAATACAAAACACAAAATCCACTGTTTGATGAGGCGTCCTGGGGGCCTTTGTGCCCCTGACCTGCAACAGCTACCCTTCTGGATTTCCGAGATGTTTGAACCACTGTTCAGCCCTACAAAAATAAAACTCCTGCCCACATAGTAAGTTATTTTTTTCTTTTTTGGTTCTGGGATTCAACCCAGTGGCTTTAACCACTACACCACATCTCCATCCCTTGACAGATGGTCTGGCTAATTTGTCTACGCTGGCCTGGAATTGCTGCAGTCCTCCTTCAGTCCCACTGAGCCTCTGGGGATTACAGTCTTGAGCCACCATGTCCAGCCTGGCATAAGCTAATCTCTAAGACCTATAGAAGACTAGCATGTTGATTGAAAGGGTCAGGAGTCGGGGATAGAGAAAATAATGGTCTCATGGACCTTACCATACTCTCCCCCAAATAGGACAGGCAGGGTTGAAAAGGGAATCCAGTTTCCCCTAGAGGCATTATTACTGGGTACCCTGCTGTGACACCTAACCCTAGCCAATTTTCCAAATGGCTAATTTCTAGTTGTCAATTATTTTGACATTAACGTTCCAATTTGGGATATTTCCAATCCTAACTCTTCACCTACAAGTGGAAATCAGTGTTTTTACAAACTTTTGACATTCTCTGGGTTCCCATGTGCCTTCAATCCCTGTTACCACTAGGCCCCTCATGGGACTGGGCTTGTAGGGACCTACTGGAAGCTTAGCCACTGTTGAGCTCTGCATGGGAAGCTGGCTGTCTTCATGAGTTATCCTCCAACATCAGCCAAGTAGTTGGCATTACAGACATAGGCTAGAACCCAGTTGAACATTCTTTTTAATGAACTGTTTTCTTGAAAAAAAGTACAAAATCCAAAAAAGCTCTTCTGATTTAAGCCATAGGTTTTTATGTTCAGAATTATGAAATGCTTTCACACTTCATTCTACATTGCATTTTCTACATTATCATGGATGAACTGGATGTTGAAAATCTTGCAAATCTGTATTTTGTTTTGGAATTCAATGTGAGATGATTGGCTTTTCTATTTATACCATTGAGTGGTTTATTGATTTCTCACTTACTGTGTATTTAAAGTTATAGTCAGGAACTCTAGCTTTGGCCTCTGTTTGCATACCTGCATTGCTAGAATATAAAAGGGAAGAGGAAAGACCCACTCCAGCTGTGCCCACTGTACATTTCCACCTTTGGGAATAGAACCCATCCCATCCCTGCTGCTGAGAATTAAAAGGTCTGGGTGTCACAGTTTAGATATGCGGTTGCCCCCAAAGACTTCTGTGTGAGACAATGCATGAAAGTTTAGGGGTGAGAGGTTGGATTATGACAGTTTCAACACTATCAGTGCAGTAATCCCCTGATAGGGATTAATTGGGTGTGCTAGAGGAGGGAAGCCACTGAGGGCTTGCCTTTGGGTGTATGTTCTATTCCTGTGAACCAATTTCTCTATTTGCTTTCTTGCTATTATGGCCTGAACTGCTTTCTTTTTCCCTCCACACTTCCATTGGTGCATTCTAGTTGTATATGTTGACAGGTTTTGATGTTACATAGTGGTACATGCACACGACATAACAACATAATCTGGTGAAGATCACTCCCAGCATTTGCCCTGTTCAGCCTCTGCCTCCCACCTTTGGTCCCTTTCCTCTACTGATCCCCGTATGATCTTAGAAGATCCATACCCATCTTTGTGTTCTTTTTCCTCTCTATCTTCTGCATGGGACACTTAACTTTCTGATTTTGACTTATTTCCCTTAACATGATGATCTCAACTTCATTCCATTTTTCTGCAAATGCCATGATTTCATTTTTCTTTGTGACTGAATAAAACTTCTCTTTGTATACGTACCATGTTTTCTCTGTCCATGCATCTCTTGATGAACACCAAGGCAGGTTCCATAGTTTAGAAATTGTGAATTGTGCTGCTATAAACATGGGCATGCATGTGTCACTATTGTAAGATTACTTTAATTCTTTAGGGTAAATACTAAAAGGGGTATAGCTGGATCATATGGTGATTCCACACTTTTTGAGGAGACTATACAAATTTCCATAGCAGATAGACTAATTTATAGTCCAACTGTCTGTGTAAATTTCATACATATCCTCTCCAGTATTTATTTTCCATTCTGTTATTGATGACTGCCACTCTGATTGATTCGAGATGTAATCCAAGTATAGTTGTGATTGGCATTCGCATTTGGTAATGATGTCAAACATTCTTTTTATATATTTTTTGGCCATTTCTATTTCTTCTTTTGAGAAGTTTCTGTTTAGATCATTTGCTCATTTAGAAATTGGGTTTCTTTTTTTAGTTTTAAAGATTTTGGAACTCTTTATATATTGTGGACATGATCCTCTGTCACAAGACTTGCTAGCAAAACTTTTCTCACATTCTGTGTGTTCTCTCTTCACATTTCTAATTGATCTCTTTGCTGTGAAAAGCTTTTTCATTTGATTATCTCCCATTGATTAATTCTTGGCATTATTTCCTGTGCTATAGGGGTTCTACTGAGAAAATCATTGCCTTGCCTGAGAGCTTGAGTGTGGACCATAGATGTCCTTCCCAGAATGGATAATATTCTGGTATAACACCAAAGTCTTTTTTTCAATTTTGAGTTGATTTTTTGCACAGGGTGAGATATATGGGTCTATTTCATTCTTCTACAAATGGACAACCAGTTGTCCCAGCACTGGTTGTTAAAGAGGTTTTCCTAATGTGTGCTTATGGCCCAATTGTCAATGATTAGCTGACTTTAGATGTGTGTGGGGCATGTTCTCTGTATCTTCTATTCTGTACCCTTGGTCTATGTGTCTGTACGCATAAGCATACCCTCTGGTTTCTGTTACCATTAAGATTTTTTCTTTTCCCAAATGTTCTGTCAGATGTTCTGTCTGATTATGGGCCCAGGGCCATGAAGTCAGCTGTGTATGGACAGAGTTCTGCAACTGACAGCCAAGTAAACTTTTTCTGTATATATGTCTTGTCAGGTCTTTTGTTCAGAGTAATGACAAAGTGACTAAAAAACTACTTATTAGCTTCACTTTTTTGGCTGCAGTTCTGAATGTAAAGGAAAGGAACTGCAGAGTGACATGGACAGAGAAACCCCCAATCAGTCTTTCCTTTATGGTGGCATTCAGTTTTCTGGATCTCAACACAAAATTATGATAAGAGAACATTCAACTCATAGGTGGAATTTCCACACTTACACATTGTTGTTGGCTCTCTCTAAAGTGTCCCACCAGACTTCATAAAGGATCAATTTGGAATAAGACTTGGGAGGGTAAGGATGAGCAATATAGGTAAATTCTGAAGGTAAAGAGGGGAAGGCATTTGAGAGCTACTAATGTTGATCTATAGGACATAGGAAATTTAAACAATCTTAGTGCATCTGTATCAATCACTAGCAAACCACAGTGCAATGCAGTAAACTAGAGGTATATTCGACAACAGAGTAACATTTCATGTGAAAATATTTTTATTTCTTATGTATGTATTTGTTTATTTAGCTGCTAGGAATTGAACCCAGGGAAGCTTTACCACTGAGCCACATTCCCAGTCCTTTCAGTTTTATTTTGAGAGAGAGTCTTGCTAAGATCTGAGGGTCTTGCTAAGTTCCTAGGGCAGGCCTCCAAATTGCAACCCTCCTGCCTCAGCCTCCTGAGTTCCTGAAATTAAAGTGTGTACCACCAGATCCAGTTAATGTGCAATTATTTCTATATGTAAAAAGCCAAGGTGGAGGATGAAGCAATATAGTCACAATTGTACAAAGTATTGTGTTAACTTTATAAATGTGCATGTATCAAAATATTTAGGTATAAAGAAATGTTAAGTGATACGTTTCAAAATATCCCAGAGATGATTAGAATAGATGTAATTCGGTCCCACTGATAGGATTAGGAGTATTATCATGTGGCCTTGAAAGGTGACCTAATCAAATTGCCCCAAAGGAACTTTATGTACATAAGGTGATAGTTTCTCCTTTTATTGGTCTAAGTTTTTAGTGAACAAATTCTTCTGAAGGCTCTCAATTTTCCCAAATTTAATTTGTCACAGTAAAAATATAAATTATATAATTTATAGATTTAAATAGGGAAATTACAGACACAGTGATGATAAAAACTAGGTTATTAAAATGTGCAGATACAACTCTCTTATGTTTCCTTTTTTAATATTTATGGGAAAGAATGATGCACCTATTACATATCCCTGAAAATACCCAAAATTAGTTTTTAATGGATAGAAGCAAATTTCATTTATTTCTCAAGTGCACATTTTACAGTTTATATTATTGAGATAGGACATAAATACTTAGTAATAATGTACAAAATCAGAGATAATATATCAGATTTTAAGATTTACAATAGTATTTCAGAGAATAAAGATAACTATGAGTAGAAAGTTACAGTGTACTGGAAATTAACGAGTTGATACAAATATGGAATACCACAACCAGTTGTGCCAAAGGCATTTGAATTTATAAATCGACTGAAGTGTGAAATAAAGTAAATTGAAAGTTAATAAAGAGAAGGGGACTTGCATATCATCTCTATCTTTGTTTCTTTTTCCTGTTAATTGATATAATAATCATGTATATCTGCAGAGTACCATCTGATTATTCCACATCTCTGTTTATTGTGTAAATCTACTTCCTCAATGATACCATGTAATTGTCTGAGAACATCCAAAGCCCCTACTCAATCTATTTTGACGTATACAAATCATTACTGTTCTAAGGACGTGGGTGGAACCAGAGGAATCTGTTTAGGTGAAATAATCTGTGCAAAAATGGCAAAAATGTATTAAAGCAAAGGCTCAGCATTCTACCAGCACTGCCCAGAGGCTGGTTCCATGAAGGGCCAGGAGGTGAGCCCACACATTGGTCTCTGACATCCTTGCCAACACCAAGTCAAAATGGAATCTGCCACATTAGAGTGAAACTGTTCTTCCACAGAGAGGTTGGCATTGCACTTTCTAGTTGCTATTGTAAACAGCAAATGGTATACAAAATAAAAATTGAGCCTCAAACATTTCTAATCCACACATCAGAGATACTAAATACTATAGACTCCCAAGGTTTGGCACTCTTCGAGATTTGGCTGCATGTGCACACACATGAGCGTGTGTGCATACAAACACACACGTTTAAATTGAACTGTTTCCAATTCATTAACAAACAGATATGTTGTTGATCACGAAGTGACCCCACAACTATATAAGCTTTAACTTCAACACATAAAGGTTCTAAATCCTTGTCAGCATTTGTTACATTTTTATTTCTTTGGTGATATTCATTCTAACTGGTGTGAGCTGGTATCTTGGTCTGGTTATCATTGGCATTTCCTGATAACCTAATGATATCAATCACTTTTTTCAAGTGTTCGTTGGCCATTTGTATTTCTTTTGGGGGAAGGGTCTGTTCATTTGTCCATGTTTTTATGAAGTAACTATATGGGCTCTTTAGATTTTTTGAGGTAGGGCCACTTATGTTGCTTAGGGCCTCACCATATTGCAGAGGCTGGCTTTCACCTTGGGATTTTTCTTCCTGGGGCTCTGGAGTCTCTGGAAGTTTAGGATTCCCTTGGGTGCCTAGCCAGAGGTGGAATTGTTAAGGAAATGTTTCTTCTGTTTCTGCCTCAATGTCCTGCTCCTCAGTGGGTTTGTTATTCATTGAATACCTACCAGTGAGCTTTCATTTTATTTTATTTTTGAGGTTCTTGATGCTTTGGTTGTAGGGTGATTGGGGGTTGTGACAGTTTGGGCAACAAGAGTGTCCTAGCCACTGGGTAGGGTGTGACCTGACACTGAAAGACTAGATTTGCTAAATTACATCCAGAGGTACAATTGCAGCTGAAGAAGGACCTGACACCCAAGGCTTCATCTTTGAGGTGCTCTCCTGTCTGATGAGGCTGCCTGTGGCTCTGTCACCATCATTGTCCTCACCCTGCTCTCTTCCATGCCTATGGCTTGGAAATGAGGTCTCCTCGAAGTCTCATATTAGAAATCTAGAAATGCTCCAAAATTTTGGAGGTGAGATGATTACATGAAGAGATGGAGGTGACCAAATCAGTAAAGTGATTGACCAATAATTTGAATGGGCTACTGGATGGAAACTGTTGGAAGTTGGGCCAGAGCTTGAGGAAATGCCTAATGCCCTTGGGGAATAAGCACCTTGTCCCTGGCTCCTCACTCTCTCTGCTCCTGGTTGCCATTAGCAGAGTATCTTTTCTCTCTCTTGCCCTTGTGCCACCATGTTCTGCCTCACCTCAGGCCTAAAGCATTGCAGTCAGGTGGCCATGGACTGAAACTGTAAAACTGAGTACAAAACACAATACTTGTTCTATAAGTTGTTCTTGTCACATATTTTGTTCGCAGCCACAAAAACTGGCAATGAGGGGGGTAGTTTGCTCATACAATTACTAACACTGTGAGCTAATCAAAGGGAAGGCACCTGAGAGAACCTGAAAAGCTGAGTGGTGTAACAGGAATCTATTACTTGTGATAGGAGGATTGCAGACAGAATCAAACTCTGAACAGGTCTCCTTCAGGCACAGAAGAAGCAACTGTGGGCCTGGGTACAGTGCAGTGGTATAGTGCTTGTCTAGCCAGCCCAAAGAATCAAACACTGCAACAAACACAAACACACCCCAAGTCTGCAAATTTCCACAGAATATAAGGAGACATATAAAAGGAAACAAAAATCATGGTGTCAAAATTCAGGTCCACAGCCCCACAGCACCAAGGAACTGCACCCTCCCCAAAGACAGAGAGAGGGCATCAACAGGCCCAACGGAGATCATGATGCAGCCAGCACCTGCATGAGGTCCTGTGACAGGCTTCCAGAGGATCCAACCTGCTCTGACATGGACTTCTGACCTATTAATTTGTGACTTAATGCATTTTATTGGTGTTGCCACTAAGTTTCTGGCATATTTCACAAATTCCAGCACAAATTAAAATTTATTTTCTTGTTCAAAGAACATGGGGAAAATATCATTAAAGGAAACAATTTGCCAACCACACTCTTTGTTTCATTATGTCTCTCAGATTAAAACTGTTTTATTCTACCTGTAATCATTGTTGATCTGAGTAACAAGAATACAACTGTAACTTATTAATGTAAATTTAATCATTCATTTCCGCCCCCTCTTTGGAATACCAGATTAAATGAAGAGATTCAAGCACATAAAACTTGAAAGTAAAATCCTTGAAAATACTTTTTGTTGTTTATGGGATTGTTCTCAAAAGTCCCACCAGTGGACACAAGGGAACCAATGTGAATGAAGCTCAAGAAGTTCCTGAGGAATACAAGGGAGTGGGTTGGGTCTGAAAGTACACAGGATTAAGGAAACCCTGTCTAGGACCTTGATCTTGTCAATATGACTTTCCTGTCAAACACTCTGGTATATTAAAAGCTGAGAATTGAGAACGTAGACTACTACATTCTTTTCTTGACAGGGGCTATAATATTCATGCAATTTAAGAAAGATCACTTACTAGGGCTTTTGAAAACAAATTTTATTCACATGGCTTATTTTCCAGGAACTTGTGTTTGTCAAGAGAGGATTAAAATTACTTAAAATTTTTTCAAACTGATTAATGGTGATTCATCAATTTTGGGGTGCTCAGATTTAGATTTCACATGTAGAGTTGAAGGTTCCTTCACATTTTTTAAAATAGCTTTATTGAGGTAAAGTTGAAGAACAATCAAATGCATATATTGGATGAATGCAATTTTATCAGTTTTCACATGTATGTAATGAGTACAATCTTATCATTCAAATTTTAAGCATTTCCATTACCCATTTAAGTAATTTAAAAATTTAAACCAGGAAGACTGTGTTTCCTGCATGGTTTATTATATTAGAAATCCATCCCCTTGATCTATAGAACCCATTACCCATGTCAAGTCCTTCAATATGAAATGGCAAGGAAAAAGGCAAAAGAGAAGTAAATAAAAAGTGCTTTGAAATAAGTGAACTGAGAGATCTTTCAATCTGTGGGATAAAAGAGTACACAGACAAACATTTATGACTTAAAATACTTTCAGCAGTAATAAACTAGGTCAGCAATCAGTTTATTTTGAAATTAGGTAAGTAGGAAAGGAAAAATCAGAGTAGGAGCAGAAATATGTGAAATAGAAGTCAAAAATTTTAGTTATTATATCTTGCAATACCAGGTTAGAATATATGCTACAGGAACTCAAGTTTGTCTCCATCATGGGTTCCTACATGCAGAACATTGGCAAGATCTCAAACAGCTGACATTCCCACAATTGATTTCATGTGCATTTTCTCATGCAATAAGATTGACTGAAGCCTTTCCCACATAGATGCCACACATGAGGTTTCTCTTTATTGAGCTGGCTCGTGTTTTCTAAGGTTAGGGTCTTAAAGAGAGGCCTTTTCACACAGGCTACATTCCAGTGACCACTCTCCAAGGTGACTCTTCTTTGATTTTTTTAATGGTACGGTGATGGTCAAGGACTATGCCACACAGGTGGCATGCATGTTATTTTGCTCCAGTGTGTGTTCTCTCATGAACTCTTAAGCCAGCTGATCAGCTAAAATCTTTCCAACACACAGGGCATTTGTATGGTTTCTCTCCAGTATGTATTTTATCTGCCATCTCAGAAGAGAGTGTGTACTGAAAGCTTTTCCACACAGGTGACATTTGAATGTTTTTCTTCAATATGTGTTTTCTCAGGGTATCTAAGTCCAGAAGATAGACTGAAGACTTTCCCACACACAGGGCATTCATATGGGTTTTCACCAGTGTGAATTTTCTGGTGTGGTTTAAGGTAACACAATTGACTGTAGGATTTCCCACACATGTGGCACTGGTAGGGTTTCTCTCCAGTGTGTGTTCTTTGATGCAGTCTCAGGTGGCTTACTTGATTGAAGGATTTCCTACACACAGGGCATTCATATGGTTTCTCACCAGTGTGGATACTCTGGTGTGTTTTAAGGTAGCATAAATGACCAAAGGGTTTCCCACAAATTTGTCATTGATATGGTTTCTCTCCAGTGTGGATTCTTTCATGTATTTTAAGGTGGCATGACTGACCAAAGGATTTCCCACAAAATTGGCATTGATATCATTTTTCTCCAGTGTGGATTATATAATGTATTCTAAGGTAGCATGATAGACTAAAGGATTTTCCACACAATTGACATTGGTATGGTCTCTCTCCTTTGTGGATTATCTGATGATGTCTAAGATGAACTGATTTTCTGAAGGCTTTCCCACACACACATGGCATTCATATGTTTCTCTCCTGTGTGAGTTTTCTCATGCATTTGAATGTTGTATAATTTACAAAAGGCTTTCCCACACCAATGGCATCTGTATGGTTTCTCTCCAGTATGGACTTTCTCATGCATTTTAAGGTTGTAAGACTTCCTGAAGGCTTTCCCACACACATGACATTCATTTTCTTCTCACCAGTTTTGGTTCTCTCATGTTGTCTAAGCTCAGAACAGTTCCTAAGAACTTTCTCACAAAAATTACATTCACACATCATTTCTCCTGTTTTAGTTTCACTGATTCTCCTGAGATCAGAGGTTTGATTTAAGTGTTTGCTACATAGATGACATTCATATTGTATCTCTCCAGGGTCATTCTTATTGCATTTTCTGGGTTGTAAAAAATCCCTATGTCCTTTCAAACATTCCTGCCCTTCACATGAGATACAATCATTTTATTGTTGTTGTTTTCACCTGGATGCAAATTGTCAGCAAGGGATCATCCACAGTGTTTCTTGACCCACTGGTTCTTTGCTGGGTGAGTAAACAGAGATCGAATGCATGCAGTGTTGTGATGCAGATCTTCCTCCAAGTCTTTCAATTCAAAGGAATCCTATTCAACATGAGATTTCTGCTTTGTAAAGAAGATGAACATTTCTTAACTATGTCTCTATATAAACTTACAAATTAATTTTTCTACATAAGAATCATAGAACAAACAATTGTAAAAAGAAAATAAAAATATTTTTGCTTTTAACCCCAAAAAACATTGCGCATAATTCCCGGGTGAGCCAAGTATTTTCCATTTGCTAATATTTTATTTAAAGGGGCTCAGATTAACTTTATGGTCTTCAATATCTCAAAGATTTGCTTCTTGAGGAATGCTTGTTATTTTGGAACTTGTTAATTTCTCACAGAATGAAAACTATACAGATATTTTGATTTAGAAATTATCTAATGGCAACATAATTACAGCCATGAAATTGTACTCAATTACTAATTTATTCCACTGACAGGTCTTTAATTTACATAATTAGTGTTCCCATCCCTGAAACTCATCATTGACATGTTGATGGGTGTGTCCTTCCTGTTCAACAGTGCTCTCCATTATCATTTCATGGTTTTGATGTGCAATTTCCTTCCCTAGAATAGTTGGAAATATGAATTTGTAGCATGAAATTCAGAGAGAGAAAATGTTGAATATCAACGATCTCATGAGAATTTTTTTCATAATTGACACTGTCATGGAGAACATGGATTAAGTCAAGAGAAACTGTATATCTTAGAAAAAATAGAACACTAGTAATTATAAAAGATATATGGACAGAATTACTTTAAATGTAATGGAGAAAAATTTTAAAGGAGAAAATTGGAAAAGAATTCATGGAAATTGACCTGAAAAAATACAGTAACATGTTTTACCCTTAATGAATATATAAATATGGAGGAAATATTTTGAAGGTAGAATAAAAGACCTAGGTCAATATGTGAGAAATTGTGTCCCATTATTCCCCACTATGTTTTAGACAACAACATTCATTTCACAGCTATGTCAGTTAATATTTCCAAGCTCAATCACTGGCTGGGCACCCATGTCTGTAGAATCACAAAAGTCTCTGTTTCCTACCTGCACTCTGGCTTGGGAGAAACCCTGTCCCTTCTACCATCCACAGAATTTCTTATTGCTCCAGATGCAAAGTCCCTTCTGATTTACAGAACATATACCCTATTTATGGGAAAGAAAGGAATTAGATTTTAGGGTTTCTGCCAAGAAATGTGCATTATCATCAGGGCCATGAAAATGACTTAGCAGCAGTTCAGAGAACCAAGGCAGTGTGAGAAACCATTTAGCAGAGAAAATATTGAAGTTCCCTCACTGCAGTAGAATAAAAGATAGAAAGCTCCCATACCAGGGAGGACTGAAGGACAGCCATGCTCATGATGACATTCAAAGAATGCTGAATCATCAGTCCTTTCAGGCACTTCATCTCTCCACTAAATATTACTTTCAAATGGAATCCAAATAAGCACACAAAAATATTCAGAATTTTCTAGTTTTCGTATTCAATCCTCAAGCACAATGACCATATAAGAATAATTATTTATAAATATTACGTCCATTTATGGTTTTCAAATCATTTATTCAGGAGATTTAGTTGCAATAAATACATAACATTATGATGCTGACCACATTGTAGTGTCATGTAAAATGATGTGTAATGCAATTTTTTTAAAAAGCATCTTTCTTGTATGTAATTAAAATGTCTATGAGAGAATCAGGAAAGAGACTGGAATTGAATAGAGAGAGTCTGTCCTGGATACTGTTGATTGAAGAGATAAGTATACCTCACATCTTTCATACATAACATTGATGGACTCACCAACTGATACCAGATGATTAACAATTTCCAGCATCACTGACCAGTGTAGCATTTTCTGAGATGGGTCCAGCATGGCCCACCCTTCTTGGGTGAAACTTATACTTACATCTTCAATGGTCATCAATTCCTAGAAGAGTATAGTCAAGCTAGTTTAGAAAGTCCAATGAGATCAATTTCACAAAAGAAGGGTTGAGAGGACAGAATGAGGCAGAGGGGAATCCAGGTGTGCAGGGAGATCAAACTGTTAAAGCACCAGCCTATTTATTCCCAACACCCAAAATTCTTACTATCAGAAACCCAGAACATCAATACATTGAATTCATAGAATTTATAGTACAGGAATATGGAATGATATGTGCAAAACATGTTTAAACTATAACTCTATAACCAGAACAATGCAGACATTCTTGAACCAATCTCCAGAATTTTTGAGAACTGAACAAACTGCATGTATCTTGGTATCAGCAGGAATATTAGCTCTTCTCAGGATGTGACCATGGAGGTGAGAATAAGGTCAAGGACAGATATTTCAGCAGCACAAGATAGTCTCTGAGACTTGTATTCTGAAGCAGGGTCCCAGCAAACATCCCTATACTTCCCTATACTACAACTCTCATTCTCACTTCTCTCTTGAGCTCCAAAGAATACTATCGGATAGCTCTCTGGTATCTTGATCTTGTTTTTCTGTGATTTTTTTTCTTATTAGTTTTCATGTATCCAGTTCTTTAAAAAATTTGCTCTATCTACTACTATGTTATTTAGTAGTATGTTTTAATGACACAACATCAATGAAGTTAGCATAAGTTGGTGTAAATAATTTCCAGTATGAAATATGAAGAAATGGTTTACTAGTAAGTTGTAGCAACACTGGGAATAAAAATGATCTTGATAATTTTAGGCATCTTGGGGGACTTCTCAAAAGGTTGAGACTTATTCCATGGTATTTTAAGTTTAAAATTGGAAAAAAATAAATAAATTTGTTCTCTTGCCTTCTCTAGCCTACATTTTTTATTTTTCTCAGTGTCACTCCAATGTCTGTGGAACTGGGTCAACAGAATCCAACTGCTGGAAAATCTGCCTCCATGTTGGGCTGTGATGTTCTATTCCTCACTTAGTTCTCTGGAATACATTCACCAGAATCCAAACATCATTGCAATAAATAGTATCATTCATCATCAATTATTTCAAATGGAGTCACAGGCAGAAAGTGAGATTCAATATGTTCCATTCCTTCTGGAAGTACACAGCCAGGAATGGTACCATGGTATAGTGGTGTCACAACAGGGAAAAGATCAGCTGCCTGCTGATGAGTTCCTGACCCAGGTGACAACTGCAGAGTTGTGGGGTACAGGACTACCGCCTGCTTGCACTGAAGACTTGGCATCTCTGTCAATAGGGGGGAAATTTTAATAGAAAAGCCATTCACTGCTCACCTGGAAATTCATAGCCATTGATCTTGCATTTTGCTATCTTCTTCTTCTCTCAAAGTTCAAACTGTATTCAGGAAAAGTCTGTGGATGAAGAAAGGAATCATGAGATAGCAAGGATCTAAGCTTCTTAGTGAGATTTTGTCTCAAAACACAAAAATACAAAATGGGCTGGGGCTGGGGGAGGGACTCAGTGGTTCAATCCTGTGTTCAATCCCTGCTATTAGGGGCTAGGATTGTGGCTCAGAGGTAGAGCACTGGCCTCGCATGTGGGAGACCCTGGGTTCGATCCTAAGGACCACATAAAAATAAATAAGTGAAATACAGATATTGTGTCCAACTACAATCCCTGCTATCAAAAAATAATAAATAAATAAATAAATAAATAAATAATAGAGTGCTGGGTATGTAGCTTCGTGGTCTGATATCACTGAGTTCAATCATAACAGAAAACAAAACATAATAAAAATAACCAATAATTCATTAAGTGTGACTATGCTTACAAATTTTCACTTATTCGGTTATTATCATAACCCAGTTGACTGCAGGATAATTCACAATTTAAAAAATGACAAGCAAAGATTTGCAAGGTGTTTTCATTACAATAAATTTATCTCAGTAGAAAATACATAGTAATGTTTTTCCTTTTTTGTTGTTTTTTGTTTGTTTGTTTGTTTGTTTGTTTGTTTTGATTTTTTCTATGACCTGAGCTCAATGTCTTTGAAGACACCAACACAACCTCTAAGTTGATCTGGAATAGTACCTCTGATGTTAAAGAGCACAAGCCCTACCATGTGATTGCATGGTCTTCTTTTTAATTTCTCAAAGATCACTCTCCTTTTGCAGATTCTACCATTCATGATCCTCTAGTGCATTGACCACACCTCCCAAACACAATCTTATTTTTCTTATCATTGCTTATTTTATTACATTCTTACTCATTTTGAGACACACTCATCAACCTAATCTGGTCATCTGTACAAAATATCTTGTCATCAAGCCCCTGTAGCAGCAAAATGCTTGTATGTCTTTTCCTCAATTGCACTGGAGAAGACTTGACTATGGTGTCCATCCATGTCTAATCTCAAAAGTACTGCTCCCATTGGCTTCCAAAGTATGTAGAAACTTATGGGTGCTTGTAAGTAATCTATAATTTCATGATCCACAGTAATTTTTCTTCTCCAAAATTGTTGACAAATCACCTTCTAATTTCATCCTGATTTTCAAAAGATTAGTACACCTTGGACTAAGAATATTGTATTATTTCACCAATTTTGAATGGTTGTAGGGCTTTCATAACAATAATACAGAGACAGGGTGGCTTTTAAAACAAACTGACTTGTGGAGAGCGGGAAAGTGACTGGGAGAGCAGTGTCTGAGATTGGGGTCCCTGATGACTTCATGGCTGTGGCAAACTTGGTGACTGGGGAAACCTCTGTGCATAGGCATAGCATGCCTTGTTGCTGTGGAGATGTCCTCCATGCTAGAGTCTTATCAGCCTCCACCTTAATCTCAGGCCCCGCAGCTCCTGGGAATGAAGGCACTTCCTTGCTAAAATAACAACAATAATTCACCAGTTCTGCTGCTCCTGAATCTGCCTGAAAATTAGTAACTTTAAACAATGGGCTTTCTTGAGAGCTGCACAATGCTCCTAACTTTGCATATTGCAACCATAGATTGTAACTGAGGAAACAGCTGCATACTGTTGCATAGTCCTTAATCTGATTCAGAGACATATATAATAAAGATTGCTGGTGAAATTCTCCATCAGAGAGCAGCGCTCCATCCGACCACAGACAGCTGTTTTATCATCAAGATCTGCAAGTGTTGCTCTTGATTTCTTCCAATCTCCCATCACCCCTCACTGAAACCTAGTATTCGGCAGTGCTGGACAAGATGCTAGAGTCTAGGGTTGTGATATCAACATGTCTGCAGGGTCTGTTTCTTCTGAGACCTGCTTTCCTCCCTTGTATATGCCTGTCTCCCTGTGTCTCTACATGGTCTTCCCGGCTCACATCTCTTTATAAACTCTTCTACTGTAAGGCTACTGATCATATTGCAATAGGGTCCACCCAATTACCTCTACTGAATTTTCCTCTTTAAACACCATAGAGTTAGCTTTCAGAAAACAACAACCTAGCTGCAGAGCAGTTTCGAAGAAATTAACAATTGGCCTAGTGATTTCCAATTAGTCACTCATGTAGGCAAAGTTACACTGATCCCTGTGCCATAGCAGGAGAAGTGACACATCACTGTGATGTCAACAAGCATATTGGTACAACTTGTCCTCTCCCTCCAGGTCCCTTAGGAAGACACTAGGGAGGAGCCATTCTGTACCCTCACTATCAAGGTAGTGTTTGAGGGCATTCCTCACCACTAGGTGGCAGCCTTGGGAATTCCCAGTCCTCCCAGGATATTTCAACATGGATTTAGTTCCTGGTTGCAGTGTTAGGGACCTTTTTTTTCCTGCACTCAAAACTACATTCTGCAAAGATTGTCTTCAAATATAACTGATCTCCATGAGAAATCCACTGTTCTTTTCCTTTCCATTCAAACCTACAACCTGAAAAGTAAGCTACTTAAATAGGGTTTTCATGACCCTTTCCATCGCTCTGACCAACAGGGATGGCAAGAACAATGTAGAGGAGGAAAAGTTTACTTGACTGGACGTTGCAAAGAACTCGGTCCATAGACAGCTGACTCCACAGCCCTGGCCCAGAGACAGGCAGAATATCATGGGGGAACAATATGGCAAAAGAAATCAGTTGAATAAAAACAACAACCACATGGTACTGGTTTGAATACAGACAGAGAGACCAAGAGTACACAACGGAAGAGACACAGACAAAACCATATATCTACAGTCACCCGATCCCTGACAATGTTGTCAAAGCACACATTGGATAAAACACCCCTATTTAAAAAGTGGTGCTAGTTCAACTGGTTAATCCACATGAGGAGAATGAAGCTAGACACTTATCTCTCACCCTACAAAAAATTAAATCACAATGGACCAAACACCATGGACATAGATTTAAAATCATGTAATTTCTAAAAGAAAATTTATGGTCAATCCACCACTTTTTAGGCACATGAATGACTTTCTCAATAGGAGCCCTAAAACTCTGGAACTAATGCCAAGAGTTAATAAATGGGATGACATTGAATTAAAATGCTTCTGCACAGCAAAGACCACAATTGAAAATGTGAAGAGAGAACCTACAGAAAGGAAAACAGCTTGGCTAGCTATTATTCTGACTGAGGATTTACATCTACACTGTATACAGATCTCAGAAAATGCTAAAACATAAAACAATCAAAAACCCACCTTCTAAATGGCCAATTAAACTGAACAGACACTTCTCAAAAAGAGAAATAGAAATGGCCATCTAATACATAAAAAAAGGTTCAACATCCTTAGCAATTAGGGAAAAGCAAATCAAAAGTAAACAGGGATCTCATCTCATACCAGTCAGAATGGTAGTCTTCAAAAACAGAAATAAAAATTAATGCGAGAGAGGACGTGGATAAAATGGAAAACTTTTACACTGTTCGTGAGACTGTCAATGAGTCTATCCACAATGGAAATCAGTAGGGAGGAGTCTCAAGACTAGGCATGGAACCACCATATGACCCAGCTATAAAACTTCAGGATGTGCCCTGAAGAACTGAAGTAATTGTACTGTGGTGACACAGGCATACCCATGTTTATGGCAGCACAATTCACACTAGCTAGACTACGGAACCAGCCTCAGTGTCCATCAACAGATGAACTCACACAGGAAATGTGGTATCTGTATACAGTGGAGTTTTGTTTAGTCAGAAACAATAATGAAACTCTGTTATTTGCAGGGAAATGGATGGAACAAGAGACCCTCCTGTCAAGGGAAATAAGTCAAACTAAGAGAGACAGGAGTAGTATATTTTCTTTAACATGTGGAAGCCAGAGAGGAAAAAGGAAAGTAAGGGTGGGTGTGGGTCTCCTAAAAATTAAATAAAGATCAGTAAAGGAAAGGAGCAAAGGATGGGAGGAGCCAGGGGAGTAGGAAAATCCTGGGGAGTGATGTTGGCCACTTTATGTTGTCTTACTGTGTGCAGGCACAGGTGTGCAGAAACAAATCCCATCCACATGCACAAATATAATGCAACAATTAAAAAGTGTAGAGAAAACTAAAACGAAAACTGTACAGGTCATAAAGGCAAGAAACCAAATGGAAAACGTCAATCACCAGAGACAAAACATAAACCCAAAGGCCCGCCATCAGTGGGATACCACACTCAGCCACACCCTACCTGCCTTCAGTCACCACCCAGTTAATCCCTTTAAGGCTCAGGCACTGATTAGATGAAAGTTATCATAAGCCAACCTCTCTCCAATAAACCTTCATGCATTCTTTCACATAATCCATTGGGAACCTCATATCTAAACCATGAAACAGACCTTTTAATTCTCAGCCTCAGGGATGGGATAAGACTTCTTCCCAATGCTGGAGATATGCAGTGGACATAGACTGAGGGGGTTCTTCCCCATTGCCTTTTATATTCTAGCAAAGCAGGCAAAAATGCAAAGACCAAATCTAGAGTACATGACAATAGCTTTAAACCCACAGTAAGTGAGAAAGCAATATAAACCTATGTCAGTGATATACACGGAGAATACAATATCCTCCAATTAGATTACAACACAAAACCCAGCGTTGCAAGATATTCATCATCCATTTCATTCATAATAATGCAGCGTATGGAAAAAGGAGAACTGTGTGAAATTGTTTTGTGATTCTGAACATAAAAGTCTACCACTTGAATCAGAAGAGCCTTTTGTATTTGGCATTTGGTACTGGGGATTGAACACAACAGAGTTTTACTATAGAACCACAACCCAACTAAGTTTTTGTACTTTTCTTTTGAGACAGGGTCTCCCTAAGTTGCTGAAGACCCTGGTAAATTGCTTAGGAGGGCCTAGAACTTGCAATCTTCCTATCTCACCCTTGCAAATAAAAAGGATTAGAGATATAAATGAATTCATTTCCATTTAAATGATGAGTCGTTTAAATTTATAACCACTAGATATTGGTTGTTGTTAGTAGCAAGATACAAAATCATGGAAGAGGAAACTAAGATCATAACCTAGATTCAAGACAAAGGAACTGGTTCCCTAATTGCAAAGCAGGAAGAGTGGAGAAGTCCCTGTTGAAACAACTCAAGTTAGAGACCATAGATGCTGCTGTGATGGTACAAATTCCAAGAGAGAGAGGGTTGATCTCCCTGTGAGACAAGGCGCTCCCATCCCATTGTCTGGAGAAATCACCAGGAAATAAGAGTTGGAGGACAAGACAGCCAGCAGGTTCCTCAGGTGAGCAGGGACTTGCTCTTCTCCCAGGCCCTGGACTCTTCAGTGCCCTTCTCTGGGAACCTGTGACCTCTGCTTAGCTTCCTTTTATATATGGATAATCAGTTATGAAATCTAATCAGGGACACACCCTGCCTTCATGGACAGGGGCCCTCATCAGGGCTTCAGTGGGAACACTCCCTTTCAGTTGATGGATTTTCCAGACTAATCTGAAGCTCCTTCCCACACAGTTGGAGGTCAGTGAGGGAAGGCCTCTCTTGAAGGGGACTGGGCAAGAAGACTCAGCGCTCCACTCACTTACAGACAGCCCTGTGTGCATCCTGTGGCCTGGAAACACTCTAATGGTAGGAAATGGGCCAGGAATCTGGCAGACTGGGCAAAAGGCAGAACTCACTGGCACAATAGTGGACTTGACAATGAAGGATGAATACACAGGAAAGATTTCAAGAAGAAAACGGAGTCAGAAATTGTCACTGAGATCAGGAGAGAAATGCCAGGGCACTGGCTACATCGTTCTTAAAGAATAAGAAGGGTGTTCTGAAAATGGCCAAGTCGAGGAACCCAGTGCAGAGCCGCTGCTCTCCAGGGCTGAATGGAAAACACAGTTCTGCAGGGATGAGTTGAGGGAGGAAGACCAGGGAAGAGATGCTGGAGTCTCCCAGGGCTAGCAGAAAGGGGAGGAGCAGAGAAGGCAGTTTTCAGAAGACAAAGAGAATTAATGGGGAATGGACTGTGCCAGCACTGGGGATGTGTGGTGGCAGGTGGGGAAGAAAAAGGAGAAGCAGGCTGTGCTGTCTAGTAATTTCACAGTCTGAGCCTGAAAGATGTTCACATACTGAGAAGAATCATTTTGGGAGAGCCATCAGCATTTCCCAGGAAATTGAGAAAATGGGGAAAGCCTTGCCAGTCTACAGACTCTTCATGTTGACTTACTGCTCAATATAGTAGAAATTCCTGCAGTTTTTTTTTTATTATTATTATTCTGGCTCACTTAATGGATTGCTTTTGTTTGTACCCAAGACACAGAGGCCGTGTGTCCTAGATTTTCACTGTGCACAAATGATGAATCCATCTGGACATGGAGTGAGACTCTGCCATAGTGTTACTGAAGATTTGGGCAGGATAGGAATTTTGGCCTCCAGGCTTTAGGTCTACAGAGTGGAGAGAAGCAATGGGCACTTCCATTTCAAAGTGGTGGGCTAACTGCTTGATAAGGAACAAGGCTGTTGGCATTTAGAACTGGATCTAGTTGGGGTTGTGTGCAAAGGTTCTACCTTCAGAATTCTAGCTCAGGGTGCCCTAGCTCCCACACACCCAGAAGTATCTGGAAGCAATCCCCAGACTCCTTCCCAGCCCATGGAAATCACCTGAGTCTTCCAATCTGCCTTGGCCTACAGGCTGTCCAGGACAGAAGACTGGTCAGTATCTGCTGCCAGAGCCACACTCCCTTCCGCAGACGGAAAAACAGAGCCACACTGTGAGTGAGTTATGCTCTGAACAGGAAATTCTCCTTCATACTCACTCTCAGGTAAAAGCAGGCAGAGCTTAGCAGAGAGACCCCTGAAAATTGTGTCCAGTTTGGATCAAAGTGAATTAGCAACAATGGATAGGATGATTTCCTGTTACAAACACCCTCATTTCCAGGGGACTTTACAATGAAAATCATGGAAACATCTTCATTTCCAAATCCTCACCAAAGAGAAAACAGAGATCTCTTTGTGATTCTTGTTATGCTGCTTCTTTTCTCTCCAGTGTCTTAGAAATGCTCTATTGTTTTCTGCTCAAAGGTTGTGTTGAGTACAACTTGTCCATCACCTGAACTTTCACTCAGCCACTCCTTTGCTTCTCTGCTCCATCAACTGCCCTTCTGCTTCACTCTCCCTTCTGCTGTCTCCTTCCCTTTCTCACATGGTTCCTTTGCAATTGTCTTTTTAACCCTCTTCTTCCAATCAGTTGAGTAGTGCTCACAGTATGACTCATGCTTCAGGCTTCAGCCAGTCTATTTTATTTATTTACCACTTTTCTCATTGGTTAACCCAGTTGTAGAGATCAGCAGTAAATGTTAAATACATGTCACTATAGAGATGGCAATGACATTGACAGGTTCTCTTCTCTCTAATAGGGACTGGAGATTGAACTTCCCGTTCTGATTACATTGGATACCCTCACACAACAGAAGCAACAGAGTCCCTCGCAGCATGTGCTCCAACAACTTAGAGCATTTGAAAACCTGAAGAGACCAGCCAACAGAGGCCTCCATACGTTACAACCACATTAAGAGTGCCCTCAAAATCACAATAGCCAATGACACTTCATAAAATGTAGGAAACAATTTAACAAATTACTAACAACACATAACACATGATTTTATTTTCTAATATGGCATGAATTGCATAATGTAGACACCATAAATTATTTTTTAATCAACACTGAGGTTGAGCAATCTATTGAATACGACTCTAGTTGTTTTACATTTAAACTTCTTTTCTTTCTTTCACATCTTACTTGCTAATCACTTGCACCTTTGCACTACATGGCTCTCTCAGTATACGTTTTTTGCGAATCATTGTATTCTAGATACCGTGCTGCTTCCCTGACTTCAGTGTCAATCTCTCTCAGCCAATATTTTTCAGAAACAGGTTTAAAATCAGTAGTTAGAATGATTTTGTGACCCTGGGTAGATTGCACAAGCCAGTTGACCTGAATGACTTTGAGTTTTTACAAATTTTGCTCTCTGGGGTCTCAAAGATTTCTTTCCTACCATTTTATTTAACGATGCCTTAATTAACAGACATGAACTACAGTGCTTTAATGCTTTGAATATTATGAGAACTATTTTTATCATGAAGAGAATATGAATCCCTGTTTATATTGAAAAATCTTTCCTTTTGTCCACAGTTTGGAATCACATTTCTGGACATGGAAGGGCCCAGGATTTCCACATGGTGAAGGATATCCTGGTGCTAAGGGCTGATGAGCCTGTTTCCCATGAGAATCTGGGGGCTTCTGAGTTCCACTGCAGGAGCAAAGTGTGGTTCTGGTTCAGCCCTGCTCCAGGGGAGTCCACTCGGGCCCTCAACTGGCCAACTCATTCAGTGTGTGGCAAATGGGAAACATGCAGTGTCCCTGTCCCCCGCCCCTGAAAAACAGTAGTGCCCAGCACTCTTCCAGTCCTCTCCTGCTAGAGTCCCTCCCTTCCTGTGTCTCCAAGAATTCCACTCACAGAGATGTGCACTGCTCAAAGCACTGGTGGGAGGGTGCAGAGCTCAGACCACATGGTGCCTGAGGATTTTATGCTCACTTATCACAGGAAACTGAATGCAAGGTCTACTCCCAGACTCCTTTCATTTTTTTAAAGAGGTAAAAATCATTATAAACTATTTTTCCCAATATAAAAACATCATAAAAATCTGTCAGGAAAGACAGACAATTTAGTTAATTAAGAAAAAATGAAAATATTTCCTTTTCATGGATTATTTTTAATGAATGCAAACACTAATAGATTATTAGCATACATTGTTAGCATGGGAGGTCCAGAACTAAAAGTACATATGAATATGCAAACACACACACACACACACACACAAACACACAGGTATAATTTGTTTTTGTGGAGTTCTTCCTTTTCCTTGTTTTGGGAAACCTAATTCAACTGTTTCTCCATCACAGACTCCTTGCAGCACTGTCTGGGATTTGTATTAAATGATTGGATTTCTCTGAAAATTCTTAAACCATCCTAATAATGAAATTGGCTTCTATGCATAAGGTGTTTCACCAAAATAATTGCAGAAGGAACACACCCAAATTCCCCCAGAAAATGCACTGGCCGCACCTAAGGCTTTCTAATCCAATTAAAATCTTAGAAGGGATTGTGGATCTGACACCAAGTGAGTGGGTGTGGTGGGTAGAACACTGATCAACTGAGGATATGGAAAATCCTGCCCTTGGAAAACCATCTCAGAGGAAGTGTTTCTCTTCCTCTTGAGGTCAGGCAGGGAATCCTTGGAATCACTGATGGTGGAGACATAGAGGCAGCTTCCCTCATCAGGAGAGACCAGTATCAATTGGATGACATTGTTGACCCCACACCTTCTCCATGAAATCCAGCTGATGCTAAAGTTAATTTGGGTCCTTCTCTACCTGCAGGGTCACCAAGTGTAAACTTGGGCACATGCACACTTGAATAACACTTTCTTTAAATGTCCTTTGGGGACTCAGAAGGCTCCTAGGGGAAACTGTCTGCCTGGAAGTGTCATTCTATCTCTGTCGCTGGCTGTGGAATATGGAAAACACCTGCTAGGTGAATGCAGTTCTGCACAGTGTGAGCCACAGAGCTCCTCAGTCAATGAAGGAAGTGGAGGGGGAGGTTCTATGTACAGGAGAGAACAGAATGCATCCTAGTCAGGCCAAAAGAAAGTACTTGTGTAAATTGACCAAATTCAGTGCCTCCAAAGGTCCCCATTAGGGACACCAAGAAGTTACAGGTCTGAAACTTTTTCAGGAAGAAGTACCTTGACTCAGGACGCATGGGGTTCTTAGCATTCATGACAGAATAGAATTTCCACATGCCCCACTTAAAGTCATAGACAGGGATTTATGTAGAGATGCATTGTGGTGAAGCAAACAATAGGTACTGGAGGGAGAATGTGACCTCTCCAGAGGGAGAGACAGCTGCCCCTTGGTGAGGGGTGCTAACATTTTAGTGTGACAGTCTCGTGCACTAGAGTGGGAAGCAGCTGGGTTGCACAATTTCATGCTAGAGTTTATGATCTGAAGTATATTTTTATGCTGTAATGTGTTCCTTTGAACACGTTTAAAGGTTTCAGTGAATTCAAACTATCCAGAGGTTTTGCTGAGGCCTTGAGGCAGGCAGACGTGCTCAGACTCTAACTAAACCATGGCCATGTCCTCCATCTCTGTCACCACGATTCAAATCCACAGAACTTACCACTGAGAGGGTAAAAGGTGTGTCTTTACATCTTCTGTCTTCTCTGGATGTCCCTCCAAGTTCTTCATGTGAAACTTTCCTTCCTGTAATTCTGGCCATAGGAAAAGTCTCTGGAAAATTAGGAGAATGAGAGTGTTGAAGTGTGTCCCTGCCCGCGGGTGTGCAATGATCCAGTGGGCACGTCAATGGAGCAGATGGGCCAGATGAAAGAAAACTGCAGTCCTGAAAAAAGACCCTAGAAATCAAAGGTCATGAACATTTCTGATCCTCATACAAAAATTAAATAGAAAAGCAAGCCTGGGCACACAAAAATCAGGACTATCTTGAAAGTAGAAAACGAAGACAAGGATCTCTCAGGATATGTAATTCCCACATGCATTAGCATTTTCCCCATGAAGTCAAACACAATGGTAAGAGAACACTTGAAATATGCTTAGTTATGGAAGGAAAGATGACAATACAGGGGGAATTTTGTCCCACTCTTCCCTTTTCTTTGTAGATAAGATCATTCATTGTGACAGGACAAGGAAAGTGTCCACAATGTTTTCCACCATCACATTCTACAGTCAAGAATGCCCATTGCAGGCCAGAACAGAGGTCCCACCAATCAGCGAGTGTTGCTCAATTCAGTCACAGGACAACAGACTGACAGTTGAGCCTCCTACTGACATTACAGTTCCATATATACACCAGCATACAAACTCCCAATTTTATTATCTGCACAAAATAAAAAACTACATGTGCCCATTTGAAAAGTCCCAATAGAAATCCCAAAAGAAGCCTCTGTCATTCAGAGCCAGTGTCTGTGTCTGATCCCATTGTTTCTGGACTCCCAGCATTTCCTGTACCAGTCCTGATCTTTGACTTCCCTCTCTTTCTGGGTCACCAAGAAATTCAGAATCAGAGATTTGTACTTCAGAGATCTCGCTATGAGGGGACAAGGCTCATCCCAAGAGGCACCTGAGTATTTTAGGCACACTTATCTCAAAGGCAAAAGAAAACATAATGCAACCCTTACTTTCTGACTCCTTTCATATTTCTGCCAAAGGCAGGTAGAGTCCACACTAACTCCTATCTTTCCAATTCAAAACCATGAGGACAATCTTTCACGAAAAACAGCCAAGACATATTGGTAAACTGAGAAAGCATAGATTTGAAAAATAAATCTGTGGTAATCAAACATTCTGAAAATTAAAAATGCTTCCATGATCCTTGTGTTTCCACAAATAGAAACTGTAAAAAGAACAAATAAAGCTCTGTGTCATATTGAATGGAAATGCCCAATGTTTCCTAATCCAGCTAGTCCATGAATTTCTGAGAAGTGATTGGTGGATCTGACATGGAGAGAGGGGCAGGTGGGTGGACTCCCTGCAGGCGGAGGAGATGAGGAAGCCTGTCCTATGGAAACCTTCTCAGAGAATGTCTCCCTTTCTTCTGAGCTCCCAGCAGGAGTCCCTTGTGCTCCTTGATCCTCCATGCTTGGAGGCAGCTTTCATCCACGAGAAAGACCCTTCTCAGGTAGATGACCTTGGGAAGTGCAAAAGTTTTCAGACAATACCCCTGACACTCAGGTCTACCTGGGCTCTCCTCTACTTGCAGAGTCATCAGTGTCATTTGGGCCAATGCAAAGTGGAACAACAATTTGACTCCAGAACACGTGTTGGCTCTGGAGCCTTCCTGTGCTGTCCTATTCATAGATCTGCATGCTGAGTGGGATGCAAGCCCACAGGATCCGTGCTCTCCACCAGCCTGGCCGTATCATCCATCCCAGCCTGCATTGGCTGCTGCCTTCCACCCCTCTCAGCATTGTTTACCCTAACCTAAACCTCTGTCTATGTGCTCAACTGTGTCCTGTGGGGATTCTCTTCTATCCTGCATGCCAAGAATACCATGGGTCCTGAGTCAACTCCCCCTTCTCCCTGGGAAGGGTTCTGACCTGTAACAATTGGGTTTCCCAAATGGGGACCTTTGGAGGCACTGAATTGGGTCCATGGACACAAATACTTTCCTTTAGCCTTGACTAGGATGCATTCTGTACTCTCCAGAACATAGAACCTCTTCCTCCACTTCCTTCATTGACTGAGGGGCTCTGGGGCTCAGACTGAGCAGAGCTGCTTTCACCTAGCAGGTGTTTCCCATATTCCACAGCCCAGAGCCACCCATAGAAAGACACTTCCAGACAGAGAGTTTCTCTCTAGCAGCCCAAAATGAATTGAAAGAAACTGTTATGTGTTAAGTGTCATGTGCCCAGGGTCACTCTTTGGAACTTGCATGTAGAGAAGAACCCAAGAGGACTTGAGCAGCAGCTGCATTTGATGGAGAAGAATTGGGCTAAGTAAGGTCATCCTCAGGAGACGGCTCTCACCTGTGGAGGGAAGCTGCCTCCTCGTCTCCACCATCAATGACTAGTGGAAGTTCCTGCCTGACCTCAAGTGGAAGAGAGACACTTCCCTTGCTTAGATCATTTCCAAAGAGGGAATTTTCCATATACTCACCTGATCAGTAGTCGACCCAGCACACCACTCCCTTGGTGTCAGATCCACAATGCCTTCTGAGAACTTAAGGGGATGAGAAAGCTTTGGGTGTGGCCAGTTCACAGTCTGCAGTGCTGAAGGGGCCTGTTCTCCAAAGACTCTTTGTGAACACGAGAAGTAATGAAGCAGATTCATTACAAGGATGGTTCCAGTATCTTTAGGGAGGTCCAGTTGCTTCATAAACTTTCAGTCAGGGCAGCAGGCAAGCAAACATGAAAAAAAAATTCCAGAAAAAGAATTCTAGCTGCTTATGTGTACACATGTGTTTGTGAGGGGGGGGGGGGGTGTTTGTGTGTGCGTGAGTGTGTTTGTGGACATGTTCACGTGCACATTCCTATGCATGTGCTTGTGTATTCATATGTACTTTCAGTAATGAATGGAGCCTACTAATATTACAGCCTAACAATGCATTGAGTTGGTATTCCTTCAAAACTATTCATGAAAAACAAACATTTTCATTCTTTCTTCAATTCCATTATTTTTACTTCTTTCCTGATAGATTTTCATGATGGTTTTGAACTGGGAAAATGTAGCTAGCTCAGAATGGATTCTACCCATTATTTCAAGAACTATGAAAAGATGGGGCTGGGGTTGTTGCTCAGTTGCAGAGCGCTGGCCTCCCACCCATGGGTGAGTGTGTTTTGATTCTAAGCCCTGCGCATACATAAATGCATAAACAAAAGGTCCATGAACAAGTAAAAATATTTAACAACAAAAAAGGAAAACCTCTAAAGGGACTGTGGGAGTAGAGGCTGCATTCACTTCTCTGTGATATTGAAGATTAGCAAAGCTACTGCGGTACCAGGTGTTCTGAACTGTGTACCCATAGGCCTGTGTATTGAGAAGTGCAAATCTGTGTGCAAGAAATCCAACATGAGCTACAAAGGAAGTGACACCAGCCCAAGAGCCCTGGTAGAGTGCTGGAAAATCCTGCTGGTCAGGGACCCTTGAGACTTACACAGATGTATTTTTTCTCTGCAGCAACATTTCAGGATTGGCCCAGGTGAGAGCCTGAGGGGATTCCCTGGGGGCGGGGCCAGGGAGCTGAAGCCAGAAACACACACTTTTCCTCCAAGGGAGCTCAGAACCCCACCAGATTTGGATGAGAAATCAGGGACATCAGCCCTCAGCAGCAGGCTCTCCTTCAGCCCTGTGGTCATTCTGGGCACTTGCATGTCCACAAATGCCATTCCAAACCCAGCAGAAAAAGAAATACTCTTACAATGAAAGTGTAGAGTCAATGCAATGCAGACCTCATATATGTCACATAAAGGATGAAAGCATTGGGCAGCATTTCTTTAAATTCTGGAATCCTTAGGTTAAAATGGCAGAGTTAAAAAAAATTGATAGCCCAGAGAGCCAAACTTGTAAAAACTCCAAGGCCCTTAGGTCAGCTGGCCTCTGACCTCTTCCCAGCACCTCAATGTCATTCAAACTATGGATTTCGAACCTCTGTAAAGGAAAATACTGACTCGAAAAGGGTGGCAAATCTTCGTTCTGGGTAGAGTCATGGAAATCAAAGGTGTGAGTCACTGAATTTTGGCCTAAAATTGCACCTGTGGTATTGAAGATGACGTGTTGCATCATGTGATTCTGGGGGAGGATACAAGTTCCCAGAAGCCACCTTCCCTCACTGCCCCTTCCGGTTGGCATCCAGGAGGCTGCATCTCTTCCTGGGCTCTGTGTACAGCCCTCACCTGTCTGAGGGCCTGCTGACAGGAGACAGCAGAACAGTGGGGTCTCAGGTTGGTTTTCTTTATCCAGGTAGTTTACAGAAGATTCCTTAGAAGACATGTAGATGGGGAAAATGTTAAGGACGGAGGGGGAGGTGCTTGTGGAATTAAGGTTTTTCAAGAGTGTTTCTTTATGCTGAGGAGGATCAAATAGGTCATTGGAGGTTCAAATCACCACAGAACTATTTCAATTTCAGAGAATATTTACTGCAGCATTCTGATACCTGTGAGCAGGTGGATCAATGTGTATGAAAACTGCTGTACTTTACCATGGACCCTTGGGTAGGATAGGGACTACCTCCGATGGATAGAGCAATGTTATTCCCTGAGCTATTTCCACACAGACACATAGAAGTCCTGGGTCATCCTCACCCAGCTTTCCTCTACCCATTTTCCCCTATCTTCTGACCTGCTCTTCCATTCCCTCCCTCCCCTCCCCCCACTCACCACTTGCCTTTTCCTTCCCCTTTTAGGGTAGCTTCTCCCCTTAGTATCCACACCTAGGAACAAACACTGGTTTGGCATGTCTAGCAAAGGATGTACACTGGTTCCATCCATAGCTTGTTTGGAAAATGTCATAATTTCATTCTTCTCTGCTCCTTAATAGCTATCATTGTCTTGCTCTGTTTTTCTTATATCATGTTATGGTAGAGAATCATTGTGACCCCACACCATGCCTTGGGGATGATTTTTTCCCTTTCTTTCTATAGAAGAGTTTAAGAAACCTTTTTCTAGAACTTTTTGAAGGCTGGGTTGGGTGAAATTCAACATTGAACCCACCACGTCCTCAGCTTCTCTATTTGGTTAGGTTCATTATCACTGATCCAATCCTGAGTTTGCTCTCTGTATCATTAATTTGGAAATGTTTTTCAAGGTCAATCTGCTTGGGTCAGATATGCAAGGACATTCTTGGATATCTACTAGCATTTCTAGCTCATGACTTCTGACTCTCTCAAGAATAACTCTGGATAACCATGCTCTGCAAATCTCTGTATTAAGATGAAATTCCTTTTGATCTCTCTTTGTATGAACTAGGTTTACCTCTATTCACCTTTCCTCTTTTGGTTATCATTTGGATAGAGGCAAAATTGTTCCCTTTGGTTAAGATTGCTTTATTGTACCTACAGGAATCATGCATTCACTCTGCTATAATTCTAAGAGCAGGGAGTATCTTATTTTTGACAAACGCAGTAGTTGGCCTACTCTCCCTTGATTGTGCACCCATCTGTGCTCCACCTATTCTACTGGGCTCCCCAGATCATGAGATGTGCTCCATGCCAAACTGTGGAGAACAAATGAAAGATCCCATCTTGACTTTGGTCATGACACTTTTTCTTTTCTCTTGGACCTAGGAGAGCCCAATGTCAGCATCTGAGGGAATGGGACCTGACTTGAAGAACATGAGAAAGTCAGCAGAGCATGCCTCACAGCCTCTGGCCCCGAGCCTCATTCAAATCCAGAATAAGAAGCACCAGCAGAGGGGAGCTGTGGGGCATAGGGCTCCTCCCCCTGAAGAGGAGGACCCCAGGGTATGTGGACATTGGAGGCAATGGGAAGCCAGGGGCCGACACAGGTCAGACTCTTGGTGATGTCCTCTCCAATTGCCTCTACCACCCAGTTCTCCCATTCTACCCCGCGAGGACCTGCCCGGGCACCTCCTCTCAGCTTAGTCCTTTCCTAGGATGGGAGGAGTCATCTTTTGGAACCACTTGAGACCCATGCATCCCAACGTTTGTCCTGTTGTTGAAATCTGACCCAGGGTCCTCAAGTTGCAACATCCAAACCTTCCTTCAAGTGCCCCTGAATAATAGGTGATTCCACAAACGTGTTCTAGGACCTTAAAATCCCTAGAAATTCATGGTTCACAGGCCTGAGTTCCTGACCTAAAATGAGAGGAAACTAAGACTTAAAGTCTCTGTTTGTCTGTAAAAGCGCAGAGCTGGTTGTGGTGGGGCTGACTCCTGACAACTTGTGCTTTTCCACCGACAGCTAAAGTGTAAGGACTGTGGGGCTTTTGGACACACTGCGAGGAGCAGAAGATGCCCCATCAAGCGCTGGGATGGTGCGCTGGCCCCACAACCCTTGGGCCCAAAGAAGGAGAAGGAGAACCAGGCACCAAGCAAGCCTAGGAATCTCCAGAACACAGGGGCCTGTGAGCAGCCAGCCAGAATGAAGGGCCAGGTGCAGAGGTGAGGGATGGGGAAGCTGGGATCCAAGCCTCGGGCATGGAACTCCAGCGGGGTGGTGTCTCTCCTTCTCCACATAGTCATCTCCACACATTCACATGCAGCTAATGACTGGGTCAATGGAGAGAGATAGACAAGGACTCCATGTCCCAAAGCCAGAGCCTGCAGCACATTCTCCTGTGCATTCAATTCAGAAAGGGAAGGGGGTCAGGGCAGCACTAGGAACATGACCACGGGAGGCACAAAAGCAATGTGTCCACATGGAACTACTTAGTGGTAAATGAGAAGGGCTTCCTGGATGTAGGGACTGGGTGTTGTAGGAGGAAAGGCACAGACTTGGGGGAGAACCCAGGGTAGCACAGGAGACACTAAGAAAATGGGCACCTCTCATTTTGCTCCCTCCTCTGCATCCATCCAAATACCATCGTGTGTTCTGCAGGCAAGAAGAGGAACAACAGGGAAAGGCTCTACTCCAGACATGGAGTACCTATAGGAGACCCCAGGAGAGGCAGCAACCCAAATGGAAGGAAGAGACAGAACCCAGTGCCTACCTAAGGGTGAGTGTGTGCATGGTGGCCTGCTCTTTTGGTGTCCTGGAGAAGCCTGATAAATTCCTTCTCTGTGGCCCTTCTGCCTGAGGCATTTGCTATCAACATTTAAGCCCAATGGGACTCAAGCTTGGGGGTCTTTCACATTTGCTCTTTCCAGTTTTGGGTGGTACTTTTTTCATCTTCCCCATGACGTGGTGCATGGGCTCATGGGTGCAGAGTTGACTCCAGCCTCTCAAAGGACACAATGTCCAATGCAGGCATATTCCTATTGAAAGTGGGAGAACACTCTCAGCTTCTGTAGGCCAACTCCTCAGTGGCCACATCTGCTGAGAGGAGCATTAGCCATCCACATCCCATGGAAGAACACACAAAAGAGCCCTGCCCATCTCAATGCATGAGACCTCCGATTAAGAACGGGATATTTCCCAATGTGCCCTGAAACATGTCAAGTCGTTCTTGGAATGGGTCTTTGGCTGATAGCCATGGAGGTGGAGGTGGAGCACCCCTTTTCTTTCCTGGGCTGATGCCTTGTCTTCCTGTTCCACTCTATGTTCTGTAGCCGAATTCCTGTTTAGGTGAGCCTTGTTGGTGCTTAAGTGCAGGGACTCAGGAAAGTTTCCTGTGTTTGTCTTTTCCTCCAGAAACCCAGCAGGCCACTGCCCGTCCACACGACCAGGACGAGGTGTGTCCTGGGCTCCGTGTTTGAGAGTCAGCCTTGTGTCCAGAGCTCCGATGAGAGTCTCACCTTCACTAGCACACATCCCTTTCAGAGACCCAAACGTGGACTCCACTCAGGTCCCAGGATCCAGAAAAAACAGGATGTGAGCATCCCTGGCACCATCCAGCCGGCAGCAAGGCTCTCAGGGCAGAACCCTGCCCTCCTTGGGAAGAAAGCACCTGAAACACCAGAGGTTGTCTCCTCTAAGATTGCCCAGACTTCTGCCAATATTCTCGGAGGGGGCCATGTGCTCCACCCTCCATCACTAGCCAGGTGTCCTGATGTGAGCAAAGAGCCCTGCCTGCAGCCTGCAGCATGTCCACAGGGCCAGGGCCACAAACTCAGCCTCCAGGCCCCAGGCAGGAGACAAGCTCAGGTCCACATCCAGACTAGCCAGAACGCCCCAAAGAAACTCAAGCTGGGGCACAGTCCCACTCCACGGGGGAACACCTGCAGGCCAGGCTCGGAGGCTAGGAAGTCTCTGCCTGCTTGGCAAGATACAAGTGGTATCGGACTAAAAGGGTCACCCCAGGTGACCAGAAAAACTCCAGCCCATGATTCCAGCATGGATCTTCGCCCTCCCAAGGAAAGCCCTTTCCTGAATCCAGTTGAGCCGTGCACCAAATCGAGTCCACCAGCACCCAGCTGTGTTCCCCGACAGCCCCTCCGAATGCTCTTCAAGAGAATGCACAAGAACTGGTGGAGATCCAGGGTCATTGCCGATCTCCCTTCCTCTCCCACTGAAAAGACCAGTGCTCTTGCTGACACTCCTCCCTATCTTGATGAGTCGGAGAGGCCCAGCTCCCACGAGCCAGTGAGTGTCCTCTATGAAGACCTTCAGGTGTCCTCCTCCTCTGAGCACAGTGACATGGAGTGAGGCACACCATAGCAGGGAAGAATGGCCTTTGGGGCTCCAATGACTTGCAGGGTCTCTCACGCTGAGGAAGCAAAGATGCAGGAGCAGGTGGCACCAGGGTCACAGGACCTTCCTAGCTAGGGAGCAGGAGCAAAGGCTGGGACTTCAGAAAGCTCTGGCACAGCCACAGACCCTGCCTCTGACGCACGGCCACCTGTCCAGAACTCAGAGGAGAGACTCCTCTGAATGGGGTTTCCAGGGGATGGTCCAATGTGCTCAGGTCACCTTCCACAGGCTGTCTATGGGATGACAAATGGAGTGGATATTCAGGTGTAGAGATGGAAGTGGAACAGAAGTAGAAGGCTCAAGTTTGTCCTGTTTGTCCTATGACACCTGCCGGTCACTGGGACCTCTGTCCTGTTCTGCAGTGGACCTTCTTGACTCTCGAGTGTGGCCATGGAAAGCATCGTGGACAATTTCCCTGGCCTTACCTTTTTCGTTCCTTGCCCCTTATGATAATCATGTACTTGACGTTTCTCTGAATCCTCATCCAATTTTCCCCATGTTTTACTGTGTGCATCGTTGGACTGCTCAATAGGCATGTGCCTTTGTACCTTGTCTCTCCTGCAAAATGCATTTGTTGTGTCCTGGTGCTCAATTGTAATGACTTGGACATCCCGAATGTCTCAGGTGATGTCCACGTGGCAATTAAGATCATTCATTTGGTGCAGTTCAGGATATCACTGGATTTCCCATTCTACCATAATAAATGGGTGAAAGTGTGTATCCCAGATCAAAGAAGTCACTTGCGATTAGGAGGCCTGAACATTGAGGCTTTTCAACTCTCTCTCTGGGTGCTCCTAACTGTGAGCAGTTGTGGAACCACTGCAGCCGGTGGAAGGAGCTCTTGTCCTTCACACCCAGTCCCCATTTCCTATGTCTGGGAACATGTGTGTCCAGGGTCCAGAATGACTCTGTGGTATTTTAGCCAAGATTATCAACTGGACACTCCCTTCTCCCGATGGCACTGACATGGCTGTCCCTATTCAGAGACAGAGTCTGGGGTGATGTGGATTCTGATCCACAGGCAGGTGATTTTGTAGGGAAACAGGGAGGAGAAACAGAGAGCTCCTCAATTTGAGTTTGGAGCCTGAAAGAATGGAGATACGTGAACACTGATGTCTGGGACAGGCAGCTCTTGAGATGCATTCCATATTCAGATTTGATTTTTCCCTCAGGGTAGGCTTTCCTGTACATTTCCTAGTTCTACTCCTGATGTGGAGAGTGCCATATATACAGGAGTCTGTCCTGGGCCCCCCCCCCCAACTATCTTAGGAGTTCCTTCTCCCACCCGTGCTGTGAGCAACCTTCACCAATTGATGCACATTTAGAAAGGGAAGGAAGGGGTGGAGAGGTGGGGGGATTAGTCTGGACAATGCAGAGGGTGAAGGAATGGTATCTGCTCCACGGTGTGCACTCAGGAGTACTTTGTTCTGGTCCCACCTCACGCATACTAGGGTCTAAAAGAAAGGTGTGCAGAACACCCGGGTGCCAGAGCCATGACTGGACCAGAAAAAGGCATGCCCATGCTGGCATTTCATGTCCATTAACAGGCGTGCACCTGATCTCCCCCCTGAGCAGGCATATGGCCAAGAAGGTCCCTGAAGTGAAGCCTGATTCTCTGAGGAGCAGAGGGCACCAAATTCACATCTTCATACATGTATTTTGTATAATGATGAGGGTCTTCTTCCACCATTCATGCTATTCCCCTTCTCCCTCCCTTTCCCTCCCCCCTTATTCCCTCTCTAGAGGTAATCTTCCTCCCATGCTCTCCCTCCCTACCCCATTTTTTTAAATAAAAGGTCTAGGACCAGATTGGTTTCACAGCTGATTTCTAATAGATCTTTAAGGAAAAACTAGTGTGAATTCAACTCAAAATTACAAGAAATATAGAGGTAACACTTATATACTCATCCTATGTAGTCAGTAAAACTCTGATACCAATCTGAAGTAGTTAGCTTTAAAGATGGTCTCAGCCAATTTATATCACCTAGTAGTTTTTGAAAATTGCTGTGAGTGAAGTCTGTTTGGGTAAAGATTTTTAGGAGTGCATCTGGATTAGCATGAGCTAAACATATATCATCCATAAAGTGAATCATATATGCATCAGGGAATTTCTCCCTCACAAGCATGATATCCTGTGCCACAAATTTTGACATAGAGTAGGGCTGTTACACATTCCCTAAGGCAATAATATCTTTTGACTAGTTCTTTAAAATTTATTGCCAGGACACTAAAAGCAAACCTTTTACAGTCCTCTGGGTGGAAAGGTATAGAAAAGAAACAATCTTTTAAATCTATTACTATTAAATGATAACCCACAGGAATAGCTGTACAAGGGAGCCCTGGTTGTAAGGCTTCCGTGGACTCCTTAACACAATTAACTGCCTTGAGATCTTGTACTAATCTCCAGTGGCCAGATTTTTTTCTTGATTACACAGATGGGTGTGTTCCAAGGACTGAGAGTAGGTTGTGAATGGCCAGCCTGAAGTGGTTCCTGAACTAGCATGTGGGCTATTTCAAGTTGTTTCCTGTTAAGGGCCACTGACTAACCCAGATTGGCTCTTCTGTGAGCCAAGTATTTCTTTTCTGCTGTTCTCTGGGTTGGGGATAAAGTCAGGGCCCCTACCAAAAATTCTGGCTGCATGTAGTAATAAAAATCTGTTGGGAAGATTGGGTTATAGGGAAATCTTGTAAATTTCCCTCAATTTTTCTAGAAATAAACTTTTGATTAAATCCCTCAGATGACAGAATTTGGAGTTACTAATAACAAACCTAGGCTGCTTAGACTATCATGGCCCCAAAAATTTACTGGTAAGGTATCTAAGACATAAGTCTTTTTTTTTTTTTTTTTTTTAGAGTGAGAGAGAGAGAGAGAGGGAGAGAGAGAGAGAGGGAGAAAGAGAGAGAGAGAGAGAGAGAGAGAGAGAGAGAGAGAGAGAATTTTAATATTTATTTTTTAGTTTTTTTGGCGGACACAACATCTTTGTTTGTATGTGGTGCTGAGGATCGAACCCCGGCCGCATGCATGCCAGGCAAGCGCACTACCGCTTGAGCCACATCCCCAGCCCCAGACATAAGTCTTGAAAATCCCAGAGTTACCATCTTTATCTTCCCTGTGAAGATACTGAGCACTTTCTGCAGGCTGAGAGATCTGACCTATTTCCTCCAAGTTGGTGGGTGTGATAAAGCAGAAGTATTAGCTGTGTTAGTACATCTCTTGTAGAAAGCTGAGTGGCAGGGTCCAATTGTACAGTGATCCCAATCTCATCTCTAAAATTTGAATTAATTACTCCTGGCAGCACCTGAATTCCCTTAAGTTGTTTCACCCTAAAATTAGGCCTATGGTATTTGGCAGTAATGGCCCACAAACCCCAGTAGGGACTCATTGTGGCCCTATTTCAGGCATTAGAGTTACTCCCAAGGTTGGCCGTAAGTGCACCCTCTCTGTGGAGCCAGCTGGTAGTAGTGATGAGCTGGCATGGCCAGCCCTGATGACTTTGGAGTCTGCAACTCCTCTTCAGGTATACACTGCAGCACCCCTACTGTTTGGTGGACCTAGGGCAGGCCCTGTTCCCGATTTCCCAGTGCTGAAGAAGGTAGAAGTGAGGTCAGAAGTGGCTGGGACCTGCTGCCATATCTACCCAAATCTTCCCATGCTATGTGATCATCTCTCTGGCAGCACTGTCTGCACAAACCAAGAGAGGTCTTGTTATGCTTGAGTTCAGGACCCCCAAAAGACCACCAGAGACCAAGATTGATGTTAGCAGCAAAGAGGCATTTATTGTGAGCTAGCTCAGTTCCCTGCACACACAGCAACTGGTGATGCTGAGAGGCCCTGAGCCCAGGGTTTGCAGCAGTTTTATACACTCTTTGGGGAAGGCAGGGACTTCACATATATCATAGCATCTCTTAGCAAATCATCACACACTGTGGGAAAATCAAACAACAACTCTAAAACATGATTAGCACATTCACTGGCGGGAACAAGTTGGGTAGAGGTGATGGGTTACTACAAGAGGAGGATTTTTTTGAACTGATTGGTTTAGGCTATGAGGGGTGTACGTGCTGAACTACATGGTTTCCCAGCATGTTATTAACCACCATAAACTACTGGGAGGGTCATCTGGCATCCCAGGTATTTTCCCTGTCTCATGCTAATTGGTGGTTGCTAGGGGGTTGCTATGGGTCCTCACCTAGCCTAACTGAGTCAGGGACACCTGGTGCAGCAGATATCCCCAGTTATTTGTAGATAAACAACTCAGCAGGGTGGTTATGTGCCTAGGAGCTCTCTGGATTTTTCCAAGGACAAGGGTCATGCCCCCTTCCTTGTTCAGGCTTTGCTCTGAGGTAGAGGCTGATTTCTCAAAAATGGTTTCACATCAGTTTCTCAGTCTCTGCCCTATTGTGCGGAGACCAGCAGTCCTGAGCCATAGGCCCAGTTCTACCACAACTGAAACATCACCTGCGAGAATGGCTCTCCCAGCCTGAGGTTGTAGTACCTGCTTCAGAGCCTAGGCGAGCATTAAGCCCTATACCTGTGTGGAACCCACATCATCACATAGGCGAATGAACTCAGACTCAGTCCCCTTTTCCCATTAGGGTGGGAGGATTTCCTGACAAACTTTATTAGTTTTTAAATGCCAGCTGCCTGACTAGGAATTCAGAGGCATTCAAGTCTCCTCTTGATCTGTGTGCTGCCTGGTATAGACCTGCTGTGAAATCTGAAAGTGGCTCCTGTGTCCCTGTTTGATTGAATAAAATCCAAGGTTGATTGATCCTGATTAGGTATCTCTCTCCACGCCCTTTTGGCACATGCAGTAATTTCATCATTGTTAGACCAGGATGCAAGAAAAGACCACTGACTCCAATTAAAATCAAATTAAAGCAAGCTTATTATTTCGACCGGCCGGGTTGCCTCTCCCTCCCAAAATGGTGGAAACAAGACAGCCAACCCACCTTTCCTACAGCCCAGCTTTATAGCCCAGAAAGTTACACAAAGAGGGGTTACAGATAACAAAACTCTGACAAGCATCACACTAATGGTAGTTTACATTTTTGCTGGCCCCAACATCAGAATTTATGAGACCATTAGAGCCTCAGAGAGGGTCGTTGTCTTGCCAGGGAAGGCCAAGATTTGTGAGGTGTCACTAAAGTTTCAGAGAGGGCTGCTATGTGGTCAGAGAGCCAGGCATGGGTGAGTTCAAGGCACAGGCAGGCATTCCAAGCAGGTTCAGAATTTGCAGTAATTTATAGTAAAGCTGTAATTATCTTTTCATGGCTTTATGGTGAGATGGCTTCCAATTTTAAGAAAAGATCAGGTTGGGTCTATCAATCATATATGGCCAGATCATAATTTAACTGCCTTTCTAAATCTGAAAATTCTCCAGTTCCAGTTAACTTCACCAAAGGGACATCAAAGACTTGCCTCCAGTTTCTCTCAGCCTGTTCAGTGCAATTATCAGTCCAGTGAGACCACCAAAAAGGTAGTCACCTTCTGATCAACAATCTTTGGCCACTGAAATCCAGTCACATGGGGTAAGGGCTCATTGCATAAGGAATCAGCTGACTTTGAACAAAGGCTGACTTTGGACCATAAGTACAGCAAGTGCTTTTGAGCTCCTTTAGAGTCTTAAAAGGATCTACAGCATCATGGGGACAGGCTGATTTTGCTTATTAACCTGCTCAAAGACTGGAAAAAGTCAAAAACATGTAATGTCCTCCCCTGCTTCCAGCGCTATTCTAAGGCCACGTTGGAGGAGCATAAGGATGTCTACTGCCAATTCAGAGTAGTTATTAAACCTCATACTCCAGGAGGAGAGTGGCCAGATCCAAATAGCAGGCACAGGGCCAGCCAGAGTAATCTACCAAAACCCTCCTCTAGCTCATTCTCACCTTCTGAGTTTGCTCAGACTGTGGCTCAGCTTCATTAGTGTCTTCCTGTCCATTTTCTTCCCCTCCATCTTGAATCAACCTCACAGAAATCCAATCAAGGCTGGCTTCCTCTCTAGTACACACCCCTACCATGGAGTTTGGATGGTGCCCTTCTAAATCACTGGTTCTGTCTGCTTCAGCTCTTACTGAAGGCTTGGTAGTAGGTCTTGCCCTGAGGCCCTCTGTCTGAGGTTTGCAAGGTACAGACTGGGAGAGAATTGACTCCACCCTCAGTCCTGCTATAGATAGTGAAAATCACATGGTCACAGCCTCAGGCTGCTTCTCCTGCTCCAAACTTCTAGTAGCTTTCTGGAGCCCTTTTAACAAGTCTTCCAAAAACCATTGGTCCTCCTCTCAATCCTCCAGGACATATTCCTAAAACAGTCCAGACTTTTAAAATATTTTCTACTGTTACTTTTAGATAACTTGGCAGAGAAGCAGATTTTAGACAATTTTCTACCTAGCCTCTCCCAAGTACACAAATCTGGTGACTCTTCCTCACAAAACCATGGGCTTACATCATTAACTGTTTTCAGGAATTGAACCAGCTGGGCCCTCCTGACCTGTTTTCCTCTCTGGTTGATTAGAGTCTCCAGGATCATTAAGTAAATTTCTTTTTCTGAAGACGTGGAATATCCCATTATTTCTTTAACTCCCTGGCTCTCTGCCTGCCTGCTTCTTCTACAACCCCAAAACACGGTTCAGTAAATTTCTTAAGCATACACAACCAAATCTACTTGGAAAATCACTGGGAGTGGTCCCTGGCTTCAGGCACCACCTGCTGCCCCTGACCAGCACAGACAGCTGAACTTCCGATCGCTCCTGTAAATTTTCAGGGACATTAAATAAAACACAGACACAATTTACACAAGCTTCAGGATGGCTTCCCCAGCTCTTAGCCTCAGGTAGCCCAAAAGGGAGAGCAAGAGAAAGTCCCCAGAGAGTGAGCATGTTTGGAAGTGAGTTTTATTGGGGAGACTTTTGTTCTTTGAAAGTTCTACCCAAAAAGGGCAGAAGGGGCAGGACTACAAGGGACAGGTGAGTGTAATTCAACCTTAGGGGCATGCCCCACAAAGAAGACCCCTTACTATCTGAGCAGGACCCCACCCAAGCCACAGCAAATGCAGTGTTTGGTTAGGATCTGAGGCATCAGGACTGGAAGGTGTGGTCCTTCACTGTGGCTCCCCACAGCCCTTCCTGTGCTCACCTTTGCCTGGGTCCTTCTGCCCTCAGGCAATATGTTTTTTGGAATTCTTCTCTGGCTTCCAGAGTTTGATTATATCTGTCAATACTTGGTCCCCACCCTGGGCAGAGAGGTGGGTTCCATGTTTTCCTTCAGAGACCTGCATAAGCTGCACACACAGAAGGCTGTCCATTTTATAAGCCAACAGAGATAGACAAATACATTTCAAACTATGTTCCAGATCATTCCACTGAGGAATGAGATTCAACAGATGTAGGGAACCTCTGTTAATTAGTCCATTAATCTTACTTAAACTATTTATGACCCGATATGAGTACTGGCATTTGGGTGGAGAAGTCTGTACATATGATACATGAGTACTGGAAGGAACATTATGTTGAACATAATAAAAATCTTATTCCCTGCCTCCTTGATATTTCTCCGAAAGACAAGCAGACATATTCCTAAAGGACTTCCTTTTGAGTTCAAAACCATCATGGAAATGTGTCAGGACACGTCCAGCATGACTTGGTTTATTGAGAAGGAAATGAAATGTATGTTTTTTTTAAAAAGTGGTGTAAAAATTTTAAAATACATATATATTTTAATAAGTAAAAACATTTTGATTGAGATATTACCAGTATGAATATGTGCATACCTCAAAATGCTTATGAAATGTGGTTATAAAAATACTCCTTGGGCTGGGGATGTGGCTCAAGCGGTAACAGCGCTCACCTGGCATGCGCCTGGCGCTGGGTTCAATCCTCAGCCCCACATAAGAATAAATAAAGATGCTGTGTCCACTGAAAAATGAAAAAAAATAAATAAATATTAAAATCAATCTCTCTCTCTCTCTCTCTCTCTCTCTCTCTCTCTCTCTCTCTCTCTCTCTCTCCCTCTCTCTTGAAAAAAAATGCTCCTGGGATCCACAAACAGGGAAAAGAGTCAACCAGTCTCTCCAGGAAGTGAACTGACCACACCCAAATCCCTAAACCAATTAAGTGCTTGCAGGTGATTGGTGGATCTGGCAGGAAGTTAGTGGGTGTGGTCAGGAGGCTGAGCTATAAAAGGCTGAAAACATGGACCGGGCTGTCATTTGAAGGCCGGCTCCAAAGGAGAAGCTCTCTCCTCTCGAGATTCAGCAGGGAAACCTGGTGGTCACTGCTCCTGGAGACATGGAGGCAGCTTCACTCCACTGTGGAGGTGAGTCTCAGTTTCATGACTGTATAAAACCTGAATGTTCATCAAATGCAGCTGATGCTAAAGTCCATTTGGGTCCTTCTCTACCTGCAGAGTCATCGTTGTCACCTTGCCCTGATGCACACTTAAATAAGAATTCAGCTCCTGTGGGGCCACTGCTGGCTCCTAGAGGGAAACTTTGTCTGAACTGGCAGAGACCGTCCGCGGCTGGTGCTGGGCTGCAGAACATGGGAAACACTTGCTACGTGAATGCAGCCCTGCAGTGCCTGACATACACACCTCCCCCGGCCAACTACATGCTGTCCCAGGAGCACTGCCAGCGCTGTCCTCGTCACGGGGTCTGCATGCTGTGTGCGATGCAAGCCCACGTGACACGGGCTCTCCGCCACCCTGGGGATGTCATTCAGCCCCTGCCTGCTTTGGTTGACGGCTTCCACACTTCCCGGCAGGAAGATTCCCATGAATTTCTACTATTTATACTCAATGCTGTGCAGAAAGTATGTCTGCATGGACACATGTGCAGTGACATTTTACTGTCATGAGTTGTTCCCCTTGAAAGCAAGTTTTGAAGATAAATGACAACCTCATGCAACTTCTCACTCAGCTCTGAACAACACTCCAACCTGCTGGTAACCAGTGAGAAGTTCACAAGTTCATGGTGGAAGCAAATTCACATTCAGTATTTGGGAGAATGTTTACTGGCACAAAATGCAGTAAGCTCTCTACCATAAGCACAGTACATTAGAGAGGAGGCCAGGAGTGAGGGGGCCATCAGCCATTAACAAAGCTGAGAAGGCTGGGAGATGTTCACAAACCAAAGAACTCATCACTGAACTAAGCCAACTGGTCTTTTAACATGCCCAACTCACTGTGGCTTAATATAGATGGATCTTTGTTCAGAAACTTTGATCCATTGCCAAGATGTTTGTAGATGATGTTCCTATTTAACAAGGGTTTCTGGTCAAAACTGCACCCACATGCTTACTGAACAGAGTGTCCAAGAAACCAAGGACTCAGCCTTCCCCGAAGGCCATTCTGCATGCACAGAATACCTCTGTCCATGCTCCCCTTGGTGAGGCACAGATGGCAGCTTACCAAAGACCTTTCCCTGGTGCTAGAGCTGCAGACGAAGCTCTCACTGCCTCCTGGAGATGAAGCCAAACTTTCTTCTCCCTCCAGCCATGAGGACCTCCGTCCTCCTCTTTGCCCTTCTCTTCTTCATGAGCCAAGTTCTACCAGGTAACAAAATATACCTTGCAGGAGCTTTGTTAAGTGAAGAGTACCCAAGGTCATATGGGGATCCAATACGCAAAGAAAAGCACCATCACCTATGCCCAGGCCAGGGGTTGCCCTAGGAAATCTGGAACACCCGATGGCTGAGAGACCCTTCACCACCTGACACATCAGCTCTCAGCAACTCTCAGTTAGATGAAATCGCTCAAGGATGTTCCAAGGGCTGAAATCCTCTTAAGCCATTATTAAACCTCCATGTAATTAGGCAAGTTTACTAGCAGCTTCTAAACCTAGATGACAAGAAATGGGGCAGCATTCTCCCAAATACTGGTCTCCAAAACTCCTTTATTACTTTAGCAACAGTTAGTCATTTGAAGACACCGGCAGAAGCTCCATGCCAGAGCGATAGTGGGCACAGGCAGAAGGGAGGAGGGTTTGGTGGGAGCAGTCTCCTTCAAAGCATGGCTACAGCCTAAGAAGTATCGGTCCATCGACCCCTACACTGTTGGCCCTTGGGCTTGACTCTGCTCCTCCAGGCCCATCCCATCCCCTGACTCTGTCTCTGATCAACATTTAACCTGCTGAATAGACCTCAGTCGCAGGGATCAATGATGACCCTGAAACAGAGCCTTCTCCTGCACTCAGCATGACACAAATGATAGGTATGAGCCCCCTTGCACAGACACGCTTTGAAGCAATGTGTGCAGAGCTTCTTGCTTTTACCCCAGGTCCCAGGATACTGAAAATAGATCAGGTCCTTTCCTACAACTCCTGAATAAGTAAATTCAATGAAAAATATGCAACTTACTGCTTGATGAGAAGACACTTCTCTGTATGTCCCTGACCTTTTCCCTGCTCTTTCCGCTCTCAAGGTCTTGCATTCTTGGGAAAGATGAGAAGGTACTTCTCTAATGTGAAGCAGTAAGTTGCATATTCTTCCTTGAATCTACTTATTCAGGCAATACCCCGTGTGTGTGTGTGTGTGTGTGTGTGTGTGTGTGTGTGTTTCTGTTTCTGTGTGTGTGTTTCTGTTTCTGTCCGTGTGTGTGTGTGTGTGTGTGTAGTACATCCTTCATTCATCTCTCCATATGGTTTTGGGGTGAACAAATGGCTGGTCTGGAACCAGGTCCTCAGGGCTGAGGTTAAATACTCCCTCACACTGTGAAGAGCAGTGTGTAGATTAACTGAAATTCTTATGAGTGGCCTCAATAATAGTTTATATTCTTTGAAGGGAAGAAAAAGTTTTTTTAAGCAGGTGCAAAACTATTTTTAACAAAACCAAAGCAGGTTAGCTTTGTCACAGTTAGCACAGCAGCTATGATAGCGCAGATCCTATGAAATCATTTTGCAACCAGATGAGGAAGGGCCTCAGAGATATCTGGTCCATTTTTCCTGTTCTACAGGGGGGACAATTACAGTCCTGTTCAGCAGTGTGCCTCCCCCAGGGGGAAAGCCTAAGCTGCAAGCTGCAGTCAGGGCTGCTTCTTCCCATCCTGGCATGTTCTACACCTTCCACTGCTGGGTCCTGCCGTCCTTCTTCCTTTGCATAACCCTACAGAGACTGACTACAGGGGACAGCAAGTCCAATCCTATTAGCTCAGGAGCTCACAAAGCTGGTGGGATGCTTGTCCTTATGGCATTACTCAAGACCCATCCAATTAGCACTGAGCATTCCCCTTGCTAAACATGGGTTTGAAGAAAAAATAAATTTAGAATATTTTAAAATTTATATGTCCAGAACATGAATGCTTCTAATTCAGCTTTAACAATTCCAAATTCAGAAAACCTTATTTTGTATTCATTGTCACTCAAACTTTTTTTTTATTGTCACTCTAACAAGTCAAAGGAAAGTGATGTGGTAGAAGAGAGAGGCGAGGGCATTACTATGGTCGGGATGGAATGCAGCGAGATGGGGAGGAGCAAGCTGAGGACACAGGAAGACAGGTCCTCTCTGGTGGTCCTCAGGGGGACATTGGCAGCAGGATTGCAGGTTTTCATCGGGGAAGGTGGAGAGGTGAGGAGGATGCAGAGAGGAGTAAGAGGCAGAAATAGAATGGGACTTAGACACAAGCATGGCTCTGTCACTACCACCCCTCACTGGATCACAGGTGCTCTCGGTGAGCTGCTTCCTTCTCCTGGTCTCATTTCCTCTTAGGGAAGTGGTTAGACACGACAATCTGTGGTGTTCATTATAAATCTAAATTTTGTTTCTACCGCAATTAGCTAAACACATGGGTTCAGTGGGGAAACATAAATTTAAAATATTTTAAGACTGATGCAGTGGTGCAACCCTATAATAGCAGCAACTCAGGAGGCTGAGGCTGGAGGATCACAAGTTCAAGGCTAGCCTGAGCAGCAACCTAACAAGACCCTGTCTAAAATAATTTTTTTTTAATTTTTTCAGTTGTTGATATACTCTTATTTTATTTATATGCCATCCTGAGAATTGAACCCAGTGCCTCACATATGCCAGGCAAGTGTGTTACACTGAGTCATAGCTCCAGCTTCTAAAATAAAATCTTTTTAAATAGACTGGGTATGTAGCTCAGTGACAGAGCACCACCAGATTCAGTTGCCAGTACTATATATAAATATATATATATATATTCTTTATTAATTATATAAAATATTTATTATTTATTTATATAATGTATATGTGTGTAATGTATATATGTGTGTGTATGTGTGTGTGTGTGTGTATATATCTACAGCTAATTGATGCTTTTAGTGCAGCTTTACAACTTACAAATTTAGAAAAACTCATTCCTTTTTTTTAACATTTCCTCAAACAAAATAGAGGAAAACAATGTGGCCAAACAGAGGCGAGGGAATCCTTGCTGTCAAAATGGAATACAGCGAGATTGGGGAAGAACGGCGTGGCTTCTATATTCACTGCGCACGGTTTATGGGAAAGAACAAAGAAAAGAAAGAAATGCACTTGAATTCCTAGCAATGTTTTTACAAAGTCCTGCGGTTTGGAGATTTAACGCTTAATATATTCCACTGTGCACAAGACAGCACAGGACACGTGTACCTCGAGTAAGAGGAAGCGTCTAGACTAGCATTTCTCTGTGGTCGATTCTGGGATACACACACAGAGAAGAACAAGATGAGAGTCCCGTCCTAGAGGGATCCTTCACAGGCGAGTAAGGCGAGAGCAGGGAACCGCAGCCGTGGTAGAGGGCAAGAAGGGCCAGCAGAGGGCGCGCAGGAGGTTCAGCACGCTCCCGGGCCTGTCAGGGATCCCTGGCTTCATCTTCAGCCACAGACAGACCTGGGTACAGTGGGCTGCTTTTCGCCTAAGGCTAACGGAAGCCTCCCTCTATCACTGCTGACTAGTGAAGACAAGGTGCACAGGTCAGGAATCCAAGAGCCCAGATTCCTGCCGGTTTCTATATAGTGCTCAACACTTAGAATGACAGTCAGTTTTTATTTTTTTCTGAAACCTACACCATTAAAACTGTTTCCCAGTTCACATTTTCGGTAAAAATACGATGTTGCCTATTTGATCTTTACATCCATTCACCAATTTGTTGTATGAACATTGAAGGGTTTAAGTCAATTTAATGCACCTGGGTTTCAGTTCAGTTCAATTCAGTAGACATTTTTTAATATATACTAGATTCAAGAATTGGCCTTTGTATTTGGGAACACACACACACACACAAAAACAACAACACAATAACAATAACAACAACAAAATCCTGAAAGTTTTAGTTTGCTACCCCTCTTCCTGGAAAAGCTGCTGTGTTACGCACACAGGAGGCAGCTCCAAATTAAGCTACTTTTTAAACTGAGCACATCAGTGTGTGTGACCCATCCCCATAACCCACCCCTGGGACAGTGATACCACCCCCCACCCTTCCACATTTTTTCTGAACAGGAATATCTCAGGTCATAAATCACATACTACTCAATGTCTGAACAAGTACATTTGAATGTCTCACTCCCAGTGCAGGCGGAGGCTCCAGAGAGGCACTGCAGCCTCCAGCCCCAGGGGGCTGAGGGGGGTGAAGGAAGCACCAGGCTGAGGCACCACCGAGACTGTGTGCTACATACGCAGGAATATGGTGCCAGCTCCCAGGGAAAGAGCCTGTTACCAATTTCATCGAAGTATATTTTCTTACTATCTTTTAGATCTGTTTTTCAGCTCCCCTTTTCAAAGATGCACAGACAGACAGAGACAGATAGATAGATGTGATATTATGACATATCATATATTCTGTGTGACCCACCACCAGCACAGCAATATCTGAGGACACAAAACAAATGCTATTCAATGTTTTCAATAGGACATGTCTTGGGTCCTATTCCTTTTCTCTAAAACCTTTCTTCTGTGCTAGAAAATTTGGTGGTACTAAAAGTAATATTAAGCAGGACTGGTCCAGGTCTTCCGTCAGAGTCAGGAGATAGGAAAGTCAGATGAGTGAACTGAGTGCAGTGTGCATGCCCAGGGCCCATAAAGGCAGGAGGGCCACTCAGCTGTAGCCTTCTGCTACTCCGTGCACTCAAGGTTGCCAGATTTTTTCGAGAGAAATTTCCAAACTTTTATGTGACACCAGATTTTTAAGTGTTGGTGTAAGAAATCAAATAACAAGAAATGTCTACACAAAACTGTTCCCAGACCCTGCCCTCTCACCCCCTTGAACTTAATAAAAACTCAGAAGAACAATAAATGATTAAAACAATCCTCCTCTGTGCGCAGTCAGGGGTAGATTCAAGGAAATCTGTGAGCGACCCAACGGATCCTGCCGAAATAACTGCATCTCAACCGAGGTCTACGTGGGGAGGTGTTTGAACGGCAACCCGTGCTGCCTGCCTTTGGGGAACCAACCTAGAATCATGGGCACCGTACCCCAGGATCACTAAGCCTTCTGTTTGGATCGTTTGTTCTCTCTGCGCCCCCATCTCCTCCTCTCTTTCCCTCTCTTTTCCTTTTTTTTTTCTTTTTTTCTCATCTCTCTCTTTTTCTCACAGGGATTCTTGCTGAATGCTCAATAAATAATAAAGCAAGACTAGCAAACGCAACATTTGTTTTTAAATCATGTTCCTTACCATCCCTTGATCACTGTCTGGTTCTCAGCCATTGCATCCCCTTTCTTGTCTGGATGAGCTCCTGGGGCAGGGTGGGGGGACTCGGTCACACCCGCTGCTTTTGCCCAGCCTGAAGCCCTCCCTGTGCATCTGAGGAGACTCCCTCCCTCTCCCAGCTTCCTCCTTCCACGCAACCTGCGGAGGCCCCCTCACCAAAAACAGGGTAGCCTGTGCAATCAAATTTCCCCAAATCGGACTCGCCGAAAGCCTGAATCCTGAACAGAGTGAAGCCCACATGGAAGGCCATTTCTTTTGCACCCCTTTCAAAGGCAGTGCTTGGGTCTGCCAGGCCCTCATAGCTGCCACCAGTCCTCTAGCCCCCCACCCCGCCCCGCTTTCCCTGGGCACAACCATCGAGCATTTCTTCCACCTTGTAAACCACCACGTGGCTTCCTATGGCTGCTTAACCCATAACCACAGACTTAGTGGCTTAAAGCAATACAGTTTTATCATCTGTCAGGTCTTGGAATTACAAGTTTGACAGGGATCTCGATGGGCCAAAATCAAGGTGTCCGTGGAGCCCAGCTCTCCCGGAGGCCCTCTGCTTCCCATCCTCTGCCTTTCTTCCAGCTAGGGTGGCCTGCTTCCAAGAACACTTGCTCCCTTCCCACCTTTCAGCACTCCTGGGTTGAGTCCTTTTCACACACGTTTCTGAACTTAGCTCCTGACTTTCTGTTTCATTTTCTAGGATTCTTGCAATTTGCGTCCACCTGCGTAATCCAAGGTGAGCTATTTTAAATTCAGCTGACTAGCAGCCTTAATTCCACCTTTGTCACGTAAGATGATGTGCTCACAGGTTCTAGGGATAAGACATGGACAACTGGGGAGGGCATGTTTATCCCTCCTCCTGCAGCCACAGAGGGACTTTTCTACACACCACTATTTCGTTGAACTTAAGCAAGTTGCTGTGTGTAAAGAATCTCATTGATAGTTTCCTTTCCTTTGTGTGTGAAGTTGTGGAGACACACACACACACACACACACACACACACACACACACACACTTGTTGCAGAAAGCGGATAGGATCAACATATTTTAAGGCATATTTACCAGATTTTAGACTCCACTAGGTCTAATTTGGCCAAAAGAGAATGTTAAGTTGTGCTACATGGGCCACTCAAAACCTCTGAGAGTTCATCATGTTGGACTCAGAATCTCAGAAACTGAGGCATATTTCAGCACAACTCAACTCTTGCTGAAGTGCCATGTTTTCCGCAGTGCTACTCCTGAAATCACGTCTCCAGCTAAGTCTTTAACATACTTTTGCACTTGGTGGAAGCACCTGTCTAAAGAGAATTCTTCAGGACATGCAAGTGTGTTGCCGCCACGGATTTTACCCTCACATTGGGATCGAGTCTTTCTTCCTAAGTTCTGTGACAAATTTATACACAACTCTGTTATTAAAATAGATCCCTTTGACTCACTCTTATCCTCCATAATTTTTATTCATTTTGAACAAGGTGTCTTGGCCATACATAAGAATCACCTGAAATTATTCATCTTGTTTCACTCTGTCAGCATTAGTTATTAAATCCATTAATCAAAATAATGATTGATAATATTTTAATGCTAAATTATGTTTGCTGCTTTTCTTCCCTTTTTGCCCCAAATTTCTCTTTCTCTCCTTGTCTAACATGGTAGGGCAGAGGCTGAAAGCACCAAGCATGCTATGCTTAAAGAACTTAAGTGCTTAGGATAATTGGGCGTAGGACGGAAGGATTGAAAGAAGGGATGTGATGGGATCATTTAAGAGAACATTTCCTACAGAAGAGATAGTGCTAATGGCCGTGCCTGTCCCACCAACCAGAAAGGAACTCTCCTGCCCAAGAGACGAGAAGAGAGAATGCTGAGGGTCCCAGACCACTGAAACCCAGATCCTGTACCCTGGAATGACCACAGCGATGAGAACTCATGGAATATCTACATGTAGGGAATCACAAGAAGCCTCACAACAATTGCTATCTCCCAAGGCCAATAATAGCTATGTATCACTCTACACAAAGCAGTGGTCTATGAGAATTACCTATCGCAACTTATTCAAGTAAGTTATCATGAATGGCAACCCTAGTCAATTAGACTGTATTTATCTACATTCCACAGATAAGGACTCTGAAACACATACTGATTATGTAACTTGTGAAAGCCGAATAATTGATGGATGGGATTTTAAACCAGATGGGCTTTTCTATTGACCATTATACTACACTGCCTTCAAATAGTGCATGCTATATTAGTATGAACTCAGTCAAGAGAGACATTTGAACAGGTAGAATTTCCTATAAAAAAAAAAACTACTGATTACAATTAGTATAGAAATGATATGGGAATGGTTGGTAAAAAGTAAAGAGACTTTTAAAGAATATCGGATACACAAATGTTAGGTGCTAATCCCTATAGCTGAGATGGAGTATCCAAAGGACACCATTCACCACTCCTGGCTTATTACCAAGGTCAAGTCCTGGAGGACACGGCTACGAGTTACTGAAACAAAGAGTTTCTGTGACACTGCCCCCTGGGCATGACCAGAAACCTTAGCTCTGGTTTGGGTATGATCTGACCCAAATGTTTCACATCCTGGAAGTATGGCCCCCAGTGTGGTGATGTTGAGAGGTGGTAGAAGCTTTAAGAGGTGGGGCCTGATGGAAGGTAATTTTGTCATGGGGGCTCCACCTTGGGGAATGGGTTCATGCTGTCTTGTGGGAGTGGCTTAGCTGGTGGGAGTGGCTAAGCTCCTCAACAGGGAGTTGTAATAAAAGGAGTGAGTCTAGACATACCTCAACCCTAGCTTCCTTGCCCCCAAACATGCCCCTTCTGCCGTGATGCATCCAGAGGCCTACACCAGGATGCTGGTGCCCTGGTATTTCGACCCTCCAACCATCAGAATTGTGAGCCAAATAAACCTCTTTATAAGTTACCCAGCCTCCAGTATTATGTTATAGCCACACATTAAAAAAAAAGAGTAAGACTTTTACCATTTAGAGTGTCAGAAAAAGCTGATTATATGATGATATTTCACCAGAAGCAATCCACTATAAAAACTACACTCCAGGAAAAGCAGCTGTTGGGTGCTCCTGACTCCTATATACTGAAGGAGATGGGAGCTTGAAAAGCAAGATGCTCTGCAGAAGCTTGATTCTGAACGTGCTACCATGCTGCAGGAGCCTGCAAGGGGTGGGGGTGGGGGTGGGGGAGGGGAGAAGCCCTGTGCCCTACAGGGAAAGAGTGCTGGAGAGCAGGTACAGACTCAGGAGCCAAAGGCTTGCTGCCCACTGTTTCATTCCATTGCCCTCTACTGACAAGATTTAATATTGCGTTAGCTGCAAAGGAAAATATTTAAAGAACCCAGATCCATTGTTACAGAGAAGGCCCAAAGGGTAAATTAAATGTACAGGAAAGAGGCAAAGTGATGGACCCGGCCCAATTCCATCTCAAGATTGGGAGCCTCATCACAAAGTCATGAAAAGTTGGTTTCTGTTTTACTATAAATTACTGTGACTTCTAAACTTGTTTGGAATTCCTGCCCATGCCTTGAACTCACCCATGCCTGGCTTTTCCTGACCAGATAACAACTCTATCTTAAACCTCAGTGGAGTCTCATAAATTCTAGTGTTGGGATCTAAATGTATTCTCTGCCTTGAAATGTTAAGCCACGTGGATCATTAACCTACTATCTGCCTTTGTATTATGCATGTCAAAATCCTGTTATCTGTAAGTTCTCAAGACACCCCCCTTTGCAACTTTTTGTGCTATAAAATCTCATTCTTGGAGAGCGGGGGTTCTGGTCTCTAGCCCATGTTAGGGAAGACAGTCGCGATTGGCTTTCTTTGTGTACTCAAGTACAAGCTTGCTTTAATTTGATTTAAAATTGGAGTTGGTGGTCTTTTCTGTGTGTCAAGGTTCAAAAAAAAGTTCACTGCCTTTTACTGTGCAACTTGCACAGGTACTCCCGTGCTCACATTGAATCCTCACATAGAAAAATACATATTTGTTTACCTAACAATATGCCACTGTCACTCTGATTTCCTCACCCTTGCCCCAAAATGGGAGACACACAGCCCTCAAAATTGTGATAATTAGACGAATGTGATGGTGCACACTTGTAATCTGAGCAACTTGGGAGGCTAAGGCAAGAAGATGCAAGTTCAAGGCCAGCTTCAGTAATTTAACTAGACCCTGTCTAAAAATAAAGAATAAAGAAGGTCTGGGGATACAGCTCGGTGGCAGAGCACCCCTGATATCTGTCATCAGTACTAAATCATCATCATCATCATCATCATCTAAGCCTTCTCTGGATGGCTTCTCCAAACTCCTTCCACAAACTGATTCCGTGTCTGAGCCCCCCCCCCAGGGGTACTCACAGAAACAGCCCCCCTCCAGCAACAATCACCTTTCCATTGCTGTGAAATATGCCTGAGGTCATCAACCTAGAAGGAGGAAAACTGACTTTGGCTCATAGTCCCAGAAGTGTCAGTCCATTGTCATTTTTTTTTTTTTTGGTGTTTATTTCTAATATTTATTTTTTTAGTTATAGTTGGATACAATACCTTTTTTTATTTTTTTTATTTTTTTTTAATTTTTTATTGATTATTTAAAGCATTACATAGCTCATGATATATCATCTTTCACCCTTTGTTTGGGGCCTGTGACAAGCAGAGTACCTTGATTGAGAGTGTATGGCCCAACAAAACTGCTCCCCCGAGGCACTGGGAAGCAGAAGGAAGGAGAAAGGAGGGGCCAGGATCCCAGCTCTCCTTCAGGGCACATCCCATGACCTCACTTCCTTCCACGAGTTCTGAGGTCACACCACCTGCCACCGTGCTGCAGAGGGCGGGTTTGGGATGAGTAGGTGGAACCCAGGACATCTTAGTGCAGAGATGGGTAGGGTGCCATAATCTTAGACACAAGTCATTGTACATTTGTCAGAATTTACAGAACATACAACACAAAAGTGAATTCTCATGTGAAATATGGACTCTGGGTAACAATGATGTGTCAGTATTTGTTTCTTGATTTTTGACAAACCCACCACAGTCATGGGAGGTCAACTGTGCAGAGGCTGTGTGTTGGGTCAGTGGGAGGGTGTATGTGGGAACTCATTCAACTTTTCCATGGACCTAAAATTTCCCTAAAACTTAAAATCTACTCATTAAAAAGAAGAAGAAGACGAAGAAGAAGAAGAAGAAGAAGAAGAAGAAGAAGAAGAAAGTGACTTCACACAAAAGCTGAAGAAGTCGGCTCAAATAAAAAAAGAATGTATCTATGAACCCTGAACACAATGCATGAAATCCTGCATCCAATTTGAGATTGTGAAAAGCTAATAGTAGCATAATAATAGAAAAAGAAGGCCATGATTTGAGGGGGAAAATTTATGCTTTTTATTAAATTTTTAAAAATCGTGATGCCTAATGAGTCTTTAGGGTTTAGTTTTAAGGCTATTTTAAAATATGGAATAAATTACTTTTATGTTTTAAAAAATGGGTACTGAGTGTGATATCAAAAAGTTGGAGGAGTAGGAGACGCCATCCTTCATGCCCCACAAGGAGAGATATTTAGATAACTATCTGTGACTCCAAAGAGCCTTGGGAGGCTCAAGGTTTATGGTGATCCTAAAGTAACACAATGTAGAAAAAAGAAAGAAAGAAAGAAAAGTGGAGGACAACTGCATTGCTGAGAGAGAGGGGCACACCTGAGATATCTGCAGATGGCCAGGAACAAGTGGTGAGGACTGTCGGTATCAGCTACAGGGTGGGTGCACCAACACCTGTTGCTGCCGCAAACTCCAGGATAGGAGACGCTGCATACATAACTCCCCCAAGAAAGGCCCCTTTGGTGCTGTCCTGATGCTGTGATCACCATCCTTATCAGCCCTGCACATCCCCTGGACCCCAAGGCAATAGCCACTCCACACACATCTGCACTCCAGATCTTGGCTCTGCAGACACACTACATTGTCTCTGGTTGTGGACTCCTCTCACTATTCCTTAAACTCAAATTCCTCAGACTCAAACATCAGAGGCACTGTCATAGTGAGCTAGCCCACACCCTAAACCCAGATCCATTATTGCTCCACGTTTCCGATGCCAGCTACATGACTGTTCCATCAGCACCTGTGCTACAGACACTGGAGCTGACAATAAAGCAGAACATGTTCATGTTCCAGTCTTCAGGGCAGCAGTGATTCAGCAAATGCCCACATTCCAGACCCTGCTTTTGCGGCTGTTCCAGAAGCACCTGCAACTCTGACCCAGGGCCACTGTAGCACTGCACACATACATAGGCAGGGGTGCACACACACACACACACACACACACACACACACGCATGCTGTCATGCACTTGTAGCTTACAAACCATTACCAACATGACAGCATGGGTGCTTACATGCTGCCTACCAGTACCACAGCTTCCCTGGACTCCAGCCCTGGTCTCTCCACAAGTGCCTGCTCCAGACCTCAACTCCATCACTGCACCACAGGTGCCAGGTGTCAGACACCGGGACCACTGCCACTCTGTGCAAGCCCATGAGCCAGATCCAGTGCCAAGAGGATACCCTCAACCACATACCCCCCACAAAAGAAAAGGAGATCAGGGGGACCCCGGCAGCATTCACCACCAAAACCCGCAGCACTGACTGCCACTTTAGATACCCAGAGCTATGGCAGATGAGGACCCCTGAAATCATTGCTAACATCCTCATTTGATAGAACTACACAGGGACTGTGCCTCTACGTCTTCCCTGGAGTGGAAACTACCACTTCACCCAACCAGCACTCATCCATAGGAGAAAATCTTCTCCCACAAACACCATCCTGTAAAATCTGGGAGTGGTGACTGCACCGTCCAATGTACATATATTAATGAATAAAAGGAAGAAGAAAGAAAGAAAAACTGAATAAACGTGACACAAGCCAAGTAACCATAATTTTTGAGTACCAACCCCTGAGAAATGGAAATCTATGAACTGACTGGCAAATCATTCAAAATATTTGTTTTAAGGTATTTCAGCAAGAAAGAAGAGGGCACAGAGAGATGACACAGTGAAATCAGGAAAACACCCTACCTACAAAATTCAACATAAAAAAGAACCAAACAGAATTCTAAACTGAAGACTATAATGAATGAAATGAAAAATTCAATATAGAGTATCCAAACCAGAATTTATCAAGTAGAAAAAAAGTGTCTGTCAACTCAGAAAATATTCAGAGGAGAAAAGTAAAAAGAATGACAAAAAACAACCTCCAGGATTTATAGGGCACCATCAAGAGAACTACCATTTGCATTATGAGAGTTATTGATGAGAAGACAGAAAGCTTACCAAAGGAAAGAAACTGGAACATGTGAACATCCAGGTATAGGAAATTAAAAAGTTTCCAAACATGTTCAACCCACAGAGACATTAAACATTATACAAAGACATTAAACATTAAAACAGCATGGTATTGGCATAAAGGATCAAGGTAGCAAAATAGAAGTACATGAATAACCCAAGCATTCACAACCACTGCTTCTCAACAAAGGAGTCAAAAACATACAATGGAGAAAAGATAGCCTCTTCAATAAATGGTGCTGAATATACACATGCAAAAGAATAAAACTAGACCTCTCTTACCCTGAACAAAACCAACTCAAAATGAACCAAAGACTCCAACTATGAAAATACTAAAATAAAACAAAGGTAACACTTCAACATATTAGAGTAGGCAAAGATAATTTGAATGGGAGCCCAAAGCAAAGGCAATAAAAGCAAAACTAGACAGATGGAATTACATCAACCTAAACAGCTTCTGCATAGCTAAAGAAACAATCAACAGAGTCAACAGACAACCTACAGAATAGGATAAAATATTTGCAAACTGTTTATCTGACAAGGGATTAAATTCCAGAATTTGTGAGGAACTCAAACAATTCAGTAGCAAAAAAAAAAAAAAAAAGAAAAAAAAGAAGGAGGAGGAAGAGGGGCAGGGGGAAGTAATAGTGGAGGAAGAAGAAGGATGGCTATTATCAAAAAGACAAAAAAAATTACCAATGTTAGTGAGGATATAGAAAACGAAAACTCATACCTGTTGGTGGGAATGTAAATTAGTACATCCACTATTAAAATACCCCATGGAGAATATCATGCTAAGTGAAGTAAGCCAATCCCAAAGAACCAAAGGCCGAATGTTTTCTTCGGTAAGTGGATGCTGATCCATAATGCGGGGCAGGGGGGCAATGGAGGAATGGAGAAAATTTGGATTGAGCAGAGGGGAGGGAAGGGAAGGGTGTTGGGTGGGGGAAGATGGTGGAATGAGATGGACATTATTACCCCTATGTATGGGTATGATTTCATGAATGGTGTGATTCTACATCACCAACAACAGAGAAATGAAAAGTTGTGCTCCATTTGTGCCAAAAAATAAAATAAAATTAATTAATTAAAAAAACAAACCTCATGGAGCTCCCTCAAGAATTAAAAGGAAAACTACCATATGATCCTGCAGTCCCACTACATTATATTTTTCAAAGGAAATGACATCATTCCATTAAAAAGATACCTGACTCTGATTGTTTATTGCAACACTATTCACAATAGCCTACCTATGGAATCACCCTAAGAATCCAATAACAAATGAATAAAGAACATGTGGAATGTATATCCAATGAACAGCTGTTTACCGTTTAAAAAATGCATGAAATCCCGTCATTTGTAGGACTATGGATGGAACTGAAGATAACAATATTGAGTAAAATAAGTCAGGTACAGAAAGACAAATACCACATGATTTCACTCCACTAAGTTCTTTAAATGAATTGGACACTTTACCAAACCAGCAAAACTCTTTTCAGGATGTTTCCCAAAGGATTCTGACATTGTTGTCATTTGTGAAACAGAAGAAACTGGAGAACATTACGTTAAGTGAAATAAGCCAGGCACAGAAATACAAATATGGCATATTCTCAATCATTTGTGGAAAGTAAAAAACTTTGTCACATAGAAGTAGAGACTAGAATAAAATTAACTAGAGATTGGAAGGGGACAGAAAGTGGAGAAGGTAAGAAAGTACCAACCACAGAGTAGGGGAAGACAACACAAGAGAGCTGTCATCTACAGCCATTAATTAATTGTACATCAAAAAAGTAAAGAAGGAAAAAAGAGAAAAAATAAAGGAGAGTTTGAAGCTTTCCAATAGAAATTATAATATTTGAGAAAATGGAAATTCTGTGTACCCTGATTTGGTCATTATGTATTATATGCACATATTGAATTACAACAGTATCTTCCATATATAAATGCAAATATCATATCCCAGTTTAAAAACTTTTAAAAAGAAGAAATAAGAAATTATTTTTAAAAGTTTTTACAGAAAGAAAAGTGGCTAAAGGTACTGATTTCTAGTGAAATTGAGAACCCAGAGATTAGCCATCTGAATTCCTATGATTAGGTTAATCTGTTACCAAATTTAGAGATTCTGAGGTTTGGAATTATTCCAACGGAAGTTGTTTATTTCTTCACTTGTTAAGCTTCACTGACCAAGGGGAACCTCAGGCCCCCAGAAATAAATAAAAGCCCTGAGTTTCACCATCACTGACGGCTCACCACTCTACTGGGCACACAACCATGAGAGTCCATTCCCTTCTTTCTTTTCTCTTCCTCTTTGTGACTATAACACCAAAAGGTAAGATGGTGAAATGATTGTAGAGGTGAGTTCTTAAGAAACCCACTCAGATGCACATAACTCTGATGCAATGCATGGCTTTGGGTACTCAGAAGTCTAACACGTCCCTAGAACTGATGAGGTCAAAATTAAGGAGCAAAACGAGGAGTTCCATTAACCTAAAGTGGAGCCCAAAAGCTCCATGATTAGAAAATAGGACCCAAGGAGAGAACTAGAAGTACAGAAGCCTGGCCATGAGACTTAAGGCTTAATATAAAAACTGGGCACAAGGGCACCAGTCTCCTAAAAGGAAAACAAAAATGGCAGCCATTGGTTCAGACTTGGTTATGGAAAGGAAGAATATGGAGTCTATTAGTGAAAAACATATGTGAAAGGTAAAAGTTAGGCCAATAAGATAGAGCTCAACAAGAAAGGATTGCATCAAGTTACACAACACCAGTATAAATTGAGGATCAGAGGAATTTGGAGACAATATAAATAATGGAATGAAGCTCCAAAGAAGCAAATTTATAAGCATAAGACAGATGATTCAGAAGTTTGAATGTTAGAATGTGGAATCAAAGTGAGAAGGTAATATGATCATCTCTGGCTGTTTCATCCAGATCCTGGAAGACCTGACAAAATTTTCTCCATTATTTATGGCGAGACGTTCACATCTTTCAAACTAATGTCTGTGGGCACTGAACTTGATTTCTTTCTTGATTCATCTCTAAAATTCTTTTAAGTACAATTGAAGCCACTCACTTGTTTAATCCTCTGAAGCTGTTAGAGAGTCATTTGCTCCATTGCTCTATATGTCTATGATAATGTCAATGAGTCTGAAAATAAATTTCAGTATCTAAGAAGGAATATTCTTCTTTATGAATCAAGTAATTTTATATTATCTTCTTGACTTGAGCAAGTGCCATGGGCATGTCACAGTCATTGGCAAAAGACTGGCAAAACAACTCTTTGACTTTCTGTTCTGAAGATATTGCCTCAAATTAAACGTTACATTTAGCAGGAAGCACAGCACCAATGGGATGAATCATTTTTGCTCCTTTTTTAGCACAGTTCATACATTCCACCTCACTTTGCATGGGATACCTCCAAGTTCATATGACACAGGACTGCCTCTTCCTCTGTTTTTTCTGGTACTAATAACTCTTCACTTTAGCTTCATTAAAAACCTGACTGTCGGCTGGGTTCAGTCGTGCATAATTCCAGCAACTTAGGAGGCTGAGGCATGAGGATCTCAAGTTCAAGGCCAGCCTCAGAAACTTTTTGCCTCAAAAAAGTAAAAAGGGCTATAGATATGTCTCAATGGTAGACCACCCCTAAGAAATCTCCAGTAACTCAAGGGGGGGAAAAAAGAAAAAGGAAAGAAAAAGCAAAACTTGTAATTGTTATCAGATATTGCACTAAATGCATGGGAAGTAACAAGACCAACAGCGGCACCAGGTCCAGCAGGCCACTGAGCAGGAAGTCTGAGCCCTGTGAAGACCCAGAGCTGAGTAGTGTCTTCCATGACTGGCTGGTGAGACTGTTCTTTCCCTGAAAGATAGCCACTTTCCCTTCCAGAAAAAGCGGGCAGAGTGGGAAGTATTAGCAGGATATTATCCAACTCCCCTATCATTCCATTCTCTTTGCTGCACAAAGACCCTGAGTTTCTAATCTACTAGCCTAACAGCAGAGTGTAAGAAAACCTCACTGGGTGGACGCTGCCCTGGCGGGGGTACTGGCTCACCTGACTGGAAATATTTTGCTACAGAGTAGAGAAACAATAATGATAACCTAGAGTTTAAGTATAAAACAACAACAAAAATATTCAGATCCCCAAAAGCCATCAAACTGTTCGTCAAACCATAGAGGTTAGGCATCCCAAGGAGCCCTTCAGAGCTAGTGTATCACAAGATATAAAAAACAAAGTGAGAGCAAGGTGGCTTCAGAGGATGGTCAGAACTAACTTCTACTAAGGGACATGAACAGAAGTGTCTCTTATGTAATGTCCTTCATGTCCCCCAGGGGAAAGAATGAACCCTGGTTATCCTGGAAAGACAAGAAGAAGGGATTAAAACTACAGATGACTGAGCTGTGTGCTCAGACCTAGCATACAGACATAGTACCTGAGCTATGTGCTCTTCAGCACCAGTGTGAATTCAGACACTCGCGCACGCACACCACAGAGTTCTGAAGTGAGAACAGTTAAGATGAAGGATTGGTATATTTCTGCAAAAGGAGATGAAGTGACACCATATGCCATTGGATAGGCATGATGCAGGCACAGACAGGAGTAAGGGTGGGTACCACTTTTGAAATGGTGCTTCTTGGTGGACATTGTGCATTGTAGCATTGTGCATAGAACAATCTGTTGGAGAAGAAACTTACAATACTGTGCCTTACACACTAAATTCCTCAGGGAACTTCCTAGTCAAGCAACAGTAACATACAGTCCCACACCTTTCAAAATGTACTGCTCCAGGCAAAGGCTATATCTCTGAAATCTTTTAAAAATCAGCCTACCCCTCCAAGGTGCGTATAATCCCACACTTCGAGCCCCTCTCCCTAAAAATGTTGAGCTTCATCTATATCCGATTATTTCGTGTAGGCAATATGTGCCCCTATTCCAAAGCCATCCTTCTGGAGGTTTATTGCTTTATGTACATTTCCAACCATTTGAGAGTGAATTAATGATTGTCAAATCTCTTCCTGTGCAGGAAAGTCTGGTGTTATCCCAGGAGAAAAGCAGTGCATCGCTTTGCAAGGGATGTGCAGGGATTTCGCATGCACACCTTTAGATGACACCATTGGTGTGTGCAATAATGAGAAAAAGTGTTGTAGAAAGTGGTGGATATTAGAACCCTACCCAACACCAGTTCCCAAAGGAAAATCTCCTTAGACTGGAGCAAACTGGAAGCCCTTCGAACTCTGGAATGCGTGAGCAACTGCAAACATCTTGAACGAAACTTACTTTTCTCCCTTGACCACAAATAAATATTGTCCTAACTCCACAGGTCCCTGGGGTATTTCTTCTCAATGTACATTCAATCCTCTTAAAAATGAAAAGAGTAGCCCCTGTCTGTAATCCCAGCAGCTCACGAGGATCTCAATTTCAAAGCCAGCCTCAGCAACTTAACAAGATCCTAAGCAACTCAGTGAGACCGTGTCTCTAAATAAATAAAATATTTTAAAAGGGCTGTGGATGTGGTTCAGTGTTTAAGTACCGCTGGGTTCAATCCCCAATACAAAAAAAAAAAAAACTACAAGAGTAATCTAACTTACAGAAGAATTTCATAACCTGAAGACATTTATAAAAAATTCAAGTTTTTAAGAAAAAAAAGATAAAAATCTTAAATATGTAAAATAATAAGAGTATGAAACATCAATTGATAGAGTTGGCTATCTGAAGTAGAATATCAACCCTCTTTGTTCTCTAGTTCTGGAAAAAATATCATTTTGAGGGGCTGAGGATGTGGCTAAGTGATAGAGAACTTGCTTAGTATGGACAAGGCCATACGATCAATTCCCAGCACAACAACAATGACATTTACTATTAATAGAGATCTACTCTGAGCATAGGGGCTAAAGCTGGCTAGTCATTTGGCCTTGTTAACAGTGCTCCCAAGAATTGGACACACAGGTTTGGGCCATAATCCCAAATGACAATCCTAATTTTTGAAATCCAAAAAGATTAAAATTCCTAAAGTCTAAAATTCCAAAAGATCAAAATCTCTAAGATATAATTCTGGGAAAAAAATTTAATTCTTTAAGTGGAACTTATTTATATTAAAAGGGGGATTAATTTGAAAACATATAAAAGCATGACAGAACATTTCATGAGCCAGTTTACCCAAAAAAAATAGGCAAGAATGACACACATTTTTGCAAGCATAAAACTCAGGTATATTGGTGGCAGTTGCACAAGTATAACAAGTATGAACAATTGAAGTATATTCATAAAGAAATTAGCCAAAAAGTGAAATGTATAAATACCACTCTGGTTAATGACCCTGCTTTATAGCTGTGGTCATTCGAAACACCATGATGAACAACCTAAATCTACTGACAAGACCAATCAAAAACTGCAATGAGTCCCCAAAGTATATGCAATCACCCAAATAGTCAAACTCTCAAAAAATTTTCTTTCACTAATGCAGATGTACAAAAAAAGTATATATCTTCACTTACTAATAAAGTTTCAACATTTCTATGTACAGGCACAATACTGAAACACAATATCAGTGTTGTGATAATATGCTTTTGTGGAGTCAAATTTTCAAAAAGAAAAAAGAAAAATGCAAAAAGGAAATTAGAACTCTGTAAAAGTCTTTACAGAATTCATAACTCTGGTATAGAAAATGATGCAAAGATTTCTGTAGCCATAGAAAATTATTTTTTTAAATGCTGACAATTTAAATTAGTAGGGAAAAAACTTTTTAAAAAAACTAAAAAGAAATTTTGACAGGAAAAAAGTCAAATAGGTTGTGGGCATTTGTGTGAAGATTGTCCTTGAGAGTTGACCAACCTTCAGAATTGTGAATATTAACTTTGTGTTGAAGTGTTACAATGTGATGAACACCTACCATATTTTCTTTCAGAGCATGGCTGTTCGAAGAGAAAATGTCACATTGATTTTCTAGATGAGGTCTCTCCTTTTGATATTCTTTTATGAGTCAGCATACACCAACATAAGCATTTCCTAGTTAATTTTTCTAACTTCTGTGTCATGCTTCTAAATTGTTTTGTGTACATGGAAATTCTGCATTCTCCCATATACAAACCAAATTTGGCAAAAATGTTAGTGATTGAACAGCAATACCATTTCATAAGTGTCTTCCTAATTCTACTAAGCACAAAATTGTTTCGAAGCACTCACTGATTAATTGCTTCCTCGGGCTAATTCACTGAAAGCTTCTGGAATCTCATCTGTTAGAAGGAATGAAAATTCAGGCAAAGGAGGCATTTTTAAATCAAGGTCTTCTTCATTGCTGTATTGCATTTCCAATCCTTTCCCCAGGATTCAGCTTTTTATCCCTTTTTTACAGCCTGATCCTGGCTAAGGGAATTTCAGCTTCCAGGATTCAATATCAAGGATTTTAGTTTTTCAGGATTTTAGACTTAGGATTTTTAAATCTTAGGGATTTTGATCTTTCGGGGTTTTAACATTTAGGATTATGGAGTTCAGGATTCTCTTTGTTGGGATTATGATCAGTACCAAGGGACTCTACCCACCCCCAGTCATGCCAGTAGTGAACCAGAGAGATCCCCTCCACTATACCCTACTTCTGGAGAAATAGAGAACCTGCACCCTACAAGTAGGCTCATCAGGAGGAATAGGGAAGCTGGAGCCCAGAGGAGCTGAGAATTTAGCATGCCCAATTAGTTCTTTCCAAATACACCATTGCACAATATCACTTTCTAGAGCTAAGAAAATTAAAGAGTGAGGAAGAGACCAGGGATGGTACATGACATGAGTCCCATGAAAATGGAATGACTCTTCGAGAATGAGGCTAAATTATCACATAAATAAATTTCAAGCCTTCTCATTTTCTTTACCACAAAGTCAATTCAATGAATCAGGAGAAGGTAAGTTATCTCCTTAAACAGAGGCAACATCGGAGTCCTCCTGAATTAACTTTAATCCCATCTTTCTGGATCTGTTTTTTAATAACCATTATTCTTTCCAGTGTCTTCTTAGGACTACTCTTGCGCAGTTGAGAATTTGGTCTCAGGATAATATATTGATTAAATCTTTACCAATCACACTGTACTCAGTTTAAAATTTGCTTCTTATTCCCTTTTATTTCAAACATTTCAAAACATTTCAAACATTTCAAAATGTATGCTGCCACATTATGGAACATAGCACATTAAATAATTAAATAGCAACATTGAGATTCTTTAGCAACCCTGTTACAGAAGATGGTTCATAAGTCTACAGATGGAAGTGTTTCCCCTGTTTTCTTCTAGCAACTGTCAAGTTTCTGGCTGTCTTTTCTAGGCCTTTGATGCAATCTGAGCTGACATGTGCAGTGTGAGAGATGGGAGTCTAGATTCAGTGTTCCATATGGATGTCCAGTTTCCCCAGCATCATTTGTTAAAGAGACTGTTCTCAAACTTACGTTTTTGGCATCCTGGTCAAGAATCTGATGACTGTAGCTATGTGGGCTTGCCTGTGTCCTCGGTGCTGTTCCGTTGGCTTACGGTCCCATTTCCATGCCTGTAGCGTTGTTATTTTTGTTAGCAGAGCTCTGTGGTACAATTGGGAGTTGGGTATTGCAATAACTCCGGCATTGTTACCCTTGCTCAGGATTGCTTTGGCTATTTTGCATCTTTTCTTCATATGAACTTGAGGATTGTTTCGTCTAGTTCTGAGAGGAGTGTTGTTGGTCTTTTGATGGGGATCATATTGAACTTTTGTTTAGCTTTCGGTAGTAGGGCCATTTTAGCAATATTAATTTAGCCTGCCTATGTATGTGGAAGGTCTTTCCTTCTTCAGTTGTCTTCTTTGATTTATTCTTTCAGTGTTCTGTCCAACATACAGGCAGAAAATAAAAGAGAATTATTGAGTCGGTGGCATCAAATTGGAAAGCTTCTGCACAGCAAAGAAAACAAGGGCATAGAGGGAGAGCCTACAGAAGAGAAGAGAAACTTTACAGCTACTCTTCTAGCAGAAAATTAATATCCAGGATGTATAAAGAACTCCAAAGACTCAGCACCAATAAAAACTCCAAATAACCCAGTCAATAAATGGGCAAATGAACTAAACAGATGCTTCTCAAAAGAAATACAAAGGCCAATAATTATATGAAAAACTGTTCAATGTCTTTAACCATACAGGAGAAACAAATCCAAACTACCATGAGATGACAAAGTCAAATGTTATGCTCTGTACAATAGTAAATATTATTTTCTCTATCATAAAGGAAAAAAGTGAGCTGATAATATAGTTCAGTGGTAGAGCACTTTCCTAGGATGCACAAGGCCCTGGGTTCAATCCCCAGCACTGGAAAAAAAAAATGTTTTCCGTGGTATAGGGAAGAATGTACCTGAAAAATGTCCCTTTATTATTGTTATTCAGATGTTTGTGTGATGAAATATATTAGTAGTAATAAATAAATTTGCAGTTATCTTGCACATTTCTAATTCTGAACAACAACCTTTAGTTGATACTCACTTCTAATGCCAGGCAAAATAGCTAAGTAATAGGTTCAGACTTTTATTTAAAGGTTGACTATCAGTGTTGCTTTTCTATGTAGACAAAAATAAATTAATTAGCATGTTCTATATTTTACTGATAAACATATAAGTAAATCCAGTTCATCCACAGTGCTAAGTTGTCTATATAGAGTGCTTACTGAGGTATCAAATTGTTAAGATGTGAACCTTTAACATGTCTAAGTGTGTACATAAATGTTGAAAGCTGTTCTGAATATAATTTTGCAGCATTTCCTACAAACTGTTGTTAAAATAAAAATTTTATTTTTATTTTATTTACACATTTATTTACATTTACTCTGGAAATGTAGAAAAAAACTATATTGGTATTTCATCTCACTCCAGTTAGAAAGGCAGCCATCAAGAATACAAATAACAATAAACTCTATGAGGATGTGGGGGGAAAGGAACCCTGACACAGTCTTGGTAGGAAAATGAAATTAGTACAGACACTATAAAAATGAATATGGAGATTCCTCAGAAGACTATGAATGGAACCACCATATGACCCAGCTATACTACTTCTCAGTATTTATCCAAAATAATTTAAAACAGCATACTTTGAAGAAATATGCATTCTCATCTTTATAGCAGCAAAATTCACATAGCCAAGTTACAGAACCAGACTAGGTGTCTGTGAATGGATGAATGAATAGAGAAAACATAGTATATAAATACAATGAAATTTTATTCATCCATAAATAATGATGAAATTGTGTCAACTGCAATAAAAAGGATGAAACAGGAGAGCATCATGTTAAGCAAAATAAGTCAAACTCAGAAAAACAAGTATTATATGTCTTCTTCTACTTGTGGAAGCCGGAGGGCAAAAAGAGAAGGAAAAAAAGTGTTCTCATGAAAATAAAAGGAATAGAAGGGAGACCATTAGGGTAGAGGAAGGGTACCTGAGGGAGGGGGTGAGGGGAAGGGGAAGTACTGGGAGAGACTGATCAACCTGTGCTACGTACAAGACAGATATGCCACAGTGAAGCCCCTGAATGATAATATGCACTAATAAAAAAACAAGAGATACTTTTGTCATAAGTATTCTCCTGTAATAAAAAGCTAAATGCAAAAAGAACTCCCCATATTTGAATGTAACTCCTCTCCTTAAAAAATTTCTAGAAAGAAATTAAATTTTGAGACTAAAGTTCAAAGATTGAATCTTTTCAAAGACATACTAAATCCCCAAAATATTAGAATACAAATGACTTCCCAAAATGAAATTATCTTTCCTTTATTGAAGCCCCCAATTTTCAACTGGAGTGAAAAACAAAATCATCATCACCTGTTGCTCCTTCTCCACTAGAAAGTTCCTTCAGTTATTCAAGGTAGATTAATGCAACTCCGAGTCTACTGTGATCCCTGTTCTTCGTCTCTGAGCAAGAACAAATAGGTAAGGGAAAGAAAAACAACAACAATGGAGAGAGGCAGGGGAGAATCAGAAGAATACATACCAAACAGAGGTGACCAGTGGGGTCGCCTCCACAGAGAAGAACCAAAACAACAAATGAAGAGCCACATGTCACAGTGAGCACCCGTGAGCACCGGGACTCAGCAAGGGAGAGAGGGGAAGCCTGGGGACAGCAGCACAGAGGCCTGTGTTAGTCCTGTTTTCATTGCTGTGACCAGAACACCTGCCAAGAGCAACCGGAAGGAGGAGGAAGGCATTTGGCTCCAGGTTTCCAGGTCTCACATCATGGCTGGCTGACTCCATTGCAGGAAGTCATGCTGGAGGAAAGGGGCTCCGTTCATGGCAGTCAGGAAGCAGAAAGAGAGAGAAAGAGAGAAAGAGAAGGGAAGGGGCCAGGAATGGATACAGACCAAGGCTAGGCCCCCATTGGCCCACTTCCTCCAACCATTCCCACCTGCCTCCAATTGCCGCTCATCAGTCTATTCAAATGATGAATCCACCAAATGGAATAATCCGCCATCAAGGTGACAGCTCTCAACATCCAACCTCCTCACCTCCGATCATTATTGCACCACATGATATGTGGATGTTCCTAGATCCAAACCATAACAGGTAGAAAAGTTCACTAGCAAACATGATCCACGTGCCCGGGACATCCCATTACAGGAACATCCTATTACAGGAAACAGAGTGGAAGGCATGTCTCTGCAGGTGCCACTGCTGTGAACATCCACAGCGAGCCTCGCTGCAGGAGAGTTCCAAAGCTGTCACGGGTCCAGTTAAGGGAGTTACCAGGGTCTGCACAGTAGCTTTGCTTCATAGAAGGACTCCCACTGTCTGCCCCCAACCCCTGAGTCCCAGCTGCTGCAATCCAGCACCACCTTGAGAACTCCAGAGTATGTCGTGCCACAGAGGACAGAAGCCTCAGCACCTCCCCAGCCCTGGGGTTCCACTACACTTGCACAAAAGGCTGCAGCCTCACATACCCAACTAGACCCAGACATGCAATTGTGACCGCAGCACCCAAGCTCATGGGGTACCCTGCACTGCAGGGGACAGACAGGTAGTTCAAGAAGTGGGAGGACAGCCCCAGGACCAGAGGAACAAACAAACATGCCCCTGAGTCTTGCAGCTCATCCCTGACCCTTCTGCCCTCTGCTGCCATCAGCATGCACCATCACTGAGTCTGAGGGGTGCATCTTCTCACTTTACCATAAAAGCACACCCACACTGAAAGTGAAGAGTTGGAAAAGGTATTCCATGTGAATGAAAGCCCAATGTAAGTGGAAGCTACACCTGTATCTGATAAAATAGACTTTAAGTCAAAAACTACAAAAAGAGACAAAGGACACCGTGTGAAGATCCAGTCAATAGGGGAAATAACAATGATAAACACATAGGCACTCCTGCTGAAGTACCACATCTATTTTGTATTACTATTTTGTATTATAGAGACCAAACTCTGTTAGATGAAAAGGGAGGGACTGATTCCAACACAACAATAGCGAGGGACTGCAACATCCCACTCCATCAATGAACAGATCATTCAGACCAGAAACTCAGCAAAGAAACATTGAGAGTTAAACCATGCTATATGCCAAAAGTACCTAACAGCCTACAGAACATTTCACCCAACTGATGCAGAATTCATATTCTTTAAGATAAACCATAAAATAAAAATGAACCATAAAACAAATCTCAACAACAAATACAGAGGGAAATTAAATGTTTCTTGCTTTGTTTTGTGTTCTCTTTTATTTATGTATGATACTGTCTTTGTTTACTGTTTTCCTATTTTGTATCTTTTTATTTTCTGTTCTTTTGATTCTTTAGCTGAACACTATACTAATTTATTTTCATACTTTCATGACTTCTAGTAAATGCATTTAAAAACATAATGTCCCCTTGGTTCTATCCTTCAGGATTTGATTTATGTTGTTACAATGTTTTCAGGTGTGAATAGTTCATTTTAACCTTCATGTTTCCTTATCCCAAGTGTTAGGTAGGAATGGGTTGTGTTTTAACTTCTGTATGTACGTGTTGGGGGATACAGCTCATGGTATCATCTTGTCTCAGAAAGCTAGTCCTTGTGCTATCCATCCTATTTCAGAATCTATCCATGATCAGGTAAGGCTTCACCAAGATAGTGAAGCAGACACAAAGCGTGAATGAAATAGGGAGATGAGGTTCTGTGGAAACATCTTGGGGAAGAAGAGTTTGCAGTGGCAACAGCAGGAGCAAAGGCAAAGTAGGGGTAGAAATGACCTTGGTGTGCCTAGGAAGAACAAGGAGACCAGAAGGAGTAGAACAGAATGAAAGAGAAGAAACAGCAGCAAAAGAGGTTGCAGAGATACTCCTCAACCAGACGAGGGAAGACATCACAGGGAGGCCATGTAAAAAGACTGACTGTACCCTATGCATGGTAAAACGAGCAAACCTTAGGTTTCCATAGGAAGTAGTGGGAATTAATTTGCGTGTTTAAGACATTACTTGGGTGGCTGGGCATAGAATATGAAAACCCATAATCAAAACAGAGACCAGCGGGGGGACTGTTTCCAGGAAGATAGGTGACTTGGAGAAGGCTGCAGTGTCAGAGGCGGTGAGGAAAGATCTCCCAACTATAGAGACCAAACACTGTTAGATGAAAAGGTTTGTCTCCAGATGCATTTTAAAGACAGAGTTAAACTGACCAAAGAAATTATGAAATGAGAAGAAGATTCAAATATGTCACCTGAGTTTTTATTTTGTTTTGTCCCACCAAAGCTGGCAGGTGCATGGAAGTATTCTTCACTGAGAGGGAGAGGAAAGGAGAGTGAGTTTTACTAGGGAAGGTGGTGGTAAACAAATGCTCTATTTGAGTTGCTTAGTGCACACCCGTGCATAAATGTCAGGTAAACAGTTGGATTTTTTGTCCCCAGGCTCAGTAAAATGTCCAGATTAGAGCTGCTGGTTCAGTTGCACAGAGAGGAAGAGCTACCTTGTGCAGTATGTTTCCTGGAGGCTTGTAGAACATCATCCACTCTGATATAAAAAGCCTGAGAAAACTGCCTAATAACAAAACAACACCAAAAATATAAGAATTATTACATATATTATGGATATTCACAAAGTAGAACAGCATGTAGAAATTAAAATTACTGTTTTAGCATATTTTAAAAAGACATGGGAAATATTCGTAATAAACTAGTATTCGTAAAATTAAAGTTACAAGGGAATTATGAGAGAGAAATTTTATGGAAAATAAATAAACTGAAATAGCAATACTCTTTTAAGTGGTAGAATGTTATGGTTTGGATATGAGGTTTTCCCCTCAAAGCCCTGTGTTAATGCAAAATGTTCAGAGTTGAAATTACTAGATTATAAAACTATAGCCTAATCAGTCCATCCTACTTTGTATTTTTTCCTTTGCTTTTTCTCCTTTGTTTTATTTTTTCCACATTTTATTGCATTATAGTTATACATAATTATGGGATTTGTGTACCTCTACAGGCACACAATGTAACAATATAATTTGGCCAATATCACTCCCCAGAACTCCCCCCCATACCTAACCCCACTCTTTAGTCCCTTTCCTCTACTAGTCTCCCTTCGATTTCCATGAGATCTGTCCCCAACTTTATTTTCCTTTTTCTTCTCTAGCTTCCACATATGATAAAAAACCTAAGTCCCTTGACCTTCTGAGTTTTATTTCATTTAACATCATGGTATCTAGTTCCATCCATTTCCCTGCAAATGACATATTACATTCTTCTTTATGGCTGAAAAAGACTCCATTGTGTATATAGACCACATTTTCTTTATCCCATTCATCATTTGATGGACACCTAGCTGGCACCATGGCTTGATTACTGTGACTTGACATGGGTGTGCATGTATCACTGTAGTAGGATGATGACTCTAATTTTTCAGGATAGATATGAGGAGTGATAGAGCTGGGTCATATGATGGTTCCACTATTACTATAGTGTTTTAAGAAAACTCCATACTGACTTATATAGTGGTTGTACTAGTTTACAGTCCCGCCAACAATATAATAATGTTCCTTTTTCTCCACATTCTCTCCATCACTTATTGTTATTTATTTTCTTGAACACTGCTATTCTGACTGGAGTGAGGTAAAACCCAGTGTAGTGTTGATTGCATCTTCCTGATTGCTAATGATTTTGAACATTTTTTCATATATTTGTTGGCCTTTGTATTTCTTCTTTTGAGAAATGTCTATTTTCCCATTTATTAATTGGGGGGGGGTTAAGTTTTTTCAGTTCTGTATATATTCTAAATTTTAATCCTCTGTCAGAAGAGCAGCTAGCAAAGATTTTCTCATATTCTGTAGGTTCTCTCTTCATATTCCTATTCTTTGCTGTATAGAAGCTTCTTAATTTGATGCCATCCCATTTACTAACTCTTGGCATTATATCCTGAGCTTTAGGCATTCTAGTGAGAAAGTGGTTGCCTGTGCCTATATACTGGAGTATTGACCCTACAGTTTCTTCTAGGAGTTGCATAGATTCTGGTCCAATTCCAAAGTCTTTGGTCCCTTTTGAGTTGACTTTTGTGCAGGGTGAGAGATAAGGGTCTAGTTTCATTCTTCTACACATGGGGAACCAATTTGCCCAGCACCATTTGTTTAAAATGTTCCTTTTCTTCCATTATGTTTTTGGCACCATTGTTAAGTATCAGATGACTGTATCTGGGTGGGTTTGTCTCTGTGTCTTCTATTCTGTACCATTGGTCTATGTGTCTGTGGTCATGCCAATACCATGCAGTTTTTGTTACTATAGTATAATTGGAAGTCAGATATTGTGAGGCATCCAGCATTGCTTTTTGTTTGTTTGATTGTTTTGTTTTGTTTAGCTTAGAATTGCTTTGTCTATTCTGGGTCTTTTGTTCTTCCAAATTAATTTTAGGACCTTTTTCTAATTCTATGAAGATTGTCCTTGGTATTTTGATGGGACTGTATTGAATGTCTATATTGCTTTGGTTAGTATGCCCATTTTAACAATATTAATTCTGCCTACCCATGAATTTGAGAGGTTTTTCCATCTTCTGAGGTCTTCAATTTCTTTCTTCAATTTTCTATAGTTCATTATATAGGTCTTTCACCTCCTTGGATAGATTTATTCCTAAGTATTTTATTTTTCTGAAGCTATTGTGAATGGAATTTTTCCTGATCTTTCTTGGCAGATTAATTGTGGTATATTGGAAAGCTATTGATGTTTGTGTATGATTTTGTAACCTGCTATTTTGCCAAATCTGTTTATTAGCTCTAGCTGTCTTTTGGTGGAGTTTTTGAACTTTCTAGGTGAGTTCTTGGTGAGTGATAATTTGACTTCTTCCTTTCCCATTTTTTCCCTTTAATTTCCTTCTCTAATTGCTCTGGCTAGAAGAATACCTAGCACTATATTAAATAGGAATTGTGAGAGCAGACATCCTTGTCTTTTCCAAGATTTTAAAGGGAATTCTTTTAGTTTTTCCCCACTTACTATGAGGTTGGCTTTGGATTTTTTTGTAAATAGCCTTTATGATGTTGGGATAGGTTCCTTCTATCTTAGTTTCTTCACTATTTTTATCATGAATAGGTGCTGAATTTTTTCAAGGGCTTTCTCTGAATCTATTGAGATAACTAAGTAATTTTTGTCCTTAATTTCATTTATGTGATGAAAGATATATATTGATTTGTGTAGATTAGGCCATCCTTGAATCTCTGGAATAAATATCCATCCTACTTTGAACGGACTGACTGGGTGGTAACTGTGGGCATGTGGGATGTGGCTGAAGGAGGTCTGTCACTGGGGGCTGCCCTGGAAGGTTTCTCTTCCCCATGGCTCCTTTCTCTGCTTCCTGGCAGCCATGAATGGAGCAGCACTCCTTCACCATACCCTTCCACATGGTGCTCTGCTTCACGTTGGGCCCAGAGCAAGGGAATCCACCAACCATGGACTAGACCTCTGAAACCATGGCCCAAAATAAATTTGTCCTTATCTAAATAGTGTTTGTCCGGTATTTGGGGCACAATGACAAAAAAAAAAAACTGACCAACAGAGTAATATGTTACACCCATTATTATATTGATAACCTTATTGGTTTTCTAAATTTTAAATAAAAATACACAAATAAGAACAATAATGAAAAACAAAATATGCACACAGTATATAGGCATATATTTACATGTATGTATGAATTTATTTTATACAAGATAAGTTTATTAGTGATTTAGCAGAAGTTTTTTCAATAGAAAAATGGGGGAGAAAGAAAAGAAAAATGTGGGAAAATGTCAAAAACCTGTGGGGTGAAAAATGAATGAGAAGCTTACTGTCTCTATCCTAGAGAAAGTCAGAATTTTACTTAAGTGGAAACTAAATGATGCTTAAACTATGGGGGGGAACATTTAAGACAGAATAAGTACACTTTTCAAAGATCTACATATATGTGGAGTATTTAGCTGCCTTCCTCTTTCTGAATAATATTCATATCTATAACTTTCAAAAAAGCAGTGAATGAAGGATAAAGAGGTGGAAATAGAGCATCCAGAACTTTATTTTCCCAAGAAGAAACAGGAAAGCTGGGGTGTTGAGTAAAAAGCACACTTGACACAAGGAAGGAATTTCGTATTTGTTTTTAAAATATGGGGATTTATTCACAGACTGTAAAGAGGAAAACATGTTTTCAAATTGCAACAAGGAGGAAAAGATAACTAATTCAGCACAGCCTCAAGATTCTGATATTGCAGAGCAGAGGGGAGAAAAGTAAGCAACGAGTACTTGATTGACGTTATTTGTTGACTATCTAGGACCCTTTTAGAAAGCTATTCTCAGTAAAACCCAAGGATTCCTCGGCCCAACCAACTGTGTCAGGGCAAGTTCGCTTCCGTCTCCTTCTGTAATGACGTGTGCTTGATACCTTGATAACTACCTGATTCTCTACTCTGTGTTCTTCTGAGAAACCACGTTTGCAGAAGCACCAGCACCGTGTCTCCTTCAGGCTGCTGCACAATGTGCAGTACTTCTCCACACTTAACCAGCGTCCACTGGCTCACCCCCGGAATGCAATCACCCTTCCTTTGATGTCCCCGATTGCCGGGCCCAGGGATCACACAATGTTCATGGGCTTCCTGGGCAACATTCCAGGCCTGCTGCCCAACTCCAGATCTATCAAGCAGGGAAACAAATGTTTTTAGAAAATGTCAAAAAGTCACTGAACATTCTGCCCTTTGTGCTCCCTAAAGGACTTCAATTATTTGTCCTCATAAATTTTTATTGCTCTGGGCTGGGGATGTGGCTCAGTGACACAGCGCTTGTCTCACACATGTGAAGCACTGGGTTCGATCCTCAGCACCTCATAAAAATAAATAAACAAAATAAAGATACTGTGCCCATGTATAACTAAAAAAGTACTTAAAGTAAAAAAAAAAAACAAAACTGTACTGCTCTGCCATGTAAACTATGCTTCCAAACTTTTCCTTGTGATCAAGAAACCAAGAACTCACAGATGCATGAGAAAAATCATGAAATTTAGGACTCATAATCAGGTATAATAACGATCCTAGACCAGTCTGATTTTGGTGAATAGAACCGTGTTCAATAACTAGCACACACCCTGGTGCAGTGCAGTGACCTCCATGTCCACTCAGTTTCTAGGCAGCTGGAGGTGGCTCCAGCCTTTTGAGAAGAGGAAGAACGTGAACCCAGACTTGGAGAATCGTCCCCAGCACTTTTATTCCCTGACTCGGCCCCTTCCAGGAGCTCCAGCAATGGTACCACGGCTCCCCTCCATCCCTCAGCCCCCACTCAGCTCACCAGGTCACTTTCAAAGTCTCAACAGCCCCAGAGGACTGCTTAGACAACACGACTTCATGTTCCATTCTCTGAAACCCTAAAGCCCAAGGAGCACCCTGGGAGGAGACCAAAGGCTTCCTTCTTGGTGATGGAAAGTACAAACCCAGAATGAGGACAGCCAGAATGTCATGAGGGCCCTAGGAGACCAGGGATGCAGATGCGTTCACAGGCCCTCCTGAAGCCTTCCTGGCCGCCCACACTGCTCTCGGTTCCTGTTCCGGTTCCGTTATGTTCATTTCTGTTGACAAAGAAGTCGAGGGTGCCGCCGTTTAGTCAGAGATCCGCTCCTGTGGCAGTACTACTGGTTTTGCACATTGTTTGCATTCCTAAGTGTGCGGCAGGTCCCCTAAGGCTCTCTCTTCTTTCTTTGGCTTCCCGTGTCACATACAGCTGATGGGTAAAGACTCTGTGTTCACTAATACTTAAACACAAGTTGGTGGATCTCATTCAGCAGCTTGGACAGAAAGTCACCAGCCTGTGTGTACCTTCACGTCATTGCTCAAGTGGGCTAATGTTTACCCCAAAAAATATTAATAAGTTGGCATGCTGTTACATCTAGTTCTTCTGTATTTTAGGGCAATAAAGTGCATGATTTTTCTCCATAAATGTTACTTTATCTTCTGTAGTTCCTCCAGAAACAGTAGATAATGTCAATTGTTAACAGACTCTCTCTCTCCTGCTTCACGGAAGCCCCTCGGGTTGCCCTCTGACCACCCTGGCCCACACCCTGTGGGCACTCAGCCCGTGTTCTTTGAGTGACTGATAGCCGTGCCCTTTCCATGCTATCTCCAAGAGTCTCACTGGAACATAGCAATGTTCTTGTTCCTGAAGGTTCAATAATCAGACAGCAGCACACCTCTTGAGAACTTCTCTTCATCACACCACTGATTCTAGCTTACCTCTTCCTCCATGAGGGTCTTGCTTTCCGTCCTGGGAGTCCTCATCTTGTTGTCTGTCGTCCCCCCAGGTAAGACAGAGGGTTTTCATTCCTGTGGCTGAAACAAGAGAAAGGGAATGGAAGGTGTTCCAAGAGTTTGAAAATAAACAAGGTCAGACATCACTGTAGCATGAAGGCTGCTGGGGGGACTGGGGGGCTGGTGTCAAGGTCAATATCGAAGGGGGGGGGCTTCTTTTTAGTAACTTAACCCACAAACTTTAACTTCAAGGCTCTGCTTGACCTGAAGATGGTAGGAGGCTGTGCACAGAACAAAGGAAATCTGGAGAACTGAGAAAATGAGAAAGGAGTAACTAGAAGGCAGCAGGTGGCGGGGTGAGGGTGTGTGTGCTCCATCTTAATGGCGGGTCCTCAGAACATTCCTGCCACTGGTCAGGGCGAGGGCCTAGGCTTCAAGTCCGTTAAAATTTTCATGGTTTTATCTACCTTATGTGGAAATTACTTTATGTCTAGGGGAAGTTAAGAGTATACCTTAATTTGTAATGAAATAACTAATCAAATCTACAGGTATGTTTATTGAATAATCAATCTCCAATTAATTTTAAAATTCGCCAGTGTTATATAACAAATTCATACACCTGGATTTGTATTATCATCTATTTATTTATTTATTTATTTGTTTGTTTTCTGATGCACAAATTCCCTTAGAGCAGTTTGATACCTCACAATTTAAGATTTTTCTCATTGTTATTGTTTTCTATGTTTTTATTGAGACAAGATTCACTGTTATAAAGTGTACCATTCAGTGGCTTTCAGAGTGTTTGTAAAGGTCTGCGGCCACCACCTTTGTCTAATTCCAGGAAGTTTTCATAACCCCAAAGAGAAACCTCTATCCATTCTCCGTGTCTCTCAGGCCTTGGCAACCACTCACCTACTTTTTTTTTTTTTTTTTGTATATGCCCATCTAATAAAAATAGGATCCTACAACCCACCACCCTTTCTGCCTCCTTTCACTTAGCATTTTTCAAGGATCATGCACGTATCAGTACTTCATTGCTTTCTACTGATGAAAAATATTTCACTATATGAATATACTGTATTTTGTTCATCCATTGATGGACACATGGATAGTCCCACTTTGGGGGTTTTTGTCAAAGACGTTACTCGGGTCATTTGTGCTCAAGTTTTTGTGTAAACGTGAATCTCAGATTACAATTGCTGTGTTAGACAGTGATTCTATGTTCAGCTTTCTGGGGGATCGCTAAGATGCTTTCCACAGCTGGGTGCTTTATTTTGCATTCCCTTAGCAATGTAAAGTTTCAGTGTCTCCACAGCCTCACCAGCATTTGCTGTTCTCTGTCATTCTAGTTGGTCATGGTTGTCATTCTAGTTGGTAAGAAACAATATCCCATTGTAGTTTTAATTTGTGAAGAATGAGTATATTTTCATAAGTTGATTGTCCATTGGTACACCCTCTTTAGAGAAATGTCTATCCAAATCACTTGCCCATTTTTATTGGTTTGCCTTTTGTTACTGGATTATGAGTTCTTTGTGTATTTTGTATACTAAATCCTTATCAGAAACAAATTTCAAGTAGTTTCTCTTATCCTGAACATTGTTTTTTAAAAAATATTTTACTGGACATACTTACTGTGTCAAGTGAGTAAGTTTTCAGATTCAAGTCACAGACAACCCAGACTTGGAAGGCTTCAGTAAAATTTATGATTTCACATAACAAGGAATCCCACAATCAGACAGTTCTAAAACTCATTAGCTCAGCAGATTAGCAACACCAAGTGTTAGAAGGGTGTCCAATTTGTCTTTAGTCCTGCTCCTGGTCTACAGATAGCTATTATTCTAGACATCACATCCAAACCTGCTGAACTACACAAGAACTAAAAGGTGGTACTTCTTTCAATGTCAGCCACGAGTATGCTGCCAGAAGTTCTCCCCAAGTCCCATCCCCATCCCCACGCTAATCACAAAGAAGGGCAGACAAACAAATGAGGAGGCTGAGAACAAGGATGGCCATGTTGGTCACCTGGGCAGTCTACACACTACAGTGTGGTCTTGCCACTTGCTTTGAACTTTACATAAACAGAACATATAGAATTCACCTTCTGCATCTGGTTTATTTTACTCACATTACTTTTACAAAACTCACTGATGTGGCTCTGTGCAACTATAGTGCAATATTTTTAAAACTACATAGTATTTCATCATAGCAATATGCCACAATTTATTTATGAATATTTCTGTTGAAGAAGACTTAGATTGTTTCCAGGTTTTGATGATTATAAATACTATTACCTACTATAAATATTTTAAATTATTCTGATTATACATATGCATACTTTTTGTTTTTACATTTTACAGGTTTTTAATTTATGCTTTTATGAGTACATGATAGTTTACATAATTGTGGGATTTATTGTGAAATATTCATGAATGCACATGACATAATTTCCTCTGTTTTGGTCCCCAGTACTGCCCACTGTCCCTCCCCTCCTCCCTCTCCCTGATCTCCTTCCTCTACTCAGTCTCCATCTAGTCACTTATTTTTTAATTGGGTGCACACATTTTTATTAGGTATATACTAAAGAATGAAAGTGGTTTTCTTAGGGGATATGTATCTTCATTTTGGGGAATAATGCCAAAGAATTTGCTGACTAGTTGAGCAAATATATACTCCCTTTAACAGCATAGAAGAGCTCTTACTGGTTTATGTCGCATTAGTAGTTTATATCATCAGGCTGCTATTTATTTATAACAGATGTACAGGAGTAACTCAGTGTAGTTTAAATTTGAATTTGGTTTACTGATAAAATTTAGGGTATTTTCATTTGTTTATTGGCAATTTTAACATTATCATTCTTGAAGTATTTGTTTAAATATTTTGCCCATAATCCACTGATTTATTTGTTATTTTTTCATATGCTTTTTTAAATTATATATTCTGGATGCAAGTGATTTTATATACCTTGCAAATACTTTTTGTTCTATGACTTGGCTTTTCATTCCTTCTATGAGGTCTCTTTATGAAATTAATGTTGATATCAATGTAAATTTATCAAAATTCATTTTAATATAATGCTTTTAATTTTGTTTCTCCTTAAGAAAAACTTTCTCTACATTAAGTTCATAAAGATATTATATGATATGATCTTTTGAAAGCCTTACTGATTTAACTGTTATTTGGATTTCACATCTTCACCCTATGTTGGTTTTTGCAAACAAGGGCTCATCATTTACTTAATTTTTTAATATTTTTTAGGTGGAGATGGAAACAATACCTTTATATATATATATATATATATATATATATATATATATATATATATATACACACACACATTTAGTTGTAAATAAGCACAATACCTTTATTTATTTATTTATTTATTTATTTATTTATTTTTATGTGGTGCTGGGACTTGAACCCAGTGCCTCACACATGCTAGGAAAGCACTCTGCCACTGAACTACAGCCCCAGCCCCTCATCATTTATTTTTTGCTTTTACCACATGGGTAGCCAACTGGCCCAGCACCCTTTGTTTTAAAAACAGCATCTTTTTTTCAAGGATTTTCTATGCCATATTCGTCATAGATCTAGCATCTGTGTGTGAGTACAAGTTCCGCAATGTTTCATGGGCCTATGTGTCTCTCCTTGCACAGTATTACACTATCATAATTATTGACAGTTCATAATGTCTTTATATCTAATAGAGCAGGATGTCTCCATTTTCCTTTTGTAAGAACATCTCAAATATTTATGTACATTTATATTCATTTCTATTTCACATAAATTTCAGGATCACCTAGTCAAGCACACACACACACACAAACACACAAAGAGAACTTTCATTGAGACTGCAGTGATAGATCACCTACTATATAAAGCAAACGTTAATCAATATGAGGAGAAAGCTAGGCTGCAACATAATCATGGTAGCAGATAGCAGTGGACAAATAGATCATCCAGACAGAAAAATCAACACCAAACATTGGACTTGTTCTACATTTTAGACCAAAGGGACCAAACATACAGAACATTCCTCCCAACAGCAGCAAATACACATTCTTCTTAGGTGCACAAGGACATTGTCCAGAAGAGATCGTAGTTTACTGCAAAATGAATCTTAACACATTTAAGAAGACTAAAATCATGTCATATAACTTCTGCAACTGCAGTGGTATGGAACTATACATTATTAATAGGAATAATCTCAGAAATTTTACAAGTGTGTGAAAATTAAATAGCAGGCTCCTAAAGCACCAGCAGGACAAGAAAAAATTGAAAAGGAAATTTAAAAATATCTGGAGGCAAACAAAAACAGAATTTCAACATAGTAAATCTTAGGGGATGCTGCAAAGGTAGTTCCGGGGACACTGACCATAATAAACTCACATATAAAGTTCATAATAACAAACCTACATTGAAAGCAAAGAAAGGTCTCTGATAACTGAATGCACAGAAGAGTTGGAACCAAGACCCCTTGTCACTCCCAGTTAATGACTTCTTTCACCCAGAAAATAGAAACACAGAGGAAACTTCTGTTTCTCCACCACCAAACCTCTTCCCCTAATTTTATCTTCAGCTATACTCTGCCTTCTCTTCATTCTATAATTTAAGACTAACGCCTCCTGTACACTGGATTCCATTCCCACTCTGCTTCTGGAATTCAACCACCTTTCTTGAGTCATGGATTTGCACTCTCCAACTGGATCATTCATTCTTACAGAAACATGCAGTAACTGTCCTAAAACTCCATCACACTGGGTGTGTTGGCACACCCCTGTAATCCCAGCGTCTCAGGAGGCTGAGGCTAAAAGGAGGATCATGAGTTCAAAGCCATCCTCAGCAATGGTGAGGCACTAAGCAACTTAGTGAGACCCTGTCTCTAAATAAAATACAAAATAGGGCTGGGGATGTGGCTCAGTGACCGAGTGCCCCTGAGTTCAATCCCTGGTACACTTCTAGCTACTACCTCATTTATCTGCTCTCTTTAGAGAAGAAATTGTCAATTGTCTTTATGCAATATCTCCACTTTCTCTCTTGCATTCCTTTTTATTGTTTAACCCTCTGGGAAAGTTTTTTATTGTTGCTGTTTTTAGCTCATAAAACATTTTGAATATTAAAAATAACAAGTAAGTAACACAATATATCATTTGTCTTCTCTTTTCAAAGCCAGAAACTTTTTTTCAAGGACTGGCTGTTCTACAGGATACTATAATTGCAGGATGGCTTGCAAAAAAAATGAATATGCAGTTCGATATTGTAAGAACTCGACAATCTGCTGCAAGATAAAGAAGTCTCAATTACTTTCGGAAAAAAAGGTGGTGACAAATCTCATGCTATCTTCTTCAGACCCCAAGAAAAGAAACTGAAAATCTTCAAAACCCACTATCTATATAAGAATATTAATATGGTAGATAAAAGGAAATTCATGATAATTACTTGTCAAGATGATCAGGTTAAAATAGACACAAGTTTTATAAACTCTTCTACTCTGTTTTCATGTGCATATTTACAAATATCCTCAATTTATGTCCTCAACCACATTATTGTTTCACCTATAATACTATATCACAGCCCCACCTAGTAATAAATATTTTACCTTGAGTGAGTTATTTTTTTCTATTTTTGTTTCCTTTTCTATAAAATGAGATAACAATAGTACCCACATTGTGGTATTGTGACGATTATAAGAGTTAGTATATGTGAAGTTTTTAAACAGCTCTTTATAGTATATATCTATATATTTTTATATACATCTTAGCTATAATTTCATAGGACCAGAGAATTTGGTTCATCCTATCAATTTGGGGGGCGGTTGAATTTTTTTTTTTTTTTGGTTTTTTGTTTTTTATTTAGGATGCAGTTTATATGTGTAAAAATTCCAAATGGTTTTGAAAAAAAAAAGTTTTATTTCTTGTTTATGAAATATACAACTTTATATAAACACAATCTATTAAGACCAAGCAACATTATTCTATTTCAGTAACTAGACTGAGACATTTGTATTGAGAATTACAGAAAATGAAGAGATGCAAGATGAATTTCAGCATTAGGATTACAGGATTTATTCGATAGCATGAAAAAGCCTGAAAGGTGATGCTGAGATTTCAAAGCTGACCAAGAGATAGAGGGCAATAAACCCAGAAAAGAAAGAAGGTTGGGAGTGGGGGAGGGTTGATAGAAATGTTTTGTCATGACAGAGTTTGAGTCACGTAAGGAAAATGAACATCAGTTCACCAGGTACATTTGCAAAGTATAATTTCATTTTGTATAAATGAATTTCTACTTTGAGCCTCATTCCACCTGTTCACAGAAACTTAAGCTTGTGAGTTCAGAGTTATTCATCTTTTCTCCAGGTCACCTTTAAGTTCCAGGGAAGACGAGCGATGGCGACCTACCCGCGTGAGCACTGATGTGGCTGACTTTACAAAGCATCCCCATTTTACCTGGCTTCCAGCCACTGTTACTCCAGGTGTAACTGCTAAGCTTGGTTGCCTCTTATTTTCAACTTTAGTAAAATCCTTTAAGCTGGGTGAGTTTCCTTCTTTGGTGTATTGGATAATTCTGCTACTTATGCATCTTTCTAGGTCACCCCGTGAGAAAACCCACGGTACTATATGGTGTGGAAGTGGTTTAATTGTTTCGTTTTTATCTCTCAGGGGTCCATATCATAAATGCCTGGTCCCAAGGGTGATGACATTGGAAGTGCTGGAGTCCTTTAAGTAGTTGGAGGTACTTCGGTTACTGGGGTCTTGCCTTACAGAAAACTCTGTGTGTGTGTGTGTGTGTGTGTGTGTGTGTGTCCTCTCCTCAAATTTGAGATATGACCATTTGCTCCTACACACACAGCCCCCATAATGAAGCTCAGGCAAGTGGATCACCTGAAACTTCAAAAGTAAATAAATTTTTCTCATATAAGCAACCTATATGTTTTATATACATATATATACACATATAAATATACTACAATTTCTTCATCCATTTATACATTGATGGACACTTTGGTGGTTCCCATAATTTAAATTTTCTGAATAATACTATAATGAACATGTGAGTGCAGATACCTCTTCAAGATCCTGACACATCTGGTGTCATACAAACAACTCACACAATTCAATATCGAAAAAAAAAACAATAACAATAATAAACTGATTAAAATTAGGCAAAGGACTTGAATAGACACTTCTCACACAATACAAGCAAATGGCCAACACATATATGAAAAGATATTGAATAGCAGCAATCATCAGGGAAATTCAAATTAAAACTATGACAAGATACTACTTCACTCCTGTTAGGATGACTATTATTCCAAAAATCTAAAGATAACGAGTGTTGACAGAAAAAGGAGAAATTGAAACCATTCTACACTGATATTGATATTATAAAATGATGTTAATGCTATGAAAACAGTATGGAGGGTCCTCAAAAAATTAAAAAGAGAACTACTATATGATCCAGCAATCCCATATCTGGGTATATAATAGAAATATCTTTCTTTTTTATTGATCTGATATGTAACACATATGGAAGTCAGACCCAGAAGACAGAGAGTACTAGATCCAAAACAATCTATAGATTCAATGTAATCCCCATCAAAATACCAATGACATTCTTCTCAGAACTAGGAAAATACAGTCCTAAATTCATTTGGAAGAATAAAAGACCCAAAAGAGCTTAAGCAATAAAAATAAATGCTGGAGGCATCACAAAACCTGACTTCAAATTATACTCCAGAGCAATAGTACTGTGCACAGAGTAGGGTACTGGCACAAAAACAGAAAAAAAGGCCAGTGGAACAGAATAGAAGACACAGAGACAAACCACACAATACAGTCATGTGATCCTTGACAAAAGCAGGCCAAAAGCATATGTTGGAGAAAAGGTAGGTTTTCTATGGTGCTGAGAAAACTGGTTATCCAATATGTAGAAGAATGAAGCTAGATCCCGAGATCTCACCCTGCACAAAAGTCAACTCAATGTGGATCAAAGATCTGGAAATTAGACCAAAAACTATGCAACTCCTAGAAGCAAACGCAGGGTCAATGCTTTAACATATAGACATGGGCAAAAATTTCAATAGGACTACTAAAGCTCAGGAAATAATGCTAAGAGTTAATAAATGGGGTGGCATCAAATTTAAAGGCTTCTACACAAAGGAAACAATTAGCAGCTGAAGAAAGGACCTACACAATGGGAGAAGATCTTTGCCAACTCCTCTTTTGACTCTGAAACAAGAAACACAAGTCCTGGGGACATACAATGGGAGCAGCGGTATAGGTTAATTTAATTGTGACCATCATTACACAATGCATACATAGATCAGATCACCATTATATTCCTTGGATGGACATAATCTTCATGTCAATTGAATAACTTTAAAAAATAAAACAAATCCATGAAAATAAAAAATGAAACCATGAACCAGCCCTTATACTCCTGAATATTTTACCCAAGAGATGTGAAATCATTTATCCTACCAAGACTTAGACGTGAATATCCTTAGCAGTTTTATTTTTAATAGCAAAACTAGAAACTATCAAATGTCTATCAATAGTTGAATAACAAATACACAGAAGTATATTCAAACCTTATCACTCAGCAATAAAAAAGAAATGAAAAACAATTGAGAGATGTCATAGCGTGGATGAATCTCAAACAACTAGGCTGAGCAAAAGAAATTCAACAGAAAAAAATACACTACATGAGTCCATTCACATAAAATTCCAAGAAAATGCAAACTAATCTATAGCAACAACAGGACAGTGTTGACCTAGAGACTGGGAAGTGAAGGAGAAAATATTATAAAAGGCATAAAGAATTCTTAGGTGGAATAAATATGTTCACTATCCTGTGATGATGGTTTCACAAAAGTATATGTGTATGTCAAGACTTACTAAGTTTTATGTTTTCAGTTTATTATATGCCATTTATAATTCAATAATGAGTTTTAAATAGTGGCAATTGCTAAAAATACCCTTGATGGATTATTGTTCAACATTTTTAGATATTACTTATGAAGAAATTATAATGATGTATATGAGTCAAGTTACAAAAAATAGGATCCCTAATAATAAGAATATTAACTTTATATGCTTAAACATACCCTGATTTGATCATTACACTGTACACACAGATAGAATTATCTCACTGTACCCCATAAATTTGTACCAAAAAAAAACACTAATTAATGAAAGATAAGAAAAAGCTCCTACACAAGAAAAACTATTAAACAACAAACTAGGCAAAGACAAACCTTTTTTAAGAGACACACAGGTTACTAACAGTAAGGCTCGGGTATAAGTTTTCCTTTCTTGTCATTTTTTTATATCTTACAAATTTTTATACTTTGTGTTTTTATTTTTGCTATAAAATAAAAGCGGAACAAAAATCAATTTTGTTCCTGTGAAAATGAAAGGGTAAGTTGTTCTCCGTCCTCCATGAACACTTTTGTGGAACCTGGGAGTGGGAGCACAGTATCTTCAAGAAGGGGAAAAGCTGTCGAACAGGAAAGGGCTGTCAGTTTTGTCCCCAGAAGAGCTGTGCCAACTCAGCCACCTGGGAGTGTCCATCACACCAGGTGCACCCGGAGCAGAGCACACCCCAGACCTGAAGATCCGCACAAGAGGGTGCACTCAACCTCCCCTCCTCTCTTTTCGCTGACAGTGTTGGGGGCTGCCACCATCCTCCACCGCAGAAGGCCCCTGCCATGAAGTCTCTCCTCCTTGTGTTTGCCTTTCTCTGCTCTTGGGATACAGCAAGCCCTGGCAAGTAAGATGGAATCTCCTTGGGGCTAGGGGTGGCTTCATCTAATTCCACTAAGCAACCTGATGAATGTACTGGCACCAAGGACCCTTGAATTGTCAAAGTAGGGAAAGCACCAGGCAGCTTTGATGTCAGCAAGCTGCGTGCTTGAATTTTAGCTCTCCAATGTGTTCGCTGGACAAAGGGGCGCTTCTCTCTACCTGTCCCTTCACTTACAAAATGGAAATCATGGTACTAACTGTGGGGCCTTGCTAGGATTAAATAGGAGAATGTGCCTGTAAAGTACCTGACTCGTGAGAGCTCTCATTATATTTTCATGATTAGTGCCCCATCCTGCTTTATTACCATCGTCCTGTCTCTAATTTAAGAACATATTTAAGTCTGCCATTTAAAACAAGCAAGTAGCAGTAAGATAATTTGTTAAGCTTTCTAAGGTACCTAAATTGCTTATCGTTAATTCACTATTTGTGAATCCCTTACGTACATGAGGGAGCAGATTTGAAACTGCTTATTTCAAAAGAATCACTTTGTTTTCTGTGGTGGTCGAAATGTCTGGTCAGATGAGGTAGTAGCTAAGGAGACGTGAGGGACAGCATGGTCAGCCTTGTCCATATTCTTCCCTTCACTGGATATTACTGAATCAGCCCAGATCCTTATACCCATCTAGTTTTCTAGCATCCTGAAGTATTCTGTCGGCAGATGAACCAGATTTTCAGATCACGTGACTCAACAGGCTGAATTTAAGCATCAGTGGGATCCAGGCTTCTGCTGCTGCTACTGGAAACTGTTCCACTTAGGTTTACGACAGTGTTTCACAGCCTCCATGTCAGCAGCTCCGTGTGGTCTTCAAGGTTCCCTTTGGGGCCTTAAACATTCTCAATAGCTGGCCATCGCCATGGGAATTTCTTGCCCCACTATACACACCATTACTCCTTACCTTCCCAAAAGTGTTACAGATGATCCCCCTAGGGCTTCTAGCTTGCCAACTAGGTAACCCTGGTCCCTTCTTTTATCCTGTGGGATAATTATCCTCTAGGACATGATGACTTAGATATATGTTGGCTCAAAAGTTCTACAAATGGGCCAAGAATGACATCATTTTCTTCTTATCTCCTTCTTTCATTTGAAAATATGAAATATTTGATCATTTTAAGGAGTAACATATCTACAAAATTGTAAACCTAGCCCAAGTGCGCCGAGCTTCAATAAGACTTCCTAGATCTTCAGAGTTGACTTTATCCGCTTTGGACTCACAAGATCATTCTGTGTTGCAAATACCTCAAGGTACTTCTCATGTTTTCTCCCCTCAGAGATATTTTGTGCTTCTTCTCCTTTTGTCCAGACTGAAAAATTCATTGAGATGAAGATCTATATCATACTCAAATCCGTACCTCAACAGCCCCTGATTCACAAGATTTATAAAATCTGGTTTGAGAAAGGATAAATAATAATGAGTGAATAATTAAATAAATGATGAGTGGAGACCGGTGTGTGCTGCTAACTGGATGACTTGGATTACATCACCTCAATGACTCAGGCAAACTCCCAAGTTATAGTTTTCTTAAACCGCTTGGTCTGATAATAAAATACTGCAGACTCCATGGCTTAAGCAAAATTTACCTTCTCACAGTTCTGAAAACTGGGAAATCTGCAATCGAGATGCTGGCTGATTTAGTTTTGGAGAATGAGGGTGCCTTCCTGGTTGGAAACACTATCTTCTTGCTGTGTCCTCTACCAATAAGGTCTTTGGACAAGACCACCAGTCCCATTGGAGTAGGTCTACCCTTCTGATCTCATTTAGATTAAACTACTTACAAAAAACACTATCTCCAAATCCACCTTGAGGGTTAAGATTTCAACATACAATAATTGAAGCAACCCAATTCAGTTCACAGCACTAGTTCATTTTTTTTTCAAATATGAAATCAATTATTATGACCAAGACTCCTTGGAATTCAGTTGGACAAAAATGAAAGGACTAGACCTTTAATAGTTCTTCACTGAATCATCTTTCCATTCATTTTCCTTCCAGGTTTCAATCCATTATCTTCAGAAGTACACAAGGAATGCTATAAAAATGGTACCTGCAGGTATGAGTGCTACGGAAGTGAGATGTTAGTTGCCTACTGTATGTACAAACTGGAGTGCTGTGTCACAGGAGACCCTGGGCCCTGACTTGAAAAAACCACGAGTGACAATTAACTTGAAGACCCTGATCCTCTCATCTTTTACAAAGCCAGGAATTGAAGTTAAACTCTGACCCTGTGACATGCTCCTGGCTGTTAGTCTTGAGTCTTTTTTCTAAGCCATCAGAATCTTAAGATCTTGGCCAGGCACTGTGGTGCACACCTGTAATCCCAGCGGCTTGGGAGGCTGAGGCAGGAGGATCATGAGTTCAAAGCCAGCCTCAGCAACAGAGAGACTCTAAAGAACTCAGTGAGAGCCTGTCTCTAAATAAAATACAAAATAGGGCTGGGGATTTGGCTCAGTGGTTGAGTGCCCCTGAGTTCAATCCCCTGGAAAGGAAAGAAAGAATCTTAGGATCTTGGATTAAAGACATAAGCTGAAGGCTCCTTAGAAAGAGTTAAGTTTCTCATGAAAATAATTTGAATATATTTTCTCTGTTCTAATTGATATCCAGTATTCTCATAGTACTTATTTCTCTCTGCAATCATAGAGAGAATGTCTCAATTCTTTCAAGAGGCTTCAATAGAAACACCTCTTTACACCTAGTTCCCACCCCACATCTTAGAGCAGTGGAACTTCCCTGGCCCTCTGACAACCTGTGCTGTCTCACTTAGACCACAGGCAAGGCTCAGCTGCAGGGTGCCCAGAGTCATGAATGCATCTGACCCTGAAGTTCTTCCTGAAACAGAGAGAGAGGACATCTTAGGGATAGGCTGTCCCGAGGTTCTTTCTCATCCATCTCCTAGTTTCAGTTAAGCAGGGGACTTTCCACCTCAGCTCTTCAGCATTCAGCTATGAGCTGTAAGACGACTTGGCTATAGTTTAGGGTTGGTGCTTTGGCAGCTAAGTGACCCACTCTCTCTTCTGCCCATCATCTGTCTCCCTGGCTGTGTTATTCTGTAGGCGCAAGAGCTGACACCATGCTGCTCTGGCTTTGCTATGTGTGTAACTAATAAATGTCTAAATCTATTTGGACTCACTGTTTTTAATTTCTTATGCAGGTTTTAAAACAAGAAAAACTAGAAACTTCTGCCATGGCCCTAGGGCTTGCTCAGGGCTACTGAATTCCTGCCTGGCTATTCAATGCCATCAAGCCACAGACAGATGCACGGTGTGTTCTACATGTGCTCATCAGGATGACAAGTGGGGTGGCAGAGGAGGGTAGAGTTCGGTTATGGAGCAATTTCTTTAGCCTCAGTGCTAGATGCAACTTGGGCTCTCTGGTGATACTGAGAAGATGGAGCTCCAGATGCAAACAGTCAATTGCAAATCTGGTGCAAGGCTGAGGTAACGATTGCTCAGTTGCCAGGCTGAGAACGACAGTGCCGCCTTCCAACCACTAGTGAGGGGTTGCATCTAGGAAGAGCAAAAGGGAGAACCGTGGGTAAGAAAGAATAAGGAGCTCTGCCTTCCCCAGTACCCAACCTTCTAGCAACTCTTTTGCCAGTGTCACTGGGGAGGAAGATACCAAAAGTCCAGTACAGTGTGTCCTCCCCTCAGAGGCCTCTCTCCCCCGTGGAGTCTGTAGGAGATGGGTTAATTGAATGGGATCAGAGCTCACCATAGTTACTGAGTAAGCAGACAAGACCTCCATACAGGGCCCAGGAAAATGGTCATACTCTGAGGGTCATGCTTCTACAAGAAACAAAAATAAGACAGGCCGACCCTGCAATGCCTCTGTTCACGTTTTCACAAACCCGAACCTTTGCATTCATACATCTGGTTTGGAAGTGAATTCTGATATAACAATAGTAGCCAAAAACTCCTTTTCTCTTTTGGAAGAAGGTTTGTATGTTACATACATATCCCGTGAATCCACTAGACCTCTTTAAATATGGAACCCAAGTAGAAACTGGCTATCTGTCTTTGGTTGGTCTCGGCACACTGACACATTCGGAAGGAAATAAATCCCAAGATCCAAAGGCTTAAAAATAATGTAAGTATTTACCAAATTTCTCAGTCAGACAACAAAATGGAAGAGTTTTGTCACAATGTACAGCAAACTTTCTTCAAAATTCTTTCTGGGTATCAGTACCCGACATCTGACTCATCTAAGGACAAAAAAAAGATACCCAGAATTTGTCTTAGATATCAAGATTCTGAAAAGCCTTAAATGCAGGAAAACGCTCTATCTTTAGGGAAATTCACTTAGTAAAAACATAAAAATTGGTAAACTACTGATTTTTATGTCTATTTTTTCTAGTTTTATTAAGGTATAGTTGACAAATAAAAATGCATATTCAAGGATACAAAATTATGATTCTGTACACATATACATGAGTTAATAATGACCACAAATAAATCCGTGAACCTCTCACTACTCATGATTATCATTGGAGAAGGGGTGGGGACACTTAAAATTGGTCATTTTATCAAATTTTAAATAAACTATATGGTATAACTAACTATAGTCACCATGCTGTACGTTAGATCCCAGAACTTAGTCATCTTACAACTGGAAGTTTATTTATACCCTTTGATCAATATCTCCCCTTTAACCCAGCTCCCAACCCCTGATGCCAACATTCTGTTTTTTGGCTCCTATGGATGGGTGTCCTCACAAAAGTAGGCCTCAGGGAGACACTTCATTCCCTCAGACATTCAACACAGCCAAGTGTCACTGTCTATGAACCTGAAAGTGGGCCTTCACAGGACACCAAGTCTTCCGGGGCCTAGGTCTGGGTGGGTTTCTCAGTCCCTAGAACTGTAAGAAGTAGATGGGAATACCCATCCAAGGTATATTTTTCTGGCCGCCCCAACAGATAAAGACAGTAATGTCTTCTGTTTTCTGTATTCTGATGACTTCATCTGACAGGCCTTGTTGACCTGGAGAAGCACGTCCCCAGGTGTAGCAATTCCTAGAGGCAGTAGGTAAGTAGAGAACTTGTCCTCCAGGGTGCTTTCAAATACAAACAACCAATCCAGAGCATGTCCTCCTACGCCTCATCAAGCACCATACCCTGGGCCCCTATCACATTTCAGTCACCCCAGAACCAGGCAATGAGGGATCACCCCTGTGTCCAGGAACCCACTGGAATTATTCACACTCCAACCCAAACCTGCTTATCCTGCCTCATGCTCCTTCCAGTGAGAAACCCAATAAAGAATCATACCCATGTTTTTCACTTTCTCCCTCTGCTTCCTGACTGACTCCATGTGACCCCCTAGCATAGAATGTCGCCGTTTCTTGGAAACCATGAGTAATAAGCTCTTTTCGACAGTAATCACCTCCTGTGTTGACCTCACCATACCTCTAATTTCATTGCCACATTCTCAAACACCAGTCCCCCAGGACCGAATCCCAGAGGAATCACTAAGGGAGCTGAAGGACACAACCAGCCTACCCACAACCGCAGCCTCAGCCATTGAGTGATGCTCCTTTTCATACAGGCTGGACGTTCATTATTCCCGGAGTCTCCTCAGTTCTTCAGCAAAGCTTCCTCCTGCCTTATCCTTGGCATCATCCAGCTCTGCTGACCAAGCAACGAGTACCAAGAAGCACCAACGGGCGACTTTGGACACGTTACCAAATCAAAGGCTCTCACAACTTCCCCTGGAGCAACCAGCGCCTTTTAGCCTAACATGACCAAAAGAGGTCACTCTGGCTAAATAGATACCGACAATGAGACACGGCATCACCAAACTGTCCAAAGTCAAAGTCATAGACCGTTCTGAAAGCAACCAGAGAAAAGCACATTCTTGTCTCTCTCCATAAGACTATCAGTGGGGTTTTCAGCAGAAGCCTTGCAGCAGAAAGAAGTGCATACAAAGTGTTGAAGAAAATAAAACCGCCAAGATTGCTTTACCCAGGAAGCCCGTCCTTCAGACTGAGGCAGACACTGAGACTTTCTCAGACAAGCAAAAGCTGAGAATCAGTCACTACTAGCTCTGCCTTGCAAGAAATGCTAAGTTGAAATGAAAGGACATTAGGTGGCAAAATAAGAGCATAATAGACAAAACCAGAATATCATACTACCATGACAAAGGTGGGTTAATTATCAACTCTACTACAAAAGCCAGAAAGACAAAGTACTAAAAATAACTCTGAGCTGGGCACAGTGGTGCACGCCTGTAATCCCAGCAGCTCAGGCGGCAACTTCAGCAACTTAGCAATTTAGTGAGGTTCTAAGCAACTCAGCAAGAACCTGTGTCTAAATAAAATATAAAAAACGGTTGGGGATATGACTCAGTGATTAAGCCCCCCTGGGTTCAATCCCCAATACCAAAAAAATTAAAAATAAGAAAATTAAAAATAGATAAAAAGAACCAATTTTTTAAAAAGGCAAAGAAAGATAAATGGATAACAAAATGGCAATCTTAAATTCTCCTATTACTTTAAATGTAAATGTATTAAATTCCCCCAGTAAGAAGATACAGAGGCCAAAAATGGTGGTACATGCCTGTAATTCCAGCAACTCAGGAGGCCAAGGCAGGAGAATTGAAAACTTGAGGCCAGCCTCAGCAACTTAGCAAGAACCTCAGTAATTTAATGAAGCCCTTTCCTAAAAAATAAAAAGGACTGGGGATATAGCTCAGTGGTAAAGTACCTCTGGGTTCAAATCCCAGTAGAAAAAAAGAGAGAGAGAGAGAGAGAGTAGTTGAATGGATAAAAAAAATAGTAATGATAACTAAATGCAACCTATGCTTCTATAAGAAACTCACTTTAGTTCCAAAGATACATGTCCGCTGAAAGTGAAGAAATGAAAAGGAGTAATAACTATGTTTACATCACAGAAAACACTCAAAAACTAGAGCGGGGGCTGGGGCTGGGGCTCAGTGGTATCTCACTTGCCTGGCCTGTGTGAGGCACTGGGTTCAATTCTCAGCACCGTATATAAATAAATAAAATAAAGGTCTATCAACAACTAAAAAAGATATATTAAAAACCGGGCTGGGGTTGTAGTTCAGTGGTAGAAAACTTGCCTAGAATGTGTGAGGTACTGGGTTCAATTCTCAACACCACATAAAAATAAATAAGTAAATAAAATGTGTTGTGTCCATCTACAAAAAAAAAAAATTAAAAAGTCAAAAACTGTCTCTAGAAAAAAATAGTGATCGTTCAACAGGAAGATAAAACAATTGTAAATATGCTCCTAACCTTCAAGAACCCAAGTATATAGAGCAAATATCAACAGATCTGAAAGGAGAAATTGGTAGCAATACGATTCTTGTAAAAGACTTCAATGCCCCATTTTTAATAATGGATATAACATGCAGACAGGAAATCAATAAAGAATGTGAGCAACACAATAAGCCCAGTGGGCCTAACAGACATAAACAGAACATCTTGCCCAACAGCAGAAGATGTGTTCTTCCCAAGTGCACCAGTGACATTTCCCAGGATGGGCCACCAATGAGGTCACAAGACAAGCCTTAAAAAAGTTAAGATCAAAATCACACCAAAAGTCTTTTCAGAGCACACAGAATAAAACTAAAAATAAATAATTGCAAGATAATTACAAAATTCACAAATGTGGAAACTACGTGACACACTCTTGAATAACCACTACCTCAAAAGGAATCCAAAAGGGATTTTAAAATGCCTACAGACAACAGAAACACAACTTATCAAAATTCATGGAATGTGGCAAAAACAATTTTAAAAGGGAAATTGATAACAGTGAGTGCTTACTTTAAAGCCAAAAAAAAGACCTCGAATAAACAATACTTTACACCTCAAGGAATTAGCAAAAAATAAGCCCAAGGTTAGCATAAGGAAGAAAATAATAAATATCTGAGCAGAAATAAATCAAGTGGAGAATAGAAAAATAGAACTAAGGGTGGTTTTTGAAAAATTACCAGGAAGCAGCTGTAAACTCTTTTCAAAAGGGACCCCTTGGGTGATAAGACTGTCAGAACAGTACAAAGATAACACGCTCCAGCCCCAGAAGATGGGGAACTGCCTAAAATCCGCCCCCCTTGGATGACATTTCCCTGCTTCAGGAGCCTCAACCGGACGCAGCTAGCTTTGGCGAGGGGACTGAGCCCGATCAGGAGTTATCACATCAGGAACAAGTTCCAGTGGCAGTTTATTATCCAACACCCAGCCAGACTAGCAACTCAATTGACTGAAGATGAACAAATTAGGATAGTTCAAAGAATAGGCCTTATACAGCATCTGCCTAAAGGAGGCGATGACCCTCAAAAGATGGATCAGCAAAAAAAGATCCAGGAGTGTGTGATCTATGTGATGGACTTTGTTCATGGGGACCCAATTCGATTTCTACCATGTGCGCACAGCTATCACCTGGACTGCACAGGTGACTGGCTGATGAGGCCTTCCACATGACCCTCCTGCATGAGCCAGTTGATGCAACACTGCTTTCATCCTCTGAGACTAATTGAGCAATAAATTGAGTCTTCCCTCTGACTTTAAGTGAACCATCATTTTTGGTCATTTTGATTGTTCATCTCTAAGTCCAAAGATCCATGGATTAGGAATTAAGATCATGCACACAATTTTCCTAAAAATTCCTGGATGGCTGTAGATGTTGAGAAAAGTATGTAATATTTTAGAAACTTAGGGGAGGAAGTAGGATGATATTTTTATGGAAAGCCTTGACCCAGTGTTTAAAAATATGATTGTATTTGATGTTGCTACTGCTCCAGGACATAGGAATTCTGTAAAGTGTTAAAGCAGCTATCTATGTTGACATTGGGTATGTTGAAGATTAGGAAAAAGATAGTGATTATTTTTCCTAAATGAAATAACTTTCTTCTCTCCACCAAATTCTTTTCTGAAATTACTGGCATTTGGGTCAAGGTTATATTAAAAGCTACATTTTATAACACTGGCACAAAAAAAAAAAGGCATTTTAAGCTTGTTTGCACAGTTCTTTTTTTCCACTGGAAATGGAATTCAGTGCCTTAGTTCTTTTTAAATATTGAACCTGCTGGGTTCCTTACTCACCAAAGCCTGGCTCCACAGCCCAACATCAGGGTACATACAGGCTTAAGGCTGCCCAACACCATGAAACTGGGATATCACTGCTTCTATCAAGGGACAACAATAAGGACCTGGTAAGACGTCACCAAGGCCCCTGTGGCCTGGCTGCCCCAGAGGTGTCTCTACTAGGGGTGCTAACAGTTACCTGTTGCTGAGGTGACAGGGAGTCTCGCATGGGGTGGCCTCTCTCTTGTTTCTCCTACTAACAGCCAGCTTCTTATGATCACCCTCTCACTAGTCATATAATCCCACACCTCCATATCCTCACATCCTACCTCATAACATCCCAGCCAAGCCCCCAGGTCCCCCTTCCCCCATCAGAAACTCTAGACCATTATGCAGACCTACTGACTATATGGTGGAAGATGACCGAACTCATCACTTCTGAAGATAGTGACAAAACTGTAGATGTAGAAACAGAAGCTAACTGACATACGGCTGCACGTTGGGTACACTGAGTGCTGTGATATTGATCTCTCCCTTAAAGGTGAGGTATTGGTAACCTATAGGGACACTGTAAGACAATAGGGCAGAAGCTGTCATACCCCGGATCTGCACTGCAAGAGAGGAAGACACAGAGACATCATGAAAAAACAAGGGAGGAAAGTGCCCCAAACAAACCAAGATACTACAACAATAGGATCCATAGAGAGCGCAGTAGGTGAAATGTCAGAGGAGTTCAGAACATCCACAGCTAAAATGACCTGGGAATTACAGAACGACCTAAAGGAGCAGATACAGGCAAAAATCGATCGCACCAACAAAGAAATAAGAGAACAAATACAGGCGACCATTGATCATACCAACAAAGAGATAAGACAGCAAATACAAGTTGCAAGAGATTACTTCAAGAAAGAGGCAGAGATACGGAAAAAAAATAAATAAATAAAACAGAAATACTAGGGATTGAACTCAGGGGCACTCACCCACTGAGCCACATCCTCAGCCCTATTTTGTATTTTATTTAGAAACAGGGTCTCACTGAGTTGCTTAGGGCCTTTCTAAGTTACGGAGGCTGGCTTTGAACTCGCAATCCTCCTGCCTCAATCTCCGGAGCCACTGGTATTACAGGCGTGTGCCACCGTGCCTGGTTCTCCCAGATTTTATTGTAAGGAGGAATTATATTTATCTCCCTGGGTTTCTCCCATCAACATTACCTTGGGCCTATATTTCTCCACAGATAACAGGTAGTTGAGGAATGTGACATATTCTGTCCACATAGGCCAAGCAGAGCTGAAGATAAATGGCTTCTTGGAAGAGAAAGCATGCAGGGCCATTTTATAGAATCCTTCTCTTGACATTGTGTTCCCATCATCCTCATCTATCTGCTATTTCTGATAAATAACAAATTGATAAAAAGAAAAATACTGACGTCAAGGAATTTAATTAGGAAACTATTTCCATAGAAAAGACACAAAGGGAAACGGCAGATAGGCTGAAACCATCATTTTAATGAGCTGAGGCCCCTGGGAGAATCAAAGTTCCCAGGGAAAATCAGAAGGAACCTTTGAAAACTCACAGCTACCCCGGACCCATCATAGGTAAATGAGCACTTGAGACACAGCATAAAGACATATTGTCACACAGAATATGAAACACTTCATCTTTTGAACATTTTTTCTTGCAATTTCCTTTTAGTCGCCAGCATGTAGAAAACATTTGTCGTATGAAAGCATTTGGCCCACTTCTAACTGGAAACAAAAACAAGTGTTAATGCACAGTTAGTGTCCTATAATGTCACATTGCCAAGGACAAGACTTGGGGATATATACTTCCTAAATCTTTCTGATAAATCTGGTCTAACCAAAGATATCCAAGACATCTTGTGGCTTAATACTTCCTTTCTAGTTGCCTAGACCTTATTTTCCAGGAACCCTACTCTGAGCCATGGTCCATAATTACTAAAATCACTAGCTACTTAGATGTGGGTAACAGAGTCCAGCGGATTCAGCTTGGGACTATTTGCTATGGAAAGATCATTCAGATGCCTGGGAAGTCACATGCAGAAGTCCCACCTGGGGAGGCAGGCAGGGTCTGGATGGGCTACTCAAAACAATTTATAATTATCAGAGTGTTATTGTGAAGAAGAAAGTCACTGATCAAATACTTCAGAAGCTTGTGGCTCCAGCCCTGTGTTCCCCTGTAGGGCATTCTGCCAAGGGCCTGGCTACCTGCTCTGACTTAAACACAGAGTACTCAAGAGTGTCCTGCAGGGTAATGAGTGTGAAATGGTTCAAAATATCTGAAACATACAAATTCTAAATTCTTGCCCCCAATCTTCCTAGATGTTAAGACCTAGCTGCCTCTGGAAGTCAAGAGGTAAAGTAGGGGCAGCTGGAAGGCAGTTTATGGCAATGAGGGTGGCTCTGAGTGGCCCCATTCATATGCTAAGCCTTATCACTTTATCACCAGTTGCCCCCATGGGACCATGGATTGAGACTTCAAAATATATATATATATATATATATATATATATATATATATATATATATATATATATATATATAAACAATGTATGAAAATCATCAATGTGGTGTGATCAAAGGCCACTGACAAACTTGCTTGCTGTGTGCTCACTAGCCCTGGAGCACTTCTTGGGGACAAAGGAGAACAGTGGAGATAGGATGCAAAGTATCCAGAGGGCCTCCCATAGTGAACAGCAGCAGGTCAAACATGATCCTCATCTGTTTGTCTTTCAAATACCTCATTCTTGGCCCTCAGAGTGGTATCTTTTGAATGTGAAAGTTTGAGGAATTTTCTCCAAATCTGAGAAAACCACAAGCAAAACAATTTTGAGAGCTTCCACCATGGTGTCTTAAGTGGACTCCTCCCGATATTGTCAAGTTAGTTGCTTCTCTCCAGAACAAGAAAATTCTAACTCCTCAAAATAATGCTTCATAGGATCCTATTGTGCTATAAGCTCATTTAACATGTTTTAACCATCAGCTCTGTTTGCAGGTTCTGCTCAGCATCATATTTGCCTTGGCTTGTAAATGAGTGAAAAATTGCCCAGATAGCTGACTTGGGAGGGCTAGTTCTACGAATCCTCAAGAAACAGCCTGCCTCCCACTTCTAGGTGCTACCAGTCCTCCCGAGGTCTCATGGTTTGGCTCTGCCCTGTTTCCACCAATAGCAGCCGAACCTCCCCACAAGCTTTACAGACTCCCCAGACCAAGCTTCAGAACCAGCTTCTTCTCTGGAGAGAACCAGGGCCTGTTATCTTCCTCTACTCCCTGGAATAACCCAGAACTACCATCTCTGCTCCTGTCCCTCCTTGTCTCCGCCTCCTTCGTCCTGCTTGGGCCTCTCTCTTCTAGAACCTCACACCCCCTTTACCTTCACTGTTCCTAATTCCAGAGGAAGGGAATCCATGTTACCTGGTGGAACATAGGAGAGCAAGACTAGGACCACAAGGACCAAAAGTAGGTTCCTCATGGCCAAACAGAGAGGCAGCTGAGGCAAAGGGGGAGTCGCCCTTTAAGTAGCTTTGAGAGATGCGGAGCTGCATGACTAGCGGACCCTTCAGGACAAGAACACCTGCTTGCTCCACTGAGCCATACAAGGAGTGAAAGTCCTGAGTTTGCAAAGATGTCCCATCACTGTGTGCCCCTTGTGTGCTAGCAACTGAATTCACACTGTGATCAGCTGGCAGCAGGCCCTGCTGAGGTGCCGTAGAGAGCAATCACAAAAAACTCAGGCAGATGTCATTGCCCCATTTTAAAAACAAGGACCTTAAGTCTCAGGTGGACTAAATGACTTTCCCAAGTTCACACAAATTAGAGATGGCAGCAACACAACTCACAGGTTTTCCTGATTACTACGTACATAAGAATTCAAGTACTGCCTGGCTCAATTCTGGTGTAGCTGCAATCTCTTGGAAAATAAAATTTCCCCAAAGAGCATGAACAAATCCCCATAATGCCACCAACGTGAGTCTGGAAAGCAGAGCATGCTCACTACCCAGTCCTGGGCACACCCATGTGGCAGACACACACTGAGTGACGTGGAGTTAGGCACAGAGTATGTGATAAAATCCTTAACCATGTCAACAGTTTCCCAAGGGCTTTAAGTTTTATAACAACTCTATCTATATACTGTATAAAGAATCCAGAATGTGAGATTCCTGCTCTGGACTGGGCATGAGCGGGCTTAGGAAGCTGTGACTAGGGCACTCACGTCCCCTGCAGAACACCAGCATTCTCACCTGTTAAGCAGGGTGCACCTTCAGTCCTACATGTCACAGAGGTTGGTCATGAGGTCAAGTGAAGTGGTTATTGTGAAAAGCCCTCATGAATTGTACATTTAAGGGATTCTTAGGCCTATATATGAGATGACATTTCAAACTAGACATGGTGGGGCTCCTCCAGCTGGTCTTCTGGATGAAGTCCTTCCATAGGGGTGCAGTAGAAACTGTTCAGCCTGACTCTGTGCCTGACGCCTGATCTCTTCTCCCATCCAGAAGCCCCTCATTCTTCCCCTTCCCTGTCTCTGTCCCTCTCCCTCTCCCTCTCCCTCGCACTCGCCCTCTTCCCCTCATTGCATTGCCAACTACTGGCTTTGACTGTTCTCAAATAGGTACCCCCCCTCAAAGCATTCGGGCATGGCACTCACATGGTCTGGACTCCTGTATTGTGCCCCTGCATCTTCACCCTAAGATTTATTTATTTGAAGCAATGACCTCAGCCTCTTCTAAACCTTCCCACTAAAATTAGGTTCCTTTTTTGTAAATTTTTCTCTTAGGATCCCTTTCCATCATTAGTATGTTAGCATATAAAATATTAAAATTCTATATTCATGCATTTGTGTTTCCCCTTAATATGTGCTTTCTTCACTTGATTACAAGCTCAATGAAATAAGGTATATCATACCTGAATGACCTCACATCAACAAAATCCAAGTGTTTTTCTAGAACGCTCTATTCATTTTCTAGGGTTACCATAAGTGAAGTACCACAAACTGGGTGACTTAAACAATAAAAATGTATTGCCTCACTGTTTTTGAGGCTAGAATTTCTAAATCAAGTTGCCAAAGGGGTTGGTTCCTTCTGAGAGCCATCCGAGAAGGATCTGTTCCCGGACTCTCTCCCAGCCTCTGGTAACCTCGGGCATTCCCTGGCTTGTAGATGGTGTTGTCCCTGTGTCTTCACACTGTCTTTCCTCTGTACATGTCTGTGTTTATGTCTAGTTTTGCCTTCTTATAAGGACATAGTCAAACTGGATTAGGGCACACTCTAGTGATCTCACTTTCACTTGATCATCTATAAATACCCTATTAAAACAAACATTAACCTTCAGTCTTCCTGGGTAATATCTATGACCCCAAATGATATCATATTGATGAATTATTTTTCTAGAACATTGATTATTATCTTTTCTTCCATCATATCTGCCAAGAAGAAAAGCCATCTGTGGAATTGCTTCTACTCTTGGGCTTTTGAAAAACGCTGGAAAACTCTGCACAACTCTGCAGGGAGAGTGAGTTTAGAAAAGAAGATCATTCCTCTTATACATTCCAGTCACCTTAGATGCCATTTACCCTCATCTCCCACTAAGACCCATCCTACTCACCCAAAAAGCAATTATGTACCTACAAATGCATATGCACCTTTCCTTTTTATTCTTACTTCTTCAGAAAAATAAATATCAATTCTCATCTTCAAATCTTATTCCTACATCACTACTCAAAACACATTCCCACCCATCTCTTCAGTTCCATTGCTTAATCAATAATCCCTTCTTTGAAAAAAGGGAATTTTATTGTAAGATATAAGACATTTATGCAAAAAAAATACACACAAAACAAATGTAGAGCTTCCCAAATTATTATAATGTTACCCCATTGCAATTACCACCCAGGTCAGAAAATACAAGTTGGCAGTTTTCCGGGAAGCCCTTCCACATCCTCCATCCCAACATAACCTCTTTCTCCCCACCGCTTACCAATACCCTGACCTTTACTGTAAATGCATCCTTGACTTTCTTTTTTGCTTATCACTTAAACGTGCATCACCCATGTTGCTATTACCCTGATTTTCACTATCATCATGTTCTTGAATTTCTTTAGAGTTTTATCACCAACTTGGACATACCTACAAATGAGATTTTCAATCTGCTCATTTGTTCCTTTTTGAGATGTCTTCTAAGCCTCTTTTTACCTTTATGAATCCCCCTCCTCACTCTGACAATTTATCTATTAAAGAACCTAGAACATTTGACCTGCACAGTTTTTCACAAACTGGATTTTACTGACTATATGTTTGCTCATCATGCAGTTGACTTGTACTTCCACCCTCATATTTCCTGAGAACTGGTCTACATTTAAAAAAATAAGGAACCCAAATAAACAGTCTATTACTATATCTCAATGCCCTAGAGAAACAAGAACAAACTAATTTCAAAACCAGAAGAAGGAAGTAAATAATTAAGATCAGATCCAAAATTAACAAAATAGAGAATTTTTAAAATACAAAGGATCAGTTTAACAAAGAGTTGGTTCTTTGAAAAGATAAACAAGACTAATAAGACTTTAGACAAACTAGCCAAAAAAAAAATAGAGAAGACATAAATTAATGAGATTAAAGATGAAAAAGGAGACATCTCCACAGACATCACCAAAACCCAGAGGGTCGTTTGAGATTATTTGAAATATAATCTGAAATATAATTATCAATTTTGTATTCAAAAACACAGTAAAAAGATTATACACATCATGATCAAATTGGTTTCACTCCAGGAATGCAAGGATGATTCAACATATGCAAATCAATAAATGTGATTCATCACATAAATAAAATTAAGGACAAAAATCACACAATCATCTCAACAAATGTAGACAAAGTCTTTGACGAAATTCATTCCCATTCATGTTAAAAACCTTGAAGAAACTGGAGATAGAAGGAATTTATAAGGGGCTGCATACAACAAACCCAAAGCCAACATCATACTAAATGGGGAAAACTGAGAACATTTCCTCTAAAATTAGGAACAAGACAAAAAAGTCCACTCTCAACACTCCTATTCAATGCAGTACTTGAAACTATAATCGGAGAAATGATGCAAGAGAAGGAAACAAGATGGGTATAAACAGGAAAGGAAGAAGTCAAATCATCACTGATTGCAGATGATATGATTCTGTGCTTAGAAGACCCACAAAAACTGCACCAGAAGACTTCGAGAGGTGATAAACAAGTTCAGAAAAGTAGAATACTAAATCAACATGCAAAAATCAATAGCTTTTCCATACACCTATAATGATTATGCTGAGAAAGAAATCATAAAAGCAATTCCATTCACGATTGCCAAAAATAAAATAAAATACTTAGGAGATGCATCAAGTTAAAAAGCTTTTGCCCAGCAAAGGAAACAAGAGTATGAGGAGGGAGACTACAGAATGAGAGAAAACCTTGGCTAGCTGCTCTTCTGACAGAGGATTAATATTCAGAATAAAGAACCCCCCCAAAAAAACTTAGCCACAAAAAAATCCAACAATCAATAAATAGTAAAATGAACTAAAGAAATGTGTCTCAAAAAAGAAATACAAATGGCCAACATATATGTGAAAAAAATGTTCAACATCCTCAGTAATCAGGGAAATGCAAATCAAACATCACTGGGACTTCACCTCACACCAGGTGGAATGGCAATCATTAAGAGTGCAGATAATAAAAGCTGGCAAGGATGCAAAGAGAAAGGAAAACTTATACCCTGTTGGTGGGATTGTAAATTAGTCCAACCACTATAGAAATCAGCATGGTGGTTCCTCAAAAGCCTAGGCATGGAATCACCACATGACCCAGCAATACACTCCTCAGTATTTATTTGAATTAATTTAAGTCAGCACACTACAGTGATCCATACATACCTGTGTGGACAGCAATGCAATTAGCTAAAACCAAGTCATGGGACCATCCTAGGTGTCCACTAACAGATGGATGGAAATGTGATGTATCTATTCACAATGGAGTTTTATTCAGTCGTAAGGAGGAATTAAATCATGACATAGGCAGGAAAATGGATAGAACCAGAAAACAGCATGCTCAGTGAAATGACCCAGACTCAAAATGTTAAGGAGCATGTTTTCTCTCCTACATGCAAGCCATAGAGACAAAAGGAATAAAAAAGGGATCTCTCAAAAATAGAAGGGAGACCAACAAAGTAAAGAAATGGGATTAGGGAGAAGGAGCGGGGGAGGAAAAGAGAGGTGTTGGGAATGAAATCAACCAGATGATGTGATGTGCATGTACAAGTATATGACAATGACTCCCACTATTCTGTGTAACTCAACTATATCATCAAAATTGATTTAAGTAATCCTAGCTTATTTTAAAAGAGAAAGACTATTTCTGGCAATCTTAACAGAAATTTATTTACATTTACTTAAATAATAAACAAAAGGTCATGTTTTAGGGGTGTAACTTGATCAAAGGATTTTTGTGACCTGAATTCTGCTGTGGCTTTAGATTATCTGTGTATCACACTAAACTATCATCATGAGTTGTTCTTTTAAAAGAAAAAAATAACTTGAAATCCCAGAATCAACCCCACTTGATCACAGCATCCTGGTTGTTTTGCACATTTCTGAATGATGTCCTCACAGCTGGTTGATGGTTTTGCTTTTCTCTCTTCTTGCACTGTCATTTCAGGTTCAAATCCAGATGACTCTAGTCTTTAAATATTATTCAGGAAATGTTACCTCTTATATTTTTTGGACTAGCTGCTGCGATATTGGAGGATTACTGCAAATTTTACTTGGCATGAAGCTATATCTTCTTGTTTCAATTTTGCTCATTTGGTACTGGGGTTGTGGCTCAGTGGTAGAGCGCTCACCTAGCATGAGTGAGGCACTGGGTTTGATCCTTAGCACCACATAAAGATAAATAAATAAAGGTACTGTGCCCATCTACAACTAAAACATATTTTTTAAAATTTTTGCTCATTTATGTCTTTCGAAGAATTTCTCTAAGTTGCTAAAGTTATGGGCATAACACTTCCTATTATTCTTTTGATTTCTGTAGGTTCTCTACTAATGTCCCTTTTACATTGCTAATATTGGTATTTTGTGTTTTCTTCCTTTTCTTACTGAACAATCTTACTTGGGTTTATCGACTTTACTAAACTTCTCAAAAAATTAACTTCTAACTTGATTGATTTTTCTGTTGTTTCTCTTTCATTGACTTCTTACATTCATAATTTCCTTCTTTCGCAATTTGCTATTCTTTTTTCAGTTTCCTAAGGTACATGCCTAAGTCATTAATTGTATACCTTTTCTCTGAGCACCTAAAATTATAAATTTCCTACTAAGCTTTAACTGCCTCCAAGAAATTTCAATATAATGTGTTATATGATTTTGTTTGAGATATTTTGTTTCTCTAATATTCCTTTTTCTAGCCTAAGTATATTTCTTAATTTCCAAATATTTCCAGAATTTTAATATATCTTCCATTACTGATTTTTAACTTAATGTTATTGCAATCGGTGAACATACTCCATGTTATTTAATATATGGATTGTATTTAAGACTACCATTTTGCTATTTGTTTTTTAATTTACTGTTCCTTAGTATTTTTTCCTCCTCTTCTGTTCTTTTTTATTAATCAAATATTTTTATTATTTGATGTTATCTTCTCTATTGCCTTTTAGATTTACCTCTTTCTAGGGTTTAACTTTGTTTTATTTTGTATTTTGGCCTTGGTGATTTGGGTTCTGAGTGTGTGGGGGTGTGTGGGTGTGTGTGTATACAAGTGTGTGTGTGATTACTTTATAATATATGCCATTAACACTATCAGTCCTTCTTGAATTAATGCCATACCATTCCATGTAAAGTATAAAAACTTTACAAAAGCACCCCATATGTCTGCCTTCATTGTTTGTGGTATGGTGGTCCCATCTTTTATTTCTACATGTTATAAACACCAATCTATTGCTATTTTTGCTTTATATAACTTACCTTAATAAAATTAAGAAAAAAATGCTTTCAATTTATCTATATTCTTATCATTTCCAGAGTTCCATGTTCTGTCTTAGGATTCAGGTTTTCATTTGGTCTCTTTACTTTTAGGTGAGAAAACTTCCTTTAAGTTTACTTGTACAGATTCTCTGTGATTTAATTTATCTTAAAATGTCTTTATTTTGCCTGCTTCTTTGAAGCATAGTGTTCTTGCACATAGAATCTTACACTGACAGAGGGGTTTCTTCCTTTAACACTGTAAAGATGTTTTTGAATATCTCTTATCATTTTTCTTGTAATAAAATTGTTTTAATTTTTATTTTTGTTCCTCTATCTGTAATGTGTCTATCCACCTGATGATTTTTAGATTTTCTTTTTGTATTTGGTTTTCAACAACTTATCTGATATGCCTGAGAGTATTCCTGCAATAAGTTTGAGCAGTTGAAGTTCTTGGATAGATCTATTGGCTGATTTTTCAAATCAAATTTGAAAAAGTCTTGGCTATTATTTAATTATTTATTCCAGTATTCTCTTTTCTCTCTTCCTGCAACTCCAGTTGCAATTATCTAGATTACTTGATATTATTTCATAAGTCATTGTCAATGTTTATTTTTTTAACATTTTTTTCTGTGCACTTCATTTTGGATCATTTATATTCACCTGTATTCAAGTTCACTGCTCTGTTCTCCATTACCCAATCTGTGGTTATACATCAACAATAAACTTTAGGTTTTAGATACAGAGTTTTTCAAGACTAGATTTCCTTTTTTATATAATTTTCTTCTGAAACACTCCATCAAATTGAAGCCAGAATTAGACAGGCAGTCAGAATAGACAGGTTAATCAGTCAGGTCAGATCAAGGAGGCCAATTTTGAGTGAGTCCCACAAGTTGGAGACTGTCCCCTGAGAGACTGAAATGTTAATTCCTCAGAGCCTTCCTCCACCCTTATCAAGAACCTGCCCTGCTCCTACCTGTTGCTAAGGTCACCTGTCCCAGGAGTTGCCCCTCCCTACAGGGAGCTATAAGGTTGTTAACTAATGTGTCCTGGGCTACTCTGCCCTTCTCCCTTCAGCCCACTGTTTCCCACCTTTTAGCCATCCTACTGAGCATCCCTGGGCCTAGTCAGGTAGCAGGAAAGACAGAGATAAGGGGGAGAGGGCAGGAGAACAAAGGAAGCCTAGGACTTATAAAAGGGGCAGAACACCTTGCTTCTTGGGATCAGGATACCAGCTCTGGCCCCTTCTCCCTCCCAGGAGAAGTCTGTTACCCCTTTTTGAATAAACCCTGCTTCATATGCCTGCCTCGGCGTGCTTCTCCAGTGTTATACTTCAACTTGTGGGAGAGCAGGACTTGTCATTGATAACCGGTGGTATCAGTATCACCCATTATGGCCATTTCTGAATTGTTCTTCAAAATACTTAAAAAGATATTTAAAAGCCATCTGTAAACTCAACCCAACTCAACTTTCTCTGCTTCCACATTTTGAAATTCAGGCTGGGAGAATGCTTGCTACCCTTTTGTGGTGGTGGTGGTGGTGTTTGGTTTGGTTTGGTTTGGGCTTCAATGCCAGCAGTAACTTAAGATTCGCTGCCCTTGAGGGAAGTGGAATGATAAGCTTGTCCTCTATTTACTAGTCCTCTTCTATGGGCACTTTCCCAACAAAACTTAGGAACTGGGAGTCTTGGGAGAAGACTGGAGGACTGAGCCATTGATGCTTTCATCCACCCCCCTGCCGGCCCACATAGACGTCTAGGCTCTATCTGATTTTCCCTTTAATGTCGAGTTTTTTCTGTCTGGAATTCAATTCACCAACTTCTCTTGGATCCCCTGCTCTTTTCTAGCCCATTTAAAATCTTTATTTTGTTTAGGATTTTCTTGTTTCTAAAATGAGAGAAAGATCTTTTCCTGTTTTTCACATCCTAACCCACAAGACTTGCAGGTGTTGCCATAGTTTTCTTCCCTACTCTAGATGACCCCTGACTTACGATGCCTCAACTTACAATTCTTTGACTTCACGATGGTGTGAAAGCAACGTGCATTCAGTAGAAATCCTACTTCGATTCCTGATTACCTTTCACAGGGCCAGCCATATATGATACAAGATTCTCTCGAGATCCTGACCAACACAGCAAGCTGCACTTCCCAGTGAGCCATGCAATCACAATGGTAAAGGACCAACAGGCCAATTATGTTCTGTTGCTAATCTGTGCTATTTAAAAGATTAGACATGTTAAACGCATTTTCAACTCGTATTTTCAACTTATGATGATATCATCAGTATGTCACTTTATCATAAATCCAGGGTCATCTGTAGATTAGAGCCACTTAAGAGTAGTAACATTCAACTTCATCTTTTCCACACAGCAAATTCTCGAGAAATGTTGGCTAGCTGAATGGTCAGTTGAATAGAAAGAAGCAGAAAGCTAGGACTTTGGATCATGAGCTTCAGATTCAGACAACTGAGTTCAAACTCCAGGTCTGTCACTCGACTGAAAAGTTATTTAGCTTTCCTGAGCCTAGGGGTAACATGATCTGGGCTTTTCCAGTGGGTGGGTAGCTGGGGTGTAGAGAGCAGTTTAGTAGGCAGTGACTGGATGTTGGTAGCAGAAAGTTAGTCACCAGAATATTTAGCCTAACTAGCAGTCAAACTAGCTCTCCTTCAGTGTGTGTGAGCACCTGGAAGCAACTCATGTTGATCAGCACGACAATCCCTTGCCTGATGTGATCCACGTGAAGAACTTCTGCCCACATAAGGCCTTGAGACACAAAGAGACAGTCTCCTGAACAGCCTCTGCCTTGCTAGGACTGCGTCACATGGAGTTAGAGGGGAGCTCTGTTGAAATAAATAGGACCATGGAAGAATGCCAAAGAGCTGTGCACACTGCCATGCTCTTCATCAGTTTCACGGTCCTTATTCTGATCTAAGATGGGAAATGTGTAAGGCCCCATCCTGTGCATCTGAAGAGTGATCTGTAATCCTAGTGACTCAGGAGGCTGAGACAGGAGGATCACAAGTTCAAGGCCAACATAGAGACTCTGTCTCAGAATTGAAGGAAAAAAAAAAAAGCCTTAGAATATAGTTCCGTAGTAGAATGCACCTGCATTCATTCAGGAAACAAAAGAAAAGAAAGTCAGTCTCATCCAGGGTTTCTCTGCCAAACGGACCAGGAAGTGAAGGAGTGGAAGAAATAAAAACTCAGCATTCATGGAACTGAACCTTATCTTATTCACTTGTTCACTTGCATGCAACTATCGTATTCACTGAAAACCCACTATGTCCAACAATACCAATGCTAGTGTGTGATGAGTGTTAATAAAAACAATAGCAGGAGTAAGGTTGGTGACATGTGGTTGTGACGAGTACTAAATGAGATAATGTAGGTAAACATAAGAAGCTTATCAGGCCACCTAGGATATAAAAATGAGGGAAATGTTCTTATTATTAATTGATGACTGTCAATAGGCAACTTTCAGGTTACTTAGAGACAGAAGAGAATAGTAGCCACTATCAGATGATGGGATCAAGGAAGTGAGAAAGCACCTAGATATAACCTAGGAATCTTTGAAAACTATCTCTACCTTCATAAGGAAGTCTCCACCTTTATTCTCCTGCTCTGAGGGGCTCAGCACAAACAAGGAGGGTCCATAAACTTCCTCCACTTGGCCCACTCACATATCCACAACATGCACCTTTCCACCAACAGTGTCTACTAAGCCACAGATTAGAAAGTGCAAGTAATCCTGAGAGCAACTTGAGAGTAAGTATTTTTGAGTCAGATTCAAAATAAAAGGAAGGATTATGTGCTTGTCGGGGTGGAATGAAAGGTCTAATGGAGAAGGAAAGGTCTACCATCGATATACAAACACAAGACATATAAAGACATCAATATGCACATGTATACATAAATACACACATGTACAGACTATACACTTACTCTCTTAGAGCTAAGAATTACCTAAGAGAACACAATAAAACCAACATCATCATTTTGCAGATTAAGATTCTGAGGCCAAGAGAAACTATAAAATCAGCCTAGATGTCCATCAATGGATGACTGGATAAAGAAAATATGGTTGGGGCTGTGGTTGGGGCTCGGTGGTAGAGCACTTGCCTAGCATGTGTGAGGCACTGGGTTCAATCCTCAGTACCACATATAAATAAATACAATAAAGGTCTATCAACAAATAATAAAAATATTTTTAAAAAGATAATATGGTATATATACACAATGGAGTTTTATTCAGCCATAAACAAAAATGAAAATCATGTCATTTGCAGGAAAATGGATGGAACTAAAGACCATCATATTAAGTGAAATAAGTCAAACTCAGAAGGTTTTCTCAATTGCATGGAAAGTAGAGAGAAAGAAAGGAAAAGATCTGGGGGCAGATCTCATGGAAATCAAAAGGAGATCAGAAAGGAACCAAGCGGGAGGGAGAAGTACAGGGACAGACTTTAATAACCAGGACCAAAGGTATGCCTACAAAGTATATTGTGAGTTCTACCTCATTTCATGCTAAAAAAAAAAAAAAAAAAATCCTTCTAAGAACAGTGCACTCTATGAGAAAAGGAATCTGAGATAAACAATGAACAATGACCCAGAGGACAGACACCTGCTATGTTGAATAAAACCAAGCTGTACTGCCACACTGCAGAGTCAGAGTCCTATTGTGAGGGCTGGGGAGGTACAAGTCTGCCTCAAGGGGAAGAATAAAATCAAATCTAGCTTCTTCTCCAATATCAGTGACCCATCCATGCCCCTAGGGGTAGAGCCTAATGATCCTTTCCCAGAACTGTGTCTCTAGCTCCAGGGAAACATTGTCAAGCTCTACTCTGGCTCTGGGCACCCATCCTTGTGCTCAGCAGGTCACTGGCTCTCCTGGCAAGAGACCAGTTCATCCACTCCAAAGTGGGAACTTCTCCCAGACCCCTCAAAGTCCCCACGTCCTAGCCAACATTTCGTACGGCTATTTGGAAAATGAAGCCCATCTAGGTAGTCTGCTGGGGAATTTCCTACAGTATCTGCCCTTGAGCCAGGTGGATCAATAGGCCACCAGAAGAGGAAGAAGCCTCCCTTCTGCACTTTCTGAGCACCTGGGTCAGGCACAGTAGACACCTTGAGATGCTTTGCATCTGTGAGCCCCTGCACGGAGTTCTTGCCCACATCCTTCCCCATCTTGAGTTAAGCCTGTGTTTTATGACAAGCACTTCCCTGATTTCTCAGAGGGACTAAGGAGGGAAGGAAGACCAGTGTAGACCCTAACCCTACATTTTTAAGGTGTGAGAGGAATTGTATTGGGGCCAGGCATGAAGAGCCTGGTTTCCAGTCCAGCTTTGCTCAGGGGAAACATTTTGCTCCCAGCTGAGCCTTTTCCTCTCCGGTGGTTTGTAGAAAAGGAGGCAGTGCTGAATGACAAAGGGCTGTTCTTCCTCCAACCCTGCAGAAGCTGTATGCTCCCAGGAAGAAGAAGGCCACTGTCCAACCCCACCCTTCTCAGCCAGGCTCTATAAAGCCACCTCCCCACAAGCCAGCCAGGGGAGGAGCAGCTCTGTGCCCTGGGCAGCCATGAACCTGTATCTTCCAACTGTCTTCTTCCTGGTGATCCCTTTTCCTTCAGGTGAGATGGTGGAGGGCAGTCTCCCTCGGGAGTTCTCAATCAGCACCATGGTATCAACCCAGCAGGGGCTTCATCAATTTGCAATGGTCAGCAGCAGGTTGGGGATGGGATGGGGGTGGGAGGTCTTCGGCTCCTGCCCTGCTCATCTGATGCATGCTCAAGTTTCCAGCCTGATTTGTTTCCATGTTTTATTTTGTTTGTTTGTTTCCTTCAGGGGACTGTGCGTTTGGGAACTCTGGTGTGGAATTTCGTCCTTGTCTTGAACGTGAAGGCAAATGTTTCTTTGGCTGTAAAATAGGGTGGACATGGGTTGCATTCTGTCACAATATATTGTCTTGTTGTGTAAAAGCAAAAAAATTTTTGCCTCCTCAATCCATAGACTTAAACAAAGAGGAAGAGTAAAAGGCTATATGTAAAGTAACTCATTCGACATCATGTACAACCAGAAGAGGGAGAAATTAGACTCCACTATACACGATGTATCAGAGTGCATTCTACTGTCTATTACTGATTAAAACAAATAAAAAAAATTTAAAAAGGATATATGTAAATGACTAAAAGGACTAAACTCCCATCTGTGGGTAAGGATCCAAGGGTTCACTAATGAGCTGTGGCAGCTGATGGAGGCCAGTCTCTGCTGATTGGTAAAACTCCAGAAGTCGTATTACGGAGGCATGATAGTGAAATACACTTTCTATTTTTTTTTTCTGTCTTCTCATCTTCAATCACTAAGTCCTGTTTCAAATTCATATTCAACTGATTAATACAAGTCAACAGGCCCGAGGGTATGACATATTCTGAGCATAAAAGCAATAGTTTGCTGTGTGCCAGCCACCTTTTGAAGTGTTTTGCATGGATCAAATCACTTCATCCTCATAACCTAATCTATGATCTCCGATTTTCCCAAGTGAAGAGCCTTCTCCAAGGTCACACATTAGTGAGAGTCAGCTAGTGCTGGGCTGGAACCTGGCCAGCCTTGACCCAGAGTCCTTGCTCTTGGACTGCAGCCCCTCTCTGAAAGCAGAGGAACCTAAATGGGTTGTGGGTTCAGTGAGGAACACAGAATGCAGCCGGATCCTGGAGCAGCAGCCCCTGTGGGTTCAAGCTCCAAGGCTCTGGTTGCCAAGCTGCTTTTGGGGCTCTTTACTCAGGGACTCTGATAACTTGGGACCAGTGTCACCCTAAGATCCCACACACCCAACACTGCTGCTCCCACAGATGCAGAAACAATGACCCATGCCCACCACACCCAACAGCCAGCTGTCCAGGGCAGCATGGGGCCAGCAGCACCTTGTCACTGGCACAGAGCCACAGACCTTCATCAAGACCCTGTCATTCTTCCAGAAGAAAAGAGAAGAGCAGGGAGGCCCAGTACCTGTGTGTCACATCACAACTTCCCTCTGCCCGTCTCTGTCAGCCCTCTTTAGAATACACCCTGGCTGGCATGCAGGCCTCGCCTACTGGTTACCTACACTCTCTAACAAGGCCACACTCCTGGGCTCCTGGTGGGTGTGGATATTGGAGCACACTACTCACCAGCGCAGTTCTGAATAGGAGAGGATCCTTTTCCTTGGGGAGGTAGGGGATCTTGTCTACCCACATCCTCTTAAAAACAGGAAAGCCAGCCCAGGAAAGGATTTACAATAAGTCGAGCTTTGCTATGAAAAGCAAGGTTTCCAGCCACTGGACACTCCCTGCATTGCCCCCAGAGGGTATGCAAAGAAGGAGAAAGTGGTTGTTCCCTCCAGTTCAAAGAGGGAGATTCACCCATGATCACACATGATCAGACGGAACGCGAGGTCCTCTGCAGACTTCCTTAGAACACGGGAAGCTTGGGCCAGGGCAGAGGTGGAACACAATGCTCGGTGTGGAACCTGAGAGAGAGAGAGAGAGAGAGAGAGAGAGAGAGAGAGAGAGAGGGGATGTTCCTGGGGAGGCAGTGAGCCAGGATGGGAGGAAAGCAGAAAGCTCCCCTCTCCCCAGTCCTCTGCTCACTTTACCCAGGGTCTGCACAAGGCAATCAGCTGCCAGTGATAATCATTCAGCAACTCCAGTCCTGTACCTCTCAAGCTGCCTTAAAAGGTCAGGGTGGGCGGCCCCAGAAACCCTTCTCAAAGCCATTTCTCCACCTTTAAAGTCTTCGGAGGCTGGAGCGGCTCAACCTTCACGCAACAAACTGCAGGCTCCTCTTCCCATCAGCAAGGCTCTCTAGAAGAACAGAGTCGATGGGGATGTGCATGTGTGTTTGTGTGTTTGTGTGTTTGTAAAAAAGGGATGCACAAGATGGGCTTAAGGATCAGAAGCTGGGTCATCCCACCGTGGCTGTCTCCAGGCTGGAGGGCTGCAGGAATCAGTAGTGCTCAGTCTCAGAGGCTGAAGGCTCAGAGCCAAAGGGACCAAGGATGCAGCCCCAGTCAGAGACTGAAGGCCTGGGGCGATTCCATGTTGGAAGAGCGAAGAACCTGGAGTCCAGTGTCCTCCTCAGGTGTGCAGCAGCAGTTCAGGCCGCAGCTCCAGAAGAAAGGAGCTGGTGTCTGCACAGCGTCCTCCTTCCTGCCTCTGTCCCACCAGCCCTGCCTGCTGCACAGAGCTGCCACACTCATGGCGCGTCTCCCCTCAGTTCCTGTTCCACATGACAATCATCTCCGGAAACATCCTCACAGGCACACGGGGATCCTCTCGGTCCTGGGCATCTCTCTGGGCATCAGGTTGACAATCCAGATGAACCATTACACTGTAGTCAATCTTTTCTGACACACAGTAATTGAGGCACAATGTGATGATTCAATACATGTATACAATGTGCAATCAAATCAGGGTACTTCATATTTCCATCTTCTTAAAGATTCAGCATTTGTATTGGGGTGTAATTAATCTTTATCTTCCCAAAATGGACACTGATTTCATGGATTTTGTTTTTCCAACCTTAGGGCGCAACCTTGCTCTTCCTCTGTGACCTCATTTTGTCATATTTGGTCTGAGGCCAACCTGTTGAAATCATCCCTGATCCAGACTTACCTTCCTGTCTGTTTTAGCCAGCTTTTTCACTGCTGTAACTAAAAGACCTGTCCAGAACAATTTTAGAGGAGGAAAAGTTTATTTGGAGGCTCACAGTTTCAGAGGTCTCAGCTCATGGACAGCAGGCTCCATTACTCAGGGCTCATGGACAGCAGGCTCCATTACTCAGGGCTCAAGTTGAGGCTGAACATCATGATGGAGTGTGTGGAAGAGGGAAGCAGCTCATATGGTAATCAGAAAGCTGAGAAAGAGAGAGAGAGAGAGAGAGAGAGAGAGAGAGAGAGAGAGAGGAGGGAGGGAGACGGAGAGGGAGAGAGAGGGAGAGAGAGAGAAGGAAAGAGAGAGAGAGAGAGACCGACTCCAGATGCCAGATACAAATATATACCCCATAGCCACACTCCCAGTAAACCACTTCCTCCAGCCACACCCCACCTGCCTCCAGTCACCACTCCATTAACCCCATCAGGGATTAATTAACGTTAATTCACTAGTTAGGTTAAGGGTATAGCTCGATCATTTCTCCTCCACACCTTCTCGCATAAGCGTTGGGGGGACGCTACACGTTTTTAAACATTGTGGTAAACACTGCTAGTGACCGTCCCAGGCAATTCTGAGCATGCTATTACATCTAGAGCAAGAGCAAGCAACTCAAAATGCCCAAATTCATCCATTTCCTTCCTCATTCATAGATTCACTTATTTGCCTAATACATGATTCCATGCTCACTACATGAATAAGCAACGCCCCCCAGATGATCTCTGTCCTCTGAGCCTACAGCATAGTAGAAGTGATAAACCAAAATAATTAAATGAATAAAAATAAACAAATCTGTCATTGTTTTGAAGGAAAGGTGCAGGGGGACACTAACATAGAGTCACAGACCATACCACATGTGACATTCCCTTCAACATGGGCCACATAGGCCACAGGGGTCCCATTGGGTTGTGATGGAGCTGGAAAATTCCTGGCACCTAGAATTGTTGCTGTGATTTTTCTGTATTTAGAAATGTTTTGAAGCATGCATGCTCACCCTTGGGTACTATTGCTCACAGCATCAGCACGTCAACTGCTGCACAGGTCTGCAGCCCAGGTGTGACAGGCCACACCAGAGGGACTACACCAACATGGTGGTGATGCGTGATCCTGTCTGCCTGCCTTCTTCACGGTCCACCACCTCCTTCACAGCTAGGCCACCAGGCCACGACTAGGTTCTTGGTGAGGCCCATGAGAACTTGGGTCTCCTGCCCTCCCACTCGGTCTTTTCTACTCCCCCACGTGTGCTGGTGTCTGCACATGCACAGCCTAGAGAAGATGAGAGCGGAGTTGGGGACATCTTAGTGCCACAAAATGCTTTTAAACCGACCTTCTTTTCTTGCAAAGCAGCAGACAGCTGAGTTGCTGCCGTGAGCCCATTTTTCTTGATTAGCAAGTAGATACGTGAATACGTGGCTTGTCAGAAAGACCCCGTCTAAATAGATCACCAGGCCGCTGGGAACCATCCCACAGCCAGGCACACAACTTCCATCTGCTCGTCCTGACAGGCCTCCCCTGTCCCCGCGCCTGCGAGCCTGGGTGCTGCGGTTATGTCTCATTGCCACCACCAGGTGGCAGACATTGCCCGTTTTGCTCCCTTAGCACAACGTTGAGAGACTACCGGGGACAGGAACCGTGAAACCACGTCTTTCTGGAGTCTTGCTTGACCACTGGTCACTTCCTTTGAGAGATTCTGTTTTGTAAGGTAAGGTTCTAGAGATCGTTTTATACTAAAGCAATGTGCTAACACTGCGGTGATGTACACTTGTGTTTTGCACCACAATTAAAAGAAAAATAAAGTGTCCAGTCTTGCTTCACCTCCGGGGTAATGCCAGTATGCCCATATGCCTCCTCTAAAGTCATTTATGAAAATAGTAATAATACAAAGTCAAAAGGAAAAGTGAATTAATAATAGCCATGTTGCTCTGAGCCACAATTTTCCCAAAAGACTGTCCACTCCCACTGGGCAGAAAGCTGTGTAACCTGTGTTTAAAGAACAGGACAGCTAAACAGGCACAGTGGCACACGGCTGTAATTCCAGTGATTCAAGAGGCTGAGGCAGGAGGATTGCAAGTTCAAAGCCAGTTCTAGCAACTTAGCAAGACCCTTTCTTAAAATTAAACACAAAGATATGATGGTGTGGCTCAGTGCTCAAGCACCCCTGGGTTCAATCCCCTGTCTTAGAAAAAAATAAAAAGAGCTTGATGGTTTACAGAAATAAAGGCCCAGAAAGATTAAAGCTGTGGTCTGAGTCACACAGCAAGTAGGAATCCAGGACGAGATAGAAATGCAAACCAAGGGTCACCACCATTGATCTCCTAATCATGAGGTGAGCAGGCAGACAAGCACTGAGCAGGCTGTGCCACAGGGACACCCCTGCCACAGCTGGGTCTGACCCAGGAAAGCAGCCCCAAGCATGCAGAGGCAGGAAAGACCTGCTGCCCAAAGTAGCTCCCCACCTGGAGCCACACAGAGGCCTGGATGTGGACGCGGAAAGGCCACTGAACTCACCTCTGCAGGTGAGAAAGCCCACATCCCACGAGGAAGATCCAGGTCTTCCGAGAGGCATCCCGGGCTCTGAGCTCCGTGCTCCATACCAGTGTATTTAGGAAGGAAATCGGCAAAAAGGAGGGGCCACAATTAAAAGTTCTTGGACCTTTTCCAACCTTTCCTACTGGGGAAAATGAGCACGTGCCAGATAGTGTAAGACGAGAACAGATCAACATCAAATTCACTCCGATGGTGGCGCCAAAAGGAATCCAGCCTCTAGGAGCCTTGAAGCGCTGAGCTGCGTTCTTGCCCACTTGGCCGCGGTTTCAGGTTTCACCAACGTCAAAGGACCCAAGGTCTGCAGGTGAGGACCCAGGGCTGCCAGGCCGCAGCCCTGGTTCCGATTCCCGCCACCAGGGGGCGGAGCCGGCTTGTTTTCCAGGCTTGACGGGCAGCAAAACCGACCCTCATCCCCGGAGCCTCTCTGCTTCCAGGAGACAACTTTTAACAAAGTTTGCAACAGTGAGACAGCTGGGAAAGTGGGAAGCTGGATAAAAACCTCACTTCAGGCAGAAGGAGATGGCGCTTCACGTCGTGGGTGGGGACCTGGGGGGAGAGGGGGAAGGTGCATATTAATGCCATTTTAGTAAAGGAAATTGATTTTTATTTTGAATAATGGAAAAGAAATCCTTACTGTTATGGTTTAGATATGAAGTGTTCCCCAAAAATTCATGTGTGACCACATCTAGACCCTGGTGAGAGCTGCAACTTCTTCCTAGGACTCTCTCCTTAACCGCCATCAGCTCCACCCCAGGAGAAGCCTGCCTCAGTCCCTGACCTGATCACTGCGGTCTGAGTGAGTGTGCATCTGCTGGACTTAGAACCTAAGACTTGAGACTTTCGATCTGACACTTGAACTTAGCTCGAAGAGGGAATGTCTGTCACGAGCCTGTCATGATTAAGCGTTTGCAGTGCTTAGAATTAATCTAGAATTGTTTGCTATGAACTGATTATGTCTATTGCAGTGCCCAGCATTAAGGATTGTCATTTTCTTGATTAAGAACCTATAGAGTGAAATTGTATTGAGTGATTTGAGTGAATAAAGCATTGACAAAGGCAGAAGTGTGTGGACATTCTTTATTTCTCCCCCTGGACTGCATAAGTCGTACCTTTTGCCATCAAGTCACTGTCCCCACATCCTCTCCCCTTCCTTTCCATCACTTCCCTCTACCTAATCTAAGGTAATGCTATTCTTCTCTTGTGCCCCCCCCCCCGCCCCGCCTTATTGTGAATTAGCATCTGCATGTTAGAGGAAACATTTGGCCTTTGGTTTTGTGGGATGGGCTTATTTCGCTTAGCATGATATTCTCCAACTCCAACCATTTTTTTTTAAATTGCACATAAACATAGGCTTCGACACCCTCTACCTGGGTTCAACCCTGATGTGTCACTCATGCTGAGTGGCATTAAGAAAGCTACTTTGCCGATCAGTGAGTGGGGAAAGGGGCTTGATGAGGAGGGAGGAGGAGGAACAGGATAAGGAAGGACAGCAGGGTGAAACTGACCTCAGTTTGCTACGTACATCTGTGACTACACCACAGTGAGCCTCACCAGTGTACCTCCACGAGACACTGACCATAACAAAAAGAGAGAGAGATCAGTAGAGGAGAGGGAATGGAACAGGGGAGGGAGTCGAGGGAAAGGGGAAATACTGGGGCTGAATCAGCAAATTACATTCCATACTTTTATGATTGTATAAAAATTAATCCTAATATAGTATATAACTAACAAGAATCAATTTAAATTTTTTATTCTTTTAAAAAGAAAAGTACTTTTCAAACATACGGTATTCATCTGTATTTGGAAAAATAGTAACCACATGATAGACCACAAGTAAGTGGTGGTTGGCATGATGCCCAGTATATCATACAAATTCAATACGTGTTGAATGCATCGTAACCTATCCATTGATAAATGAGAACTGATGAACATTTCAGACCTATTCCCAGATTCTATTAAACAAGAGATCAGAAGAAATGTGTTCCAGGACACAAGATAAGTGTTTTCTTATAAAATGTTTGTAATCTTCAAGACAATCTAGCTAGATCAATGCTTGTCCTTTGCCTACAGTTTGTCAATACAAACAATAAACAGTAGAAGACTTAATGAAAGGAAAGACCCTGTTTACAGGGAAAAAAAACAGACTACATAGAAGAAAAAGAAAGCGTTAAGTCAATGCCTATATTTTAAAAGAGATGCTGAGCCGTGTACAGTGGCATGCACCTGTGATCCCAGCTACTTGGGAGCTAGGGCAGGAAGATGGCAAGTTTGAAGCCAACCAGAGCAACTTTGGAAGACACAGTCTCAAAATAAAACTTAAAAAGGGTTGAGTGCAGTTCAACGATAAAGTATTGTCCCAGCATGTTCCAGGCCCTGAGTTCAATATCCAGTACTGAAAAAAAAAAAATTAACATTGGGAAGTGAGAAGGTCAACTGGCCAACAAACACACAGAAAGATGGTCAACTTAATTAATTATCAGGGAAACATAAATTAAAGCCACGGTGAGCTACCAATACAAACCCACCATAATGGCTAAATTTTAAAGATTGATGATACCTAGCACTGGCACAAAGGCAAAGCAATTGGAATTCTCAGATGTTGTAGAGGAAATGCAAATTGGTAAAACGTGTGCATTTTTTTAAAATTGGCAGGATCTAAAGGTACATGGTGACCCTCGGACTCATGATCGTAGGCCTGAATCCAAGAGATATCAGCGTAAGCGTCCCTCAGCACACACAGGAGTGGACAGGAATGTGGTACAGCATTATCGTAATAGCCAGAGCATGGGCGTGCCCATCGCCAGCCAAGTAGATGGGCATCTGTGGACCATTGGGACGTTCCTGCAATCGAATGGACCCAACTGGGGAGTGACTGCTGCCACTCACAGCAGTGCAACACAGGAGACCTCCACACAGGTGACAGGATCGAGAAACGGAATGCCAGAGTGATGCCGCTGGGTACCATTTGTGTAAATCTCAAGAACACACAAACCACACCACAGGAGGAGGAGTAGCTGCCTCTGTGGGGAGGGGGGCAGCGAGCCGAGCCGGCTCTGGGCCTGCTCTGGGGCAGTGGGCACAGGCACCTGCACTTGTAATTGTCCGTGGATCCACACACACAAGGTCTGTGTACTCGAGTTGCACTTCAGCTCGCAGTTAAGGGGGGCTGGGGCCGTCGCTCCGCAGAGCTGTGCTTGCCTGGCAGGCACGTCACCCTGAGTCGGATCCCAGTACTGAAATAAAACAACAGTCGCTGGCACCAGGAAGCATGCCCTCTCTTTCTTTAGAAAAACAGATCTGAAACTCAAGTTTGCTGAGGTCCTGACAGAAACCGAGCAGACTGCGTGGGGCTGTGTGAATGACAGTGACAAAGACCAGAAGTACTGGTAGAGCAGGCTAGGAGCTCAGCTCCCAGTGCCACGTGGGTTCCTTTCACCTTCTGTGCCACAGTCCCTTCCAAGATGAGTGTCTGCTTCTGACCCCGGATGCAATCTCCCAGGGCACCCGCAGCAGCACAAGGAGGAGGCCTTCCAATTCCCAGCAGCCACTGCACCGCCCTCAGCTTCTCTTCCTGACTTCCTAACCACGGCCCCGGCCCTACCGGTCACCTCCCACCCTCGAGGGCTCCCAACCCCACCTACCGCCCCCAGCACCCTGGCACCCTCAGACAAGACCCAGGCTGTCCGTCCTGTGGCGCCAGCCTGGGGAACACAGACAGAGGGTGGCCCTGGTCACCCCCCAGCCCGCCTGCTCCCACCAGTCCTTCCCTTCCCTGGCACCAAAACAGATGACTTCATCTGTGGGGCCAGCTCCTATCAGCTGGCCAGACCTCTGCAAGCACAGGGAGCCTCAGGAGGAGCCGCAGGGGCCGCGCTGGGCTCTGGTTACTTTGGCACAGGACAGGGTTCTGTGGAGTGTCAGCTGCAGGCTTCAGGTCAGGACAGCCGTGGCCTGCTCTGGGCCAGCTCGGCTCTGCACACTTCTCCCCGCCGCCCTCCACTCCCCCTGGCCCTGCCCTTGGGAATACTGCAGGGGGCAGCCACCACGCAGCTGGGTGCACAGGAGGACAAGAGGCTCTTCAAATAAAGCCCCTCCTTTCTGCCCACACTGAGCGCCTCAGTCCTGTTCAGCCGTTCAAAGAGCTCAGAGGGCTCCTGTGTCTTCTCTAGACAGGACGCGGCCCAAGGTGAGGGCCCACAGTCTGAGTCACTGTATCCTCTCAGGTGTCCACTCTCTGGTTTTTCCATCCACGACCTTCACAGTGTCAAATGGGACTCAGGAGGCCCAGTACGCAGCTTGGGAGAGATCTGTTCATGCTGCAGTGGCCCCAGGGAAATGGTCACAGCCTGCTGGGTCATATCACTTCTCTGGTGGCTCCATGGCCAGCACCTTTTTCCAATCAGGTCCAACGCTTTGAGGATGGAGGTCACGCTCAAGGAGGTCACCCACAAGGACAGACTCTGGGGCTGTGCTGCTGGCTTCCCACAACCATGTGACCTCAAGTAAAGTCAGTCACCTAACCTGTCTAGATCTGTTTTGTGATCTATAAAATGAGGGTATGGTTGTTCCTTTCTCAGAGCAGGTATCAAGAATATTAATGAATCACTGTTTTGTGCCCCACAGGTAATAAGCACTCAACACATGTGAGTGTGGGCTGAGGTGTAGCTCAGTGGTAGAGCACTCGCCTAGTATGCTTGAGGGCCTGGGTTTAATTCCCAGCACCACAAGAAATAGTAATAACTACATTTGTAATGAATTATTTGTCACCAGGTTCTGTCTGGTGGAGGTCTCTATGACGGGTGTTAGTAGGGTGGTCTACTCTGCCTGGCTTCCTCAGCCCCACCAGCTTGACTGGACCAGTTTTGAGGGAATGGGTGATGGTTCTGTGACCCCCCACGTCAGTCCTGAACTCCTGCCTGCTGGATCATAGGACCCACGTGCGTCCACTCTGCCCTCCTGCACCCACCGTCACTCCTGTGCCCAGGCCTGTGACCTCTTCCTCTCTTCAGAAGTCATTAGAGAGAAGCGGGCATTGTCCAACATCAGGCAAGGACAGCTGGTGCCTCCTGTGCTCCCTGAGGGCCTGGTGCCAGTGGGTGGGGATTCTGCTGGCCCAGACGCTCCCCAAGGAATGGTCCCCCAGCCCCACCCACCCTGGCTTCTTGTGCCTCTCTGGAGACTGCAGACCAGGTTACCCTGCCCAGTGACAGTCCATTGTCCCCAGTGTAGACCCTCACCTCACTTAGAGGTTGGATGTGAGGCAGGGGATCAGAGTAGCCCTGGCAGCAGGAGGGGCTGGGGGCTGGTGCCTGCCAGACGTCAGTCCTGCCCACCTTCTGGGTCCCTCAGGCTTCTCTCCTCCACTTCCGCACTCTACCGTTCACTGCCTCCCCCAGTCCCAGATGTCGAAAGGCGCTCTTTAGGTCTCACCTTTGCTGGAGGACATGAGAAGGGACATCAGGGGACCTGGCAAATCTGTTTTCTCACCATTTCTTTGTTTTCAGAAAACACCACTTTATCTTTCTTTTTTCTTTCTTTTTTCTTTTTTCTTTCTTTCTTTCTTCCTTTCTTTCTTTCTTTTTCTGTTCTCTTGTTTGGGGACTAGGCAAGCACTGTACCACTGAACCACACCTCGATCTTTTTTTGTTTTTATTTTGAGAGTCTCACTAAGGCTCTCAGACTGGCCCTGAACTTGCTATCCTCTGCCCCCCATCCCGAGCAGCTGGTGTTACAGGGGTGCACTATGGCGCCCCGCTGAGATGCCACTTCCTAATGAGGAGAACGAGTACTGGAGAGGTGCTGGCCCACAGTGACTGTCACTCTGGGCTGACAACAGGGAAAACTGAATCAACCCTTTTGGAAGGAAGTTGGACTCTGTAGCTCAAAGCCCTTGAAAACCAAGTGGCCGTCGTCCTCTCAGCCCTTCCCCTTGACCTCCCCCTGGAGTCAGGCCTCCCTGCTGGCTCCACCTTCTGGACCAGCTCCAGATCCCGGCTCTGCGCTCTGTGGCTCCTACTCCTGGCTCCAGAGTCCCTCTGCAGGGTTCTCCCTCCATTTAGCATTTTACCCTTAGTTCTTTTACAGAATTTTGGCTCAGACACACCTCTCCCACTTCCTCGTGCAGACAGACTTTGGTAGGACACTCTCATGCCTTTACATCTAAGCACATGGCTCCTGGGACCTGCCTGTCACTGTGACCAAGATTAATTATTCATTGAGAAGGGGAAGCAGTCTGAGGGGTTGAGTTCTCAGCCTGACTAAAGAGCAAAGCATCGGACAGTTTCCAGGGAAAGGCTCGGTAACGTCTTCAGCCAGTGCTCAGCCTGTGAGGCCAGGGACAGACGACAGTCCAAACGTTCCCTCCAGACGGGCTGGGCTCAAGGCCCCCTTGGTGTCTCTTCTCTCCTTCTTGGCCACAGGCCATCTAAATGCCAGTGCTGGGGGATGAGGAGGGCAGAAAGTGACTCTCTGTCCCCCTCTAAGGGTGCAGGCTGAGTGGAGCGACCCGCCACGCTCCCATGAATGTGGCCCCTGGCCAGGACACCAGGTTTCTGCTAGGAGCCACAAGCATATATACGATGTATGGCACCTTTGGTTGTAAAGTGACGCCAGCTAGCCACTGAGATGATTATGTTAAAATTTACATTCATATGCAAACTGGACTCCCGCTGTTCACCTTGGCCTGCTACCGGACTCAAGTTACGGGACTTTACGGGACTGCTGGAGAGTTCCCATTGGTTGGGGAAGGATAGTAGGAGGGAATTCCGGAGGAGGTGGGAGGAGACGGGGGGGTTCCGGTCGGCGGGCGGTTCCGGTCGGACACCCTCGTGGGAGGACCGGTTTTTGACTTGCTGGCGCTGAGAGTGTTAGCGGCTTTTTCAAAATAAAGTTTTGTTCCTGCTTGATTGGCTCGTGATTCTGTGCCCAGCCAAGACTGCGGCATTTGGCGGCCCATACGGGGAACGCCTGAAGCTTAGAGGTGAGTAAATTGCTCGCCCCTGAGGGAAGGCGACAGGATGGATCACCTTCTCAGAAAACAATGTGTTCTTGTTTTGATTTATTTTGTTTTCATTTCGAGCTCCCTAGCCCTAGAATTTTCTCAGGCGAACTGGAAAAAATGGTTGGCTCAAGGTTTGAAGTTATTCAGCCCTGAGAAAGAGAAAATTGATACAACCATTGTCTGCTCCGTCTTTGTTTCATTCTGCTTCGGCTTTGTTTTATCCTACCTTATTGGGTTAGGTTATAGTAGATTAGAATCCAATAAAAAACAAACCGAAAAACTGTTAAGTAAATTGTTAGAGGTCCAGACTATGGTAGAAAAAACGCTAGGTCAAGCAAAAGAGAAGGTCTCTCAAGCTAGTCAGACAGAGGAGAATTTAAAGAAAGCAAGCTTAGAGGACAAGCAGCCATCAGGTGGAGAATTACAACAGGAGGTTGCTACCAACTCCGTTCTATCACCAGAGGGCGTAACTCAGCCAACAGCTCCATCTACCGCTGAGCGGCCCTCAACTACCGTAGTTGATGGACGGAATTCTGAGGCAGGACCCCAAAGATTAGCATGCCCTGTACTTGAGCAGGCAGGAGGGCAACGAATTCACCGTGCTTTAGATTTCAAAACAATAAAGCAATTAAAGGAGGCTGTAACGACCTATGGGCCGCAAGCTCCCTTCACAATAAGCATGGTTGAATCTGTTACCAACTTGGACATGACACCAGCAGATTGGGCTAACATGTGTCGATCTGTGCTAAACGGAGGACAATATTTGTTATGGAAGGTTGCCAATGAGGAATTTTGCATGGAGACAGCTAGGCGAAATGCAGAAGCTGGGTACCCTCAAAGAAATATGGACATGCTTTTGGGGAAGGGACCTTATGAGGGTCAAAGACAACAAATTGAATATGACCCTGGTGTGTACGCACAAATTGCTGTAGATGCAGTTAGGGCATGGAAAACTTTACAGGGGCATGGAGACTTACAAGGTCAATTATCTAAGGTAATACAAGGAACTAATGAACCTTATGCTGAATTTGTAGATAGACTTATTCAGTCAGCCTCTAGGATATTTGGAAATACAGAACAGGTAATGCCATTTATAAAACAACTGGCTTATGACCAAGCAAATCGTTGCTGCAGAGAGGTCATTAGACCATGGAGACATGAGGATTTAAACACATATATTAAATTATGTAGAGACATTAATGAACAGGGGCAAGTCTTAGCAGCAGTACAACAGGCTTTAGATGCCAGGCCAAGAACATGCTATAATTGTAATCAAACAGGACATTTTAAAAGGAGTTGCCCCATAAGAGGAGGGTTTAACAAAGCTGGATATCAAAGGAATAGAATACCAGGTATTTGCCCACGATGCCGTAGAGGGAGACATTGGGCTAATGAATGCCGTTCTCAAACCACCATAGAGGGTATTCCGTTATCAAAAAACGGACAAGGACCAAGTGTTTACCCACGATATCGTGGAGAAAGGTATCAAGCTCCATTGCCAAAAAACGGACTAGAGGGCCCAATGCCCCGGGGCCCCAAACCACAAATATATGGGGCAATGGAGGAACCCAACAGCCCCATCAAGGTAGTGCCCAGGACGCATTATCCATTAAATCCCTCATCAGACAAACTAGAGGGAGCGCAGGGCTGGACATCTGCGCCTCTGCCAGAGCAGTACTAACCCCAGAGATGGGAATTCAAATCATTCCCACAGGAGTAAAAGGACCTCTTCCCCAGGGAACAGTAGGCTTATTATTGGGACGCAGTTCTTCTACACTAAAAGGACTTATGATAAGTCCTGGGGTAATTGATCCCGATTATGAAGGTGAAATAAAAATTATAGCTAGTTCTCCAAGAGGTATATCAGTAATTTCACCAGGAGATAGAATAGCACAGTTATTAATAATACCCAGCCTGCATGATAAATTTTCCAGTTGTAATGTAGAAAGAGGTTCCAAGGGATTAGGCTCCACAGGTGTAGATTGGGCTATGCTGTCTTTAAATTTAGATTCTCGCCCAATGCTAAAATTAAAAATTCAAGGACATGACTTTAATGGGCTGCTGGACACAGGAGCTGACCTCAGCATCATATCTCGTCAAGAATGGCCAAAACATTGGCCATTACAACAAGCCACTCAAACGCTTCGAGGCCTAGGAGTGGCAACAAATCCCCATAGAAGTGCTATGGTATTAGATTGGAGGGATCCTGAAGGATGTGAAGGAACTATACAGCCCTATGTATTGGATCATCTTCCTGTAAATTTATGGGGACGAGATGTCCTAGATCAATTAGGATTGACATTAACAAATAACATCAATCCTAACGCGCCCACTACTAGGGCTAAACAAGGCTTTAGGAAAGAAAAAAGATTAAGAGAACAAGAACAAGGTATGACAGCACCTATTCAAATAGATCAAGAAATAAATAGACATGAATTGGGTTTTCAGAAAGGGCCACTGAGACAATCAAAATTACTTGGAAATCAGAAAGACCAGTGTGGGTTCCTCAGTGGCCCTTGACTAAAGAAAAGATACAAGTAGCCCATGACTTGGTCAGACAACAGTTAGCGGAAGGACATATACAACCTTCCGTATCCCCCTATAATACTCCCATTTTTGTCATTAAAAAGAAATCTGGTAAATGGAGATTATTACAAGATTTAAGAGCCATTAATAATGAGATGGTTATTATGGGACCTGCTCAATCAGGGATTCCTCAATTGTCTGCTTTACCAAAAACCTGGCATGTTTTAGTTATAGATATTAAAGATTGTTTCTTTTCAATTCCAATTCATCCCGAGGATAGTCCACATTTTGCATTTACTATCCCTGCACTGAATCATGAAGGTCCTGATCAGAGATATGAATGGAAAGTACTCCCTCAAGGGATGGCTAACAGCCCAACTATGTGTCAAATTTATGTTAATAAAGCAATCCAGCCACTTAGAAACCAAAATCCTGAACTACAAATATTTCACTATATGGATGATGTGTTACTGGCACATAAAGATAAAAACACATTACTAGAATGTTATGCCACACTTACAAATTTATTGAAAAATTATAATCTAGAGATAGCAATAGATAAAGTACAATTAAATCTTCCAATTAATTATTTAGGAGTTCTATTATCCTCAACCATGGTCCGTCCACCAAAAATTCAAATACGAGTAGATCAACTCAAATCACTTAATGACTTTCAAAAGTTATTGGGAGACATAAATTGGATAAGGCCTTATCTAGGCATACCAACAGGAGAGTTAGGACCTTTATTTGATATTCTAAAAGGTCCATCAGATCCAAATTCACCCCGCATGTTAACGCCTGAAGCAAGAAAAGTATTAAAAATCATTGAAACATATATGGAAAATATGCATTTGGATAGAATTGATATAAGTTTGCCTTTATTATTTATTGTACTACCAACAAAAAATATTCCTACAGGAGTATTTTGGCAAGAAGGTCCATTATTGTGGATACATTTATCTTATTCCCCTAACACTATTCTTACTAGATATCCTGAGGCTGTAGGACAATTAATACTCAAAGGAATAAAAGCAGCTAAGGGAGTGTTTGGGATTTCTCCCAATAAAATTATTACTCCATATACTATGGATCAAATTGATGAGTTAGCTAATGAGTTAAATACTTGGGCAATAATCCTGTGTAAAACTAGTGTTTCATTTGATAATCACTTACCATCTAATCCTTTGTTGTCTTTTTGGTCTAAGCATCCTGTAGTTTTTCCAAAAATGACAAGAAAAACCCCTATCATAAATGCTCCAAATATATTCACTGATGGGTCAAACAATGGTACAGCAGCAGTAGTTACTCCTGATCAAACTTTTACATTTTTAGTACCCAAACAATCAGCTCAAAAGGTAGAGCTTAATGCAGTATTACAAGCTTTTATGATGTTTAAAGATTCTGTATTTAATTTATTTTCTGATAGTCAGTATGTAGTTAATGCTATTAATTCCCTTGAAGATGCTGGTAGGATTTCCCCTTCCTCTACTGTTTTCTCTTTGTTTTCCGCTATACAAAGTCTAATCTGGGACCGAAAAGATCCATTCTTCATAGGTCATATCAGGGCACATACAGGATTGCCTGGAGCCCTTAGTATGGGCAATGAACTAGCAGATAAATCTACACATGACATACATATTTTCTCCACAATAGAAGAAGCTATAAATTTTCATAAAAGGTTCCATGTCAATGCTAATACTTTACAAAAGCGTTTTAAAATAACTAAAGAACAGGCCAGACATATAATAAAACAATGTCAAAATTGTGTGACATTTTTACCACAAGTTAATCTTGGAGTCAATCCTAGAGGACTAATACCTAACCATATTTGGCAGATGGACGTCACACACTTGCCAGAATTTGGAAAATTAAAATATTTACATGTTACAGTTGATACCTCTTCCGGATTTTTGATGGGCTCCCTTCATGCCGGAGAAAAAACTAAAGATGTTATAGCTCATTGCTTACAAAATTTTGCCACTGTGGGCGTTCCAAAACAGTTAAAAACGGACAACGGTCCTGGTTATACTTCCTCCTCTTTTAAACAATTTTGCTCATCATTTGGTATTACTCACATAACAGGAATTCCATACAATCCACAAGGACAAGGCATAGTTGAAAGAGCTCATCAAACTATTAAAATGTACTTATTAAAACAAAAGGAGGGAATTGGAAAGGGGTATATATCCCCCAAAGATAAACTTAAAATAACCCTTTTTACTCTAAACTTTTTAAATTTAGATTCATCGGGACTTAGTGCTGCGGAAAGACATTTGTACCCCAAAAATGTACATAAGCCTAAGGTACTTTGGAAAGATATTCTAACAGGACAATGGAAAGGCCCGGATCCAGTGATAGTCTGGAATCGGGGCGCTGTCTGTGTTTTCCCACAGGATGAACAGCAACCGATTTGGATTCCAGAGAGATTAACTAAAACAATTTCTACAGAAAAAGAAGATGATTTGACTCAAATCCATAACAGCTGACATCCAGAGCTCCAGCTTGGCTATTCTTACATCTGCGACAGTGATTAACCAAGGTTTTTTTTTTCAGTATCTATTTTATTATTGCATTTTTCCACATCATAAAGTTCTATTTTATTTTTGAGCTCATACAAACCTAGGTTAATGTTTTTCTGATCAGTTTTATTTTTTGACTGTGTTTTATTTTTTTTTTTTTTTTTATTTATTTATTTATTTTTTGACTGTGGAGTTTTTAAACATTGCAATGGAGATTTCACCTAAGTATAGTTACAAGGCCTTTATTTACTATTGTCTTATGTGTTGTATGTTGTGTGCACACTTCTGTTTTGTGTTGTATGTCTGTATGTGTGTATGTCCATATTTCTTATATGAGGAGCGCTCATGAAAAAATGGATCCGAATTTTTTCTTTATTCACGTGATTTATATGGTTTAATTTAAATTAGGTGAACAGCTGTTTATGATTGTTGTTAAAGATGGTTAACAGATCTGTTTGTTTACTAATTTAAATTTGGTAAACGGCTGTTAAGGATTGTTTTTAAAGGAGTTTAACAGATCTGTTTGTTTACTTTCACCTTTTCTTTTTATTATATTTAATAATTCTGTTCAGGATAATGTCTCTTTACCATCATTGCCAGAATTTCCATCTCCATCCCAATTCCAGTGAAGACTGAGATAAAACCAAACTACAGCTTCTATGATAGCTATCACAGTAAACTGTATAAACTGATGCATCAATGAATATAACTCAACAAGTAATGCTATCAAGGACTTGATTTACTTTGGGAGGATATGGACATATTGATAGACTCCTCCAATTTGAACTGCTTGCAGAACTTGCCTGGACTATATATCAGTTGCATACATTGTGAAATATCATCTGGTGCACCGAATTGTGGTACTGCTGGCATATTTTTGCTGATGGTGTCACCAGTGATGCAATTTCCTTGCCAGCTCACCCCATGTTTATTGTGGTAATACTGGCATATCTTTGCTGATGGTGTCACCAGTGACACAATTTTTCCAAAGGAGCCGTCAATTGGCTTGGTGTCGTGGCATTTCTGTATCCTCCTCCCTTCTACTAGTGATGGTCTAAATTTGGGGGCCAACAGAGGTGAGGCAAAGAACCTCACCCCCCCACTGGCACCAAGGCTAAATTTGGGGGCCAACAGAGGTGAGGCAAGAACCTCACCCCCCCACTGGTGCATAGGCCTATCCACAAGCATGGCTGAATGCTGGACCGGTAGTCAGCGACGGGTTGCTCTGATTACAGTGGATTCAACCTAAGACAGGAAGCTGACGCCTAAAGGTCAGTTCTCCCATGACGGGTAAGAACCATATGTTAAATTGGACAACCTACCAGGCACGGTCCCTAGCCACATTGCTTGTTGCTTAATTAAACAGAAGGGGGCAGATGCTAGGAGCCACAAGCATATATACGATGTATGGCACCTTTGGTTGTAAAGTGACGCCAGCTAGCCACTGAGATGATTATGTTAAAATTTACATTCATATGCAAACTGGACTCCCGCTGTTCACCTTGGCCTGCTACCGGACTCAAGTTACGGGACTTTACGGGACTGCTGGAGAGTTCCCATTGGTTGGGGAAGGATAGTAGGAGGGAATTCCGGAGGAGGTGGGAGGAGACGGGGGGGTTCCGGTCGGCGGGCGGTTCCGGTCGGACACCCTCGTGGGAGGACCGGTTTTTGACTTGCTGGCGCTGAGAGTGTTAGCGGCTTTTTCAAAATAAAGTTTTGTTCCTGCTTGATTGGCTCGTGATTCTGTGCCCAGCCAAGACTGCGGCAGGTTTCAAGTCCAGAGACCTGGGCTCTTCCCCTCCTGGCTGTGCAAACTTGGGCGAGTCCTTCAGTCTTTGGAGGCTTCCGTTTCCCATCTGTCACAGACACAAGAAGCCCTGCTCACCCACCCACCCGTTTAGATCACAACGTTCCAACAAGGTCATTGAGGTGGGCGACCTTCATACTCTGTTCAGCCCAACAAGGTCTCCAGATTTCCTAGCAGAGTCTTCTGGCCTCCAACCTCCTCTCCCAACCCTGGCTCTGGGGACAAGAGCAGGCTGCTACCCCAGCCTCAGTTCAGTGTGGGACGGCCCGCCACCTGGAGAAGACAGGACCTGCTGACCTGCAGTGCACCTTGCCCACACAGAAGGCGTGACTTAAAGTGGCCATCAGGGGCAACCTGGATCTGTTAGACCAAGTCCATAAAAGTGGGATGCATCAGCAAGGAGCATGTGGAGGGGCACAAAGCACAGAATTAGCATGGCAGCAGGCGTCCCGGAAGCTCCTGGAAGCAGGAAGGAGGCTCCAAGAGCAGCAGAGCTCCTGGCACTTGCTGAACTACTGAAAGGTGCACAGTGTGAAGCCTGAGGGTGTGGAGAAGAGGGCAGAGGTGGAGGGACAGGGAAGCCTGGACAGGGAAGCCTGTGCAGGGCGCTGACCCCCACATGGGGAAGGAAGAAGACTTGCAAACCTGTCGCACGTCTGCCCCAAGCTTGGCTGCTCTGCCATGCCCACTTCCTGCCATGACAACTTGGGCCCTCTGCGGTGACTCTAACAACCCCCGAGTGATTCTGGACAACCCCTCTGTCTAAGGCATCTCTGTCCACCCCCCTGGCCTGCTCAGAGCTGTGCTCCACTCCCAGGCCCCACCCCAGCACAGCCCCGGTCCCTGAGGTCCCCGGAGGGGAGCTGCAGAGAGGCTGTCAGGTCCAGTAGTATTGTCCAGGCCTCGGAGGCCACTTATCTAGGCCGCCCACACAGGGAAATGAGATAGCCCAGCACCACTTTTCCCACTAATATTCTTATCTTGACTGGAAAGAAGACCGTGTGTAAAGACGTGTGGGTGTGGTCTCCGAGTGTGTTTCCTTCCATGACTTCTGACCATATGGACATATGTTTGTGTCATTTTACAACTTGAACATGACGAACGAGTGTATGAAGTGTGTCCATGTGGGATTTGTAAGAGAAGTAGACGGCGAGAGGGGAGACATGGGGTGGGGGCACTCGGGGAGGAGGGAGGAGCAATCAGAGGGGAAACATTAAGAAACTGGAAACAATCAGTTTGGGTGAAAGAACGAAGAAATGGGTCTTTTCATCCACTGATCAGGAAAGCATTTATTGACTTTGTCCTTTTGGAAACCCATTGCTCAGAATCACAATCTCAGAATGTTAAATGTGTCTTCTTTTCACTTGGTAATTCTAATTCCTATGTTTTCCCAAGAGCAATTCTTCGTGGGTATACCAAGAGATGTGCATGTGAAAATCACAGCAGAGTTACTCATAGAAACAAAAAATGCAAACAACCTGTTATGGTTTCCATATGAGGTGTCCCCAAAAAGCTCAGGTGTGAGAACATGCAAGAAAGTTTAGAGGTGAAATGCTTGGGTTCTGAGACCTTAACCCATCCACGGAGTGCTCTACTAGTGGGGATTAACTACAGGCAGGTAGGCTGTGGCTGGAGGAGGCGGGTCCTAGGGGCGCCTTTGGGGTGCATATTTTGTCCAGTGGAGGAGAATGCGCTCTCTCTCTCTCTCTCTCTCTCTCTCTCTCTCTCTCTCTCTCTCTCTCTCTCTGTCTCTCTCTCTCTCTCTCTCTCTTCTCCTTCTCCTTCCTGGTTTCCTGTCTGGAGGATCCACCCTCCTCTGCCACACACCTCAGCCATCAAGTTCTGCCTCATCTCAGACCCTGAAGAATAGAATCCACCATCGGTGGACAGAGACCTCTGAAACCATGAGGAACAAATAAATGTTTCCTCCTCTAAAATTTTGGTTGCAGCAACAAAACAGTTGACTAAAATTCAACCCAAGAGTCAATTGACAAAGGAGTGCTTCGAGGTTTTAAAGTCTAGTAAATTAGTGCTCTGGAACACCATAAGTCAGTGAGAAAGAACAAGAAAATCTCCATGGCGAAATGGAAAGATTCACCCAGATATTATGTTTTTTTTTTAATGCACAATTTGTATGAATTATGCCATGTAGTAAGAAGGGAGGGAAATAGAGAAAGGCCTGGAAGATGCGCCCAGCAATATGTCAGTGGTGGTCACCTCTCAAGAGAGGGCTGGAATTAAAGGTGGGGAAGAAATCTTTGGCTTCACACACAGATCTGGATTGCTCTACAATGAAAGTGAGTTTCCATATGACTTGTGAAACTAGACACTTTTTGAAAGTCAGTCCCACGAAAACCCACTCACTACAGACCCTGAGATCTAGACACAAGACAGGAACGAAGGCAAAGACCCTGCTCTCTGTGGAAAGGGAGCCTGATTCTCGCCCACATGGTGGGGTGCAGCTGGGCCCTAGAGAAGATGGGCATCCCTTGCCCTGTCTATCTGGGGAAAACGGCAGGGGGGTATTTTTACTTCTGTGTGGCTCTAGAAAGTCACCACCACTACAGAATCTGAGAGCTTTCCCCAGAGCTAAATCCAGAAAAAGACTTACTTTGGGCCAATCTATATTTTTCCTTTATTTTATCATTTGAGAAACAGAGACCTGGAGAAGTAGAGTATCACACACAAAACAGCAATGAGTGCAGTCTACCACTGTTTCTTCTCTCTCTGAATAGGAGGAGAAGAGGGGCGCCCAGGGGCTGACAGCAACGAGGATGCTCACTCCTCCACCCAGGAAGAATCCCTCGGGAGCTCGATCCAAACCCGACTGTACCAGGGTAGAGGGGTCCAGGGAGCCCAAGCCAGAATCTGAAGACAAAAGCTCTCAGGGTCCTCTGACCCTCCCTGCAAACCTCCTAGCCTGAGGCAGCACCTCTACACAGCAGGGGGGTGGCAAGCCAAGCAGAGCTAGTGAAGAAGGTGCAAGCAGATCCCTTCAGGAAAGAGATCAAACCTGGCTCTGTGGCTACAAAAGGCAGAACCAGCACGGAGGACCAGCATGCAACAGCTGTTTCAGGTTCTGAAAATACCTGACTCTTCCTTTGCCTGGAGGGGCCTTTCTTTTGCCCTTACAATACAATTGTACCCACTTGACCTGGGTATGAAATTCCAGGCTGCCTGGTGTTTTCCGTGAGCACCCTATTCCATTGTCTTCAAACTCTTCACAGCTCTCAATAGGCCGTTGTCTGGGGCCGTGCCTTGACTTAATTCATTTTTTCCTCTGGTTCCTGAAACAACTGTTCTCCTTGTCTTTGGTGTTCTACAATGTGTCTGGAAACAGGGTTTTTTTAACCCTACTTAAAGCTTATGTTTCTTGAGTCTGAGGATACTGGTCTTTGGCTAATTCTGGAAAATCCTCAGGCATTGTCTTTTCAATCATTGCCTTTCCTCATCCTTTGTATTTCCTCTTTTTTTCTGATAGTTGCTCTAAAAAGCAGACTGAGAGAAAGACAGGAGTTAAGCTGGGAGGTGATTCCAGTGAGCAGGCAGAAGTGGTGGAGAGGGAAGAGGAAGACAGAAGCCAACAACATCCCATTACTGAGCTGGCCTCCTCCTGCAGAGACGTCTTAGAGGAAGTTGGTAGAGAATGCCACAGATGGTCTCACCCAGGGACAACTGAGCTGATGCACTTATCCGCTGACTCTCACCTCTCATCAAATGAAGGCTGCTGCCAGAGGCACCCTTTGAATTTATGAATTGTCTGCAGAAGCTGGGGGGCTCCTGCAGAGCCCAAAGTCAGAAGAACTGAGAGACCTGGGGACATGTGGCTGAGGAGGGACATTGGCCTCATGCATGACCATGGCTGCACTGGATCAAGTGAGTCCCAGGAATTAGCAGGGGTCCTACCTGCCTTGTCCGTCAGGTTGGCGGTGAAGCTTGGCACTCGACTTCAGCCTCCTCGTGTGTCCGACTCCCCTGTGCCCTTAGCCTCAGGGCGCCATCCTTGGGTCTGCGTGCTCATTTGCTGATTTTCCCATTAGCTATATCTCAACAGCTCTCTCAGAGTTTCTAGTTCTTTCACCTCTCACACATGATTCTCCTGGAGACTGTGCTGTTGCCCTCTCGCTCGGCGGCGGTCCTGCTATCCATCATGTCTGCTGACAGTCAGGTAGGCGATTTCCCCAGGTGTTTTGTCACTGATGACATGAACGTATTTGCAGTGAGCGTGTATCCCACCACTGCCCGTGTTGCCCTAGTATAGGAATCCCATGCACTTTGGGAAGAGGATTATTCCTCCATGCACTTGGATATTAGACTTTGCCAGACACTTCAGGAGTATCACAAGCTTGGGACCAATTTTTTTTCTATTGTGTTAAAATATACATAGTATAAAATTAACTCTTCAGTGACAGTCCAGAGTGAAAGCCCAACAAACGGCCCTTAGGGTTGATGTTAAGCATATTCACACTATGGTAGGACCATCACCACCATCCATCTGCAGAACTTTGCCAACATCATCCCAACTGAACCTGCACCCACGGAACAGAACTCCAGCTCCACCCTGCCCCAGCCCCTGACCACCACTGATAACCGCTGTTCTACCCTCTGTCCTTATGAATTTGACAGATGGGTTTTCACAAAAGTGTTTGTCTTTTTGTGACTGGCTTTTCCCACATAGGAGCAATAAGGTCCTCAAGATTCATCCACATAAAAGAAAAAAGAAAAGTTCGTCCATGTGGTAGCCCATGTTGGATTTGTGTGTGTGTGTGTGTGTGTGTGTGTGTGTGTGTGTGTTACTGAAGACAGAACCCAGGGCCTCAAGTCCTCTTCCAGCTGAGCTACCTCCCCAGACCTTTTTTGTTTTCATGTTGAGACTGAGTCTCAGAAGTTGCCCAGGCTGCCCTTGACCCTGGGATCCTCCTGCGTCAGCCTCTAGAGGAGCTGGGATCACAGGTGTGTGCCACCGCACCTGGCCGGGGTTCCTTTCTTTCTTGAGGCTGAATAACATTCTATTGTACATATCTACCTCGTTTTGTCTATCCATTCACCCTTGGATGGACGTGGAGTTATGGGGCCAGTGTTGAAGTGAATTCCCACTTGGGTTTCAGTTCGTCGCACTGGAGCTCTTCTTCCTACCTAGACCCCTAAACCGGCAAAATCTCCCAATTCACTGGGCGGCAGCCTGGGGAGGGGCTCTGAGTGAACCCAGGGCCCTCAGGTCCAGGTCCCCATTCTTCCCAGCCAAAGTCCCATCACCTGTCCCTGTGAGAGCCAAATCCAAACCTCTGGACATGGGACCAACTTCCTGGTCTGAAATCTCTTCCTCAAAACCTGCTCCACCCAGACTCCCACCCGCCATACCCACTCTCACTTGCGCTCCTCTGGCTTTCAGTTCCCTCTTTGTCCCTAACACCTGGGTACCCCCCTTTCTTGGTTTGGAGAAGTGGTTTTCAACCTGATCTTATATTAGAATCAACCAGAGACTTCTAATTCTAGGAACAACCCAGAACAATTATATTCAAAACTCTGGTATAAAAAGTGAGTTTATTTTTTAGACATAGATGTGTTTTATACATAAAAGTATGCACATATAAGATGTACCTGGAAATGTCATGATTGAACACCTGAATTGTCAGAATACAGGGGCCCTGCTCTAGCACTGCTGCCTTTGTCCAGTGGCTTCTGGGCAGGGGTCCTAATAATGGGAGACTGGTTCATGATCACGTCACAAACCTAACCCGGAAATGGTTTATGATCACAACCTTGACCCGGAAATAGTATTATCATTTCAGCTACCCTCTTCGGCCTCTTTCATGGGCTCTTCCTTGCAAAGCCCAGATTCCATGCAGTCTGTTAACATTCTGATGTTCCCTGTCCCCCTCAGGAGAGGGAGAGGACCATTTTTCAACAATAGCAGATGAGTCTGCTCAGCACAGCCTCCTTGTGTCCCTCTGTTGAAGAACACCATTCTTCCTCAGCCCAAACATGAGTTTTGATCGTTGTTTGTTTCCTCAAACTCCAGGAGGTCTATTGATGATAAGAACATAGCAGGGAGTATCAGGAGCCTCTGTGACTGGGTGTGGTGGCATATGCCAGTAATCCCAGAGGCCCGGGAGGGTGAGGCAGGAGGATCCCAAGTTCAAAGCTAGCCTCAGCAACTTAGCAAAGCCCTGTCTCTAAATAAAATATTTTTTTAAAAAGAACTTTGCTATTATATAACCCTGCTGCCATCAGGGCCAAGAACATGGACTTCAGATTTTTCTATTTTTGTTTTTTATTGTCCTTACATCAACATAAGTACACAACATCTGATGAATATTAATCCTACAGAACATAATAAATGCACAGAATAACACACCCATATCCTACATAATGATTGTTACTATGATTATATACTATTTCAAACACAGAGATAAGCATAGAAAAGCAGAACCCTGTGTAAGATTTAATGGATGTTAACATTTTGCCACAACTGGTTTCAGATCTCTTTACAGAAAAAGCAAACAGTTACAGACGCATCCAAAAACCCTTGCCATGTCCCCTGTCCCTACGCCACCTGGGGACAAGTGCCATCTGAAGGTTATGTTTATCACTTTTATTGCAAGCTATTTCACAGAATGCACTTTTCCCCCTTTGGTGGTGGTCCTGGAGATGGAACCCAGGGCCTTGCACATGTCAGGCAAGTGCTGTGCCACTGAGCTACATCGGCAGCCCACCTTGTGAGCTGTGTCTACACGTGCACATATCCGTAAAGAGCATGAGAGTTGCATACATTTTCATCTGTACACAAACTGGCTTGTATTGGAGGGAAGGGAACCACGGAGGGGCTCTCTGTGCCCAGGCAGCCCCTGCGCACTCCAGTAGATGTCGCTAGAGTTCCAGTCAGCAGGGGATGCTGCTTTTCTGTTCTCCCAAACAAGAATAATTTGCTGTTAGATGTCCTTTGCAGCTTAAAGCTGTCGACCTACCATTTGCAGGTACTTTAGTCTTCAAAACTTAAAGCAACACTGGAAAAACTGACACCCCCACACCGAGGGATTCATTTCCATTCTTTCCCTAGAGGGAAGGATTATGTGGAGAATGGCACCTAAGAGAAAAGCCAGACAGTGCCTTTGAATTCCAGCTGCTCAACTAACCAGCAGTGGGAATTGGGAAGGCTGGTGTCCTCTCCAGCCCCAAGGCCCTCCTCTGGAACAAGGGAGGGGCCTGGTTCAGGGACAGCCATGATCACATCTCTCACCTGACTCTTGTCCATTGATAGTGGCTTCCTGGAGGCTGCTCTGGGCAGAAAGTGAATATTGCACAGTCCCCAAGGCCTTGCCTGGGTGCTCTCCATCCCAGGGAAGCCCATCCCCGAGCCTGCCAGCTCTGAACCACCTCCTCCCTCCCCACTGTGCAGAGCAGCAACGCCAGAGACTCAGAGAGTCACAGAGTCACAGGGCCTGGAGCCTTGTCCCTTCTTGGGTACACACAGGTTTCCTCGTTTTTAAAGGGAGTGATTTATCTGAAGTCCCAGGGAGGCATATGAAGATGCGACCTCTAAGGGGCCAACTCAGGGTCAGAGTGTCCAGCGGCTCAGGAACCTCCTCAGCACTGTGATGCTTCAGCTTTTCCTGCTGGAACCCAGGCAGGTCACCCCTGTCCTGCAGTGCCTGACAGCCGCTGCCATTTGCCACCTCGATGCGTTTCCAGGACTTCCTGTTGCACTGTCTTCCAGCACACCTCCCCTTGTCCTAGCAACCGCCTGGCCTGGAGGCAGGGGCCAAGGAACATGTCAGAGGGCTCAGGCCCGGCCAGCCTTCTGAGCTGGAGACTCACGCAGCCTCCACGTAGCCTCGCTCAGCCTCCCTGCCCACCTCCTCCCACCCAGCCGCCCCTCTCTGACCTGCCCTCTCTCTGACCTCAGGGCCTGGGGGAGGCCTGAAGAGGCCGTGGGAGTTTGGCTACCATTATCCGGCCCTTATCGGCACTAACGTTCAGGCTGACACCGAGCCCTCTTAGTTCAATGACTAGGGGCCGGCCCGAGGTCACGCCTGTCTCCAGAGAGCCAGTGCTATCTAGGTGACCTGCGGAAACCCTGGCATGAGCTCATGTTTTCTGACGACAGAGAGGATCCCTGCCGTATCGCTGCCCCACATCCCCACCCCCAGTGTCTGGCATGAGCCCGGTGGAGGCTCCACCATTACTCACTGAAATAGCAACACTGATAACCACAGCAGACAGAAGTGCATTGATGAATTCCCATTCAGCAGAGAGCCTCTCCCCCAGCCCTCTCCTTTGTGCAGCCCCATGTGGATGGACACAGCCACAGCCCATATGGACAGCCCCCAAACCATCACTACCCCAACCCAGCCCCCACGAAGAGATGATGCAGCTATAACCTTAGGGAAGTAGGTATCCAGAGAATTCATGTTGAAATGTCCTTCCCATCTAGAAAAAAAATGCCTTTAGACTGAAACCTTGTTTTATTATCTATATGTTCTGAAACCTAATGCCCCTAGACAAACAGTAGAGCACAAGACGTAATGGATGGGGCTGGACTGGATGGGGAGGTTGACAGAAATAGGAGTAGGGGGCAGGTCCCTAGATTGCTGTTCCTACTGTGACTCCTCTGGGACCTTGAGCAGGTCAGTCTCCTCTCTCTGATCCAGTAAGAGTTACTTTAAATAGTCTGGAGGGGTTTCTTGGGGGGAGGGGTTTCTTGGGGGGAGGGGTTTCTTGGGGGGAGGGGTTTCTTGGGGGGAGGGGTTTGGGAGATTGAACCTAGGGCCTCTCCCATGCTAAGAAAAACTCTACCATGGAGCTATACCCCCCCTTCAATTTGACACAGTCTTAAAATCTTTGCCTTTTAACAAGAGCATTTAGTGCATTTACATTTAATGTAACTGCTGTTTGGGTTTAGGTTTACACTTCTTTTGTAATTTTCTATTTCTCTTGGCCATTCTGCTTGTTTTTCTCTCTTTTCTTGCCATCACTTGATCCAATAGATTTTATCATTCCATTTTTCTGTCTAATCATTTGGAAATTATAAGCATCAATCATGGTTGCCCTAGAAATTAGAATTAACTTCTTATTAAAGTCTAAAGTTGAACAATATGTTTATCTCACTCCCAACCTACAATGTTATAACACTTTAATTCCATTTACATCCCAGCTTACATGTTATTGCTATATTCTTAAATTTTACCAGTTCTTTCAATCTCCACATAACATTATCATCATTGTTATTTTTTAAACAGTATATTTTTATTTAAATTTACCCATATATTCATCTGCTTTTTTGATCTCTATTTATTCTTGCATTTCAGTTCTTTTACCTGGGATTATTTTACTGGCTACCTGAAGTACATCCTGCAGAATTCCCTCATAGAAGCCTAATATTGGGAAATTCATTTTGGTTTTATTTACCTGAAAATATCTTACTTTTGATCTCATTTTTAAAATTTCTACTATAGAGAATCCTAGGTTAGCATTTAATTTCATGTAGCACATTGAGAGCATTTAATTAATTACCTTCTAGATTATGTTATTACTTCTAGCCCTCCCCCCCCCCCACACACACACTTTGTGCTACTTGTAAATTTTTTTCTTTGTCTTTGGTTTTCCAGTTTCACTAAGATGTATGAATGTGTATTTTATTTATTCTACTAGAATTGAACCTATGGGTTGATAGCAATAATTTCAGACCCAGGATGAAACTACTTTTCTCCAAGGAGGACTTTGTTTCTTTGGTCAGGTGCCTGGGAGCTCCTTCCTTAAATCATTCCTTCAGATTCCTTGAGTGGCACAGCCTGTGCCCTTTGCCAGATACCGCAGAACTGAGGAAAGAGGCAACAGTCCAGAGGAGGAAGAGCTGCCACCTGGTTGCGTTTCCAGGACTTCCTGGTGCACTGTCTTCCAACAGACCCCCCCTTAGGATCGGGAGTGACTCACTGGGTTCTCAGCCAGGGTCTCCTGCAAGGCTGCAGTCAAACTGCTGCCCAGGGCAGAGCTCACTGAAGTCTCACCTAGGGGAGGAACCATCTCCAGCTTCCCTTAAATGGTTGAGGGCAGGGTTCTGTTCCTTTGGGGAGGTTGGGGTGTTGGGATGAAGGCCTCAGCTTCTGGATGGCCATTGACCATTAGCTGCCCTCATGTCCTTGCCACATGGTTCTCCCCAACTTGATTCATCAAAGCCAGCAGAGGAGCGTCCATCAGCAAGACAGAAGTCAGAATCTCTCTTGATCTCATCACAGAAGTGGCATCCCCTCATGGTGATGTCTTCAGTTAATTGGAAACAAGTGATTCGGGGGAGGGGACTAGTGTTGTGTGGACACCAGATGGCAGCATCACTAGGGACCATCCCAGAAGCTGTCCACAGCACCATCCCTGGGGCAGCCCCTCATGCCTGGACACAGGAAGTGCTCAGTGTGACCCCTCCTCTCCAGCTAGGGGACTTTCTGCTTCAAAGCCCATGTGTCAAGGTCAGCCAGGACACAAAAGAGTCCTTTCTGTATCACAGTAGTTGAGAGCCTCAAGAAAATGACTTCACTTCCCTGGACTTGGATCTCTAATCTGTAAACCAAATTAATAAAGATCCTCAGAGACCTTGTGCTCCAACGCAGTTCCTGAAATACTGAAATACTTCCAACACAACTGGTAAAGCCCTGACTTCCCTGGCCCCTTGGATGTCCCTGCCCCCCCCCCCCCAGTATTCCTGATCCCCTCCTCAGGACCTTCTTGAACCCTGCCTGGTCCAGTAGCCACAGGAATAGCCTGGGGCTCAGCAGCCAGCTCCTAGACCCTGCTCCAGCACCCTGAAGGCCACCTCCTATTCTGACCCACCCTGAACCTAAAATATTTTTAAGGTGCCCTTGGTTGTTGGTATTGAGTGTCAATGTGAAAGTTTCCAAGAAAGACCCTCAATCAACAGAAACCAATTTTCTGCCTACATCCTAAAAAGTGTTCTGGTGTGGGGTGGGGGGGCAGCACCCAGAGCACACTAGCACATGTTGAACACACAGTGTACCACTGGGCTACACTCTCAGCCTGAAATTTTGAGAAAGAAAATAAACAAGATGGAAAGCCTGACTTTGAGTCCCCACCAAGTGGGCCTGTTAATGGAGCCCCAGAATCAGGTGTCTGGTCTGTCCAATCTCAGCCAGCAGTGGCCCAGGGCAACCAAAATGACACTGAGGGAACACTAAGTTCCCTAAACTTAGTGAAAACTAGGCATGGGACAACAGGGTTCTTGCTTCCAGAGCCAAGTTTATGGCACCCTGTAGAAAACAGAAGGGAGGAGAGGACCTGTACCTCAGCTCTCTGGCTCCTGAGTTTAGACCCCAGCTCCACCAGCAGCTGGCCATGTGGCTTGGGCAAGCCTTTTGACCCATCTCATATGGTTCCTTGTCATTACTAAGCAAGAACCCTGGAGTCACTGCCTGCTCTGACCCTCACATCTGCCTCCTCCCTGCTCAGGCCTTAGACAACGTATTGGTCCTGTCTGGGCCCCCACTTCCTTCTATGCTGCCCTTTAGGGGCTTTGTGGACATCGAATGAATTCATATATGTAGATAACTTAGCTTCACATAAGCATTCAATAATGCAACCCATTATTATTAAACCAATAATCCAAAAGAAGTGCCTGGTGCATCACAAGTGTCCAATGGCAATTATTAATCATGCCTCAATTCACTCACCTGCAAAATGGGAATGATTGTCTCTTCCTCCAAATGTAGGAGAAAGTGCTTCATGAAATGCCTGCTGCCCAAGGTCCAGGGTTCCAGCTGCAGCTTCTCTGCTGCTCCGAGCACTTCCATCCTCAGCCCCAGGAGGTGGGAGTGCTCCAGGACCCCCAGCCCCTGACCCCCCATGGCCTCCCCAGCACAGGCTGTTCCTCTGCATGCTCTCCCTGCCCTCTTGGCCTGGCCTTACCTGTGCATCTGTAGGACTGGCCCAGGTGTCCCCTCCTCTGGGAAGGCTGTCTTGGCCAGCAAGGCTGGGCAGGTCACCCTGCCCCTGCTCCTAGAGAACCCAAACGTCTTTATTTGTTGCCCTGGTCACTCTGGCCTTGGTGGCAGAGGCCATGCCCTGCCAGACAGTGTGGAGTGGACACTCACAGTGGGTGTTAGAGGGTTAGTTTAGCATATTAATGAAGAGGATGCTGAGAACGTGCTCCCTGACAATTGAACGTGTCCCAGGTGGCATCCAGTGGTAAAGGGGACAGACTCCTGCCTGGGAGGGGACATTTTCTGGGTGAAATGATTTGGATTTGAGCTGTTTTTCAGACAGACTCTGGGGGCCCAGGAGTGTCTCCTGCTGCTGCTCTGATGGGCAGGGAGGAGCTGGGAGCTGGGGAGGACTTCATGCATGCTGGGAAAATGCTTCAGAAACAGTGTCTCAAAGTTGTCATCTCGTAGGAAATTTGGCCTACTGGGGAAGGATGCAGGGAAGGATGGCAGGCTCAGAGAAGTGACTTGGCTTGCTGGAGCTGCCCAAGTTCAGGGCTGAGTCCAGGCTCAGGCCCCCTCAGGCTGGGTGCTGTGCACACCGTCTCTGGTGTCTGGGGCCTCTGCACAGCCTCGTCTGGTGTGGGGCAAGGACCTCTGTGCCAGCTGGTCCCCCAACAAGTCCTCCTCCCTGCCTGCCAGATACGGAGTTTGTCAAAGAAGGGGTTTGCACAGCTTCTCTGTGGCTAAAGCCGCTAGAGCTTAGAACCCTCCAGGTTTCAAGGGACCTGTAAAGTGTACTTTAAAAACAACAACAACAACAACAACAACAAACACCTTTCCTGCCAGGTGCAGTGGTGTACACCTGGAATCCCAGCAGTTCAGGGGGCTGAAGCAAGAGGATCATGAGTTCAAAGACAGCCTCAGTAACTTAGTGAGCCTTAAGCAACTTAGAAAGATCCTGCATCAAAATAAAACATAAAAAGGACTGGGGATTTGACTCAGTGGTTAAGCACCCCTGAGTTCGATCCCCAGTACCAAAAAACAAAACAAAACCCTCTAATTTTCCTTAAAAGGGCCCTGTTGAAGGGCTCTGTGTGGGGGAGCTGGCTGGGCTGTCAGGCAGCAGTAGTGTTAAAAGAACATGCGGTTGGCTCTTGTCCTCTGTCATCGGGTCACTCTCCTGGCCCTAGCCCTCATGAGAACTACCTTTAATATTCAGCCTTAGTGACTTGGGGGAGGGATAAAAGATGTTTGTCAGTTGGGTATGATGGTGCTCACCTGCAATCCCAGTGACATGGGAGGCTGAGGCCAACCTGGGAGACAAATAAAAAATAAAAAGGTCTGGGAGTGTAGCTCAGGGGTAGAGAGCCCCTGGGTTCAATCCCCAGTGCTGAAAACAAACCTTGTAAAATTAAATTTGTGCTCTCTAAAGATGCACAGGTAAGGCCAGGCCAAGAGGGCAGGGAGAGCATGCAGAGGAATGGCCCGTGCTGGGGAGGCCATGGAGGGTCAGGGGCTGGGGGTCCTGGAGCACTCCCACCTCCTGGGGCTGAGGATGGAAGTGCTCGGAGCAGCAGAGAAGCTGCAGCTGGGGGGAACCTCATGACCTTTCCTTTTGTAGGGCTCACTTTTAGGGGGCCGGCCCCTTTGTGCATCAATGGGACAGTCATCAAGGGCCTGTGTCTCAGTTCTGCACATACCCCAGTCAGGCAGGGTGACTTGTCCCCACATGCCAGGTGCACTGCTGCCCCAGGGCCTCTGCATGGCTCTTTCCTCTGTCTGGAGAATGCTCTCCACAGATGCCCACCGCCCACTCCCTCATCTTCTTCCAGTCTTTAGTAAATATCACTTTGGGTGATGCCTTCCCTAACCATCCTACATAAAATTGCACGACACCCACCCCACCCGAGTCGCTATTCCTATCTTCCTAGACCTGCCCCTTTGTAAAGCCTACAGCCAAACTGGTGGCCCCTGAACTAGGTCCTGCCCCATTCTCTTCCCACCTGCATGTGCATCCTGTACCTTAGAGGCACAGGAACATCAGCTTTGTCTCAGAAAGTAGACATGGATATGTACACTGCCCGCATGCCATTGCATCCTTCAAGACCACACCCGTGGGAACCCCGGAAAGCATAACAGGGGCTCAGGGCATTCACACATGAGCAGCCAGAATGGGGCCTAGAAACAGCTTTAGTTCCCAGGGGATACAGCCCCTTGGCCTGCAGATCCTCCCCTGAAAGGAGGCCAGGGCAGACGCTCTGTAAGTGTGGGGCTCATGGCCGGGTCCCCTGCTTGGGCCTGCCCAGGTCTAAGGAGAAGGTCTTCCCTTTTCTGGTTTTCTCCCTAGAACTCCACAGCTTGTAACATGCTGCACAGTGTGTTTGTTTGTTTATTGTCTGAATCCCTCCATCCAGGACCACGTAAGCCTCTGAAAGCACAAGGATTTGGGGTTTTGTTCAGTGCTATATTCTTATGTTCTCTGTACTCACAATGGGATCTAGTACACAGTAGGAGCTCAATAAATATTTATAGAACAAGTAATGGCCTTGATGTTCAGGATCCCAGGATAGAAAACAGAGTAGGGGAAGCCGTCTACACAAAGCTTCTAGAGGCCTCTGGCAAAGTGGGCAATAAGCTGAACAGGGCAAATCTCCTCTTCAAACTGGCAAGCCCTAGGGAGGACACTTGGAGTTTTGCCGCTTTAGAAGATAGTTTAAAAGCCAGGCACAATGGGACACACCTGTAATCCCAGTGGCTCAGGAGGCCGAGGCAGGAAGATGGTGAGTTCAAAGCCAGCCTCTGCAACTTAGTGAGGTCCTGTCTCTAAACAAAATATAAAAAAGCACTGGGGATATGGCTCAGTGATTAAGCCCCCCTGGGGTCAATCCCCAGTAAAAAAATAAATAAAAAAAGTAAAAAGAAGGGCTGGGGATATAGCTCAGTTGGTAGAGTGCTTGCCTTGCATGCACAAGGCCTGGGTTCAATCCCCAGCAAAGAATCCTGTCTCAGCAAAGAATCCTGCCCAGTCAGTTTAGCAAGCATACCCCTGTCCTTGATGTCCTCTTGGTAATTTTCTACCTGCTGACACCCTGTTCCTTTGGCTCTGAGTCCCCTACATCTTTGTTGTGTTCAGAATTGAGCCCCAATTGTCCTGACTCCTATTGCATAGTTTTGAATAAACTCTTCCCTGCCATTTTTACAAATGTCAAATTAATTTCTCTTCAACAGGAATACAAAAATCAGCTGGACAAGGCCTCAGAGTTCCGTCAAATGGAAAATTCAGAGGCATAAGCCAAGAGGCAAATACAAGACCATGAGCACTGAAGCAGACCATGGTCAATGTGGCGGACACAGAGCCAGGAGAGCCGTGACGGCCGCCTGTGCGAGCCACAGTCCTTCAGGGAGGGTGACATGGGCTGGTCTCTGAAGGATGGACAAGAGTTCCTGCTTTCTGGAAGTCAGTAGCTAGCAGCAGAAGCAGAGCTTTTTATATTAAAAAGTGGTTCAATGTGGGCTGGGTCGTGGCTCAGCGGCAGAGCACCTGCCTAGCTTATGTGAGCCACTGGGTTCAATCTTCAGCACCACATAAAAAGTAAATAAATTAAAGTTATAAAAGGTTTTTTTTTTAAGTAGTCAACTTATATGAGCCTGTGCTGGGTGCAGTGGCAAACGTCTGAAATCCCAGTGGCTCAGGAGGCTGAGACAGGTGGTTCACAAGTTCAAAGCCAGCCTCAGCAACATCCAGGTGCTAAGCAACTCAGTGAGACCCTGTCTCTAAATAAAATACAAAATAGAACTGGGGATGTGGCTCAGTGGTTGAGTGCCCCTGAGTTCAATCCCTGGTACCAAAAAAAAAAAGTGTGCAGTAGCCTTGCATGCTGTTTATAAAATACACATATGTATTTGCATAGAAAAAAAAACTTTATAGTCTAAATGGATATATTAATTTAAACTAATGAAAAATTATTAGATTATTAGAGCTGGGAATGTGGCTCAAAAGTAGAGTGCTCATAGGGGTAGGAGGGAAAGGGAGGGGGAAGAGGAATAGCAAGGATGGTGGAAGGAGACGGTCATCATTATACAAAATACATGTATGAAGATGTGAATTTGGGGTCAACATACCTTATACAAACAGCGATATGATAAATTGTGGTATAAAGGTGTATTAAGAATTTTAATGCAAAAAAAAGTCAATAAGAGAGCTCATGTACAATGGCATAATTTGGCATGAACATACTTTATATAGAGTTATGAAAAAATTGTACTGTGAATGGATAATTATGAACATAATGCATTCCACTATTGTCATGAATGAAAGAAATTTTTTTAAAAAATTAAGTAGAGTGCTCATCTCCATGCTGGAGGCCCTAAATTCAATCCCCAGGAACACACACACACACACACACACACACACACACATACACAAACGGTAGTAATCATCAGGGTAGTGCAATAATGAGTTATTCTCACACTTTTTTTTTTTTTTGGTACTGAGTGTTGAACCCAGGGGTGCTTAACCACTGAGCAACATCTCCAGCCCCCCCCCCTTTTATTTTTTATTTTGAGTCAGGGTCTCATTAACTTGTTTATGACCTTGCTTAATTGCTGCCCTTAAACTTGCAATCGCCCTGCCTTGGCCTCTCCAGCGGCTGGGATTACAGGCCTGTGCCACTGCCCCTGGCTATTCTTACTTTTTCTATAAACTTTTTGTATGGAAGAGCACATGTACTGTTCCTATGGTTACAAATCATTGAGGTAACAGGCCATGGTACACACCCACGGGACGGGCTGTGGATTCTAAGTAGGGTAAACTGGGGACATTCCAGGTCCAGGGAATACGCCACCCACCACGGGGAGACGGGAAGGCATAGGGCTGTTTGGGGGACAGCGAGCCCAACTGCAGGTGTAGAAAGAAGTTGGAGTTAAGGCTGAAAAGGGAGACTGAGGCCAAACCGTGGGGCCTTGGACTGCGGCTGGAAGCTCTGGCCTCTAACCTACTGGGGAGGAGGCTCTGCTTTTAACCTTTGTTTATTTTCATACAGGGCGTCGCTAAATTGCACAGACTGGCCTCTAACTTCAGCTAGGCTCAGCCTCCAGAGTAACAGGGGTGACAGTCGTGTGCCACCACATCCAGCTGTTTTTGACCTTGACGGCTCTGCAGCACTTTTACATATGGCAAGATGCTCAGGCCGGGCACAGCTGAGTCTGGCCAGAGGTCTGGCGTGTGCAGAAACAGGTGTGGCGAGGAGGAGGTGGAGGCTGAGGACGGAAACCGGCGCATGCCCTGTGAAGCGCTCCAAGCAGAGACAGGAGGGTTTCCCCGCCCAAAGACCCCACTCCCATAGGGAAGGAAGAGGGAACGCCTAAGTCACAACAGCAGCTGCGGAGGTGAGTTGGAATGTGAGTGGGCTCGCACGTGTCCTCCCTGAGAAGGCGCCTCCCCGCCGGGGGCGGTTTCCACTCGGGACCCAAGGCGCCCTCCTCCCGCTCCCGGCTCCCGACCCCTGGCTCCGCCCGCCGGCTGCCCTTCGCCAGGTGTGCCGCTGGGTGGCGCTCTCGGCATTAGAGGACCGCGCGCAGGGCGCGTTGGCCAAGCGGGGACATCTGAGACCAAGCGCCAGGTGGTGGCTTCCAGGGGCCCCAGCCACTTCCAGGCCTGAATCGGAAACAAATACCGACCTAACCCGGTGGTAACCGTCAAACACCCGCAACATAGCTAGGGCCGGAAGGACGCCCCTCTTAGGGTGGAGGAGACAGCTCCCTTGAGGTCAGGGACCCCACTGGCTCAGAAGTCTAGCCAGTCAGCACCATCGTTTCTTTTCGTTGTTTTGTGCAATAAATAAAAAAAATTGGTCAACAGGGAACTGGTGCGTTCAGACTGATCCCACAGGACTGAGGTTGCGGGGGGGGGGGGGGGGGGGCGGAGAAGATAGACAGGAGCAGTGACCTGGGATACTTTGGGAGGTCACAAGTGTGAGGCCAGAGACTGCTGGGAAGGGCTCTGCCGGGCCTCCCTGGAGCGAGGAGTCCAGGTCTGAACTGGCCTGGCTCCCTCAACCTCTCAGGACCGAGTGACTGACAAGTGGGGGCTCCGCCACAGGAGGGGGACTAATACCTAACAATAACCTACTGCAGATCCCAAACCCCAGGGCTGGGGATTCAGCTCCCTGGTAGGGCACATGCCCAGCCTGTGCAAGGTCCTGGGTTCCATCCCCAGCACTGGGGGGAAGACAAGAAAAGACAAATGTTCAAGGAGATAGATATGTTTGACATTGCACAGTGAATACCTTTGTCGAAACTTCACATGGAACCCCATTTATATATGTACAGTTGTGTTTTTATGCATCAGCCTAAAAAGAAAAAAAAAAGTCCCCCTCCCAGCTCAAAAGAAAGCAACCTAGTAGGAAAAAAACAAACTTCTTGATTTTTAAAGACTATTACATGCTCAATACATGGGACCAATTGTTAACATCATCACCTTAATCACTATTTATGGCCAAGGCCTCTGAGCCAGTGCCCAGCGATCTGCAAACCTCTCTGAAGAGACGGAGCAGAGACCATGGAAGCAGCACTCACGCTGCCTCCGTGTTCCAGACACCAGTGGAAGGCGGGTTCATCTGTGCTGTTTCCACTCTGCAGGCAAATGCCCTGCTCACTCACCAGTCAGTAGTTGGGGGGATACTCAACCTGGGACCATTTGGGTGCTGGAGCAAAAGTGGATAGAGGCACCCAAACTCAGTGGGCTTACCCTCACACGCGCCCTTTCAGGAGGCTGTGACGCTGGGCTCACCCCTCCCTCCTTTCTACGCTGAGACCTCCCTGCCTTGTGACTCCTGGCTACACTTGCCCAGGCCCTTCCAGCCGCCCTCCCCACCAACAACCCTGATGAGCAGCCAGGATGGGCAAGGAGGAAACCTGAGCGGGGGCCACCGTCCCAGGCAGGTCACACTCCTGTCTACAGCACTCTCTGCACTGTGCATTTCACTCAGTAGAAAACTGCCCATTTCGAAAATGGACAAAGGACTTGAACAAATACCTCCCAGAAGAAGATACTTAAAGGGGAAAGAAGTGCAGGAAAAGGCGCTCCCTGGCGTTAATTGTAAGGGAGATGGAAATCAAAGCCACAGCGAGATACACCGCACCCCCACTCCAGTGAGTACTCTAAAACACTGCCCACACCAGGGGCCATTAAGGACATTAACAACGGGAACTCTCCTACATTGCTGGTAGGAATGGAAATGGTACAGCCACTTCAAAATCATTTTGATCTTTTCGTTAAGCAAACAACGACGTATGACCCAGTGACTCCAGAGTTCAGCACTTCACCAAGAGAAAGGAAAACACACATCTACACAAAGTCTTGCACTAGAATATTCACCACACATTTCTTTATGATAGCCAAGAAAGGGAAACCCAAAATGAAAGGATAAATGAACTATCGTCAATGGAATACTACTCAGTGATGAAAGAAAAAAAAGAAGGAACCATCAACACAGGCGACTTTTTAAAAATAAGAAGCCAAACAAGAGAAGAACATGTATGATCTCATTTATCTACATAAAATTCTAGAACACGCAAATGAATCTGTAGTGAGTTACCATCAGAGGTTTCATGGGGGTAGAAGCGTGAGGAGCAGAAGGGAGGGTCTGAGAAACTTGAGGGGATGGTGGATGTTTCCATCTTGGTGACTGCGGTGAGCCCCTGTGTGCGTAGGTGGGTCAGGACTTGTCGAAGCAAGGGCTGGAGGTGTAACTCAGTGAAGAGTGCAGGCCTGCATGTGTGAGTTCAATCCCCAGCACAAGAAAAGAAAGAAAGAAACAGACCAAAGTGAGCCCTGTAAACACGTGCAGCTGTTGTACGTCAGTCCACTCTACCTCAATGAAGCTGTTGGGTTTCTTTCATTTTCACAGAGGAGCGAAGTGTCAACACCATATAGCATCAGGGACGATTGCTAAACACCCTACTACTGAGAACAAGAAGCTGGATGGACGTAAAAGAGAACGCACTGTATGGCTCCAGGTCTATAAAATGCTTAAAGATGAACCGAACAGTAATGCCAGCAGCTGCCAGGGGGCAGGTGTGGGGGTAGGTGTGGCCACCATGGGGCATGGGAGGCTTTGGGCTATGCAAGTTTTTGTTGTCTGTTATGGTGATGATTTTTTAAAAGTTTTATTGATTTTATTTTTTTTAAATACACGACAGCGGAATGCATTACAATTCCTAATTCACATAGAGTACAATTTTTCATATCTTTGTGTATAGAGTATGTTCATGCCAATTCATGCCTTTATACATGTACTTTGGGGGGTTTTGCATTATAATTCTTATTACACATATATATCACAATTTTTCATATTTCTGGTTATATATAAAATATGTTGACACCCAATTCAAGTCTTCATACATGTACTTTGGATAATGATGTCCATCACATTCCATCATCCTTGCTAATCCCCTGCCCCCTCCCTTCCCCTCCCACCCCTCTGCCCTATCTAGAATTCATCTATTCCTCCCATGCTCCCCCTCCCTACCCTACTATCAATCAGCCTCCTTATATCAGAGAACACATTCAGCATTTGTTTTTTTGAGGGGGATTGGCTAACTTCATTTAGCATTATCTCCTCCAGTGCCACCCATTTACCTGCAAATGCCATGTTTTTTTCTTTTAAAATGCTGAGTAATATTCCATTGTATATATGCCACATTTTTTTATCCATTCATCCACTGAAGGGCATCTAAGTTAGCTCCATAGTTTATCTATTGTGAATTGTGCTGCTATAAACATTGATGTGGCTGTGTCCCTGTAGTATGCTGTTTTTAAGTCCTTTGGGTATAGTCCAAGGAGAGGGATAGCTGGGTCAAATGGTGGTTCCATTCCCAGATTTCTAAGAAATCTTCATACTGCTTTCCTTATTGTCTGTACCAATTTGCAGTCCCACCAGCAATGTATGAATGTACCTTTTTCCCCATATCCTCTCCAACACTTATTGTCATTAAGGTGATGATTTCATAGAGGTAGACTACATATGTTTGTGTAGTTCACCACAAGTATACTTCAATATCGTTGTTTAAAAATACAGAGTTCACTGCTTTAACACTTGCATAACATGCTTGAGGTCCTGGGTCCCAAGCACTGAACCACCAAACAATTGAAAAAGAAATGCGCACACACACACACACACACACACAAATAAGAGTACCACAAAAATTAGGATTGAAGTGCTTGAAGCACACTAAATCAATAAAAAGCCATTATGATACTTAAAGAAGAGAAATCAAGACAATAAGAAAAACAAAACTCACTTTTTATTATTTGGGATGATTATTATTAAACCAACCCCTTCCTTTAAAAACTAGTGACTCAAAGGGAAGGAATTGAAATTTATCTACATCTGCAATAAGAACTGAGTTCCAGTTGATAAGTAATAGCTCTACTTTACAGAAAAAAAATAATTCCAGTTAATAAACATAAGAGGTTGATAGAATTGGTAAGTCATTTCCAGGCCTTACCATGACTGTTCTACCCAGGATTATCCCTCAGTGTTGAGATCATGGAGTGGACTGGAAATGCAGCTGTGATCTCTGCAATGCCAGGGAAACATGCAGATGTTACTTTCTGGCCAAAGGGGAAGCACAGGTGGGAAATGGGGTGTCAAAGCATCACCCCACAACCCAGAAGTCACATAAACAACACTAAAGGAGGGGCAGCCTGATTCTGTGTGTCTCTTGATTTGCAGAAAAATAAACTACATCCCTCTGACGTATTCTTGCTGAATGAGTTAGCTTAAATCCAGCAAGCCTTTAGATCTGACTTTTGATTATAGAAAACTCAGGGACAGGGTAACAAGCTCAGCTTCCCAGCAAGGAAGCAATTAGAGAAGCCCAGAAAATGGAGCACTGCAGAACTGTCAGTCCAGGATCATGCAAGAGTCATAATTAAAAGGCCAATTTCAGAACCTAGTAAACTTAAGAGATATAACAACCATGTACAATGCATGGTTCTGCATAAACCCTAAAAGGATGTTCAGGGGACCACTTGGAATGGTCATTAGGTGATACTAAACAATATTTTTCTCATATGTGATGATGTTAGTTTGGCTATATTGAGAAATGTATTTTTTAACATACACTGAATGCTTAAAATTTTTAATTCATCAAATACTTCAAAACTGAAATTTTTCTGTTCGTTCTTTTCAATGTTCATATAATTGGACAAGAATCTTTGAGTCCAACTTTTATTATAAATTCCAGAAACTGGCAGTGTAGCTCAGTGGTAGAGTGCTTGCCTAACATTAGCAAGACCCTGAGTTTTGTTCCCAGCATTGAAAAAAAAAATTAATTCATTAATTCAACCAGGAAAGCCTCAGAGCGGTGTGTGGTCAGATTCTGGAGCCCAGTTAACGTGGTGAGAATGTGGAGTCTGTACGGAGAGCTTCTCAGTAACTGCACTGACATCCCACACTGGTGGGTGACGTGCAGCATTACACCAGGTCACTAAGGTGGTCCCACAGCCCTGCCTGCTGCTGCTCATGCCTGTGCAGACCCTCCCGTACTGCGTGGGGCTGGCGCGTGTAACCAGGGGCAGTGAGGAAAAGACAGTGTGTGGCCTCTGAGGTGAGGTCTCAAGGACATCGCCTGGCTCTCTCGGGTTACTCATTCTGGGGAAGTCAACTGCCCTGCTGTGGGGACACTCAAACAGCCCAAATGGAGAGAACCGGGATCCCTGAATGACAGCCGGCACCAACTTGCCTGCCATGTGCGTGAGCCACGCGGGAGCAGGTGCTCAACCTCTGAGCCTGCTGGGAACTGCAGCCCCCAAAAGGACAGCTTGACAGCCCTTCCACAAGCCCTGAGCCAACAGCCAGCTACACCGCTCCTAGAACCACGAGATCACAAATAATCGTTGGTTTAAACCACCAAGTTTGGTGAGCCGTTCTTCAGGGGGAAAAAGCTAATGCAAGTAGCAGTAGTTATGCTGGGTGTGGTGGCACACACCTGTCATCCCAGGGACTGGGGAGACTGAGGCAGGAGGCCAGCCTGGGAAACTCATCAAGACTCCGTCTCAGAATAAAAAGGCTGGGGATGACCCCAGGAGATGCTGAGGTCACTGGGCAGGCCAGTCAGACAGGAAGCAAAATTGCAAAAATAAAAGGTCCTACCAGGCCTGAGGCACAGGCCTGTGATCTCTGCAATTCAGGAGGCCGAGGCAAGAGGATCACACGTCAGAGGTCAGTCTCTGGAGCTTAGTGAGGCCCTAAGTAACTGAGCAAGATCTTGTCTCAAAATTAAAAATAAGAAGGGCTGGGGATACAACTCAGTGGCTAAGCACCCCTGGGTTCAACCCTCAGTACATTCTTATGTACATACATACATAAATGGTCCTTTGTAATGACTCCTGAAGCGCCCCTGGGTCCAATTGCCAGTAACACACACACACACACACACACACACACACACACACTCAGCAGCAATGGGAAAAGCACTAAACATGAGGCAGAGGAGCTGAGTTTGGGTTCCTGCCCTTCCACTTACTGCTGTCTCATTTTACTTCTTTGAGTCTCAGTTATTTTTTTTTTAATTGCAGGCTGGGGCTGTCCCTCAGTGTACAGCAAGGCCCGAGTTCAATTCCCAGCTCAAAAAAACAAGGCACCAAGCACTGGAAACGCCCAGCACAGTGCTAGCTGTGGAACATGGTTAATAAGTGCTGGTTCCCAGGCACAGCCACACTTGCCTGTGATCCCAGCTTCTCAGGAGGCTGAGGCAGGAGGACTGCAAGTTTGAGGTCACCCTGGACAACCAGTGAGACTTCAAAAAAAGAATGCTGGGGCGTGGGCGGAGGCTCAGTGGTAAAGCACTTACGGGTGTGAGGCCCTGGGTCCGATTGTCCACACCACATATAATAAATTAATAAATAAAGTAAAGGTCCATCAACAATTAAAAAAAATATTTAAAAAAGAATTCTGGTTCTCCCCTCTCACCCCACTCCCACTTAAAGATGGATCTTGAAACGCTGTTGCGGAGGTCCAGTGGAACTCTGGGGAGACTCTGTAGACTCTGAAGGACCTGATAAATGCTGTGTCAGTGTTGAGGCAAAGTCAGGAGATCTGCCCACTGTGCTTCCTCTGCTAAGTTGAAATCAGGGGTTCCACCAGAACTCTGCTTCGCCTTGGGGATCCCGCGAGTGTGGGTGGAAAGCAGAGAAAACTGCCCCCCCTGCTGACGTCTGGCCCACAACCCATTCAAGGCCAAGTTGCTGGGTCACCAAAAGCTCAGACTCCAAAGTCGATAAGGTCATGTGATCTCATGGTCAGGCGACGCGGGGGTCACTGGGCAGGCCAGAGTCAGGGAGGAAGCAAAACTGCAAAAATAGAAGGTCCTTCCTAACGACTCCTGAAGAAACAGGGCCAATTCTCAGACTCCTGAAGAAACAGGGCCAATTCTCAGACTCCTGAAGAAACAGGGCCAATTCTCAGACTCCTGAAGAAACAGGGCCAATTCTCCAGGGCCTAGAAGCCCAGGTCCCTGCTGGCCTCCGCACAGGAAGCCCAGGGATAGGCTCAGGGCCCCTCCCTCCCCACCAGCCTCACCCTGAGGTCGTCCTGGGATGGGAACTGGCAGGGGGGGGGGCTCCAGTCAGGCCAAGCAAGCCACCGTCTTAAATCACCCCCTGGTGGCAGGCACGGACTTCTGGGGGACAGAGAAAGAAAACAGCGATGACTTTGTTAAGTGAGGCCTGAAAGTCCCTATTGACAAACTGCTTTCCGGAATTTTGTTTCAGAATCTAAATTTTTAAATTCGGTTTTCCTATAATATTTTTTCCAGAAAAAAAATAAATATAAACACATAAGAATATTTTTAAAAAATTTAAAAAGGGGGTATCCTTCACAGTCCCCCTCATCCTATTTGTATTTTGGTTCCTATCCTACATCTCCCTGTGCAAAGGGGTTTTCATATATATATATGATCATTCTGTACATTTATCTGCTTTCTGCTCCTATTATAACTAGTTTTCCAAATTACCTAAAACCTTCAAAACCATTCATCCTTCTGAAAGAATACACAATAGAGTATCTGCAACTCTTAATAAAAATGTCAGGAATCCCAAAATCTTACGCATAGTGTACATGGTTTTAAAAGAAAATAAATATACTGTTGTACTAGTTTCCTGGGGCTGCTATAACAAATGACCACAAACTGGATGGTATCACAGAAATTCATTCTTCTAAGTTCTGGAGATTAGAAGTCTGAATTCAAGCTGGGCAGGGTGGTACACGCCTGTAATCCCTGCCATTCATGAGGTTGAGGCAGGAGGATCACAAATTTGAGGCTTCTGCAATTTAGCAAGACCCTGTCTCAAAATAAAAAACAAAAAGGGTTGAGATGTGGCTCAGTGGTTAAGTTTCCTTGGGTCCCATCCTCAGTATCAAAACAAAACAAAACAAAGAAGAATCCTCCCTGTCTCTCTCAAGGCTTCTGGTGACAATCTCAGAGCCCCTTGGCTTGAAGCTGATTAATCTCCACGTCGTCTTCATACCTTCCTACCTCCCCTCCTCTTATAAGGACTCAGCCACTCCACCATAATCTACTATGATCTCAACTTCATTATACCTGCCATGACCCTATTTCTAAACAAGGTCACCCTCTGAGGTTCTGTGTGGACACAAATTTGGAGGTACTCCCTTCAACCCATGCCATTTGTCCTCACAGAAATCCGAGGCACCATGAATTGGCTTTTAAGTGAGGCATCACTGGGCTGCCACAGGCCAGTCAGCTGGGTGTCCTGGATGTGGGTTCTTGCTGCGGCACAACCCTATCACCAAAAGGGATCTTGGAGAGCCGTCCACACTTCCTGCTTCATTGGTTAGGAATCTGAGGGCTTGGTGGTCAGGGGACCTACCCCAGGAGAAAGTCCTGTGTACTCACTTCCTGCTCCACCCAAGGAGTCCACCTCACACCAGTGCGAATCAGACCCAAGAGAATCTTCACTGCACACCTCAAAGACCTTTTTCAGGGTTGAAGTAGTTTATCTACTGCTTAGTCACACACTTAACACCTTAAAACAGCACACGTCTGTGACCGAGGTCTCTGTGGGTCAGGATCTGGACACACCTCGGCTGGGCCCTCTGCTTCAGGCTCTCTCACAAGGTGGCCTTAAGTGTCAGCCTCGGCGTGGGTCTTATCACAGGATCGGCTGCCACGCTTGCTGGGGTGGTGGCCGGTGGACTGAGGGCTGAGTTCCTAGGTGGCTTTCGGACAGGACCCGCCCTAGCTTCTTACCCGGCAGGCCTCACCAGCATGACGACTTGCTGTGTGAAAGCCAGGAATGGAGCAAGTCTGCCATCAAGACGGAAGCCGCCGACACCCTCTGTCTTTGCCCAGGGCTGCTTGTTTTTGGTGTTTTGTTTTGCTTGTTGTTGTTTTTATTTGTTCTTTTTAGATATCGCCCTGCTGTATTTGTGACAAGCAAGTCCCAAGTCCTGCCCACGCACCAGGGGGACATTACACAGGTGTGAACACAGGAGTGCAGGGTCATTGGGCACCGTCTTCCACTCTGTCTGCCCCAAGGACAATGATAGCCACTGTGCTCTTTCTGCCCCAGAAGGCAGTCTGGCTTTGGGGTATGTTGAAGGCTCTGTCTCCTGGGAGAGCACTAGAAGCCGGACAAACCCAGGATTTCCTCATTTTCAGTATAATATGATATTACCTGATTTCTGGATCTCAGTTGTGAAGGAGCAGGAACCTCTAACCTTTCAAGGATAATTTTCCAAAATTGAAAGTTTTCATGAGCTGGCATATGTGTGTGTGTATCATTAAAAGCTTCATTTCTGGCAGGGCCCAGTGGAAGGCTGAGGCAGGAGGATCTAAAGTTCAAGGCCAACCTCGGCAACTTAGTAAGACTCTGTCTCAAAAATAAAATTAAAAGGGCTAGTATGTAGCTCAAGGTAGAGTTTGATCACAAGTTAACCCCCCCTAAAAAAAAAAAGCTTTAATTATTATGTAGGTTACTAATACATTTTATTTCCACACCCCTTGTCCATGTCTAAATGGACATAACTTCATCAACTTTCATATGACTTTTTATAATAAGTTTCCAATAAATATTGTTTCTTAGGTTTTCTCTTGTTTTGTTTTCATGCTGGAGATTGAACTCAGGGATTTAGGCATGCTAAGCACATGCTCTACCACTGACTACCTCCCCAGCCAAGGAACATCTGTTGGATGGATGGATGGATGGATGGATGGATGGATGGATGGTTGGATGGATGGATGGATGATGGATGGATGGATGATGGATGGATGGATGGATGGTTGGATGGATGGATGATGGATGGATGGATGGATGGTTGGATGGTTGGATGGATGGATGGATGGATGGTTGGATGGATGATGGATGGATGGATGATGGATGGATGGATGATGGATGGATGGATGGATGGTTGGATGGATGGATGGATGGATGGATGGTTGGATGGATGGATGGATGGATGGATGGATGATGGATGATGGATGGATGGATGGATGGTTGGATGGATGGATGGATGGATGATGGATGGATGGATGATGGATGGATGGATGGATGGTTGGATGGATGGATGGATGGATGGTTGGATGGATGGATGGATGGATGGATAATGGATGGATGGATGATGGATGGATGGATGGATGGTTGGATGGATGGATGGATGGATGGTTGGATGGATGGATGGATGGATAGATGGATGATGGATGGATGGATGATGGATGGATGGATGGATGGATGGATGGTTGGATGGATGGATGGATGGATGGTTGGATGGATGGATGGATGATGGATGGATGTTTTCACTGGCCTTGGTTCAGGCAGACTGCAGTAACAGGAGTCACTGTTACATCAATGAATCAAAGCTGGAGAAAATCCTGAATAGTGTCAAGTTGTTCCACTACAAACCTATTCTGGCAATTTCCAACAGATCCTGGAAACTCCAGAGCAATTTTCTGCACCTCCTAGTCTTTCTTATGGAAGCTCTTCCAAGCTTCCTCCCTAAGCCTCTGTTGATCAAGTCAGTTGCAGAGACTATAAAAGCAGGGCCAGGATGTAGCTCAGTGGTAGAGCACTCGCCCAGTATGCACAAGGCCCTAGGTTTGATCCCCAGTAATGAAGAAAAGAGAAAGGAACTATAAAGAAAACAGACTTTATTGGGGTCTTAGGAGTTGCAATTTAGGAAGCACAGACTGAGAAATCTCTAAATCATCCTTTCCAGGAAAGAAGAAAAAGTGGGAGATCAGACAGAATGTTGAATGTTGAGGAGGAACAGGGCTACGTGACTGATAGAAGATAAAGGTAAACAGAATGGAGACATGAAGGTATCAGTAGAATACAAATGTTCACAAAACAACCTGCATTGTGAGCACCTGGGCACAATGTGACTGTCCAGCCATTCTCGTCCTTCCAGATGCCGGGAATGAGGGAGGAGGGAACTAAAGTTCACCTTCCACTGCCTCATGCTTCGTGCCTGGGTCCTCCTTCCTTAAGGGCTCCCCACTGCACTCTGAAAGCTCTTTCAATACTGTTGTCATTTCTAAGTTCCCTTTTATTTTCGTACCTCAAAACCATCCCCCAGTCTTGGAGATGCCAGGCTGTATTAGCTTGCCGGAGTGGGTGCTCAGCAGACAGTTCTTCCCCCACAGTTCTGGAGGTTGGGCGTCCATGATCAAAGTGTCGTCAGGACTGGTTCCTCCTGAGGTCTCTCTCCTTGGCTTGCAGATGCCATCTTCTCCCTGTGTTCTCAGGGTCTTTTCTCTGTGCTCATCCCTAGTTAACATGATTCTTCCTCTTCTCACAAGGACATCGGGCAGATCTGATTAAGCCCCACCCTAGGCCCTCTTGTGAACATAACTACCTCTCTAAAGACCCTTTCTCCAAATACACCCACATTCTGCGGTGGTTTAAGTTAGGACTGAAGCTCATGAATGGGCAAGCAGAGGCGGACACAATTCAGCCCAACGCCCAGACCTGATCTGGTTAGGCTCGCCATTCCTGGCTCTTAGCACCAGAACCGTTCAGCCCCCAAGTCAGCCTTACTGAGGAGACCCCTATCACAGAGGCCATGAGCAACCCTCCTTATAACAGGGGCTTCAGGTCCCCCAGGATCGCTCTATCCCTGTGTCCAGCCACTGCCCTCAGGATCTCCCCCTGCATCTGAGGCCCACAATGACCCCTCTGAACAGCTATTTCCACAAATCTACAAACCCTCACTCACTCCTTGGGCCACCCAGGTGCACCAGTGTCCCCTGGACTGCTGGTCACTCCCTATGCCCAACCCTGCATCCTTGCATAACTTTGCTCCTGAGCTACTAGGGCCTGGCAGGCAGAAGCCGTAGGCAGACCCACCAGTGCACAGGCTGCCATGCTTTCTTCACTGATTTCAGTGCACTCACAGCATCCTTGATGACTCCTCCTTCCCCTACTGGTCCCTCTTGGAGAGTCTGCAGCTCATTCCCAGGACTTGTGAGTTTGGTGAACTCAGCTGCATGCATTAGGTGACATCCAGGTGCTGGTTGGTGGCAAATCCACATCTCCAGCAGGACTCTCGGATCTCCAGAGATTACTTAATGTCTCAGGTGGAGTGTCAAGGTGTCTCCTTTTGTATGTGTGTTTGTTTTACGGTGCTGGGGATCAGACACTGGGCCTGAACATGTGCTCTGCCACTGAGCTACACCCTGAGCCCCTTTATTTTCCTTAGATGAAACAGGGTCTGTGATTCCCAGGTTGACCTCGGGCACACTGTCCTCCAACTCAGCTCCCACGTAGTGGGGACTACAGGTAGGCACCACTGTCTCCTCTGACATGTCCAAAACCAACTCAGAAAAGTCTTCCTGACCTCAGCTTATGGCGTCTCTATTTTTCCAGCTGTTCAGGCCACACAACCTGGGTGTTGTCCTTGATTTCGTTTTCTTCCCACAACCCACCTCCAAGCCGTCAGGAAGCCTGTGGCTCTGCCTTCATGTATTTCCACTTCTCCTCTGTGACCCACCACCATCCTCGCTTACCCGGTGACTGTGACGACTACGGCGGCTCCTGACTGCTCCTCCCTGCCGCCATCCTCAGCTGGGAAGCCAGCCGGGGCTGTGACATGGCACCCGTCTCTTCCAACTCACCAGTGGCCATAACGCTCCACGTCAAAGGCCAGGTCAGAAGGTGGAAGGACAACTGGCAGGGGCCGGGAGAATGAGGAGTTCGCGTTCAACACGTAGTCCCAGTTGGGAAAAGGTGGCTGTGGAGTGGTGGCGGATACCCAGCAATGCGAATGTCTGCAATGCACCTAAGAGTGGTTGGGTAACTGCGTGTGTGTGTGTGTGTGTGTGTGTGTGTGTGTGTGTGTGAAATGCAGGGCCTTGCATATTCTAGGCAACTACTGAGCTACGTCCCCACTCCTTTTTTTTTTTTTGAAATGGGGTCTTGCTAAATTTCCCAGGTTGGCCTTGAACTTGCAATCCTTCCGCCTCCACCTCTAGAGTGGCTGGGATTATAGGTACATGCCACCATGCCCAGCTTTGGGCTTCCTTTTCTTTTCCTGACTTTATCTAACATCATTCTGCCATATTCTCTCTCTCTCTCTCTCCTCTCTCCTCTCTCTATACCATATTTTCTCTTCCTCGCAGTCACGCAGATTTCCTTAGTGTTCTTCAAACTTACCAGCATCTTCTCCTCAAATACCTGGATGGCTCCGCCTCCCACTTCCTCAGCCTTTTGGGGTCCTACCCATACCACCCTCCCTGAAATTGTAAACCAAAATAAATGAGTCAATAAATATTTAAAAGTACTAATTGCACACCACGCCTCCTCCCATTGCCACTCCCACCCCAACCCCACCCCTGCTTTAATTCTCCCATGGCTTATCATCATCTGATCTAAGATGTGATTATTTATTTCTTTTTTGTTAATATTTATTTTTTAGCTGTAGTTGGGCCTTTATTTCACTTATTTATTTTTATGTGGTGCCAAGGATCGAACCCAGGGTCTCACACTTGGGAGGTGAGTGCTCTACCGCCGAGCCACAGCCCCAGCCCCAACGAAGCAACAATTTATTTGCCAGTGTTTGTCGTCTGCTTTCCATCCATGCAGTAAGCTCTGTGGAACTGGGATTTGTGCCTGAGCTAGAATATAAATGCAAGACAAAATCATGGTCTTTTTGTAAAAAACAAAAACTGCAATTAGTTAAAAAAAAGTGAGATCATAATAAAAACTAGACAGAAACAAAGGGACATGTTTATGAACACAGAGCAGGTAGAACAAGGACCTAGGATTTGTCTTCACAGGGATGATAACTGGAAAGAAAACAAAATGAGAATAGCCATTGGGTAGAGTGACACTTTTATTAAAATGACATAATTATTAATTAGAAATTATGAATTATTATCAGTAATATTCAGACACTTCTGTGTGCCAAATAATACCCTAAACAAATTACATGTATCTTCATAAAATCTCATTTATTTTCACAAAAATAAACCCTCTGCTCTGGTGAAGATTGAGGAACTTGGTCAGGGTCACTCAGGCAGAGCCACAGCACTGACCGTTCCCTGCAGAGAGAGCCAGCTCTGTCCTCATGCCTGCTCCACAGCCCACCCCCACCCCAGCAGGAAGGACCTCCTCGAAACGCTTTCCCGGAAGAAGACGTCTCCCAGACTAAATGTTTCTGTGGTCTCTCTGTTCTCCATCCACAGTGAGGCGATGCAGTCCGGGTCCTGACACACTGCCCTCCGCTGTCAGATGGTGAGCACTGGTGGGCTGCCTGGGTCCACAGCCACTCTGGGGACCCACCACAGGATGGCTTCAAGCCTCCTTTTCCCTTCCCCAGGGACAGAAGGGGCCACAGACTCCTATCACACTTCTCTCGCCTCCTTTATCGACATGAGGTGCCGGGAACCCTAACTGTCAGATTCAAATAGGAAAAAGCAACTGTGGTTGAGGCCTGAGGTCCTCCAAGGGATCTGTGGACACCTCCTCTTCCTCTGCCCGGCTTAGTCTCCAAGACAGGGGACAGAGAGCCTGGTGACAGACTCGGGAACAGTCAATAGGCACAGTTCAGTTCCATCTGCCTGGCAGAGAACACTGACATCAGACAGCGAGGGCCCAGGGTGGGGCCACGGGGGACTGGCTAGGGCTCCCGGGCTACTCAGCAGGAGGGAGCTGGGGAAGTGGGACTGGAGAAGGACCAGCATTAAGACCCGCTGCAGGCCAGCAACCCAGGCCTCTCCCTCCCAGTGCTCCCCAATGAAACAGCTCATACAAAGCCACCAGCAAGGTGACCAGCAGGCTGACCTCCAGCAGGCTTGGGACCCAGAGCTCACTTTCCCCCACTGGATCAATAGCAGTTCAGGGAGGACAGCATCTAGGCCTGACCAGAGCTCCGTGGTGGAAACTCAGGGGAGGGTCTGAGAGCACCAGGAGCCAGCAGACACATTTCAAAGGCGTGGCTGGAAAGGAACACTTCCCAAGAGCGCCCTCCCACAGCTATCGTGTGGCATCCCAGGCCCTGCCATCTGGCCATGTCTAGCCCTCCTCGTGGCCAGGTTCCACTGACAGAAGAGTCAAAGGCAGAAGTGCTGAGCCGGGCATGGTGGTGCACACCTGCATTCCCAGCAACTCGGGAGGCTGAGGCAGGAGGGTCACAGATTCAAAGCCAGCTTGAGCAACTTAGCAAGGCCTTAAGCAACTTAGCGAGACCCTGTCTCTAAATAGGATATTTTTATATAGGCCTGGGGATGTGGCTCAGTGGTTAGGCACCCTTGGGTTGAATCCCCAGTGCCAGAAGAAAAAGAAGAACAAGAAAGAAGAAGAAGCAGTTCTGTCCCTCAGTCTCACTCACACATCTAGACATCTCTGCTGAACCGTCCCGGATGCTCCGGTTTCTCCTCTCCTCCGGGACAGTGTGTGAGTGCATGTGTACGTGCACGCATGTGTGAGCCTGCTGAAGTGCCCACTCATCCTGCTCCTCAGGAGTGGCCCACTTGGTCCTCTCTCCCTCCCTGTGCCTCTTGGTTCCTGGCTCATGAAGGGTCCTCAGTCTCAGTTTCTGCTCCAAATGTTTTTACTGGATCCCAGTCATCCAACTGTGTCCATACCAGTGACTTCGGGCAAGTTACCTCACTCTCTGTGCCTCAGTTTCCTTAACTAGTAGAAGGTCTTAAAGGCCAGTCACAGTGGCGCACGTCTGTAATCCCAGCTGCTCAGGAGGCTGAGACAGGAGGATTGTGAGTTCAAAGCCAGCCTCAGCAACTTAGCCAGGCCCTAAGCAACTCAGCTTGATCCTGTCTCTAAGTAAAATTTAAAAAAGGAAAAAAGGGCTGGGGATGTGGCTCAGTGGTTAAGTGCCCCTGGTTTCAATTCCACGTACAAAAAAAAAAAAAAAAATCTTTAAGAGTTGTTTAAAGAACTTTAGGGATTAAAAAGACTTTAAAACATTAGGCATTGAAAACACTTGTTTGGGGTTGGGGTATATCTCAGTACTAGAGCACTTTCCTGGCATGCTTGAGGCCCTGGGTTTGATCCCCAGCAACAAAAAATAAGTAAATACGTGGGTGTAGTGGTGCATTCCTGTAATCCCAGAAACTTGGGAGGCTGAGGCAGGAGGACTGCAAGTTCAAAACCAGCCTCAGCAAAAAGACCCTATCTCAAAATAAAAAATAAAAAGGGCTAGGGATATAGCTAAGTGGTTAAGTGTCCCTGGGTTCAATCCCTGGTACTACTATTACTACTACTAATAATAATAATAATTAAAAATACAGGTTAACCACTATTATCTTTTTTTTAAAGAGAGAGAGAGAATTTTTTAATATTTATTTTTTAGTTATCGGTGGACACAACATCTTTGTATGTGGTGCTGAGGATCGAACCCGGGCTGGATGCATGCCAGGCAAGCGCGCTACCACTTGAGCCACATTCCCAGCCCTATATATACTTGTTATGTATACAGAACATAAGAAATTGGTCCTCCACATTCTCAGATTCTGAATCCTTGGATGCAACCAAACTTGGTTGAAAATATCACAAAAATATTACATTGTTGTTAATGGATATTATGTAGTTAGTTGTTGCTTTTGCACTAACCATATACAGACCTTATGTCATTATTTCCTAAACAATACAGTAGACCAGCTATTCACACAGCACTTACATCAGATATTATAAGTACACAGGAGGGTGAGTGCAGTTTCTAAGAGAGTACTATGAGCATCCAAGGATTTTGGTTTGTGGGAAGGGTGCTTGACCTGGAATCAATCCCTATGGAAGAAAGATGGTTCTGTTTTATAATCTGCCTTGAAAATTCCAAAATCCAGCCAGGCACAGTGGCACATGGCTATATCCCAGCAACTTGAGACTGAGGTGGGAGAACTGCAAGTTTGAGGTCAGCCTGGGCAACCAGTGAGAGACTATCTCAAAGGAAAATTTAAAAATGGGCTGTGAGCATAGCTCAGTGGTAGAATGCTCCTGGGTTCAATTCCTGGTACAACCAAAAAAATAAATAAAAAAGGAAAATTCCGAGGTCCTCTTAACCTTGCACCCACCAAAGATAAGAATTTGCTTCAAGGGCCACAGGGAGAGACTGACCTGCCTTTGGGCTCATAATGACGTGGACAATTCAGAAAGGTAAAGGGATTCATACCACCCTCTTTGCAACTCAAAGCATAGGCCATGGTTTTTAAAATCCATAAAATATTTAGGAAAGAAAAAGAAACTCCTGCCATCATCCATGCAGCCCAAACCACAAGCCAGGCTTTTAGAATCCATAAAATATTCAGAATGGGTCCTGTGCTCCGTCAGACTTGCCTTAGCCAGCCAGCGTTTTTATAGGTGAGCTGATATTACTGTACTGCAATACAAGAGAAGTCAGATTGCATTACACCACCAAATGTGGAAAAGGGGGAATTTAATGACCAGGCTGAATGTCAGAAACTTGAGAAGACGACCTTCCTTCTAGTGTTGACGAGCCTGTCACTCCCTGAGAAGCAGCGCCCGGCTGGGATGGGAGCACCGTCCCCAGCCCCTGCACGCCCACTGGCCCAGGGCTGGTCTATTATGGAGGCTGTGCTTTTAGGATAGTGGCAGGTGGCAAGCTGCCAGGGTGATATAAGCTCTGAGCACCAATCCCAACAGCATGTGCCGCCGACAGATGTGGCAGCCTCCCCTGGGCAGAGCCTGCCACCAGAACCTGAAGAGGACTAATGGCGAGGACAGAGACCCAGCCCATATCAGGAAGGCCAGAGGTCAGAAAGGCCTTGTGAGGCAGCAAGCAGCCCAGCACCTGCTGTTCAGTGGCCAGTGGCACCAGCCAGGTTTGCATTACAGAAAGAGAGGGGACCGCTGCTGTGGTGGACCTTTCGGCAATGCAATGGGAGATGTCATGGCAGTTGAGCTCCTTGGGAGCAGAAGGACTGACAGGGGCTCTGTATCCCAACACCCAGGGCCACCGGCACGTAAGAGTCCCCTAAGGCATGTTTGAGGCACCCTTCAGTTTTGAAATTTGACTCTTTCCAGGACTGTAACCAATAAGAATGCTGCTGAGAGAGACCGGCTCACCGAGGAGACTCCACTCACGAGGAAATGTGGGATTGTAGTTTATAAGAAATGCATACAGTCATGTACCACAAACTGACATTTCTGTCAACAATGGGCAGCACATGTGAGAGTGGTCCCCCGAGATTATGACGAAGCTGAAAATTTTCCATCACCTACTTTCGTGGCTGATGTGGTGACATCCTTGAGCAACTGCATTGTGATTGTGTTTGTGGTGGGGCTGCAGACAAACCCATCGTGCTGCTGGTCAGTTAAAAGCCTAGCACGTGCATTCTGTGCCATATCTAAGCCTTGGCAATGATAATCACTAACTGCTTTGCGTATCTGCAGTGCTATCCTTCTGATTGTGGTGGTTTAGGGTGTTTCTTTGATTTGGAGGTGCTAGGGGGCCAAGCCCAGGCCTCACATATGCTAGGCAAGTGCTCTACCATTGAGCTCCAGCTCCAGGCTCCATCAGTGTTTTCCAGTTTACTCCTACGTACAGAAGAATACTTACTGCACAGCACATGCTGCTCACACACCGTGTGTGCGCCACGTTTCTCTCTTGATGGCATAATTTCTCTTGTGTTTGATTTAATCTGTGTTCCTTGGTTCATCATGGCACTAGGAAGAACACATACACACACACACACACACACACACCACTGGTTCTGGGGATTCAGCCCAGGGGCTCTTTACCACTAAACTACATCCCCAGCCCTTTTTGTTTTTTATTTTGAGACAGGGCCTTACTAAGTTGCTGAGGCTGGCCCTTAACTTGCAATCCTCCTGCCTCCGCCTCCTGAGTTACTAGGATTACAGGTGTGCACAACCACACCTGGCTCCATACATATATGTACCCTATATATGCCTGAGAGTGTAGTAGTCTCCACCATCAAGTTTCTCAGAAGTTACCTGTCGAGAGCATGTGACTACATTTGGTCTTTGCCCTCATTCCCTGACACACAGCTCTTCAACCTCTTGGAAGCTCCAAAGGCAGTGTCCTTGTGTATTCTAAGGAGGTGACTGGTGCCTGGGGTTCCTGGTGAGCCTCAAGATGAAAGCCAACAGACAAGGGAAACAGCCGTGTGGAGAGAGGGTGGAACTGTGGGCCCACTCCTCCACCCCCCCCCTGCTGGGCAGAGGTCCTGGAGGTTGAGTTGATCCCCAGCGACCATCCGACCATCCGTGTGCTCAGTCATGCCTACATAATGAAGCCTCCCTAAACACTGGAAGTTCAGTGTTAGGACTTAAGATGGACATCTCAAGTGGGGACTGGTCCTCCACTGCGGGATCTGTTGCTGCCTCTATGGGGGACAGTTCCCACACGTGCGGTCTGTGTGCTGAGTGTTGAGAGCCCAGGAGGAGAAAACATCAGCTGACGGGCTTTAGCCTACCTTACAGGAAAAACAGCCTCTCTTCACTCATGCAGCAAAGAGCTCGTGGCACAAAGTGCAAAAAATTGAGTTGTATCCACAGCACATGTTTAAACTGGCTGCAGCACAGTTTTGCATATTCCAGAACCAGGAAAGAAGTTCTCAGTAACGCTAGCCCAAAAAAGGTACCTCCGGTACTCTGCATAGATCGTGCCGGGCACAGGCTTCATGTTTTCTTTTCCTGACTTTAGTTGGCTTTTACTACAAGATTCTGAAAAAAAAAAATATTGTTATAGGCAAGAGTTGGGATCGGATTTATGTTCCATGAAGTCAAAGAATGGACACATGAATACGCCATAGTGAATCTCAACATCATGTACATCCACAAGACTGGGATCCTAATTGGAGTCTGATAGGTTCCATGTTTATATAAATATATCAAACACCACTGAGGTTCGCAAGCAAGCCCTAATTTTACTTAAAAGCAAAGTGAGGGAAAGATTCAGAAGTCCTGGCATAGGGACAAGAGTGTGGCTTAAGTCTCACAGCGCTCCTCTTTTACAGGGACGTAGGAGAAGTTGATATGCTCTTCTTGATTGCTTTTTGGTATTTCAAAATTATCCTGCACAGAATGCAGGCCAGATTATGGATTATGCAGCTGCTTTTGGCAACAGGGAGACTTACGCCCTTATTGAGAAACAGGAACTGTCTTACAACAAACATGTCGGGGCATGTTGGAATAGGTGTCCTCCTGCTGGCCCTCTGTCAACCTTGACAGCTCCTCCCCTACTCTCCTCTGCCTAGCTTTGTCTATCTCCATATCACTATGCCCCTCCACAGCATCAGCAAGAAAGAACTGCTGAATCTCATAAGACTAGGCCCTTAGGGGGCTGGCTGTACAAGCAGAAGCTTTACCTGGCTTTATTCCTCTGTTTAAGTCCTACTCTCTAGTATCTCAGATGACTGTATTTGGAGATAGGACTTTAAAGAGGTAATTGGGGATGGGCTAGGGATGTGGCTCAGGTGGTAGCGCGCTCACCTGGCATGTGTGGGGCACTGGGTTTGATCCTCAGCACCACATAAAAAAATTTTAAAAAGATGTTGTGTTCACCAAAAACTAACAAAATAAATATTAAAAAAAAGAGGTAATTGGGGTAAAATGAGGTCCATCCTAGGCGTGGGCCTTCAACCAATCTGACTGGCAACCTTGCAAGAAAAGGAGATTTAGTTGAGCACTGTAATCCCAGCAACTCAGGAGGCTGAGGCAGGAGGATTGCAAATTTGTGCAATTTAGTGAGGTCCTAGGTATTTAGTGAGATCCTGTCTCAAAATAAAAACTAACAAGGATTGGGGGATGTAGCTCAGTGGTCAAGTGCCCCCCAAAAAAAGAAGAAGGAGGAGGAGGAGGAGGAGGAGAGGGAGGGGGAAGATTTAAACACACAGAGGAAGCCTATGTGAGCACACAGGGGGAAAGAGGCCATAGGGAAGCCAAGAGAGAGGCCTTTGGACCTTGACTTTGGACTATCCACACCTTGACCCTGGACTTTCAACCTCTAGAATTATGAGGAAATAAACATCAGTGGTTGCAGCTGCCCATCCGGCCTGTGGTAAAGCAGCCCTAGGAAAGTGCTACACACTGCAGCCTTATTACCCCAATTATTTCCCCTATTTTGCAGAAGAACTCAAGGCCCAAGAAAATCGTTCGAGTTCCCAGAGTGAGGGTTTACTAGAGGAAAGATCTGAAATCAGATTTGCATAGCTGTGGAACCTACCTTCTTTCTACCTCATCCAGTTGCCTGGTATTAAGTAAAAATGTAGCTGCATGTGGTGCTGCAAGCCTGTAATCCCAGCGTCTCGGGAGGCTGAGGCAGGAGGATGGCGAGTTCAAAGCCAGCCTCAGAAACTCAATGAGGCCCTAAGCAAGTCAGTGAGACCCTGTCTCTAAACAACAACAAAAAAGTGTTGTGGGGGAGCTGCGGATGTGGCTCAGTGGTTAAATGCCCCTGGGTCAACCCCTGGTACCAAAGGGGGGAAAATACAGGAGGCCACTGTTTGAGACAAATTGACCATATTAAAAAATCAAATGGAATCATTATGCTAAATTCCACATCACCCAATCAAAAAGAGAGAAGCATTGAACTCAGGGGCACTTGGCCACTGAGCCACATCCCCAGCCCTATTTTGTATTTTATTTAGAGACAGTGCCTCACTTTTGCTGAGGCTGGCTTTGAACTCGCCATCCTCCTGCCTCAGCCTCCCAATCCGCTGGGATCATAGGTGTACCCCACTGTACCCAGCTGTTTCTGCTTTCTTAAAGCCCTTTTCTGTCTATAAAACTAACCTCCTCTGCTTGGCTCATTGCAATGCTTCTTCTATTTTATGGGATGAAGTGTTGCTCTGTTCTAGAATCAAAAATAAAACCAATTAAGATCTATAAATTAAATTGTTATAATATTGTGTTTTGATACCAGTAAAATAAATGCCTTACTAAAAATATTCTAGGATCCAGCCAGCACTGGACCACCAGTAGCAGAACATTTCAGGGGAAGGCACTTCTCCCTCATACCACGGAGAGGCCCAGCTGTGTGCATTTCATGGCCTGTGGGTTTCAACACCCTAACCTCTTGTGGCCCTGGAGCCCAGCAGCCAAGGGGAAAGCACTCTCAGGTCCTCGAGAGCTCGAGTCACAGAGTGTCAAACTAGACATGCAGGAAGCAGCAGGGCTGGGCACTCTGCCCTCCCTGTAGGGCTTGTCCTCATGGGCACCAGCGGGCCCCTCACCTGCTGGTGACAATCGTGATGATGTCCATCTGCAAATGGACAGCACGATGCTGGGTGCTCTGTTCTGCCCAGCACTGGGCTGGGCCCCTGATGAGCGCGACTTCCAGTCCCTGCAACCCTTCTGTGAGGTGACTTCTGTCCCCACGCCACAGGTCATGCTGAGGGCCAAACAGGCTAGGGAAAGCTGAGTGATGGACACGCCAGCCAGGAGGACACGGAGCTGGACCCACACTCTCCTGCGCTGACCCCCAGATCTGTTCTCCTCCCTGTGCTGCCTGCCTCCTGCTGGGAGATCAGAGGACACCCGAGACCTACCTGTGTAGCTCATATAACTGCTTCCAGAGGCCCCCAAGAAGACCCCCAGGAAGCCACCAAAGCCTCTTCAGAAGGGGATCCACCACAGGACCCAGGGCCTCCAAGGACGGCAAACTGGTCACCCCCTAATTAAGCAAGTGCTCCACCAGAAGTAGCCCAGGGGGGTGTGCAGCACGTTCCTGCCAAGTCCTGTCCACAGCTCCCAGCTCTGCTCTTCTCACCCACAGCCCGGCCCACACCCCAGCAGGCAGCCCGGGGCCGGGGCGGCCACCAGCATCAGCACCACGACCTTGGCTGTGTTAACTCTGGCTCAGGTGGCCCTGTCAGGTGAATGCATGAGTCATGTTTGTCTAGGTGATGTCAGTCCAGGATGGGTGCAGCGTGGGCTGGGGACTGACACCAGTGCTTAACCCAGGGGTCCGGGTTCCACCTGGTCCTAGTTCAAATGAGTCATGTGACCAGGCTACGACTCTGGGTCTAATCCTCCTCAACTCTTCATTACAGGTTGCTTTCAAGTGGCTCTAAAGTCAATCACAGCACCCTAACCAGGACGGCTGTACCAAGCCCCTAGATGAGAAGCAGACTTGAACTTCATAATTCACACATTTATCAGCATGTCTACTTGCAGCTAAGGCCAGTCAAATGTTGGAATAGCCACAGAAAGTCCTTGAAACCTGACACCAAACTGCAGGCCCATGGTCCCATCTGCTCCGGAGGCTGAGGTGGAATTTCAAGTTTGAGGCCAGCCTCAGCAATTCAGGGAGACCCTATCTCAAATTTTAAATAATAAATAAAATTAAAGAAATAGGAAGGGGTTGGGATGTAGCTCAGTGGTACAGTACCCCTGGGCTCAGTCCCCAATACCGCAAAGGAATAAAAACAAAAGTCCTTGAGAAATAAGGCAACTCTTAACAACCCAGTTCACCAGGTCCTTGTAGGTATGCAGCCCCCAAATTAATCCCACGGCAGCTGGTTGGGCAGGAAAGCCTTTGCCTTCCCACCTAGGTCCTAAAATCCGACTCAGCCTGGCTTGCCACTCAATTCTCACTGCCCAAAACAGTGCCTCGTACATACAGGCAAGATAAATGTACAAGTAGCACAAACCTAATTTTATATTAAAACAAACATGGATGTTTTATGAAAATAAAAGGAAGTGCCCTTGGCCCCAGCATTCTAGAGTGTAAGTCAAATTTCACACACTATTTTGTTTTGTTTTTGTCCTGCAGCTTGAACTCAGGGGTGCTTTATCACCAAGTTACATCCCTAGCCCTTTTAATTTTTTATTCTGGGACAGGGTCTTACTAAGTTGCTGAGGCTGGCCTTGAACATGCAAACCTTATGTCTCAGCCTCTAAGTCACTGGGATTGTAGATGAGCACCTCCACCCAGGCTTCCTTGCATTTTAAATTTTTATTTACTTACTTATTTGTTTGGCATCAGGATTGAACCCAGGGGTGCTTACCAACTGAGCCACATTCCTAGTTCTTTTTATTTTTTTGTTTTGAGACAGGGTCTTGCTAAGTTGTTGAGGCTGGCTTTGAACTTTCGATCCTCCTGCCTAAGCCTCCCGAGTCCCTGGAATTACAGGTGTGCACCACCATACCTGATATTTCACTTGCATTTTGAAGATGAAAACTGTAGGGCAAGTTTGCTCTCCAGGTGACTATCTTTAGATCATGGTCACACTCTGGGGGAGCTTAAGGGGGCCCTCTCCTCCCCCAGCAGCTGCTAGGTGCCCCCACTGCCCACCCAGCCCACAATATTGGAGCTCCATCATGTACGTCCCCAGCAGCAGTCCTGCCCTGACACCTTAGTTGATTTGAGCAAGGCTGGATATCCAACAGGAACCTTTCCAGAGAAGTGAAAATAAAAGGAAGTGCCTTTGGCCCCAGGATTCTAACTGCTGTGGGGGCTCTCTTCAGCCCGGGCTGACCAGCTAGGCGCAGAGGGGACTTTGTGGGTGAGCTCTCTGAGAATGAGAGAGACCGCCCCTGCTCTTGTGGAGCAGAAATAAGAAGGTGAACAAAGGGGAGAGGTCTGTGAAGGGCGGAGGTGAGAGCCAAACAATGGGAAGTCTGGTCTCCCAGAAATCTCAGCAAGGACCTTGGGCTTCAGTGACAGGGGCTTGCCTAGCATTCCATCCCAGCACCAGAGAATTTGTGTTTTTTTTTTTTTTCCTTCAGAAAGGCGATGTGGTGCTCTGGGCACATTTCCAAAAGGCAGAGCCCCTGTGCACCTGGCTCCATTGCTTGGCCCCCTCCTCCCATCCTCACCAACTACCCCCAAACCCCAGAGAGCTCTACTAAACTCACCAAGATGCAGATGCACTGTACGCAGCCAAAGCATGCTCCAGAGAGAGCGGCAGGAGAGACATCCCAAAGACACCCCCAGCCTCCCCCAGCACTTCCTCCTTCACCTGGAGGTCTGTCCCCTAAGGACAGAATGGAAGGCTTCTGTCCATTTTACCTCATTCTAAAGAGACAAGGGACTAACTGAGAACCTGGAGCCCAGACAAGAAAATGGCAAAGCATAAAAGGGCTCAGTTATCAGAGCACACACATTCAGGCCTCACAGAACTCGGTCCATCTTAGACACTCAGACCTGTGTGCCCTTCCTGTCCCTGGTCTGGAGTGGAGACTGTTGCGCCATGAAGGCTAGCTCCAGGTCTGGGCAGAGCTTGGCTTCCTACCTGGATTCCAGCCCCACATCTGGCCCAGTGCCATGGGTAGTGTGCTGGAACCCTGCCTCCCAAGGTACCTGGCCTCTGCCCGCAGGAGACGGCCAGCCTTGATGGGTTCACTTGCCTGCAGCCTCAGCCAGCCTTCCAGGAAGTCCAGTCTGGCCCTGAAGGACACTTCCACTGATTGAAAGGCAGTAAATCCAAATGGAGATGAAAGATGCACCCGGTGCTCACCAACATCCAAGCCCTCCCTAGCTCTTGTGGCAAAATTCACCAAATTGCCACGTGTTTCTGATGACTGATCTATGACTTACCTACACACACAAAGACGAGATGGTTAACAACAGAAAAATGCTTTGTCTCTGCAGTCACAGACACAAGGCAATTAGCGGAAGTCATCTTGCCTACACAGAGCTCTAGATAAACAAACAAGGTTGGGAAGCTCAGGCAGGCAAACATCTGGGGAAACAAATGATTTCATGTCTCAACATGTATGCCTAAAAATCCAAAGACACCCTCATGCTGAAGCAGAATTCATGAATTAAAAAAACACTTCTCCAAAGATCAATGGTTTGTTTTGTTTTAAGTGCTAGAGATCGAAGGAACCCAGGGAATTCCTGAAAATCATTTACTGGTCAACTACAGCAGAACCACCAACGTTTCTGAAGTCAAGATGAACTCAGGTGGTTTTCCACAGCCATCTCACTGGTGCCCAGGTGAGCTGGATCAGTGCTGAGATGGACACCCTTTTCCTACCCCTGGGGACGGTTTGCTCTTTTCTTACTCTTAGTGAGAAGAAATTCAAGTCAACTCTTTCTGCCGTCCTTGGCTATAAAACTTGGACTGTCAGCTGGACCAAAAGTGCCTGAGAAACCCTCAACTGGGTACTCCCCACGTCACGGTCCTTGTCCCTGGAGGCTGCTGACGGCACAGAGCCATTTTTCACAGAGAGCAAATCAAGACGTCCATCCCTAGGGGAAATTGAGTACCCAGGGCGAACCACTCTGGAACATTCCATGAGACCCCAAGTATAGGACCAAAGCAGCCAGCTCAGTTCTCTGTAACTCAGACCTTTCTGGCCAGCTTCTCAGCAGCCTTGGAGTGAGTCCAGGGCTTCTCAGGGTCAGGATCATGACCTCAGCAAGACGGGAAAGAGCTGGCCTGAGTCAGGAGGGCTGGCTGCCCGAGTGCCATGTGACCCTGGCAATTCCCAGCCTCTCTTCATCTTCCCACCTGTAAAGGCCTACCTCCCAGGGCTGCTTCAGTGGGAGCAGGCGGGGAGGTGAGAAGGCATGGTAGACTGCAAGGGGCCTATGAATGAAAGCCTCACGGGGATTTTCATACGCCGGGCCCTCCGCATCCACAGGGATTAAATGTGCAGATTCAACCACCCATGGATCAAAAATATTTGAAAAATAAATTGCATCTGTACTGACATACACATTCCTGTCATCATTCCCTGGACCATACAGAGTGATAACTATTTAATATTATTTACAATGTGTTATTCAGGAGACTGAGGAGGGAGGACCACAAGTTCAAGGCCAGCCTTAGCAAGTTAGTGAGACCCTTTCTTAAAATAAAACTTTAAAAAGGGCTGAGGATGTAATTAGTGGTAGAGCACCCCTGGGTTCAATCCCCAGTACTGCAAAAATAAATAAATAATAATATTTACATTGGATTAGGCATTGTAAGTAATCTAGAGAAGATTTAAGTATCTGGCAGGTTATTTGCAAATACTGCCTTCTTTTTGCCAGGCATAGTGGTGCACACCTGTAATCCCAGTAGATTCGGGACACTGAGGCAGGAGGATTGCAAGTTCAGGCCAGCCTGGGCAACTTAGTGAGACACTGTCTCAAAATAAAAGTAAAAAAAAAAAAAAAAGAAAAGAAAAAGGATTGGGGATTATAGCTCAGTGATAAAATGCCCCTGGGTTCAATCCCGAGTACTAAAAAAAAAAAAAAAAAAAAATACAAAAAACAACAAACACTGCCATTCTATATAAGGGTCTTGAAGGGACTTGAGCATTTGTGGGTTTGGGAATCCACAAGCTATCCCGGAATTAACCCCTTGGACATGACAGGATGACTACATTAGGATTCAGAGTAGGCTGATGTCTCCTGAGCCTGCTCTGGGCGGACCCTGAGCGCACTGTGTGTATTAATTCCCCTGATCTGGGTTGGGGTGTAGCTAAGTGGCAGAGTTTCACACATGCAAGGCCCTGGGTTCAAGTTCCAGCACCACACACACACAAAATTCCCTTAATCTGACAACATTCCTATGAAAGGAGCCTAATCTTCACTCCATTGTGTAGATAAGGAAAATGGACCTAGAGAATTTACTGAGCCCAAGGCACCAACTGGAAAGTTGGAAAACCAGGAAGGTGAGCCTGGGGCGCAGACCTGCTAGAGTTCATCGAAGCCAGGTCTCTTTCTTGGGCACACAGCTAAGCCACATTTCCCTGCCCTGTGGCATCGAGACAGTTTTCCTCAGTGGAACATGCACTGAAGCATGTGTACCCCCTGCGGGGTACGGCAGTTCAGAGGACAGGGGAGATTTCCCCAGGCCCTCTCTTCCACTGAAGAGACCTTGGAGCGCCCATGTAGGAGATGGCAGTGCCACCGATACTCAGGAAGCAGCCTCAAGTCCTCAGTGACATAACAAAGCAGGGGACCCTACCAGCCCTCACCATGTCCAACCTGAATAAGAAATTAACTATTGTAGTTCTGGGGCTGTAGCTCAGTGGAAAATGCTTGCCTAGCTTTCATGAGGTCCTGGGTTTTATCCACAACCCTGCAACAGGAGAAGGGGAAGGAGAAGGGGAAGGAGGAGGGGAAGGAGGAGGAGGAGGAGGAGTTCATTTTTGTTGGGTTAGGCCTGTTTGTTACAAAAGCTTCTCATTACTTACCCTGAGCAATAGGTTTTTTTTTTTTAAAGATAGAGTGAGAGAGGAGAGAGAGAGAGAGATTTTTTTTAATATTTATTATTATTTTTTTTTAGTTCTCGGCGGACACATCTTTGTTGGTATGTGGTGCTGAGGATCGAACCCGGGCCGCACGCATGCCAGGCGAGCGCGCTACCGCTTGAGCCACATCCCCAGTCCCAGCAATAGGTTTTTGATCAGTCTCCAAAAGTCTTTTTTTTGGTACCAGGGGCACATAACCACTGAGCGACATCCCCAGCCCTCTAACTTTTTTTTTTTTTTTTTTTGGAAACAGTCTTGCTAAGTTACTTAGGGCCTCACTAAATTGCTGAGGCTGGTCTGGAATTTGTGATCCTCCTTCCTCAACCTCTGGAATCACTAGGATAACAGTGATTACCACTATGCTCCACAAGAGTCCTTCTTAACAGGAACTATTGAAGCCTCTCTTGACTAGCCATAGGAAAGAAACCATCTGGAATGGCTTAACAGTATAAAGTTAGTACTAAACAGGAAGTGTCAGGCAGCTAGATAGTATTCCATTTCAAAATGATGAAAATATTTGTTTGTGGTATAAAAAACCATGTGAATACTACCTCAAATTATACCTTGGACCTAACACAAGGATGTTTTTAAATGACATAAGAAAGACCATTAGCTATTGTGCTTACCTTCAAAGAAGTTTACTTTGATTACTAACCTGTATGCCTCATAATCACACAGGGCTTGCAGCAAAGTTTTTTTAACTACCAGTAACCAAGATGGTGCCTGTCCCATGAGAACTTTTCAGTTGGCATTTGTGGAGGAAACGACTGGCCTTTGCCCGCATTTATTTTGCCCACCACCCTATTGAGATATGTATGGCCAGGAATGTCCCGAGTTTTCCATCTGGGTTCTCCAAAGTCTGAAGCAGCACTCTTCTGTCCCACAGTGCTATGGTCTGAATTGTGAGTCCTCCCAAATCCAATGGCCCAGTACTTCAGAATGTGGCTGTATGTGGAGACAGGGCCTTTGAAGAGGGATTAAGTTAAAATGAGATCACACAATACGAAGAGGAGATCTGGACGCATGGTGAGACAGCGGGGCTACACAATCGCCAAGGAAAGACCATGTGGAGGTGCCAGGAGCAGGCGCCACCTAGGAGCCAAGGAGAGAGGCCTTGGGAGAGGCCAACCCTGCCAGCCCCATGACCTGAGTTCCAGTCCCCAGAACTGCGAAAAAGTGCGTTTCTGGGGTGAGAGCCTGTGGTCTGCGCCACCTTGTCTTGGCAGCCCCAGGCGAACACAGCCAGACCCTTGCACCTGGCTCTCTTGCCAGGCCTGCTGGGCCCTATGCGCTCTTCGGTGGTGAGCTATGCACACAGCATTTCCCAGAGAAGCTCCTTCTCAGAGTCCTGAACACCGTGTCCCCAAGCTGCTGCGCACATGTATGGAAGGGCACCTACCTAGTCCTGAGAGACCTGGATCCACAGTTCCCTTTGCCTCCAACTAGCTCCTTGGACTAGAATGTGCCACTGAACTTCTGAGCCTCAGTGGTGTGATTTACAAAGATAAATTTAAGATGGTGAGATATAAAAATGCTTACCACAGTTGCTTTTGCTCCCCATGGAGACATGCCTCACCCCACAAAAGTGAGTTACCCTCCTTCATTCCCTGGGCGGCATCTTTCTTTCCTGTGGTTTCGACGGGAATGGGTTTGAAAAGTCTGATCCCAGTGTTGGAGTTGCTCACATTTCCACCCAGATGAAGCAACGGGCTCTGTTGGGCATTTGGGGTCTCTAAGTTCCTCTGTCACTCTGCTGGAACCAAATGTCTAAAAGGGCTGGGAATGTAGCTCAGGGCTTGCCTATCATATATGAGACCCTGGGTTCTTTGGGGCCCATGTAGGCTCTGGGAACTGCTTTTCTACAGTGACGAATGTGGTGATGTAGTTAGTTTAGGTTTCTACTTAGAGAGGAGCCCACCGGAGGCCCCTGGATGGGGGTGCTTGTCATGTTCTGTCCCAAATGCATACATCTGATTAGCCCAAACCCTTGTCAAGATATAAAGATCACTGCAGAAAGTTCCTTGGCCCTTCCTGGTCAACTCCCACCTTCACCATACCCAGGGGTAAGCGGTGTTATGATACTTATTCCAGCAATGATGAGTTTTTGCTGTTCCAGGAGGGAATCATATGGGGGCTGGGGATGTGGCTTGGTGATAGAGTGCTGGCCTGGCAAGCTGGAGGCCCCGGGTTCAATCAAAGGAAGGAAGGAAGGAAAGTGGGAAGAAAGGAAGGAAGAAAATTGGAAGAACAGAGGGGTTACGTTGCACAGTTCTATGTGGTGGATTCCAAGCTTCATCCTCCTTATGGGAAAGACTGACACGGGCTGAAGGATCGGACTTGGAGCTGGGGTATTCAGAGACTACTCCACCTAACCCACACCAGACGTGAGAATCCAGGTCAAGGCTGCATTTCAGTCTGGCAACCCTGGTAGACTGTGCCTGCCCTGCGTCAAGATCACATCTTAGACAATGCCAAATCACATGGATCTGGAGGGCACAGGAGAGCCTTCCAAGCAGTCCTAGGACTGAGCCTGAAACAGGCAGGAAAAGACACTCCCCACCAGAGGACTCCTGGCTAATGCAGAGCCCCGGAAGAAGGACAGAGGAATTCCTAGATGTGACAGTGGGACTCTGGCTCTTCCAAGCTATGTATTTGCATTTTAACAGTTGTTTCCTGAGGGCAAAATATTATGGCCAGAAAAAAATGACAGTCCTTTCCTAAAATCCCATGACACCAAGTCCCAAAGGTTCGTGCATGGTGGCTACCTCTCCTATTACCTGAAGAGCAGGACAGCTGCAGGGCTCCAGTGGCACATACCTGTAATCCCAAGACTTGAGTGGCTGAGGCAGGAGAGGAGAAAGTTCCAGGCCCTCCTGGGCAAGGTAGGAGATCCTGTCTCTAAGTGAACGATAAAAAGGGCTGTGGAGGTAGCTAAGTGGTGGAGCAGCGCAGGGTTTAATCCCTAGTACCATAAACAAACAAAACAACAATGCGTCAAGAGACCCTCCATAGAAACCATCCCCAGAGGCCAACTCTCTGGGGTACAGAAACCATGCAGAAAAGGCCAGGACACCAGATTTACAAAAGTTTGTGAAACAGAGAAGAACAAATCAGGCATTTTCTTTTTTTTTTTTTTCCAGAAAAGGCACCCCTTAAGTGATGGAATGAGGGTATTTCTAGCTCTATCCTTTCCCAAAACTTCCTTATTCAACTTTATTTTTTTGAAACAGCTTCACTGAGATATAACTGACATAACCACAACCTTCGCCATTTAACATGTACCATTCAGTGATTTTCCGTAGTCACAGGGTTGTGCAACCGTCCGCACAATCAATTTCACAGCATTCTGACTACTTCATAACCCTTACTGTGGGTTCCCAAATCCCCCACCCGCTCTTCCCCCAGTACTCATCTACTTTCTATCTACAGAAGCCTTGTCTAGACACTTCCCTAAAATAGAATCACGTGATATGTGGTCCTTTTTCTTTCACTTAACATAGTATTTTCAAGGTTTATCCATGTGGTGGCATAGAGCAGTACTGCATTCCTTTCCGTGGCTACATATTCCATTTTGTGATTATATGACATTTTGTTTATCCACGCGCCAGCTGATGAGCATGGGTTGCTTCCACCTTTAGGCCACGGTGAATAATGCTGCTTTGAACACTTGGTACAAGTTTATATGAGGACATCTGTTTTCATTTCTTTAGGGCATATACCCAGGCCTGTTCCATGAGTTCAGCAGGCACACAGCTTTTACATGTCCAGGTCAAGGCCCCTCTGTACATTGTGAGAGCTGTCCCCTGAGTCCCTGAGCCCCATCTGGCAGGTAAAGTCAAGTTGTACTCCACTTCAAGGCCCACTTTACTCATGTGTGAACCCACTCTGCATGCTTATTCATTCAGTAAAATACAGATATTACCTTCTCCCTAAAGCTTCGCAGGATACCCTGTCCCTCTACTCTGGTAACAGTTATTTGGTTTTCTTTCTTTTTTCTTTTTTTTTGTTTTATTTTGTTTTCTTTTATTTCATAAGTGATTTCTACCTCTATAGTGATGCATTGAGACAATGAAGATAAAACACATCTCCTAAGGAACTATAAAAATGAGGGTAGGGAGAGGGATTGATATACCAGTTATACGTGTCCTCCCCATTTGCACCACCTTTTGAGCTCCCTGCAGAGGTCTAAAATGATTGACACAGGGAAAGTGATCAGAGCATTGATTTTGCAGCCTGGAGTCGAGACCCTCTGGACAGGACAGCGCAGGCAGGCGGCTGGACCACCTTGGCTTGGAGCTGCCTTCTCCACTGCTGTCTGAGCTCCTTGGCATTGCACTCAACTGCTGTTCAGCAGCGATGCCTAGACTCTAGAGATTTGGTTTTTTTCTTTCCCCTCTTGCCTTAGTTTGGTACCAACGAGTGGTACTGCCTGTGTCTAAGACAGCTCTCTGTGGTCCCTGGCAGGCTCAAGGACCATGGGACAGCTGATGGCCAACCATCTGCAGGCTTCAGCAGAGAGCCTGAGGGTCAGGACCCTTGGAGTTGGCCAGACCCACACCTTTCTTTTTTTTCCCTCCCCCTTCTCCTCTCTGCTTTTAAGAAGTGAGGTTTCACTGTGCTCCCAGGATGGCCCCAGAACACCTGCCCAGTCTACACCTTTCCTATGGTCTTTACAACCTGGATAGACTACAGACTTTCCTGAGCCTCCTGAATAAAACTGAGGTTATACCTACCTTGCAAGATTAGCCTAAGAAGGAGGTAAGTTCTGAGTCCCCTCACCATCCCCCATCAACCTCTCTGGGCACTCCCCCAAATGAATTGTGCTTGCTGGCTGTGTGCCTCCCTGGCCTTTCCAGGTGGATAGCATTCCTTCTTGCCCTGAATGGGACAAGACCCCCGCGGAAGGAGAGTCGTATTTGGTAGGTCGGGGATTCTTTTCCCCCCAGCTCCTACACAGGAGGGGAGATTAGAGCATTATTTCTAGGTATGAGGGAAACCTTGCAGGAGGCGAGTTCCAGTTTCTACCACCGCTTTGCGGAACAATCTAATTTCTATGTCTGCCTTGCGGGAAGAGGATCAGGAGAAAGGTCAGAAGGATTCTGCTTCTAAGCCGGATTCCTTCAGTTCAAAGTATCCGGCGCGTTCTGAGCCCCAACCATATCTTCTCAGAATATTCGGCTACAAGATGCAAAGGGTGCTCTAGGAAGCCGGCGTCTCCATCCCCAACCCCAGCAAGGAAGTAAGCACAGCCGCCGCGCCCCACCCAGCGCTCCGGCGGCTTTGAAAGCGCGGTGTGGGGCGCAGGGTCCCTGGAGAATTTCTCCAGGTGGGTGGAGACCTTGGGGACCACCTTCAGCCACTCTGCCGCAGACGGCTCCCGTCCGCAGGGGTTGGCATCCCGGGGGACCGCCAGGCGCAAAGTCCCAGTGGCCCGCAGGGTCTTAGGGAGCAGCGAACGGTGGGCGGCGCAGGCCGGGGCGCCCGGGGCGGGGCGCGCCGGGGCGTCACGTGGTGAGCCAGCCGGGCGGGCGGGGCCGCGCAGGCTAAATAGGGGCGAGCGGCCGGGGCGGCCACCGCGGCTCGGGCTCCGGCTCCGCCTTCGTCTCCGCGAGCTCGCTGCTCCCCTACGGCAGGCCCCGGCTCTCGGCGTTGCGCTCGGTGAGTGCCCGGGCGTGGGGCGCCACAGACGTGACCTTGGCGGAGGATGGGGAGCCAGCTGCGCGCGGGCGCCGAGGCTGGGCCTCTCTGCGGCCCCAGCCGGGCCCAGGCGCCTTCCCGCGGGGTCCTGGGGGACAGGCAGGGGTGGCGGTCGCGGCCGGCGGGAAGCGGGGCTGGACCGCCGGCGAGCCGGAGGCGCAGTGCACCCGGGCCGCGCTCCCCAGGGCTGGTCTCCCGGGGCGGTCTCCCTGGGCGGGCCGGAGGCGGCCCCGGGGCGCTGGGGAGTTTGCGGGGAGCCCCGGGGGAGGAGCCTGCGGGGAAGCTGGGCCCGGATCCCGGCGACGGTGGCCGGTCTCTCTTCCCCTCGGCCTCAGCCCTGGCCTCGGGTCCTCGGCACAGATTGCTGAGATAATGGTATCGACCTGCATCTGTTTTCCTTCAGTTTCTGGATTTGTTTTCTTTCTAAAGAGTTTGCCCGGCGACTTTCAGCACATAACCCCACACAATTCATGGGATCCCAGAAGACATAACCTGGGATCCCATGATCCCGGGTGGCTGGGGCGAGCGGGCCAGAAGAGTTAGCCAACAAACAGGAAGAGTGGAGGTCGGGCTGGGGTGGACTGTGTCGGGCTTGCTCTCGGGATATGGGAAGAGGACGTGGTCAGTGCTTCTCTTGGACTCCTGGAAGGGGGACAGCCTCAGGCCAGGAGGGTTGGGGGCCAGGAGTACTTCACGGCCTGGGGCACAGCCCCTCCTTCAGCCAGTGGCCTGGAGGGCGGGGGTGGGGGGGTAGTACCTGTGCAGCACTGGGGGGTGGCCTCCGCAGGGCAGGCCGGCGGGCAGGCCAGGATGAGGTGAATTAGACCTGGCTCTTAGGCGCCTGCATCAGTCCCCGGCCAGGCACTGAGGAAGCCCCAGCCCCACGACTCCCACACCAGTGAGTGGGCCAGGGAGATAGGGGTCATTCCCTCTGCGAGAGAACGGCTGAAGTACATTCATCTTGGTGAATCTGCAGGAAGGTGAAGAGGCCTGGGAGGTTGTTCTGCTCTTTTCTTCCCCATCAGCCTTTTCTCAGTGGAGACTTGCTTCCCATTGGTCCTAGTGATGGTGACCTACGACCTTTGAACTTCCTAGAGAAAGAACTTCCCAAAGAGAGTTGAAGGCACCCTGGAGAAGAGCCGCTTTTGCTCCTTTCAGGGTACTGCCTGGTGCAAAAGTGCAGGTCCCTCCTCCGCCTGCCTTGAGGCCCAGCGGGACACCCCACAGACCTGGCTCAAATGGACTTTTCTTGATGTTAACTCTGGACAACCCTGTTTCAGACTGGGCAGGTAGTGGGGCCGGAAGCCCTTTGGCCCCAGGTTGAAAGCCCTGTGGTGCTGATTCAGCAGTTTGGGTTGAGGCCCTTCTGTAGTAGGGGTGGAAATACTTGGGAGGAGTCACAGGTCTGTCTACTTTTCATGATCTGGTGTGAGGAAATTGTTAGACGTGTGAGGCTGAACTATATGAAATGGAATATTTGAAGGTCAAGGGGGTAGAAACCAAACACTTGCATGATTCACCTGAAGAGCAATGGTGGGGCTGATGGGATCTGTGTGCCCTGCTTGCTGCAGTTGGTAGTCCCTACACCTGTTCCCTTGAGGGCTTTTTGGTGTTGTTGTTTTGTTTGTTTGTTTGGGTACTGGGGATTAAATCCGGGAAGCTCAACCACAAAGCCCCTTCCCATCCATTTTTTATTTTTATTTTGAGATGGAGTCTCACTAAGTTGCTGAGGATGACTTTGAACTTTGAATCCTCCTTCCTCAACCTCCAGTGTTGCTGGGACTGCTGGTGTGCACTGCTGCTCCCAGCCCAGTTCTCTGCTTTTTAACTTAAAGCCTTAACTCCTCCTTCTGCAGACCTGAGGCCTTCCGGGGTAAACCTAACCCTAACCCTCTGAGCAGCGGTTTCTGGGGGTCAGTTATTCTCCTGCACCTGCTTTCCTTCAGAGGAACATTGTTTCTGCTTCTGCAGGCCTCTTCTTACACTTCTCCTGGGCTTCCTTGGAATTTCCTCTACTCTGTATCAATCCATAGCAATGTTGTTATAAAGTGTGTGTTGTTAACAGATCTAATGTAGTTCATTCATCTTTTTTTTTTTTCCTTTTTGTGGTTGTAGGGATTGACCTAGGGCCTTACCGTGCTAGGCAAGTGCTCTACCACTGAGCCACATCCTCAGCCTCTAGTTCATTCACATTAAATACACATGGTATGTTACCCTATATGAGGGACAGATTCTTTTTTTTTTTTTTCTGTACCAGGGGAGATGATGATGATGATTTTTTTTGTACCAGGGATTGAACCCAGGGGCACTTAACCCTGAGTCACATCCCCAGCCCTTTTTTATATTTTACTTTGAGATAGGGTCTTGCTGAGTTGCTTAGGGCCTCCCTAAATTGCTGAGGCTGGCTTTGAACCTGCTATCCTCCCAATCCACTGGGATAACAGGTGTATGCCACCACACTGGGCCCTTTTTATTTTTATTTAGAGACAGGGTCTTACTAAGTTGCCTAGGCTGGCCTCAAACTTGTAGTCCTGCCTCACCTCCCAAATCTCTAGGATTATAGGCCTGCCTGAGCCTGGTTTTCCTACTTTTTCACTATTGCTCAAGTGCTACAGTAAATATCTTTTTGAATCTCCCAGTTACTTTCAAGAGTTTCTCTTGTGTAGAAGCAAAAGTGAAGCAGAATTAAAGGCTGGGTCACAAGGCATGTGACTCATCACGTATTCTATTGTGCTGGATATTGACATAGTGCCCTCCTGAGTGACTGTCTCAGTTTGGTGTTTGTTGTTGTTCTTGTTTTGTGGGGTTTTTTGTTTGTTTGTTTGTTTGTTTTTGGTACTGGGGATTGAACCCAGGGGCACTCAACCACAGAGCCCCATCCCCAGCCCATTTTTGTATTTTATTCAGAGACAGGGTCTCACTGAGTCGCTCAGTGTCTTGTGGTTGCTGAGGCTGGCTTTGAACTCCTGATTCTTGTGCCTCCGCCTCCCGAGCTGCAGGCGTGCACCTGCACCTGGCTTGTCTCAGTTTCACGCCCAGCAGTGTGGAGGTTCCTGTTCCTCCTATTCACCAATACTAGCTCTTACCAGATTTCAATTTTTACCAATCTAGTAGGTTTGAAATGGTACCTGTTTTAATTTCCTGACTAGAAATTCAAGTTTTATTTTTTGCCCTAGAAAAGCATCAATAATAGTGAGGCTTTTCCTGTTTTGTTGTTGATCATTGGTAGCATTTGTGCATTTTTGTTTCCAAGACAGATTCTCACTAAGTTGCCTAGGCTGTCCTCAATCTCAAGCCCCTGCAGGCGCAGCCTCCGGTAGCTGGGATTACAGGTGTGTGCCACTGTGCCTGGCTCCCTTTGTGTATTTATTTACTTGTTGTTTGGGGATTAAACCCAGGGATGCTTTACTGCTGAGCCACATCCTCAGTCCTTATTTATTTATTTATTTAAAGTCAGAATCTTGCCTGAGTTGCTAGGGCGTTACTAAGTTGCTGAGGCTGGCCTCAAATTTGTAATCCTCCTACCTCAGTCTCCCGAGTTGCTGGGATTACAGCCACCATGCCTGGCTCCTTTGTGTGTTTTGAGGTGTTTGTGAACAGCTAACCCTCACAGAGTTCTTTAGGTCCTGACCTAGGTGTCTGAACTGTGTAGTTAGGTCACGTTTTCTCATTTATGTGTGAGGTTTAGGGTTGCAGTCTTACTCTTTACAGACAAGAAAGCTGGGCCACCCGCAGTCTGCAGCATGAGTTGCATCACTTAGGAGACTGTGGTAGAATTTCATCCCTGACAGTTAATCCGCCCTGCTCAGGTAGGTGCGCTCCTTCACAGATTGCTCATGGTCTTTCAAGCCTTAGTTTTTCCCACCTGCAAAGTAGAAGCCTTATACAAGACTGGGGTCCTTTTCTAGCACTGATGTTTTTATGAATGCTGGTGCTGAGAAGGACACGTGGATTTCAATTCTAACCCTTATCTCTCTTTACCAGGCCAGTAACTTCTTTGGTCTGGTCAAGATAATCTAACGTTGTCAGTAAACAGGGCTGGCTGAGCATTGGTCTGGTACCACCTAGGTGGTAGAGCCCTAGAGAAGAGGCAGATATTCTGCCTCCCAGCCTGGGTAGGGTCAGGCTGCCTCATGACCCTCTGACCTGCTGACCTGAACTTGGGCGGGGCATGTCACAGAGGAGTCACATGGCTTCCTGCTTACACAAGTCCTGGGGTGGGGGTAGAGGCTGCCAGCCAAGGCCTCCTTCAGTCAAGGGTGTGTCAGACCAAGTCAGAGTTCCAGAGCCCTCTGCCCTTCATTCTTGGTTTACTTGACTCCACTGGGGTTTGGGCAGTAAGGTGGTCAAGTACGTCACCAATAGTGGAATAGTCATAATTTTTCACTCAAACTGGGATACTTTTGAAGATAATTATTCCGGGGCAGCAGGTGTTCTCTGCCCTGCAAGCAGGAGATGCTTATTCAGTGACCAGTGGAGAGGGGGTGAGGTTTCCCGGTGCAGGGAGGCCCCTCCTTCCCTCTCAGGTCTGCCTTGCAAGAACCATATGTTCCTACCCCTGTACTACTCCCCGCCCCCCCTCTCCAGGGGACAGCAGGACCCAGCTGCAGGACACACCTTTCTTTTGCTGGCTTTCATGTCCAGCAGTCCCAGCCCCCAGCCAGCCAGGAAGCTCAGTGTCGCCTGCCCCATCCTCAGGGAGCTGCCCTGTCCGGCCAGCTGAGAGGCATAGACACTAATCTCATTTAGGTCTCAGAGGCTCTCTAAAAGCTCTGCAAGATGCCCACTTTAGAAACAGGCCTGGGTAATGTATCGCCCCTGTCAGCATCTCAGAGCTGGGAGCAGAATCTTCCAGAACTTAACCAGAACATTGTTCAGTAAGATTGTCTGGTTTCCCACCAACAATAAACATTTCTTTCAACTGCTGAGGGCCTTTGTGGTGTCCACTGTTCTGGTCCCAGGGTTGTGATTTTCTTCCTTGTGCAGGGTGTGGGTTTGCTGTGGCTGATCTTCAGCGTCCCACTTGTGGGCATTGTAGCCGGACGTTTCCAGGCGTGTGGGAGAGTGGCTTGAGCAGGCTGGCCCTGCTGCACCTGGTGTGAATGATTGACTTATTTTGGAAGTTGACTGGCAAGTGGGTGGCCTGTGAAGTGTCTTAATGGCCTGAAAGGTTCAGGTGACATATGGAACCTTCTTCCTGGATCCCATGGAGTCTCCAGGACTAGATAGTGGTGCTGCTGGTTCCTGGCTTGGATGCCTTTTCTGGGCCAGGCAGAAGTTAGCCACATCAAGCCTGGCTCCAAGGGAGCCACTGCCTGCTCATAGGGAGAGAGATGAGGCCAAGGGCTGGGATCCATGTGTGCGTGTGGGCGCGGCAAGGGCTATACCACTGAGCTGCACCCCCAGCCTGTTTTTATATGATTTTAAACGTGATCAACCAAGAATTCCTTTAGGAGCAAAGACATAAAACACCAAAGACCACATCAAGGCTGTGATTCAGAGCAAAGAAGGAAGGCTCCTGCGCCTCCAGTGCGTCCTTGAGATTACCCTCTCCCCTGCCCCAGGCTGCTCCAGCTTTGAGGTATAAATAACTGGGTGAGTGAAGTGGAGGGGCTGTGAGGATCCGCATGGTCTTGTTTTGTGGGTGTACTGAAGAGGTTGGAACTTGAACAGCTGCCTTTAATGATGGTGAGAACCAAGCCAAGTTTTTATGGAAGAGAAAGAAACGCATAATATTCTTTGTCCCGGTCCCACCAAGTCTTCACCCTCCTCCTCATTTCCCACCTTCCCCTGATGCAGTCGCTCTGCCACCTCCAGGCACAGTCCTGGGTTTGTGGTTACTTCAGAATGCAGGCACTGTCGGTGCATCTGTGTTTTCCCACCATCCTGGGGAGCGAACCCAGGGCCCTCTACCACTGAGCTACATCCCAGCCCCTTTATTTTGAGACAGGGTCTTGCTAGGTTTCTGAGGCTGTCCTTGAACTTGTGATTGTCCTACCTCAGCCTCTCGAGTTGCTGGAATGTAGACCTGAGCCACCACCACCCCTGGCTGAAGCCTCCGGACTCTTTAGAGACCCCTGGAAGAGGTCTACAGGATTCACAGCACCGCTGGGCAGAAGAGCAGGATATTAGGGAAAATCTGCTCTGGGTGTCCGTTCACGTTTTCTGATCTGGAAATTTCAGGGGCCTATGGCCTGTCCCCCTACGTCCTTCAACAGAGGGCTCTGTAACAGTGGAGGGGAGCTTTCTTCCTCAAGCTCGCTGGCAGCCCAACTCCACTCTTTTAGGATGGCAGGACATACATAAGGCTCCCTACGACTTGGCGTTAGCTCCTCTCCTGACGTCCATTCCCTCTCCTTCCAGAGTCCCAAACTTCACATTTGTCCTGGGAAGTCATTAGGGTGTCTGGGGAACAGTTTTGCTGTGGGAGTGGATCACTTGACCACAAACCCTTTCTTTACACATGACAGCATTCTTCAGGACACCAGTGGGATGTATGAACCATTGAGTGCTACATGGGCTTGGCCAGGGGAGGAAGGAGGGCCTGATCTTGTCACCAGAGACTGACTTGAAAAGGGTGGGGGGGTGCAGTGGATTCCAGATCTTGCTGGGAAGCCCATTGACCAGGACTAGAAATAACAGTAGCCCACAGCTTGCAAGTGTGTTCCTCCTGTTTGGGCCCCCTCCCCTCCTGAAATAAGGACTTTCTATTCATCTTGTGTAATTTTTTAAAAAATCACTGAATTGAGAAATAAGAGGAAAGCATTTGCCTGAACTAGGGGAAGTGAAAGTGGATTGCTGTTTTGGCAAAGACCTTGGAACCCATGACAGGGTATTAGCAGCTGAGCTTGTCTTTCGCACCCTTGCGCATTCCCAGAGGGATTGCCATTTGAGCAGTGTTGGGATAATGGAAGTTGGCTACTCACTAGAGTGAAACTGCGCCTGCTCTCAGGGTATCTGTCTCTTCCTCTAGGAGGGGACATTTGGCTTCAGAGATGGGCTCTCAGCAGTCTCAGAACCCTTAAAATGGAAGCCTCTTTGGACATGAGATGTGGAGGTTCTCTGGGGTTGGAACCGAGGGGCTTTTGTTCGTGTGTGATGGTTTTGGTGGGTTTTGTTGTTGTTGAGGTGGTTTTTTCTGTTTTGTTCTGTTTTGTTTTGTTTTTTTGGTAGCACCAGGGATTGAACCCAGAGGTGCTCTGCCACTAAGCTACAGCCCCAGCTCTTTTTAAATTTTGAGACAGAGACTTGCTAATTGTGATCCTCCTTACACAGCCTACCAAGCAGCTGGGATCAGTGTGCGCCACTGTGCCCGGTTTAGAAGCTTGTTTTAATGCAGATTCTTCTGGCCATGTGGAGGTATTTGGGGTAGGTTTGGGGTAAACTGGAGTCACCTGGCCCATGCTAGAGGTGGGGGAAAGGGAGGAGTGAAGGGAAATGGAGCCTGTTGGAGTGAGCAGCACTGTACTCCTTTGTGTGTACAGCCGGCACCACACAGGGGCTTCTGCCCTGCCTCGGTTCAAATACAGCTGCCACCAGAGACATGGTACCTACTAATCCACTTCATAGGTGGGGAAACCGCGGCTCCATAGAGGTTGGTGCCCCCAGTGCCAGTTAGTGGTGGAGCTGAGGCACAAATGCAGGTCTCCTGCCTCCACACCAGGGCTTGTCCTCACCACCAGGCGACAGCAGCTGGTAGCCCCCCGAAGTCTGTGCCACAGGTACAGGGCTGAAAGGAGTCTTCTTCCAAGTGCTTATCCTGCTGTGAGTGGGCAGGGCGCTGGGTGGTCCCTGCTGAGCTGTGGCTCCAGCTCACAGGAGCAGTGGGACCACAGGAAGAGGAGTGAGCACGGGGTCTCCCTGCCGGCGTAGTGCAGGGGGCTGCAGGAACTGGGGGCCTCCTGGGAGATGGGAGTGCCTGTGTTCTCTGCCATCACAGAAACCAAAGAAATCCCATTTTAAAATTTAGGTTGCCATGGAAATGCTCCTATCCTTCTCTTGGCTTATGGTTTCCCATCTCAGCAGATGCCGAGCCTCCCGGGGGCACCTGGGGACACTCATTCTCCATATACAAGAGATGAGAGAGCAAGCCTGGAGACCTGTCATCTGTTCACCCAGACTCCCACTTTCAAGGAGTGGACACTCTGGTGTTTCTGCACCAGTGCCCACTGTCTTGAGAAAAGATTAAAATGCCAGTGTAAGTCAGAGGGGCCCGACTTTTGCTGGACACATTTACCTCAATTTGCAGGCCATGTGGCCTGCTGGCACATGATCACATGAGAAGGGAGCCTCCCCATGAGTCACTGGACATGGGGACATTAAGGGCATTGAGCAGGCAGTCTTTAGGGAGGAAGCCTCATTGGTGGCAGAGGATGATGGAGAATGCATTTGGAGATTATTACAGAATTGATCGTTTACCAATTTGGTGACTCAGGGTCTTTGGCAGCATTACTACGATTCTTCCTAAAAGAAACAGTTTGAAATACAAGAACATTTTCTTTCTTTCTTTTTTTTTTTTTTTAAAGATAGAGTGAGAGGAGAGAGAGAGAGAGAATTTTTTAATATTTATTTTTTAGTTATCGGCGGACACAACATCTTTGTTGGTATGTGGTGCTGAGGATCGAACCCGGGCCGCACGCATGCCAGGCGAGCGCGCTACCACTTGAGCCACATCCCCAGCCCCAAGAACATTTTCATTTAAAAAAAAGGGGGGGGGGGGTTTATTTAGCTCACAGTTTTGGAGGCTGAAAGTTCAAGACCAGGCAGCCCCATGGAGTTGGCCTCTGGCGAGGACCCTGTTGGCCTGGGCTACCCCACAGCAGATGGCATCATGGTGGCATTGTGTATGATAGGGAGAGATTACATGGCTAGAGGAGAAACCAGAGACTGGAGCAGAGCCCACTAAGGCCTCCCACATGCCCCACCTCCTGTGTGTCACACTACCTCCTCACATGGCCACACTGAGGCCAAGCTCCTGCAACGTGGCCCTGTAGAGGACACACTCAGACCATAGCAGTATGGTCTCCTGGCGCAGTTACTGCTTTTGTATATTTTCTTTGACTTTTTCCCCCCATACTGGGGCTTGAACCCAGGGCTCCAAGCACCCACCACTGGGCTGCACCCCCAGCTGTCACTACCATCAGCATCATCTTCATCGTCGCTGTTTTATTTTGAAACAGGATCGTGCTCATTGCCAGGCTGGCAGCTTTTGTGCTGCTCCTGCCTGGGCTTCCCGAGTAGCTGAGAGGGAGCTGGCATGGTAGGCTGTGCCACCAGGCCTGGCTGCGCCCCTCACATCTTGCCCGAAGCTGCAGGACGGCACCTACCCATGCTCCTTGCTTAACAGGCTCACCTTACTGATGGTCTGCAACTCACTTTTCCACGTAACAGTAGGACCTGGGCGCTTTTGCTCTATCAGTACGATATGATGCAGCTAGTTCACTTTTCAGCGACTGCTTTGTCATCTACCTGGCCGTTCACCATGATTTAACAATTACCTGTTATTAGACATTGACTCTGCTTCTGGTCTTACCGAGAGAGTTATTTAGTGAGCAGCTGTGTGTGTGCCTGTGTCTTTTCACTTGGACGCCAGTGTGTCTGTATAGTAACTTTCTAAATGTCAACCTGTGTGAGTCACAGCACACAGGTTTAAAAGTTGGCAGGCAGCCATCATGGTGGCACATGCCCATGATCCCAGCTCTTTGAGAGGCTGAGCAGGAGGCTTACGAGTTCCAGGCCAGTCGGGGCAACTTAGTAAGACCCTGTCTCAAAATAAAAGGTAAAAGGTCTAGGGTGTGCTCAGTGGAAGAGCACTCCTGGATTCAGTGCTCAGTGCCACACACGCGTGTGCGCGCACACACACACACACACTAGAAAGTAACGATTGTGATCCATGTGCCATCCTGGAGGGCCTCCACAGAGCTCTTTCCAGAACATCTCTCTCTCCTCACATGTGTATTCTTCCAGAAGAATCATTCTTGAACTTGTTGGACTGTTAGTGATTCACATGTTCACAGTCAGAACCCTGAGCGTGGCCTGCCCTCTCTGCCAGCTGACACAGTGGGCTTGAGTTAAGCCATGGTGAAGTTTGACTCTTCCCTCATACGGGTGGGTCTCCTTGTGAGGCGCGTGTTGCACTGACACTAAGTCACAGGCCCTTCGGGGCCTTTGCCACAGCCTGACCTTGAGGAGGTAGAGCTGCTCTCAGGAGCCCGGGGACCAGCCGCCCAGCCCGCCCACGCTCCCTGCCCTGGCCAGGCCGCAGGTGTCGGCCAGGAAACACTTGCTTCTGTTAGCTCCTTGCCCGAGAGGGTGATTCATGTTGAGCTGGAAGTCGCCGGCCTCCTGACTCATGCTGGCGTCCTCAGATGAAGGGCTGAGGTGGGAGGTGTGGTCTCTCAGAAGGCCCATCTCCGAGGCTGGAAGCAGAGCCCTTGGCTGACTGGGCAAACCAGCTGGGCTCGCGGGAGCAGGTGGCTGGTGGAAGCTGCTTTTCTGTCATCTCCACTGTGACTGGCAAGGGCCACGCTTGTGTTTGCCTGCCCCGTTGGCTTTCCCTCAGGACATGGTCACACATGCATCTTTCAGATCACTCACTTTGGGAAGGCCTCTCCAACTCTTGAACAGATCCATGCAGTTCAGACGTAGCAGAGAGGGCCCTGGGCTCAGTTTAGTCACGGCACAGCCCCCGGGCTGTCTGTGTCCTCATGTCAGCCATCAGGCATGGCGGGAGCATGGGCACAGTGGAGGATGCTGTGGACACCATAGACCCCTGAGGTCCATCTGCCGTCACCCCAGGCTTCACAAAGGGGCCCCTGGCAGAGCCAGGATGAGAGCCTCGCTGTCTGCCCGAGGAGCGCCCTGGTGTGTAGCGTGGGACCCATCATAACTCCCCACTTCCTGTCCTTTCCAGGTGGGTTCAGGATCCAGTTTCCAGAATGTGGTGGCCTTTGGCCTTTCTCTGCTATCTACTGGTGCTGACCAGAGCCCAGGGCAGGACTTCTTTCCACCCGCTGTCAGACGAACTGATCACCTACATCAACAAGCAGAACACCACATGGCAGGTGGGCTGCGGGGCTGCTTCCTGTGTCTGTCCTTATGTCACCTTGGGGGTTGGCCTGTGCACTCGGATGGCTCCCAATGGGGCCACAGGACCTTCTGTGTGAGAAAGGTAAAGCTTAGGATCATGGTCGCTTCCTCTCTCCCTGTGCACCGTGGGCATGGGGACAGGCATGAGCGAGTGTCCCCAGGTGGGCCGAGGCATGGAGGAGTAGGTTGAGTTCCCAGCCCTCCACAGCCAGGGAGCCCAAGAAGCCCGCAGTGGAGGCCCTGTGCTCCATCAGTGCCCTCTCCCACCACTGCTGGTTTCTGCTGATCCCTGAAGACTGTGGGAACCAAGAAATGAGGAGTGAGCCGTGTGCAGGGCGGAGGGTGGGGCATGGGGGTCTCTTGTCAGCAGATGGAGAAGGCACCTGGTCTGGGAGCTGCACTCTGCCCATGGGCTGCTCTGGTGGTTCTCCAGTTCTTTTGTCTCCCTGGCCTTCCCTGAGGAGGAAGGACCCTGTGTGTGGGCAGCGTGCCCGCCTACCCCATGCCAGCAACCTCTGGGTTGGTAGGGGACAGTCACAGGCATGGCTCTCTTCCAGGCGGGACGCAATTTCCACAATGTGGACGTGAGCTACCTGAAGAGGCTGTGTGGCACTTTCCTGGGTGGGCCCCGGCTGCCCGAGAGGTAAGTGCTGTGCCTGGAGAAGCCCCGACTCTCAGCCTGTGGGCCACAGCAGCCATGAGGGACCGTGGAGGGGGAAAGGGAAGCCGCCCTCGGTCCCCCTCAGAGCTGCCGAGACACCTCAAGGTACACCTCCGGCCAGTATGGGCATCTCCAAGGTGTCCTAGAGCCTAGGACAAGGCTGCAGGATGGCAGATGGGTCTCGGTGAACTCCGTTCTGAAAAACCTAAGGAGACTCTTACGGAGAGCCATAGGATGTGCCCCGTGTGTTCTTCTCCTAGGGCATATTCATGGAGCTTTTCATTACAGGTGGCTGCCTGAGGGTGGGGCGGTTGACTGTCCTGACTGCTCTTTACAGCAAGGCAAGGGTGATAGAATTCATCATTTCTATTCCAGCCTGAGCTCTTAGGGCTGTAAGAAGAGCACAGTTTTCATTTTTAGCCATTCCAAGTCGGAAAGTGGGAAGTGCACTGCATCCATTTGGAGAATCGCAGCGAGATAGAGAGGAAAAGTGAAGTTGTAGGACTCCTCAGGGCTGAGGATGTTGGCAGTGACAGGATGTGTTCCCCACATCTGCCGTGTGGTTGGAGAACTTTAATGTGTTTTGTTTTTGTTTTTTTTTTTTTTGCGGGCGAGTACCAGGGATTGAACTCGGGGCCACTCAACCACTGAGCCACATCCCGAGCTCTATTTTGTATTTTATTTAGAAACAGGGTCTCACTGAGTTGCTTAGCGCCTTGCCATTGATGAGGCTGGCAAAAGCGTGATCCTCCTGTCTCAGCCTCCCAAGCCGCTGGGATTACAGGTGTGTGCGTCTCGCCTGGTGAGAATTTGAGTGTTTTTCACAGACTGTGAAACCTAGGGTGGGGCACATCTGTCTTGGCATACAGTTAAATGACTCTTTAAGGAAAAGAGAAAATAGAATGAATCCCAGATACTTTTCTACTCACAGCCAGTGTCGTCTTGTTCCAGTACACCTTTTATATGAAATGAGAACCCAGAAAAAAATCACAAAAATAAATTTTAAAAATGATTTAAAGCATCTAGATAGATGTTTAGGATTAAAGGTGGGTAGAGGAAGCAAGAGACATAGAACTGTTGAAAAATATCTAGAAAGAAGCGTACAGAATGCCAGATTGCATTGAGCCATGGGATCAAGTTCTGTGTTACAAGATTCCTAGTGCACCTCCGTAATCCCAGGGACCCGGAAGGCTGAGGCAGGGGGATAGCAAGTTTGAGGGCAGCCTCAGCAACTTAGCGAGACCCTGGCTCAAAGGGAAAAAGTAAAAATGGCTGGGGATGCAGCTCAGTGGCAAAATGCCCCTGTGTTCAGTTCCCACTACCAACAAACCAGACTATGAGGGACTTCTGCACATCTCAGCCCTCACTTGCTCTCTTGGTGCAGCCCTTAACCAAGAAGCCTTTGCATCTTGGGGGGTGAATTGCAAGGTGACAGTTTGTAATGAAGACCTTCCTTTGTCCAGAGTTCGGTTCGCTGAGGACATCAATCTGCCTGAAAGCTTCGATGCTCGGGAACAGTGGCCCAACTGTCCAACCATCAAAGAGATCAGAGACCAGGGTTCCTGTGGCTCTTGCTGGGTAAGACCCAGTTGGCTAGGATTGCTGCAGGAGCAGAACGGGTGGGGGAATGGTCAACAGTCTGGGGAGGGACCAACTGTGACCAGGCAAGTGACGTTAACTTTCAGAATCAGTTCCCATCAGTCTAGTGATGGTGTCATGGTCAGGAGTTGTGGCAAGGATTGGGTGGAGGAATGAATGGGCTGTGGGCCCTGCAGATGGCGAGTCCCTGTACATACTGGCAGCGCTGGCCACTGCTCTGCTTCCTGAGTGTCCCATCTCTGTCAATGAGCTGTCCTTGTTTTTGAGTTGTGGTAAAATACATATAGCAGAAATTGCCACCATCTTAACATTTGTTGTGTGCAGTTCAGTGGCGTTAGTACACGGGCACTGCTGCGCAGCCACCACACCCTCTCCCAGAGCTCCTTTCACCTCCATGTCGGGGGCTGCCGCCAACACCGACTCCTGCTGCTCTCCAAGTGCCTGCTCTAGGTGAAACCAGGCAGTATTTGAGCTGTGTGTTTGTGTTTGCTTCAGAAGTGAGCTGAGTCCCCAGGTAGAGGCTCAGGTGGATTGGTCTTTGCTTGGAAGCTGAGTTAGAGCCACACGTGGCTTTGAGAGAGACTGGCCATCCACGAGGTCTGCAGACCTCTCTGGTAATGGCGGGAGACGCCACAGGTCAGGCGTGGCGGCGGCCTCACTGGGCAGGACTTGTTCCCGCAGGCATTTGGGGCTGTGGAGGCCATGTCTGATCGGATCTGCATCCACACCAACGGGCACGTCAATGTGGAGGTGTCTGCAGAGGACATGCTCACCTGCTGTGGCAGCCAGTGTGGGGACGGGTGAGTCTTGGGCACCTTTACACAGAGGTCTTAGTGCAGAATGAACTGAGGACTTCTTAGGGGAGGGAAGGTGTTTCTTGGCTGAGACAGAGGAGTGGAAGCAGACCCGGGAGTGGCTGCCACTGTCTGGCCTACAGAGCTGGGCGAGGGGAGGGTCCTGGCCAACATGGTCTCAGAAAATGCCGTTAAATTTCTGAACCTAGGACTGGTGTTTCCTCACTTGTTCCTTCTTCCTGTTCATGGAAATGTACTTGCCTTGGGGTTGTTTTCTTATTTTGAATCAAGACAGTGGGCCCCAGGTGGATCGCACTGAGCTGTATCCCTAACTCAGGGGCTCACCAGTGCTAACGTCCGGCCTTGGGCCCACACCAGTGGTGTACATCCATGGCTGCACATAGAAAGACCCGAGTTACAGAAACGTGCCTGGGCCTCACTGCACACCAGTGAATCGCTCTCTGGCACTGGTGGGTTTTCCTAGTACATTCGTCCCTGCTTTCCCACAGGGGATACGCTCCAGTACCCCTCATGGATGCCCAAAACCCAGGCTAGGACTGAACCCTGTATGTGCTGTTTTTTCCTGTACATAAATTTAATGCTTTTTCCACCTTAACTAAGCACTTAGCACTTGCTATGCCCATAAGTTTTGCAGAGACAAAACCAACACAAATTTCTTTTTCTTTCGTTATAATTTCAGGGATAAGAGACTTGGGAATCTCAGCATCTGATTTTTTTTTTTTTTCTTAAGTTCAGAACTTTTCACCTTTTCACTTAAATAAAGCACTTTATGGCTTCTCTTTGGCCTACTGGAATTGTCAGCATTGTCACTCTTGTGCTCTGGGGCCACTGTTAAGTAAAATAACTTGAACACAAGCACTGTAAAAAGACCTGTGAATCTGATGACCAAGGCAGCTACTAAGTGCCTGATGGGCAGGTAGTGTATACAGCACAGACACTCCAGACAAGGGCATGATTCTCATTCCGTGCCAACTGGAGTGGCATGGTGTGAGATTTCATCACGCTGGTCAGAACAGTTTATAATTTAAAACTTAGGAAATGCAGGAACTCTCCATTGAACATTTTAGACCACAGTTGGTGGCACAGGTAACTGAAACCTCAAAAATCAAAAACTATACAGTTGAGGAGATTGGAACTCCTCTACCTTGGGGAATTATAATATCCTGCATGGTTGAGAATCACCATTCCAGAAAGAAGGAAGCCTAGAGCCTAGTTTGTAAGAGTCCTGACTTCTGGGCAGGGGGAGGGGGGGGTTATGGGAAGGGATGGGAGCCTGGTTGGATGCCTGAAGAAGTAAGTTGAGGGAGGGTGACTGGGGGTTGGTGGGCTCTGGGAGGACAGTCATGCCAGTGCTAGGGCATGTGGACCCAGCAGTGACCTTAATGTGTGACCAGGCAGTGGTCTGTGCACAGCCGGAACTTCTCTTACACTGAATTTAACACAAGGCTCTTTTTTTAGCTGTAATGGAGGCTATCCGTCTGGAGCTTGGAACTTCTGGACAAAAAAAGGCCTGGTTTCTGGTGGCCTGTATGACTCCCACATAGGTGAGTGTGCATTCCTGTCTGCCAGAGGATTCCATAAGCCCTGCCTCAGGATGGCTTTTGTTTCTGTTATGAAGGACCATGGAGGGCAGAGGGCTGGGTGGGAAGACGGACACAGATAAGGCAGCCCTCCAGACAGGGTCAGCCCCAGGTCAGGGCTGCAGGCATGGGCTGGCCTGAGGGCCTTTCCGTGGTGGTGGTAGGCTGACCCCCCTCGTCCACTCTGTCCATCAGGCTGCAGACCCTACTCCATCCCTCCCTGTGAGCACCACGTCAACGGTTCCCGGCCCCAGTGCACAGGAGAGGGGGACACTCCCAGATGCAGCAAGAGCTGTGAGCCCGGCTACGCCCCATCCTACAAGGAGGACAAGCACTACGGTAAGGTGGGCTGGGATCTGCCACGAGCCAAAGGGAGGCAGAGACCAGGGCCGTTGGATCCTAGGGTCCAGGAACACTGGGAAGGAGAAAGGAACAGAAGTTCCTCGCCTCACACCCCCACACTCTGCCTTGCTCCACCCCAAATGCAGCTTCAGCCCTTTTGAGCTGCGAGGGACCGAATTCCTTACTGTGTGAGCCGGTAGCCGATCCTGGAGCACTGGGGTCCTCAGCTCCAGGCCCAGCTCACTCCTTAGGAAGCCTTTCTTGGCCTCCTGCTGTAAATCAGCAGATAACTGCCTGTGGGAGCTGAGGTGGCACCCTCACCCAGCTGGTGTGGTTCCCCCTCCAGGGTACAGTTCCTACAGCGTCTCCAGTAACGAGAAGGAGATCATGGCAGAGATCTACAAAAACGGCCCAGTGGAGGGTGCCTTCACCGTCTTCTCAGACTTCCTGACCTACAAATCAGGTGTGTAGGCAGCGGGTGGAGGGCTCAGCCGGCAGGTGCTCAAGGGGTCAGCAGGACTCGCCCGGAGGAAGACCTGGGGCTCCTGAGGAGGAGGGCTGCCCGACCTCCCTTCGTCCGCCCTCCGTCCTGCCAGCCACCTGTGGCCACTGCTTTCCACCTGTGCTGTGCTGGCCTCCTTCATCTCTGCACATAGAATCCCACACCCCTCTCTAGGAACTTGTCTGGCTAATTCCTCTTCATCCAAGCCCAGCTCAGCTCTCCTCTCTGGGACCTTCCCTCTCCCTGGCAGTGGTCCCTCCGGCCTTGGCCCGTGTCCTTCATCAGTCTCCACATTTGAACAGTGGGGACTGAGTGGCCTATTTCAATCATTTTTGTTTTTGTCTTTACAAAGACCTAGTGTCACACCTGACATCCAGAGATGAATAAAGGAAATACCTTGCTCTGGGTGGTGCCGAATGCTTCCCATTCCTGACCCTGTCCCTGTCAGCTCCTTAGAAGCCCCCCAGTCCAGGTGAACTGCCTTTGCTCCTACTTTTCTCTTATTTACATTCAACCAGATGTAATACCAGTGCTCTCAATTTGGAACAAAGGAAGATGAGCTGGGCAAGAAAAATAAGTATTGTCATGAGGGCAATACTTACACAGTCCTCTAAATGTTACTAAAGATGTTTCTGATTTGACAGATGATTCATCTGCCAGGGAAGGCCTGACTAACCAGATCTCTGAGCTCCTTGGCCAGCATCTTTCCCATCAGCCAACACCAGGGACCCATCCTCCTCCCACCTCACCTCTCCAATGCACCCCAGAGCAGCAATTTAAAAACTCTTCAAGCTGTGTAAAACTCTTGACAGACAAACCCATAATTATACAGAATCCCAGGATGTAAAACAGATAATTGGTCACTTAGCAGTAAATTTCTTTTGTAAGTTAGTCATTAGAGAAAGCCACATGTGGTGGCACATGCCTGTAATCCTGATGGCTCCAGAGGTTGAAGCAGGAGGATTGCAAATTCAAAGACAGCCTCAGCAATTTAGCAAGCAGCTTATCAACACCCTGTCTCAAAATGAAAAGAAAAGGGTGGGGATATGGCTCAGTGGTAGAGCATCGCTGAGTTCAATTCCCAGTACCAAAAGAAACACACACAAAAAACTTAATGATTAGACCTTTTGTTTTTAAAAATCAACCAACAAATCTTTTTGTTGGATTCCATTTCAATATTTCACATAGTTGAGTGTGTTGGGCTTTTAAAAATGTATTTGGTACTGGGCACATGCTTGTAATCCCAGTTACTCGGGAGCCTGAGGCAGAAGGATCACAAGTTTAAGGCCAGCCTGGGATGGTAAAATAATTTTTAAAAGTGCTGGAGAACCACTTTATGCTTTGAATATAGCCCTTGATGCTCTGCTACTGCAGCTTATTTTCTAAATGGACACTTTCTTTCTCCTCTTCTCTCTCTGCTCCTCCCTAATCTCTCCCCCTCCCTAATCTCTGGGAAATGGGGAATTACCTTTCTTCCCCATTTTAGGCAGATTATCTTTCCCTGAGTATGCACTCACCATAGAAAGGAAGTAATCCAGACTTTGGGGATGGTACCAGAAGCTCTCAGAAATGACTGTCTCACAAAATAACAAGTGAATTACAAATCCAAAGGAGAACACATGGAATGTGACCTTTGAATCACCTCTTTAAAAAGCCCCCTGTTTGATGGGCAGAATCACAGCCTCTGGGACAGGACAGGAGTCCCCTGTGTTTCTCCTTTGCTAGCAAAGCAATAAATGTTCTTTTTCCTTTTTCTCAAAAAAAAAAAAAAATAGTGCTGGAAAGGTAGCACTTTTTAGCTCATTGGTGGAGAACTTGCCTAGCATGCATGAGGCCCTGGGTTCCATCCTCTACTGCAAGACAAAACAAAACCCAAAACCACGTGTGGATTATCTCCCTATATCACGGGAGCCCCTGGAGTCTTCTGATGGAGCAGTGGTGTTCTAGCCCTTTATTTGTATTCTGTCAATGGAACCCAGGGTCTGGCTGGGAGGCCTGTCTCTGCTGCTGGGGGTGGCTAGCTGAGTCGGGGTGCTGTGGAGCGGGATGGTGGCCTGGACTTGGTCTGAACTGGCTTTCCCTTCCTCAGGAGTGTACCAGCATGTTGCTGGAGAGATGATGGGAGGCCACGCCATCCGCATCCTTGGCTGGGGGGTAGAGAATGGCATCCCTTACTGGCTGGTGGCCAACTCCTGGAACACTGACTGGGGTGACAATGGTGAGTGGCAGCCCCCTTCCTGCTGCAGATAGGGAGTCATGAGCCAGAACAGACTGGGTGCTGGTGGGCTGGGACTTCTCCATGTAGGTAGACAGCCTCGGAGCCTGAGAGGGTGGTGTGCACCGGGCCGTGGCTCCAGGAAGCTCTGCACAGCAGCTCCCACTGGACCAGGCTGTGAAGGTGACCTGGGGTTGGTGAAAGAGCCTGGAGAGGGGAGGGCCCGGCTGCTGGGCCAGAAGCTGAGAGCACCGTGGTGCTGCAGGGGGCAGGTGACTCACTCAGTCCTTGGAGTGAGTCTGAATTATTGACAAGGATCAGAAATTAAGGCATACATTCAAAGCACCTTTCTTTCTGTTTCCAGGGTTCTTTAAAATCCTCAGAGGAGAGGATCACTGTGGAATTGAATCAGAAATTGTGGCTGGAATCCCACGCACTGACCAATACTGGGCAAAGATCTAGTCTGCTGCAGGCCTGGCTGGCCAGTCCTGGGGGTTTCCCTAAACATAGCCAACTGGTCTGGGGGTGAGATGCGGGCAAGAATATCTTTTATTCTTTGAGTTCACATAAGGTACAAGAAGTTGTAGACAGGGTCTAAAGAACTGGATCAGGCCAAACTCACGCTTCCCGGTAGAACTGTCTTCCAAGGAAACGTGTCCATTCCTGCTCCCTCCCAGCCTGTTCAGTGGACAATGGCCACAGTGCACCCCGAGTCTTCCCCGTAGACTAGTGCTGTTTGTAGTGCCTGCTGCTCCGGCTCTGGCTGCAACACCCTCCCACCCCTCGTCCAAGCATCTTCAGCAGCGACAGACCCACCAGCTTTGGCTGCAGGCTTTCCAAAGGAAGGGTCTGTGGAGTCCCAACAGGACAAATGCCCGCGCGGAGCAGTACCTCTAAGCAAGTAGCCTTCTAGATGCCACAGGTCCGTAGCAGGCATGGCGTGCAATCCTCTGGAGAAAGCCGCGTCGACGCAGGGCGCCTGCATCCGTGGCCCTTGGTAGTGCTGTAAGCCCTCTCTGGTTCTGTCCTTGGCTGATTCTTTTTTAATAGAAGTTTTATTTTTTGTGCACCTCCGCTGATCATGTGAATGAACAAATCTAATAGCTGGAAGAGCTATACTCGTTTTTACAGATTGTCTCCCAATGGCTTAAAGCAAATCAAGTGGTCATGATTTGCTGGCTGACCTACTGACCTTGACTACTACATTGAAACTAGTTTAGGAGAAATCAGCTTTTACTGTTTTTGAAAAATTACATCTTCACCCTGTCAATTTAACAAGGAATGACTGTGCCAATAAAAGGTTTCTCCTTTAGTGAAATGTGCCGATGGTGCCTCAGTATACTCCGGATGGGGCCCTGTGGTCCTGGCCTGTGCACTTGTGGTCTTTAGCCTTCTGGAAACTGCTTGCTCCCCAGCCGTGTTTTCAATTCAGGGCATCTGTCTCTCCCTGGTTCCCTGTCATCCTCATCAACCCTTCTGTCTTGACAAGCTTATCCCTGCTCAAAGGTAAGGACATAGCTGTATTCCACTGTTCACCCACAAGCCCACAATCTGCTGAGGTTTCAAGGTGCAGCACCATGTTGGTCTTCAGATCAGGTTGTCTGTTTCCCAGGAGACACGTCTCCCAGGGTGGAGCCAGAGCCTGTGTGTGGTGTTTTGAGTTCCCCTTTGTCACTAGTTTATATTGCTGGGACAAACGCCCAGTGAAGTATCATAACCAAGTGCACCAGTTCTTGAGGGAACCAGAAACTACAATAATCAGCACTCATTCACCTGCCTGCCCATAGTTATTTCCCTTCCCCACCTGGGAAGCTTGTCTTCTAGTAAGCTAGGAATCAGGCTACATCAAATAAGCTCTTAAAAACCTGGTTTGAGAGGGTGGGTCAGTGGAAGAACTACCAGTGCGTGAGGCCCTGGGTTGATCCACACTGCAACAGCAACCTGGTGAAGGTTACAGAATAGTTCGTGGTACTCCTTATAGTACTTAGAAAGTGTTTCACAGGGTTATTCAAGCCACAAATTCCTAGTCACTTTACTCCTGCAATTTCAAATATATTCCTGACCTCAGTGAGTTGCTAACAGTTCCGCTGCTCCCACGCTTCCGCTCCGGTTCTTCTTCCACCATGTACCCACCTGCAGCTCCATTCCCACCCGTGGAGCCCGCCAGGGTGTGCTTCATGAAGCACCAGAAGGCACTGGGACAGCATCACACGTGAAGGCTTTACCAGAAGAACCTGCTTCGCAGTGTTTGGGATGGATTTCAAGGCTTTAGTCAGCCAGAAATGACCCCCTGGATCACGTCTGCTCCAAGGGTCCTCCTGGACGCCTGTCCACATGGGAGGACGGCAGGACAGTGCCCTTTCAGTCTTCCCTGCAGGTCAGTCTGGGAGAGTTCCACCTTTCCTCTCTTAGGCCTCAGAGCACCGTCCTCTGGGAGCCTTGCCACTTTAATGGGCTGCAGCCCAGCTTCACTGCCCATTAGCCAGTGCTAGAATGAGCGCTGCACTTGAGTCAGCAAGCAGCCTGACCAAACACACTCATTCCTAAGGAGGTTGAAGTTTGAGGAACAATGCCCTTGAGCAGTGTTCTTTAGCCTGATCTCTCCACCAGCCCGGTTCCTGTCACCTGAGAACTTTACTAGGTCAGAAAGTCTGTGGCCCCGGTGATGGGGTAATTGTGATTCACACTGATGTTTCAAAACCACAAACTTAAGAGCTCAAGTTTCCAAAACTGCCAAAAATGACTACCTCTCCCCCTACACACACCAGCGCCCCTGGGAAATGGCACAGTAGTTAACCATAGAGGTCAAGCTCCCACTCCCAGCTGTTGTTCATTTTAAATTCCTAGATTCTGATGGGCTGGGTGGAATAATCTGTGAACAGGAAACAGACCGTGTCGAATGCTGTAAATGATACTGAAAGTGGGGAGCAGGATGCCCAATTGTTTGAATTTTAGATGAATATTTATGTACAGTTATACTAAAAAAATAAAATCAAGCAGGACATGTGGCACATGCCTGTAATTCCAGTGGCTCCAGAGGCTGTCAGGAGGATCATAAATTCAAGGCCAGACTGGGCAACTTGGGGAGACCTCGTCTTAAAAAGGGCTGGGGATGTAGCTTAGTGATAGAGTGCCCTTGGGTTTAGTCCCCAGTACTGGGGCAGGGGGAATGCAACATGCAAATTTGTAACAACTTACCTTAAAATCCCAAGTCGAGTCTTGGCAAAGTACTTTGTGCCTGGCTCACAGCCCATTCTATTCCATACAGCAAGTTACCTTAACTGGCTTCAGCATTGATGACAAGTTTGTCCAGGGCTGAGCCTAAACAAACCAATTAACTATAAATCTTCATGGACCCAAACTTAAGCCAGGTGTCTCTAGTGGTCACAGAAAACCCGTTTCTGTAACAGTGCTAACCCAACATTACTTAGGAAAAACCCAAATTCAGTCGTCAAGTCACCGTACACGCAGTAGACGGGGACACGAGGCTGTGCACACTGCAGTGCCCCGGGTGTCCTCCAGACGTCTGTGTGCAGGAGGCTTGGACCTCAGGGTAGTGACATGGAGGTGGTGGGGACTCACCTTCAGAAGGGGTGACTGCTGACCTTCTAGAGTGAGTCTGTTATAAAAGAGCCCGCTGGGCCCCGACTCCCTCTCGCTCCCAGTCTCCCACCACTGTGATGCCGTCCTCCAGGGGGCCCGGACCCCAGGCTGGACAGGCAGGGCCACCCAACCTTCACTTCCAGTCTCCCTAACTGTGAGCATTTATAAAGAAGCCTTTCCCCTCCTCCCCTTGTGTTGCTGGGGCTCAGACCTGTGCTGGGTGAGCACCCCACCACGGGTCACATCTCCAGTCCTGAACTCCTTTTCCCACATACGGTAACCCAGCCTCAGGCATTTTGATAATGTGACAAGAGAGAGCTATGCCTCACAGCAGTGCCGGCCACGCTGACTCTCCCAAGGGCTTTTCTGGACAGACCCTTGGCAGGGAACCATGACTTCCTTGCCCAGGCAGAGATGCACTGAGCCACGGCAGGAGGGAGTTTACACCAGCCCCGGCTGTGCTGGGGTTAAGGAGGGGGAACGAGGCTGGGTGCCACTTGACCTTCATCTGAAAATAGCTCTCCCTTTCTTGAGACATTGGTGTATAGATTAGGAGGAAAAGTCTTCATGTGTCTGAATGCAGCTGAGATGACCAGCCTCACAGGGAGGCAGCCAGGGAGCAGCTACCCTGTCGCCTGCCCACCTGCTCGGCCACTGCTACCCAGGACAGCCAGCTTGTCCCTCCTGGTACTTGCTAACTGGCTTCACAGTGGCAACAGATGCCCTCGTCCTCTGATCACTAACTCCATCTATCCCATGGTCAAGTGGGCTCAGGTGAACTGCACTAGACAGAGAGCAATTGCACCTATTACTGTAAATATCCAGAAACACCTTTACTGAAGGGCCCTTTCAAATGAGAAAATAATGCCAAGACGTTATTCCCTGCATCCTTGTGTAGAGGCAAGTCTGCACTCTTAGGAAACAACTAGAACTCTGCATTCACATCTACCACGTTCAGCCCAACTAGAGGGAACAGAATGAGGGGGAAACCAGGCACCAGACAGAAGGAAAAGTCACTTCATTTTCTACTGACAGTATTCAAAGGTTGCTTCAAATTAAACATAAACACATTTAATCATTCTTGCAGCCAGGCCTCACTGAGGGAGATATCTGCCGTCCCACGGTGCAGCAGGGTGACCAGGACTTGCAAGCACAGCGTGCTGAGGGCAAGGCCCACTTTCCTTGTATTTTCATATTCTTTTAAACTCTGTATTTCAGTCTGTGAAGGTCCAAGTAGTTCTTTGAGGGATTAAAGTAGGAATAAAGGGAAGCCAACATCCACCCCTGAGAACGGTGACTCCGTTGCACGCGAACGGCGGCTCCCAACAGCTCCCAGTCAGTGCTCTCCTGTCTGAACATAGTCTTCTGTGACCTGGGTCAGGGTGCTCAGGTACTGCCAGCTCAGGGCAGCCAAGAGCATGACAAAGGACAGGTACAGCGGGGAGTAGTGGCTTCGGGAGATCAGCTGGCAGTTGGGAAGATTCTGCGTCCTGATGGTGGAGATGATGTGCCTGGTTTTACTGGAGGATGGGTCCGAGCTGGGGATTCTGTGATAAATCTGTTGAAGAGGAAAAGCTGTGAGTGCCACGGAAGGCGTCCAGTGCTTTAGCATTTCCTGTGGTCACCTCTTACAGCAGTCCTCAACAGGCAGGCAGCGACCTGGAAACAGGCCCAGAGGACGTGGAAGTAACCTGCCCCCTCACTGCCGACCAGGCAGGGGTGTCAACCCAGGTCCTTCACACCAACTAAGGGGCAACACGTCCACCCAGCCCACAGGAGGCAGCTACTGAGAACCTCGAGGGGTGGCACCATGCGGATCCCAGACTCCAGCACCCCACAGGCCAGGCACACAGCAAATGTTGACAGTTCAACTACTGAGAGGCAGCTACTGAGAACCTCGAGGGGTGGCACCATGCGGATCCCAGACTCCAGCACCCCACAGGCCAGGCACACAGCAAATGTTGACAGTTCAACTAGGCTGACCCGAGTAGTGCGGAAAAAAGGAAGTGATTCTGGAAAAGCAGGCAGAACAGTTAGGCAAAAGACGCAGCGTGTGGAATGGCCAGGAAGCAGGAAGTCCCAAGCCACCTTTCTGCTCCACAAACTTCTGAAGCACTGCAGTGTCCACCCCCCCACACACACACTGCCCTCCATTACTGCTCAAGGCCAGGCCTTGGTCAGTCACCTCAGCTGTCCCATGCTGAGTTCCTGCCTCTCTGCTTGAGCCCAGTCTGCTCGTCTGTTCACAGAGAGACTGAAACCTTTCCATACCCTCACCTCTGGAAGAGTCTGAGCTCCTTCAGTGAACATGAGGCACCACGGCCAGGGCACACACCCTCCAAGCGGAGGCCACTGTGCTCCTCTGCTTCATGCATGCAAGGCACACTTTTTTTTTTTTTTTTTGGCTGAGGCTGCTTTGAACTTGTGATCCTCCTATCTCAGCCTCCCGAGCTGCTGGGATTACAGGCATGCGCCACAGCGCCTGGCTCTACTGTACACTGCTGCCTTCTCCCCTCCCACACCCTCTCTCAGATGCACCTCCACATCCTGGCTCCCGTACTATCCCTCCCCGCACCTGCAGGCTGGGCTAAGAGTCATTCTCCTAGACAAACTCTGACCTTATCACTTTTGTGGAAACAATACACTGGTACAGGTCTCTCTTACTAGACTGCTTCTCTCATTCACCTTCTGATCTCTAGCTCTGCACTGTGCCTGTCACACAGTAGGCCCTCAGCAAATACTGAATGGAACTGAGAAGCCAGGTAGAAGGTTATGAGTGGAAGTAATAATGTTCTGACCCAGGTCTGCACACAGCGGAGAAGACACAACAGGTACGTTTTAAATAAAATCATTACCCCAAATTTTCTTTATATGATGGGTATTTTTTACAAAGATGTCTTCTATTCTTGCCACCCTTATCCTCCAAAAACACAGTGGGAATTTAATACAATGAGGAAATAAAAGAATATGCCTGCAGCAACAAGCTAATGATAGCTAATGTCAGGTATTGTGATATGAAAGATAACTAGAGAGACAATCAGGTGAGGGAAGACACTAACATTAATTTCTATAAAATAAAATTGAGACAATGAAATTCTGCTTGTGATAGCAGTACAAAAGAAAAAGTTGGGAGCCAGCTGTGGTGGCACACACCTGTAATCCCAGCAACTCAGGAGGCTGAGTTAAGAGGATCATGAGTTCAAAGCCAGCCTCAGCAACTTAGCGAGGCACTTGCAACTCAGTGAGACCCTGTCTCTGGATAAAACATTAAAAAGAGCTGGGGATGTGGTTCATGTGTTAAGCACCCCTGGGTTCAATTCCCAGTACCGAAAAAAAGTCAAAGCCCCCAGTCTTCCTCATCCATAGGCTAACATATATATTATGGCCTACAAGCCTACTGATAAACCCATAAGTCATCACGTATAAAAGTACATCATCTAGAGTTATGTATAAATGTGAATGCATATCATACACATGAAATTACATATGTAATTTAAAAACTAGGGTCAACACTTTTCTATAATTTGATTTTTTCACTCCATTTTACAAAATGCCTTTTTTTTATCACAATCTTCTCAACATGAATGTGTCACATATGATAAATTCTCTACTGCCTACTTTGAATACCTAAAGTCCCCAAAGGCCTGTGTGTTGAATAAAGGCTTGGACCTATTGGAGCTGGGGCCTAGTGAGGTTCTTAGGTCACCGAGGGTGTGCCCCTAAGGGGCCTGTGGGACCTGGTCTAGTCTTCTTCTTCTGTTCCCGGCTCTGGATAGAAAAGAGGTGCTTCACCCCACCATACTCCTGCCATGATGCGTGGCCTTGCCACAGGCCTGAGATCATGAGGCCAAACATGGACTGGAGTCTCCAAAACAGAGCCCGAGTGAACCTTTATGATTTAATTGAATAATTACCTCAGGTATTTTATTATAGTGAGGGAGAGCTAACACACCTGCCAATTAGAACTGACTCAAGACAAAGGCTGCACACAGACATTCTTCAACACCGTCTGCAGGTTTCTGTAGAATAGAGGCTACAATTGCTAGGTCCGAGGGTAAAGCACACAACCTTCTGACTCATATGAAAGCATAAAGACAGATAAGGCTAGACCTAGGGACTGCTTACATATAGGACTAGGGAGAAAAGAACTCTAGGATGCCCCCAGGATTCTAAAATTGGGTGTACTGCAATGTCATTCACCAAAACAACCAACCAAAAACCTTAAAGCTCCTACCCCAGGTCTGAACTGAGTAACTGACAAAAAAAGATAAAAATGGCCCAGAAAGCTATATTTCTGGGCCCTTTAAGAGAAAGTTGGCTGACCTCTGATCTAGGACATCAGTTATTTTGTTTGAAGTTGCCCTAGGGACTCAAGGCATTCTGAAGGAAATGCTAACACTTCAGTTGATTTGACAGAGAAATAGCTCTGAAGGTTCGTGAGTCTCGAGCAGCAGAATCTGATGGTGGTTTCTTGGCAGGAGTGAGCTGCACTCAGTGCGGGGAGCTGCCGCAGCAGCCAGAGAGCATCTGTCAGTAAGGAAAGAGGGAGATCAGGCTGGAACTCTGGCAGCACCGCAGATGGAAGAGAAGCCAGAGAGGCCGGGAGCAGGCAGAGGCAAAGGCTGAAGAGGAGACAGTGATAGAAGCAGGAGAGCAAAAGGGTCTCCAGGAGAGACACCATCATCATGTCAAGTGCCACTGTGCCAAGCACCAGTTTCTAGTCAACGAGGGCTCTAGAGCCTGTGATGCCCTCATGTACCCACAGGGCACAGGGGCAGCAAGCTTCCATGAGAAGACTACGGCTCCCTGGCCAAGAAATTCACCTGGCCAAGAGGGGAATGAGCACTTCTGGCTGCTTGCCAGCACATTTACTGCTAACCCAAAACAGCAGGCTGATCTTCTCCCCGCCTCCTAGGCTGACAGTGTGCAGGCCGGCTTGAATCAAGGGCCAGACGAGGGCCGGAAGCAGTGTCCATCCACCTGCTCAGGAGACCCTGGGTCCTCACTCCCCCCGCCACCCAGGCAAGTTCAGAGGTGTGCAAGGAGAAGCTCTGAGGAGCCTCTTCCAGGTGCACACCCACTATGGCCAAGCACGGAGTCCACAGAGCAGAAGCATGTCCTTTCATACTGTAGAGGGCAGACTTAGTGAAGAGAAACAGATCAGTGAACATCTGGACACCAGCAAAGGTGGACTTCACACAAGGCTTCATGTCAAACTTCATTTGAAAATGTCCCAAATGCTGACACTAAAACCATTATCAGATTCTACGCTTCAGACTCACACATCTTCACAGATATTTCTCTATCAAATCAACTTAAGTATTAGCATTTCCTTCAAATTACCCTGAGTTTCTCAAGGGCAGTTTCAAACAGAACGACTAATGCCCTAGATCAGAGGTCAGTCAACTTTCTCCTAAAGGGCCAGATCTATTTTTTAGCTTTGTGGGCCACCCTGTTACAGCTATCCAACTGTGTCCTTAAATTGCAAAAGCAGCTGAATTCCTGTGAGACCGAACTTACAAATCAGGAGGTCAGCCAATCATAATCCGTCCACCTTGGCCTCCAAGCCATGAGTCACAAACTGCATTGCTAACAGTAAAGGGCAACCCAAGTGAAATATGAACTTTAACACAGGAGTGCAACTGCCTTTTTTTAAAAAAATTTTTTAAAGATGCTGGGGATCAAAACCAGGACTTGGTACATACTAGTGCCCCATAAAATTTTTAAAAATTGTTTTCTAAAAATTAGTGATCAGAATACAAAAACAATCTCTGAACTGCATACTACTTAACATGTTTCTAATTTATATAAAATGAAGAAATAGTGCTTAAAATGGCACAATTCTGTTGAGAAAGGGTAAATGAACCCCTGGGAACTGTAGTCCAGAGCACCCAATTTCTGATCAGACCTGAATCCAAATTATGGCTCTAGCTCCATTTCCTTGATATCAATAAGCACCCACTTATTAGGAAGCTCAAAATAAATGAGAGATAATATGGTGAACCACACAGTGATTGTAGCAATTTTTGGTTACTTCAGGAATTTTAATATTTTTTAAAAAATATATTTGGTCTTCTCTTAGCACTCCTACAGACGAACTCCCGGGAGAAATGCTGGGGTCAGGTGGGAAACACGAGGAGGAGGAAATACAAAAGCACATGCGACATGTAAAAGAAATCGGAGCAAAGAGCAGAGCTGCCCAGCACCTGTAGGGCTGTGGTGACAGCTGCTGAGAGCAGCCCTGGGGGCCAGCGCAGCAGGGGAGGAAGGAGCAGGGCCTTCACTTGCATCTCAGTAAGACCACGGCTTCCACCCCATTCCAGTAGCACCTCCCCCAACACACACACACACACCAGGCATGACAATAAGAACCATCCCCAGAAGTTTCCCATCGTCCCTGGTGAAAGGCAGGCAGATCATTGCCACTGAGAACCAGTAATCTCAGGGCTACAGTCTAGCTATGAGCAACTGACCAAGAGAGCGCCCCAGATCCAGCCTCCTAGAAAACCGTTGTGAAGCTAGTCAAACCCTCTATAGTCGAAGATTTGGCTTGAATGGGTATGCTTTATCTAATAGGTTGGTTGTGGCATTTGAAAACAAGACTTGCAAAAGAAACTTAGAAAAGACTGCAACTTGATGGTTCTGTTTTGGCTGAATTCTCTTCCATGGTTTCCAGTTGAGCCCTGTGATGTGATGGAACAACCTGGACTAGAGCACGGGATCCACTCAGCCACGTGCTCCATTAGCTTACACAAGCATCACCTTCATGTTACTCACCCTTGAAACAGAAGTCTGATTGGTCTAAACCTCACCTCCCAGCTCTTGGGGCTGGGGGCGTAGCTCGGTGGTAGAGCACTACCCAGTATGCACAATGCCCTGGGTTCTATCCCTAGCACTACAAAAAAAAAAAAAAAAATTCTACCCAGAAGCTCCATCTTATGTCTTGCTTCATGGACCTCTTCTCACCAGGATCCTGCGCTGCCCAGAACCAGCAGCTCAGCTCCTGTACATAAAGGATACCAACTCCTGTCTCTTCATGCCATAGCAGAGCGAGGTGTTAGGATCATCTAATTTCCAAACATGGTATGTGTGAACAGTGACATTATCTAAATCATAAAGTAGCTACAAATTATCCAGGGAGCTAAACAAAACCCACCTCTTCCATATACTGGTATATTATGGCCTTGACAGCTGGCATGTTAGTGGCATCCATCATCAGGGTCACTGCTTGCCCCTTCCGAATCTTCACCACCCCTTTGAACACCTGCTGATTATTGTAGCAAGCCGCCAAGGTAGCAATGGCCATCACCTAGAGACAGCAGGAGACGGAGAAAATGTCGTAACGGCCGGGCGAGCAATCCTCAGCAGGACAAGGTGAGAAGGCCAAGTGAGAGCTGTGAGCAACTGACCAAGAGAGCGCCCCAGATTTCTGCCTTCCCACCCCACTTTCTCAACAACACACAAGATCAAGCACTTCTGCAGTTTTAGATTATTCTGTAATTCAGCCCCAAAAGTTATCATTTTACTTAGAAAAAATGTTAATCTGTCATTCCCCATGCTAGAGCAATGGGTCACTAGATCTGAAATACAGTCAAAATAATATCTGGAAAGAATTTTACATTTTTTACTACAATGAACATAATTATTAAATATTAAAAATTATGGGCTGGGATGTGGCTCAAGCGGTGGCTCAAGCGGTGGCACGCTCGCCTGGCATGCATGCGGCCCGGGTTCGATCCTTAGCACCACATACAAAGATGTTGTGTCCACCGAAAACTAGAGAATAAATATTGAAGGATTCTCTCTCTCTCTTTAAAAAAAAAAATTTAAAAAAAAATTACTATGAGGTGCCAGGGTATGGTGGGTACCTGCCCCTTCCGAATCTTCACAGTCCTAGTTACTTAGGAGGTTGAGGCAGGAAGACCACAAGTTTAAGGACAGCTAGGCAATTGGTAAGACACTGTCTCAAAATAAAAAATAGAAAGGGCTGAGGATGTGGGCTCAGTGACAGAGCACCCTGGGTTCAATGCTCTACACCACACAAAATAATGAATAGGAAGAAAAACAATAGGAGGGTACGATTTCCTATTCTGAACAGCAAATTATTTTAGGATAATGGGAACCTTAGACATGCAGATTTTAGTTCCAACTACCATTTGAAAGTAGTCAGAGTAGAACAAAATCAAACCAAATTTCTAAACTAGTTAAATCTTTTCACTTTCTTCAGTTAAACTTGAGTCAATAACTGAAATAACTGGTGAAGGCAATTAACAGGAGCAAACTCCTAGAACATCAAGGGGCCAGATCGACAGATCAGGATTTGTTATCCTAAGTCTAGAAAAATACAGGAATATTAGGTGTTTAATAAAGATTTTTAAAAATAATAACAGCTTCACCTAAGTTTTACCCTGATTTCCCAATAAATCTACACTACAGCCCTTGATTAAACTGTTGACCATAAGAATCTAGCTAGTTCAGAATAGTTAAGGGGCAAAAGGTGAATTCAGAAGGTTGGTTCTGGAAATGAGCAGACTTAACCTTGAGGTTGAGCTGAATGTAGTGCCGGGAGGCAAAGGGGTACTGTGAGTCACTGCAAGTCACTGCCTGCTCTCCAGCAAGAGGAGACACACTGGAGTCACCCGCTAAGGAATACTGTCCCCGAGTACAGAAGAGTCGGTTGCACTCCACCCCCTTACCAGTGCTCCACTCCCTTCAGCCCCCACTTTTACACACACCAAGAGGAGCCCCAATCCATACCTGTGGAATAGCACAGAAGTTAAACACACTCTGGTTCCGGAGTCTTGACAGGTAGGTGATGACATCAGGGATGTGGTGCAGGGCATTAGTTATCAGTTCATTCAGGCACTGCACCGCCAAGTCAATGTTTTCTGGCTTAGCAAAATCCCCCAGCTTCTTAACATACCTGCTCCAAACCTACCAGGTACGGAGATTAAAGAACAAGTCAACGTGTGCACGGGAGAATTTACAGATGACATTAAGAGATCAAAAAAATAGTGGCTTTGTGAATCAGCTCTGTGATCAGGTCTCTTCACTACTGACTCATTTCTCATAGAGATGGAGCCTGATCTAAGACATCTGATAGCAGTCAAGGCCAATCACAGTGCACACTGGGAAGGTGTCCCTTAGAGACACCCAGGACTCGGGCACTAAGCAACGCCTTAGACTCACTTAAAGAGCCTCCTGCAGCTGGAAGATGTCAGCTGAGTCCCAAACAAGCCCAGCTATGTACACAATCAGCTATGGCAGCACTACAAACTACATGTTACCATTCAGGATAACCAGGCCTCAAAATAATGAAAGATTAACACTCCATTCCTGATCTCGTAAGAATGCTATTGAGCAAGCACAAATGGGACAAACAGAAGGGTCTGCACTCCAGGAACATTACCTCTCTGCATCTTACAAACTTGAAAGTCAAAAAATATCAATTCCAGTGAGATTGGTTTGATGAATTTTAAATTAATTAATTTATTTTGGTTTGATGATCTTTAGTGACACTATCTAGGATTCTTTGGAGAGTAACTTTTATTCTTAGGTAATTCTTTAACTTCCTCAAAATAAATGACTAGGCCTAAAAAGACTAGAAGATTCTACTAAAAGTCAAATTCGCTATACATTCTTAATTTGCACTTAAATAACGAAGATTGATGGTAGTAAACTGTTCTGTGGAACATGGAAAAAACTGCTTAATGAAACCTCATTTTACCCATCATCCAGCCTCAACAATGGACATGTGACCAATTTTGTTCTATCTATACCCCCAACTCCTGAATTATTTTAGAGTAAAGTCCTAATGTATCATTTCATAAGTACTTTATTATGAATTCCCAAAAGATAAGGAAACTTTATTGTATATTTAAAATATAATATTAATATTTAACAAACAATAGTATTCAAATTCCCGATTCTCTAACTTCCCCTCCCCTTGTTTGTTCAAATGAGGATCTAAACAAGACCCACCATTGGCTACGGTGGGTGTCATAAGTCTCAACCTTCAGGGTCTCTCTCATTCTTTTTCTTGCCCCGTGGCCTGACAGATTTCCTACACTCTGGATTTTGCTGTTTGCATCCCTGGCATTCTTATAAACTGAAAGGCCCCACAGGAACACATCCCAGGTGACCTGTGTCCCTCCCTCAGAACCAGCCTCCCCAGAAACACAGTTCCAGAAGGCTTCCCAACTTCACACCAACTGGGCGTTCTGTAGCGGAGTCAATTCTAACGATCTCTACCCAGAGAGGGCTTCAGATCCCACAGGTCACTTCAAAAGACTGCCCCCTAGACTTGTGACCAACTGGTTATGAAATGGGGTTCCCACAATACCCTCCTTAGGTGTAGTTTAGTGGAGTGGTTCACAGAGCTCAGGGAAGCACTATGTTTCATGGTTTAGTATTATGAAGGACACAGATGAACAGCCAGGAGTCAGAAATGCATTTGGAGACGTGTGGGAAAAGGGGTTTGCATGACCTCTAGGGTGCCACCCTATAGCTAAGGAGCTATCTGATCCCAGTCCTGTGGGTTTTTAGGGAAGCTCCTTATATAGGATGATGGATTAAATCATTAGCCACTGGGATCAACTCAACCTACAACCTTCTAATCACATGTTGTATCCCTTGGCAAATGGTCCCTCCATTCAGTCTCATTAGCATATTAAGAAAACTTATCTCTTGGGAGATTCCATAGGTTTTAGGAGCAGTGTGCCAGAAAACTGACATAGACCAAATATTTATTTTCTTTCTTTTCAGTAAAAGGGATTGAACCAGGAACACTCTATCACTGAGCCATACCCTATCCCTCTTATTTTTTATTTTGAGACAAGATCTTGTTAAGTTGCTGAGGGTCTCACCAAGTTCCCCAGGCCAGCCCTGAACGTACAATCCTCCTGCCTTAGTCCAAATGTACATCTCTCATAAATCACAGTATCATACTAATGACTTGAATATAATGATCAACTTTATGATTCAAAATTTATATAACAATGTGAGCTGGGCACAGGGCACACATCTGTAATCTCAGTGACTCAGGAGACTGACAGATCATAAGTTCAAGCCCAGCCTCAGTAACTTACTGAGATTTTTGTCTCAAAATAAAAAATAAAAAGGGCTGAGGATGTAGATCAGTGGTAAACCACCCTCGGGGATTAAATCCCCACTACAAAAATAAATAAATGGAAAGCAGACGGCATTATTGAGTTACTCCATCATGTACGGAACAGCAATTTCCAAAGCTGTGCCTAAACTTGAGTTACTCCACTTTGTAAAGCAGTAGACTATAATAAGTACTCCATTTTGAGTTGAAGTGCTGAGGCAGAAAGACTCTACATACACTTTGTTTGAACAAGTCAACCACCACCATCTGCCTGGTACAACTATAAGGTTTCAACTGATAAATTATGCCAATAAAAATGACCATCTGCAGACTTACCAAATTAATAAGAAGCACATGGATGCATGGGCATATCAAATTCAGATCATAAAGACCTGGCCACAAGCTTATTAAAACACCAGAAGAGGTCTGTGGCAAGAAGAGGGAGAGGGCCAAGTGCAGTGGTGCAGGCCTGTAGTCCCAACTGCTTGGAAGGCTAAGGCAGGGGGAGTGCAAGTTCAAGGCCAGACTGAGCAACTAATCAGGATCCTGTCTCAAAATATAAAATGGACTGAGGATGCAGCTCACTAATAGAATGCCCCTAGTTTCAATCCCCAGTATTGCAAAAACAGAAGACAAAAAACAAAAAGTAGGAAAATATTGGTAGCTTATACTATAGATGATACATTTATATACCTAATATGAAAAGAACTTCTAAAAGTTAAGGCCAGCCACCTTATAGAAAAATGGGCAAGGAGATAAGAACAGATAGTTCACAGGTAAATGCTCAGTCTTCCACCTAATAAAAATTTATGTTTAAACCACCCTGAACTCAGACTGAGTATGTAAAAGACCATGTGACTGGGAAGACCTCTTCAGTCTGTCAACTAGAGGACTCAGCCCTCTGGCTATAGGAACAGATTTAGAAGAAGCCCAAGAGCCAAGTCCTTCCTAAGAAATCTGTGGCTAAGCTAGTGTACCTATGCTACATCCGCCACTGGGAGCCAGTTCACTGAGAGAAAGAGGGGACTCAGCCAATGACACAGGCTAGTCCTGGCTCCTGCCACTCACTGAACAAACTGAACCCTGACCTCTTCCTTACCAGCTCCAATGATGCCCAAAGCAGCAGGTCTCTTGTTTCTGCCATTTGTAAACACAGGGCTTCATGATTTGTTTTCAGAGTGTTTAAAATAGTTTCCCCCCAAAATACCCAGAATCTGTTACCTCCTGAGGCCAAAACTCTCTTCCTTCTCGCTGGTCTTCCAGATAATCACGAATGATGTTTGTTTTCTGCAGAAATAGTCCCATAGAGTTTGCAAGGTTTACGTCTTCACCAACTACAGGGTCTTCAAACTCTGAGGCCGAGAACAGACGAGAAAGGCCAATTCCCACCAGCCCAGCAACATAGTGACAGTACTGCAAAAGATGATTTTTAAAGTCTTTTAATATGAAATTTTCACTGAAATGGAAATGCTGGATATCGTTGGCTACAAAAAAAAAAAAAAAAAAAAAAAAAAGCCTGTTCCAAATATTGTACAAGCTCTTACTTTGATTTAAAAACACAAACATATACACATGTACATGTAAGAACTGTGCACTAAAGATTTAATACCAACCCTGTATCTCTGGCTAATGGGAATGAATGTTTAAGAACAAAGTACCTCCACCATGTGCTAACACTGCTAACATGAGCACCCTGCATGAGCAATCTTCATAAACACCTCATGTAGTGCCTACTCTTGCTACCTTGGCTTCACGGATGTAGAAACTGAGGCAGGTAGAGTCCATTGATAAGATCACTCATCTGTGCAGCAGAGGGCCAGGGATTCAAAAGCAAGTCTCCTGGCTTAAGAGTCAGGCTTTAGCATCACTAAAACTTAGCACATGTAATTCTTAACTGTCAAAGAATTTTCTTCCTGAAACCAGGTTATCAAAGCTATCCTCCCTTGAAAAGGGTATTTCAAGACATCTAAATGCAATACCTTTATGTGAAATGAATATCTATTAGGCAATTTTAAAAGAGTAGTTAAAGAAGGTACACTCTCTGGGCTGTCAACAGGAAGAGAAAAAGGCCAGAGACGAATCAAGGACACAACAAAATGAGGAGAAAGCACTTGAGATGTGTTTTCAGACAAGAAGAACCTAGAAGGAGTAAAGATTGGCTGAAGTAGTAGATGGATAAAAAAAAATAAAATAAAATGTGGTATATATACACAATGGAATATTACTCAGCAATAAAAGAGAATAAAGTCATGGCATTTGCAGGTAAATGGATGGAGTTGGAGAAGATAATGCTAAGTGAAATTAGCCAATCCCAAAAAACAAATGTTGAATGTTTACTCTGATATAAGGAGACTGATTCATAGTGGGGTAGGGTGGGAGAGCATGGGAGGATTAGACGAACTCTAGATAGGGCAGAGGGGTGGGAGGGGAAGTGACGGGACAAGGGGTTAGAAATGATGGTGGAATGTGATGGACATCATTATCCAAAGTACACATATGAAAACAGGAATTGGTGTGAATATACTTTGTATACAACCAGAGATATGAAAAATTGAGCTCTATATGTGCAATATGAATACGTTCTGCTGTCATATATACAAAAATTAATTAAAATTTTTTTAAAACAAGATTGGCTAAAGTTAGGTAGAAAAAAAATTAGCTGTGAATAGCTACTTGAAATTGATAAGATTTATAAGAAATTGAAAAACGTTAGTGTATCTATAGTGCTCTCTAGGGGAAAACACATTTTAAAATAATAGTCCTTTGGGTAGGAACACTCTAAGAATAGAGGCCTGGCCTATATAATTCATCTTCCTTCAAATTTAAAAGGAAAAAAAAAAATCTTAAAATATCCAATTTTATCTAATCAGAACTGCTATGCAACAGTACATCCGCACTGCAGAGAAGGAGTTACTACATGATAACCCGGGATGGGCCTTGGCCAAAAGGAGTTTCAATTTCATTTTTAAATTCAGAAACTAAAGTTCTAGCACCAAGCATGCGCCTGTTAACTCAGCATAAATCAGCAGTTTCACAGACATTTCCATCAAGTTTTTCTGGTTTCTGCAGTGCCAAGAATCAAACCCAGGACTTCACACATGTTCAGAAAGCACTCCACCACTGAGCCACATCCTCAGCCCTCTCCATCAAGTTTTAAGGTGCAAAAATGAATGGGCCAGACTTTGGACCCACTGACTCAATGAATATGTAGCAGTGTCTCTTTTGAGATTCTAATTAAAGCCCTAGTAGAGGTACAAAATATGCAAAATCTAGATTTTTTAAATGTCCCTGCTTCCACAGGGGTGACATGTAGGTCTCACAAGCACCATTCCTGTGGAAAACTGGACAAGCCACTCCACCCCTGCCTCGTATTTTATGTTATGTTTGGCCCCTGCAGCCAAGCACATCCCCTTGCCCAGATGAGCTTGCCCTCACCTCCAGGCCAGCCTAGCCTACAAGGCACACAGCTGCTGGGCAGGAGCAAGCTCTGTCCAGATAAAAGCTACTATGATTGTATTTGCTATACCATCTATCCTCACAGCCCTTCCAGCTACTTCTGTCCCCTGAGGAAGATGCACTCACCCCTGGGGAGGGGGGAGTTTCTCGCAGTTCAGTTTCCAGGTATGTTCTTCTATAATTGCTATGGATTGACTGTGTCCCCACAAAAAGCATGTGTTGGAAACAATCTTCGGTGCAACAGGGTTGCAGGGGTATCTAATGGAAGGTGTTTGGGCATGAAGGCTCTGCCCTCATACGTGCATCAACACCAGTTATAAAAGAGCTAGAGGCTGCTAGTTCAATCCCTTGCTTTCCACCACATTTTGACACAGCAAAAAGCCCTCACCAGACACAGGTCCCTTGAACTTTCCCAGCCTCCAGAACCGTGAGAAATAAATTTTATATCTTTATACATTACCCAATCTCTGGTATTGTGTCATAGTGACCCAAGATGGACCAGGTCAATAACCATCACACAAATTGAGGGAGGGTTTAAAGAAAGTTGGAAGCATCTCCAAGTGTCTTAATTCTTTTTATCTTTTCTAGCAACGAGACTGAACCCAGAGCCTCACACATGCCAGGAAAGCACTCTACCACTTAGCTATGCCACCAGGCCCCAAGTTCCTTCTTTCCATAAGAAGATGGTAACAAAGGAAGAAACAGATATTAGGTGCAATCCAAAATTAATAGCTCTGCATTCTCATGAGCTGTTCTTTGTTTCTAAGGAAATGGACACATTATATAGCAGTATAAATGACAGGGATGTCTCAGAAACAAACTGGCCAAGCTGGCACTGAGTTTAAAATATTTAAGATAGGACTGAAAATAACTCAGATACCAACTAATGTACATACAAAGTAAAAAAAAATTAACAAAAACCTTTATTTTTAAAATTTGAAAACTACTCATATTTCTATATTACATGACATAATTTGGCCATTTACCTAATCTTCACACCAAATCAGGTACAATTTTCTAAGCTCAAGGGTACTTTTCTAAGTACCCTTGAAGACAAGTTAAATCTACTTTGGCCTCATTTAGTAGTAAGCTCTCTAGGGCTTGGATAATTTCATAGAGCATTAAACTTTAAGCCCCTTTTAAGTGTTTACGAGGAGTCATTCAAATTAAACAGATGAAATCAGAAAACTTGGAACTGGTGGACAACTTTGTCCTCTTTCTGAGCTTAACCATAAAGCCGGCCAGTTCCATTTCAGGTACTACCCACAGACCCTATTTCACAGAGACACTGACCTTGTCCCACTCCCGTTCGGAGGTCACGTTCTTATCCAAAAACTCTGCCATTCCAGTTCCCATTCTCTGGCAGATGTCAGCAATCACTGTTTGATATTTCTTAGCCAGATTTCTAAACTCCAAGGAGATCTGAAATGGAAATAGTAAAAAATAGAAAACAAAAATTCTGTACTTTCATGTACCAAACAGAAAGCTGTGCTCTCGTAAAAAGCTGGGCTCTAGTGAGGAGCAGGACCCACTTCCCATCATCAGTTCTCAATTTATACCATGAAGCTGCAGTGCCTTCCTCACTCTAAGGCCACACTTTGAATTCCTTGAACAACTCCATTAATAGCAGGTCTGCCGCCCAGTAATTTTTCCCAAGCCCAGACTCTAACATAGAAAAGTAGTGCTGATATTTCTTTTTTTAAAAAAAATATTTTATTTATTTATTTTTATGTGGTGCTGAGGATCAAACCCAATGCTTCACATGTGCTGGGCAAGTGCTCTACCATTGAGTCACAACCCCAGCCCCTATTGTTTCTTTTAAAATTATTTCTACTGCACAAATTCTTTTTTCTTTTCTTTTTTTTTTTTTTTTTTTTTTTGCAGTACCAGGGAATGAACCCAGGGATACTCTACCAAGTTATATCCCCAATCCCCAGCCCTTTCCACTTTTTATTTTGAGACAGGGTCTTGCTACTTTCCCCGGCTGGCCTTAAACTTGATCTTCTCCTGCCTCAGCCTCCTGAGTCAATGGGACTACCTGCCACTAAACCTGGCTATTACACAAATATTTTATTTAAGTTTAAAGTTCAAAGAACTGTTTAGTGGTTATCAAAATACAATCTAAAAGCACCATGAACTTCTTAAATAAAATGCTAAGAAACATTAACTGAGCTGACACAACACTGCCAACAATGAATAGATGCTCTTAAAGAGCACAAGTATGAGATTTATTTGGCCTGTGTTTACAGAAAGGTTAGAAAAACTTCCTCAGGAAGCACCTAAACTTAAGGGCTTAAGGAAGCACCAGCTGGCCTAAGGGACACAGCGATTGAGAAGCCTGAGGTCCTATCAGATTTCCCTGAGGAATATCAATTGTTAAACCCAAAAGACCCACTAAACCAATCTGGGTGCTCCAGAGGCTAATGCAGGTTTGTGCCAACCTGGGCATTCAGCAAGACCCTGTTCAAAATAAAAAAACAAAAAGGGCTAGGGGTTTAGCTCAGTCTTAAAGCACACCTGACTTCAATCCCCAGTACACCCCCCCACCATCCCCTCGCCTCCCAACACTGCCACAAGGAAAAAATCCCTTCTTTTCAGAACAGCTGCTCCAAGTCAAAGCCAAAAGGTACTTCCTAGGGTGAAGGGAAACAAACTAGCAACTCTACCCAGGGTTATGTGAATCCCTGACTCTCCATAGCTCCTGGCCAGGGCATTTCTATTTATAAGAGGACAGGCCAAGGAGGGCAGGAGCTTAAATTCCAAAACACAAACACTGTAAACACTTCCACTTCTAAGTCTGACCTATTCCCTTCAGCAACATTTTTGTATTTATTACATATTATGTAACTCAAAAAATGAAAAAAAAAAAAAATCCAGGAAAAAGGGACCAGGAAGAGCTCCGATTTCCTTGCAGCCTGAAGGAAGAAGCACAGCCTGCAAGCAACTCAGCCACCCCACCCCCACCCCCAACGCCCAGCCACCCTGCTGCCCTGGGAAGAGGCTGGGAGCCCCATGCACCGACAGGGAGCTCTGTCCAACAATTACAGCAGATACCCAGGTCTTGGGTCACTTCCAGCTGTTCCAAGGACAGAAACACAGGAGTCAGCAGTGAGTCCTTGGATAGTGGACAAAGGACAAATCCCAAGGTGTGGGCAAGGGGAGCATGGAGCTTCTATTAACTCCTAAATACAAATTTCCCTAATTATAAGCCTTAGGAGCTTTGTGACTGAAACACTGGGCACGTCTACCTTCACCTATATTTTTTAAAAAGTGTTTTTTGTTTTTTGTTTCATCGAACTTTTAAAAGAGGCAGTAAAATGTGCCATGTAAACACAAGGGCTCTGGGGTCAACCTTCTGGATTCAAATTCCAATTCTGCATCTTAACTTCATAAGTGATCTTAGGCAGATGCTTAAGTTCTTTGTTCTTTTTTTCTTTTTTATATATTTTTAGTTGTTGTTGGACACATGCCTTTATTTTATTTATTTTTATGTGGTGCTGAGGATCGAACCCAGCGCCTCGCACATGCTAGGCCATCACTCTACCACTGAGCCACCACCCCAACCCAATGCTTAATTTCTTTATGCTTCTGCTTCCTCAACTATGCAACTGTGGATGTTAATGGTACATCACATACTAGGGAGCCTGCCTATCAAAACTATTATAGATAAAATAACAAACAGTAAATTAACAATGAAATATTTTTAGGTACAGATTCCTAGTAAGTTACTCAATAAATGTATGATAGTATTGCTATTATAATTTAAAAACCACCCAGTGCTATTCCTTGAGCTACATTTAAAGGTAGAGCTCTACGACTCTGAGCTTGCTACTTATTCCATGTGAGAAAGGTAAACCTGAATCCATAATATATAAAGAGTTCTAGAAAGCCCAGCTTGAAATGATACCAGCTAACGTTCACTAAGGCAAAAAGCAGCAAGTCCAAACTCCAGACACAAACCGTGCATCAAGCAGAGTTCCCTTGGTCAGAATGCTCAATTTAGGATTACTCTTAGAACCTGCGGAGCCTGGGAGAAGAGTACAAATAGAGGCCCACACATCACAGGTGGCAAAAAAATAAAACAAAAATTACCTCTTGAGCTAATAACTTGTTCATTAAAATATATTCTACCTGCCCTGTCTTGACAAATACATCTTCATAACAACCTGAAGTACTCAGGTTTGAATGATGTGTGTACATATTTTGATACTAGGGATTAAACCCCAAGGCATTTACCACTGAGCTATACCCCCAGCCCTTTTTATTTTGAGACAGCATCTCTCTTTAAGTTGTCAGGCTGGCCTCTGCCTTGCAATCCTCTGATCATCATGCCCCAGCCTCCCAAGTCACTGGAATTGCTGTCCTGTGCCACCAGGCTCAGCTACTTCATGTTCAAATATGAAACTTTCAAAAACAGTGTTATTTTTCCATGGAATGCTGCAGGCAAAAGAAGATACTTACATTTACAAACATTGAAACAGTATCTGAAAATTTACTAGGTATCTCCCGCAAATGATTTTCACATTCACATTTTTGTGCCTTCCATTTTTACAATACCTAAGACATTTACCTCATGATCAGAAATCAATTACTATAAATCTACTCTACTCAAAAGTAGTTTAGGAGGTTGTTTTTTTGTTTTGGAGGCCAGCTCTAGCAATATTATTTTTTAAAGGGTGAACACTCTTTGATTATAAATGGGGTGCAACCACTGCTTACAGCACATCTGCCTTAGCAGAATTCAAAGGTCTTCAGTGAATCGCTATAATTTCCAAGGCCAGTCAGAGGGAACCCATCCTCTGAGCACCAAGCACCAATACTTTCCCTCACCCCGTCCTTCTCCATAGACTCTTTTCTTTCTTCCTTTCTCTACATTATACTATGTTATATTTTGGGCTCTGGCACTGAAGATATGAACAATCTAAAGTAACCCCTGCCCAAAGGAGTCTTTCTCAAACTAAGGGATAGACTCTCCTGTTCAGCCTACTCCCTTTCCCACTCAGATATGTAGATTTATTTCCTTAGCAAAAGCAACACAAGGTCTGCCTTTCATTAAAACTCTGGCAACTTTGGGGGCTGCTGTGAGCAATTAGGAAACATGTGACTTTGTTAAGTCAAACCTTTGCTCACAGGAAATGAAAAGAGTCACTTATTATATTTACGTGATGACATGTGCAAACACTAAAAGAGTAGGACCTAGTCACCTGTATAAAATAAACCTGAGGAATCCTCAAAGCTCAAGGCTTTAATTATGTTCCAGGAGAACAAACCAAAAAATAAATATGTCCCAGGCACAAAATTCTTTGTATGTATGAAATTCCTCAACCCTCACAGCTCTATCCTCAAAAATGAGGACACTGAGGCGACAGCAATTAAGGAATTTGCCAGGATCATAAAACTTTAAGTGGCAGAGGATCACCCTGCTGCTCAATCCTCATCCCAGCTGCACTTCCTATCTCACAGGTGCTACCAGCGCTGAGCACCAACCCCAAGCAACCAGGCTCAGGGAAGTCAGGTGACATTATAACAGTAGGTGAGCCTGTGAAGGCCTGCCTAACAATCTACCTTTTTCAACACAAAAACTGAATCCAGTTTTCCATGAGAATAAACATTGACTTCAAAACAACATACATGTAATAAGGATAGTAGCCAATGCTATTCAAGAGCTTTACCTACTCCAACTCTTCTAAAGTTCAACACCATGAGGTAGATAATATTATTGTCCCCTATTTATAGATGAAGAAACTGAGGCACAGAGAAGTTATGCGCCAGTGAATGAGCTGGAATTCCAATCCAGACAACCTGGCTCCAGGGTTCTCCTCCATCACATCCTGCTGCCCTTAGACTGCTTGCTTTACCTTCCTCTACAGCTACATGGGACAGCTGACACTACATTGCCAGGGTAATGACGTGTACACAGAAGAGACTTGTAATTCTGCTACCGTGGGGAAGTCCTCCAGCACTTGTCGGTCCTTCTCCTTGCTCTCCATGAACCGCCAGTCTGGATCGTAAAGGAAAGTGTGAAAGTTGTGCAGCAGTGGGACCTTTTTTTCCACACTGATGGTCATGTCATCTTCCAGGGTGTCCAGAGCTCGGAGAACCAGATAAAAGATGCATACTGCATGGCTGCAGAAAAGGGAAGGCTATTAACGTATTAGAACAAGAAGCCAAAGGTATCTGTTTTTAAGAAAACATGTCATTTGTACCAGGACATTTTCTAAATCCACCTACACCCTTAACTATACAGAACTATGAAAGGAGCCCAAGCCCTTTCATACTTAACAAACTTATTTATTTTCCCTTCTCAAATGGGAGTAATATACTTTTATAGCTATTTATAAGGCACAAAATTTAAAACCTACTAGGTAGATGTTGCTTCTGCTCCCAGAATCAACTACATTTAATGTAGGCCATTAGGCAAAATGGGCAGTTAGGGAATGTAGGCAATGAGGGTTGAATAGGTCCACACATACAAAGGGTGACTTTCATATCCTATGAGCAAAGGTTTGATCTATCAAAGTTACATGTTTCCTAATGTTTAGGCATTAGTGCCAACAGATCAAATGTTTAGAACCAACTAATATTTTGGAGGTAAAAAAGAAAGCAAAAAAACCATAGTAACTTCTCATAGATAAAGGCAACTGGTATAAATTCACGTGTGTCATCTGCTTCTGATTGTTCGGAGGGGCAGCTAGAATACAAAGTAGCCTAAAGGGAACCCAGAAAAATGCTTAAGCCGCTCTGGGGCAGGTTCAGCTGCCAGGACTAAAAAAAGTTAATAAACATCACCATCCCCCACTGCTTCTCTGAAAGGGCGGGCCTGCAGGGACACTAGTAGATGGCCAGGTGCCTGTGAGGGCATTCTAAAGTAAACATGCGCGTTTCCATCTCACTCCTCCACTCCAGACATTTCCTTCACTCAGGATGGGCTACTTCTGGCTAAGCCAGGGCAAGAAGACTGCACTGCTAAGTGCTGAGTTAAAGAAAAAATAAAAAAACAAAACCCTGCTGGAATGACTCAAAGGCCCCTGGAAAAGCTCTCTTCTCCCGAGTCAGAGCGCAGCCTCTGCCACTCACCGCATTTCCCCATCCAGTGCCTGGATAACAGCTGCGAAACTGCGACTGGTCTGGTTCAGATACTTGTAGCAAGTTTTCAAGCTGCTGCTGAGAGAGTCCTGCGGACAGAGAAGGCACACCGCGGTCGGAGACGTGGAGGAGCAGGAGTGAGTGTGGGACTGGGGAAGGAGGCCAGCCGCCGGGCACCGCAGCCGAGGCCCATCTTTGGGAGGCCAGGGGGCTGGAGGTAAGGGGCAGCTGCGAGAGATGCCAGCGCCAGGGCCCCTGGGCGCCGCGGCAGGGCTCAGCACCAAGGTGCGCTTGAAGAGGGACATAGCCTTGGTGCTGCAGGCGGCTGCGGCCATTGGAAACGCGGGTGCATGGGAGTCTTCCCTCCATAGGCCCCAACGGAGCTGGGAGGCGCCCACCGAGGGGCGCGCGGCAGGCGCTCCCTGCTCCCCAACCCCAGTTGCGCAGGCGGAGCCGGGCTCCAGCGGGCCACCCCGCCCCGCACGTGGCGCCCCGCCCCGGAGCCGCAAGTGGCGCCGCGGCCCCGCCCCCAGCCCCAACCCCGTCCGGGTCCTGCCAGCCTCCGGCTCTCTTCGGAACCCACAGTGCGGTGGTCCCGGTCCCCCTCGGACAGGCCTGCTCTTACTCCCGGTGAGTCTCACTTGGACCGAGCATCACTCAGGCCCCGCCGAATCCGCTTCCCGACCAGACCTGGCCTTTCTGACGTGTCTGTCTTGGCATCGCTCCTTTCAGCCAGAACCCCCCAACCGACACGCCTGGTTGCCCCGTGGCCGGCCTTCAGCAAATGTCCGGGTCTGCCCACTTTGGCCAGAATCTCCCCACCCGACCCACTATTCTGTCGGTCATTTGCGCACCACTTTTTCTTGTGCGTAATTGGAACTGCGCTGGGTTGTCTCTTCCCCCCACTGCAATCGTTTTTTCTGAAAAAAGTCCTCCTCTACCACTTCAACCACTAAGTCCTCTCTGGAGCTCCGTTAACACCTGTTCCGCCTCTGCTGGCCTCTGGAAAGCTGGCTGTTCCTTTTAAGATTTCTTCCTCTTCTCTTTGAAATGAGTAAAATGAAGAAAGCTGTTTCCCTAGCGTTACACACTCCCTTAAGAAAAGCAAGGACTGCTTTTTTGAAGGGGAGAGCATTTACAATGCAAGTATATCAGAAAGAATTGCAGTTTGTGCACATTTTTTATATAAACTTTTTCTTTTAGCAGTTTTAGGTTCACAAAGAACTGAGCAGAAAGTCCAGAATTCCCATAACCCACCCCCACCTCGCACACAGTCTCCCCAACTCTTCTTGAGAAATGGGAAACATCTGAAATATCTAATAGCAAGAAAGTGGGTTTTGGTTTATTTATTTTATTTTATTTAAATACAGCGTACCTACTAGTAGGAAATCCCATAAAGTCACTCTGGGATGTTAGTGAAACTTGGAACTTGGTGGGGTCCAGGTGAACTACATTCTTTTTTATTTGTGTGTATTTCCTAACATGGTTACATACTATTTTTGTCTAAAGAGTAAAGCTTTAAAAAATTACATAATCTTGAGAATTTGGTTTTATTGCCATTTCCAGTAAAAAAATTATTAATAAAAGCTAATGTTTAGTGGTGACCATATGTAAGTACAGTACAGTGTGTGGCACATAAAAATATCCAGGAATGGTCAGATGAATAAATTAATACATTCCTAGACTATTTTAAAACAATTCACAATTCCTTCCCTTTCATAATGGGGAAAAACAGAGTTCATAAAAAGAAACCCTATAATGGCTCTGTGAGGAGAGCCAGGCCAGTTCTTCACGTGACTCACTGTCATCAAGCCACAGGGACTCCCTGCACTGAGCTGCCCAATGTTTTCATCTTCAGGTCAAACAAGTGGCTTGGAGGCTGATGTCTCACCAGGCATTTCAGTGAATGCAAAGGTGCATCAATAGGGACCTGAAGAGCAGCCATCTCAGAGAACACACTGCCCCTTTCCCAACACAATAATAAGCATGCAATAGTAATAAGCATACATTTTTTTGTGCCCCTATATAAAAGGGGCAAGCTACAGAATTTCCTTCCCTGGCTCCTTCACACATCACTTTTCCTGTCACCCATTTAAGTACCTCACCTTGAACAACAGTTCCTTCAAATTAAGGAATATTACTACACAGGAAGGTAAGGCACATGTGGAAAACAGCTTCCACAGCTTGAGTCCCATGAGCCTGTCCCTAGGGTGTCCCGCTGTTTTCTACAGCTGTCTGAGATGAAGTGCACATCCCAGGTGACAAAACAGGGCTCAAATGAGAAAACAAGGCTCACTGACAATGAGAGGAAGGGTGTAGTAGGCTCTAAGTACAAGACTGAACTCCCAGAACTGTAGGACAACTACCAGCCCACCCTGCAGCCTTCCTGATTTTTATTAAAACAGGTTTGCTCAGGAGGGAAAAACACAAAAAGCACAAAACTCACACACTTAAAAACTGGATTTAGACACAAAAGCAATGACCACCATTCATTATACACACACTGCACTCCAACCACAATATGTACCATAGTCTTTACTAAACCTTCAGGAAGATATTACAGACCTCAATCCACATGAAACCTCCATGGCCAGATAACTAGCAGAATTCAGAATTTTTCATGTCCAGAAAACAGACAATAAGGTACACATAGAGCCCTAACTGTGGGATGTACTGATCTGTTGATGGATCATTAGTATTTCTTTAGCAAAACATTAGAATATTTAAACCAAGAGGGTTTCAACTTAGAGTCAAATCAGGTTTTGTTCCAAGTGATTTGAGAAAAACCTGGAATTGAGAAACTTTGATGAAGATATTTTGACTGTGATCTGTCTTACAGATGGAACTGTGGCCCAGAGGTTAGCTTACTAAAGGTTGTCCAGCTAACAGTACTATTGAGCCAGGAACTAGACCTAATCAAGAGACTTCAGATACTGGTCCAGGGCTGGGGGTGTAGCTCAGTGATGGAGCGCTCCACTAGCAGTGTGAGGCTCTGGGTTTGACTCTCCCCAAACAAGATGTTAGTCTAAATAACATGCTTTAGACTTGATAGAAGTCAGATCTCTGGTTACAAAAGCCCTGCTTATACATTTGGTGATGTCTCCACAATGCTGAAGTGACCCACAATGCATTTCTCAGAATACATGCCCATTATTAAGCTATATACATGCTGTATTTTGAGGAAAGTCAGATAGTATTCAGAACATCCACTCAGAAACTTCTAGAAAACTTGAATGGAGTGTCAACACATGCACTGACTATACCCAAATGAGAGGATACAGAAAGAGTGAAAATGATTTTCCAACTTTATGCTTTTGCCTAGAATTGCCTAAAATCATATGATCCTTAAGTGGAAGTATGAATTACACATTGTGCATAGTGAAAGGGAGGGAAATCCTGCTTATTCCATTTTGTGACCTCTGCATAATGCCACACAACTTACATGTGGCAGAATATCCCTAGATTTACTGATATGTTCATAAAAATATAAGCCAAATTTGCTGATCCCTGAATTTCTTCTTCTTTTGTGTGTGTGGGTGGGGTGGGGTGGGGGTAGGGGGTACTGGGGATTGAAAGCAGTACCTTTCACATACTAGGCTACTACTGAGCTACACCCTCAGGTCCCTGTACCCTGAATTTCTATGACAGAAATAATAAGCATTCAGTATCAACTAAGCATACATTCCCACCGCCCCCCTCAGCTTTTGTGTTACTTAAGAATTAAGAATATCAAATGAAGGGAAATGTATTTCCCTACTAGTTCCCTCTAGTTAAACACTTGATTATTTCTTAAAAAAAAAAAAAAAAAAAGGCTTGCAGGGGTATATAAAAAAGTGCTCAGAAAACAACTAACAAAACAAATACTGTACCATATTAATTTGAATTTTAGAGCTAGAAGGAGGAACCCCACCAAAGCGACCCTCCTGATAATTCCTCAGGTGCCCGCCTCATCTGTCCTACATCAGGAATAGCGCAAGTCTCACTGTTTAAAAAATTCAAAGGTCAGGCTGTGAAGTCTTTCTCCATCCCTTTTACCATGGTGGGGTTGGTTACCTCCCATCCCCAGAGGTAACCAACACTACCATTTTCTCCAGTAGCCTCAATTTATAAAGAGAAGAGTCCCTGGCCCCTAATCACAGCCCTACAGGTTTACCTTTACCAGACCTCACTCAGACACTCAGATCCCTTGCCCTGCTATTAATTTCTTTATAGAATTTCCTTCTACCTGAAATAGTGTGCATTGGCTTTACTTGTCTCTCTCCCCCACAAAAGTCAGGTCTTCTGCTACCTTGTCCACTGTTTAATCTTTAGCACCAGAACAACATCTGGTATGCAGCTGGTGGTCCAAGTATTTGTTAAATGGATGGCAGACTTGTATGAAGGTGCAGAAAGGGAAGAAAGAAACTGTGTTGCAGAGCACCTTTGATGTGCCATAGTTGCATGCAACAAAATGGACATCTGATCACACAATGTCTGGGATCACACAATGCTTGAGCTCTTTAATCTGAGCCACCTCCAGGCTGGAAGTGCAGATGTGTTCAGACAAGCCTGGCCAGGCATCCTTGAACTCCACTTAGAAGCTGTGGGGCCCTGGAAAAGCCACTGAATTATTTTCTGCCATGTTTTTTAATGTGTAAAAGGCAGTGATAATAGTATTTCTTTCTTAAAAGTTGTTGTCAAGATTGACTAAGTATACTAAGTTAAAAAAATGGCTATAAAAATGTGTGGCTCTTTCCCTCAGGAGATAAATCTCTACTTCCTTGAATCTGGGTGCCCATTGTGACTTCTTTGGATAAATGGACAGTAACAAATATGACTCAAACATAGTCCTGTGTGAGCACCGGGATCTGCTCTCTTGCAGTGTCCACGTGGAGGGTTCCAGGACGAGCCTGCTAGATGATGAGATTCAATCCCCTGACACTCTGGTTACAGCCTGCTAGCCACCCAACCACCCAGCCACAAGCTGACCGGTCAGTTGGGACGCTCTGGGGAAAACAGCCAATCTGGTCCAGGCCAGAAGAATCCCAGCTGGCCAAGAGATCTGTGAACTAAAAAACAACTATTACTTTATGTCACTAAGTTTGGATATCTTATATTGGGGCAAATATACATAATATAAAATTTACCATTTCTCAAGAGTTCATTCGTACCAACTAAACTCACAGGAGGGCATCCCTGTAATCCCAGCTATGCAAGGGGCTAAGGCAGGAGAATCACAAACTCAAGACCAGCCTGGGCAACTTAGTAAGACCGTGTGCTGAGGGCCATTGCCAAGTAGGAATGACGCATCGAAATTTCCTTGCCAGCGCACCCCATGTTAATTGTGGTAGTGCTGGCATATCTTTGCTGATGGTGTCACCAGTGACGCAATTTTTCCTAAGGAGCCGTCAATTGGCTTGGTGTCGTGGCATTTCTGTATCTTCCTCCCTTCTACTAGTGATGGTCTAAAATTTGGGGGCCAACAGAGGTGAGGCAAAGAACCTCACCCCCCCACTGGCACCAAGGCTAAATTTGGGGGCCAACAGAGGTGAGGCAAGAACCTCACCCCCCCACTGGTGCATAGGCCTATCCACAAGCATGGCTGAATGCTGGACCGGTAGTCAGTGACGGGTTGATCTGATTGTAGTGGTATCAACCTAACACAGGAGGCTGACGTCTAGAGGTCAGTTTTCCCATGACGGGTAAGAACCATATGTTGAATTGGACAACCTACCAGGCACGGTCCTTAAGCCACATTGCTTGTTGTTTAATTAATCAGAAGGGGGAAGATGCTGAGGGCCATTGACAAGTAGGAATGACGCATCGAAATTTCCTTGCCAGCGTACCCCATGTTAAATGGACTTGCCTTGGAATTTCGCTGTTGACATTGCATGTAAAGTGACCTAGCTCAAGGACGAGGGTGGATCCAGATTTAGGGTGTATCCTGCAGGTTTTAGGAAGTATCCCGGTTTAGGATAATTTGGGTTTAAGGCGTTCCTGGTTTAAGACTTGGGTTTAGGGAAGTTCCAGGTTTAAGGTGTACCCTGGGGGGGGGGGGGGGCGCGTATCCTGCTGCCTCAGGCACGCCCGTTGAGTTCTCGTGAGATTCAGAAAGTACTGGAAAAAAGCCTCGTGGAGTAGGTGAATTGGGCGGCAGCAGAACTTGGATTTCCCCAGAACGTGTGTGTAGAGGGAATAAAGAATTGCTGTTTGAATCTACAAAGCTGTGAGTGGCTCGTAATTCAGTGCCCAGTCAAGACATTGACAACCGTGACTCAAAATAAAATGGGCTGGGGATGTAGCTCAGTGGTACAGTGCTTTCCTAGCTTATATGAGGCCCTGAGTTGAATCCCTAGCACCAAAAAAAAAAAAAAAAAAAGGACGAGAAGAACAATTAGAAAAAAAAAATACACTCACAGGTTGAATAACCAAACTCCCAGAGTTCAGGTCACTAAGTTTTGGAATGGTTTCTAACTCAATACAAACTGATACGCTGAGATGGTGATTTAAAGAGCTTAGCACAGCCTCTGGCAAACAATAAGAAGTCAATTGATACCTATTATTATAAGTAATTTGGTTACTGTAACACCCAATATTATCTCCTCTCACTCCCTGTTAAATAGTATTCTAAAAATATGGCTTTGGTCAAGTCACAGCTGTGCTTCTGACCACCCCCTACTGAATATGGCCCAGCTTCTGGCCAGCACCTACCCTGGCTGACTGTTCTTGTCATTCCACACACAAGTCCTGGCTTTTATCTTTTCCCCTCTGAACGTTCTCCCCACTAATCCAAATCTGCCCTTAGAAAACATCATACCTTACAAATCACTTTTCCCTTCTTTTCTGAAAACCCTTCTTTCAAAAAACACTTCCACATCACTAAATACCCAAAATTTACTTGGGATTACTTGACAGACTCTGGGTTGTCTTTCTTTAGTGCACCTGCTCTCCACTAGACTGAATGTGTTCAGCGGGATAGGCATTTCCACTGTGCATCCATCACACGACAGTGGGTTAGTTCACCTTTCAGCTGGATCCAGACAACCTGTGCTTAGTGCACCGTTGTGGTCCACTACCTTAAGGATAAGTAACACAGCAGGGTTAAGAGAGCAAGGGTCAAAACCCAGCTCTGCCACCTAAAAACTCTTGGAGGTTAGGCAATTAGCTACCTTCTCTGGGCTTCTGTTTCTTCATCCATAAAACAGAAAAGACAACATTGGCTTCCTTAAAGGGCTATTGGATATTTAATAGATATTAGAATAAAATTTGTGTGGCACATAGTAACAGCTCAATAAACATTAGCCAATTATTATTACAACACTCTCTAGCTAAACAGTAAATATCTAGGTTTCAAGTCTTCTAGCAGGGCACCCTGATGGGAGAGTGGGTCTTTAACAGGTACAAGTAAGAGATTCTGGACTGACCATAATTTCAAGTCCACGGTATGAGAGGACTGCCTGAAAAAGTCAATAAACACAGATATGAAGGGTGGGGAAAGTCTTGAGAGGCAGTAAATGGCTTTACATGTTCTGGATATTTTCTTTCTTTCTTTTCTTTCTTTGTGGTGCTGGGGATGGAACACAAGCCCTTGCACATACTAGACAAGAACTGGGCCACATCCCCAATTTGTTCTTTGTCTTTGGTGCTGGGGATTGAACCCAGGGATACTTTACCATTGAACTTCATCCCCAGCCCTTTTTTTTTTTTTTTTTTTTAATTTATTTTGAGACAGGGTCTCACTAAGTTGCTTAGGGTCTTCATAAGTTGCTGAGGTTAGCCTCAAAATTGTGATCCTCCAGTCTCAGCCTCTCTACTACCTGGGATTATAAGCATGTGCCATCACAACAGATCCTAGCACTAATTTCTTAAGTAAAAAGAAAGAAGTAAATATGACAAAAAGTTAATACTTAATCTCAAAGATAGACACCAGGCAGTGTCTAATATTATTTTCAGAATTTTCCTATTTGTTTGAAATATTTTGTAATTAAAATGCATTTTTAAGTTAATGAAATCTTAAGGCATGTTAATTAGCAATAACAGCATATATAAGAAAGAAATTAAAAGTTCTTGGGCTGGGGATGTGGCTCAAGCGGTAACGTGCTCACGTGGCATGCACAGGGCGCTGGTTCGATCCTCAACACCACATAAAAATAAAATAAAGATGTTGTGCCACCGAAAACCAAAAAATAAATACTAAAAAAAAGAAAAAAAAAATCTCTCTCTCTCTCTAACAACAACAACAAAAAAATTCTAAACTGGCAGATTCGGTAACAAACACTCACAATCCTAGAGACTTGCCTAGTCATAACTCTGGAGACTGAGGCAAGAGGATCAAAGTTTGGGCAATTTAGCAAGACCCTGTGTCAAAATAAAAACAAAAAGGGGTGGGAGTGTGGTTCAGTGGTAGAGCATTCCTGGGTTCAATCCCCAGGACTGCAAAATAATTTTTTTAAAAATACATAAATAAATAAAGTTCTAAAGTGGCCAGACCATATTAAAAGTACAGTGGGACACTATACTTTAAAGAGAAAGACCTGGTTAACACATGATCTGGAAGAGTAACATATGAGGAATAAAGAACACAGAACATCTGACTTTTATGTCAGTATTCCTAAATAATTTGAGAGTTCTCTAGCACACTTCAAGTATTTGTACTCAAAACAAGGATTAGCCTCCCTGTTGTGGTTCTAGAGGTAGAACAAAGGATGAGAGTTCACCTCACTCTAAGGTAACTCTTCCTGAAAACTAGGTGATGTCCCTAAAGGGAATAAATTACCTGTTACTGGAGTTCAGGAGACTGAACAATTTGAATTGTAAAACAGATTCTTTGTCTTAAGTCACAGATCTCTGGAAGAATCTGACAATAGTGGAACTTCCCCCAATGCACAAATATATAATAACAAATACAGATTAAGTATCCCTTTTCTAAAATGCCTGGGAACAAAATATTTGCATATAAATAATGGGATCTCTTGAGAATGGGATCCAGTCCAAACATGAAATTTATTTGTTTCATATACACCTTCTACACATAGCCTGAAGTTAATCTTATACAATAGTTTTAGTGCAACTGTTTTTACCACACCTGTTGGAATTTTCCACTTGTGATCATCATGTCAACACTCAAAAGGTTTCAGATTTTGGAGCAATTTGGATTTAAGATTGGGTATATTCAACCTGTATTTACAAATAATCTCAAGAGAGTCCCAAATAAGAAATCCTAATAAGAATCTCAGGATAAATATTTATTCAACATGGCACAGAAGCAATTTAAAGCTGTATTTTCTTTAGGTAATCCTCAAAAGATTAAATCCCTATCCCAGCCAGTAGTGGTTTTTTTCCCTTCTGTAAATTATCTTATGATATTTATATAAGTTTATCGTGTTTAAAAAGCTAGAGTCAAAAATAAATAAAAAGCTAGAGTCTTCTTGATGACAACTTTGTTCACATGCATTGAAAAGTTATTTTGTTTACTATGGATAAAGAACATCAAAAAGATTCCTATTTTCAAATAGCTTAAAATCCAAAGTCAAATACAGAATCTTGAATCTGAAAGAGACATTGGGAGCATAAAACCAATACACAAATAGCAATAATCCATAACTAGGGGACTGCTACAGGGTAAAACAGCATTGGAGCAGGCAAGTTCACAAGTAGTAAGAAGACACCTGGTGGGGTGGGCAGCAAAAGAAGTTCAGTGGATTAGACAAAGGGGAATGGGGGGATGGGAACAGGAAAGACAGTAGAATGAATCTGACCTAACTTTCCTATATTCATCATATGAACACACCACCAGTGAAACTCCACATCATATACAACCACAAGAATAGGATCCTAATTAGAAGTCAAAATATACTCTACAGTCATGTATATATAAAAAGAAAAAAAGAAAAGACATCTTCTTACCTATCAATAATTTAATTTTGTGGTTCTGGGGATGAACCCAGGGCCTCACACATGCTAAGCAAGCCTATATCATGGAGCTATGCCCCCAGCCTTGTTTTGTTTTGTTCTGAGACAGGATCTCCCTTACTTGCCCCAGCTGGCCTTGAACTTGTGATCCTCCTGTCTTAGTCTTTAAATAGCTGAAACTGCAATTGTGCACCACCACACCTGGCTCTATGAACAATTTTGTATCATTTTATTGCCCCAATAAGAGGTGAGCTTCTTGTTTGTCTACACTGCATATCATTCTGCCATCCATACTGCATGCAATATAAAATCTAGCATCGAAACAGGTGTTCAGTGAGTGTCTGCAGAATGGTCCACAAGAGGGTGGCAGTCCCTAGAACTAGACCTTAAAGGATGAGAAACATTCTAAGATAAAGGATAAAACGTTCTTTTCTGATAAGAGAACATTTTAATACAGTATCTGTGATGTTTTCACTGGGGAAAATAAAAGCTTTTCATGTAAACCACTAATTTGATTTCAATAATTATGCAAGCATAATCTTCTTATTGGAATGGCATCACAACCATTCATTTAATAAAGGGTACAGGCATGAGGAAGACGAAATATAAATAAAACCAAGCAGTCAATGTCTGTCCAGCCATTCAACAGGCACATAGCTAATAAGAACGTGGAGGAGTAGGTATGAAGCACAGAGGAAGGAGCTAGTGACTGCAGGGGGGCGGGGAAGCTCATGGAGGAGGTGATATGACTGGAAAAAGGAGTCAGATTTCATTCCAGAAAAATGTATTCACATGATAATATCTGCACAGTTCATCATGTTTACAAAAAAATTCTCTGGCCTGTCGTCTCCTACTTAACTACTCCTGTTTCAGTTTGGGAGCTCACCTATTAGAGCACAGATCAACATCAGGGCTCAAGGAGAAGGAAATGCGCACCTAAGCTACCTGACAACCAACGGCCTGGACCAGCGGGCTGGAGCGCGAAGGCCGCAGGAGGACAGTCCACCGCGTTGGGTGAGGACAGGGAGCCGGGGCTCGCCGCGCGCTTCGCCTGGATTCCGGGAGGCCGCCGCGGCGCACGGCCTCCCGCCCGGCGGGGATGCCAAGATGCTCGGCTCACCTGGTCCATCTTGGGTATCACTTTCCACCTGCCCCCCATCCGGAAGCGCAGCAGGTTGTAGAACTCCTCGGGGTGGCCCAGGCACTTCACGAACTCCATGCTGCGGGATGGCGGCGACGGGCTATCGGGGATCACTTCTCACGATCTCTGGCTCGCAATTGACGGCAACCCGCGGAGGTGAGCGCAGGAGGCGCAGCCTGGAAGGCGGGCGTGGAGGCGGGCCCAGCGCGGCGCAGCTCCGCCCAGGTCCCGCCCACTTCAACCGGCCTCCGGCGCTCGCGCCGCTAGCCGGAGCTCGCGGGGTGGACTGACGGGCGCTGATTGGGCAGAGCCTCTCGCACCAGGAAGACGCCGACCAATCGGCGGCAAGACGAACCTGGCGTGACGACCACGCCCTAGAAGCTCATTGGAGGATTGAAAGAAGCCTGAGAGCGGGATTGGTGTTCTAGAGAAGGCCTTTGTTTTCCTTAGCTTACCGCTGCCCGGGAGCGAGCGCCGCGCTCCGCGAGAGTTGCTCGGAGTCGACCCTCAGCGCCAGCTGCCCAGGACTCATGCTTGTACCCGTCTGTGTCAGGCTCGCGGGCGTGGAATTCACCGAGGCCTAAGTAGAAAGCCTTTAAAGGCGGCCGGCTACCAAGCCGTTGGGCGTGCGCTGCCCGCCGCAGGTCGGGGAGAAAGCGGCCGGGGCGGCTCGCGCACGTGCACTCCCAGCCCAGCTCCCGCTGCCGCTTCTGCAGCCCGGGGTCGGGCGCGCGCCGCCTCGGGTGCACTTCGCAGCGGATCCCACTAAGCCCCAGAAAAATGCAAGCAAAGTGGGAATTGTCTCTTCCTAGACCTCAAGCCCCAGACGCCACCGGCTGCGGTAGGCTCCTTTGGTCTCCCAAAAATCACACCCGGTGCTCCTTTTAAAATCTAAATCAGGCCGCACGCGGTGGCGCACGTGACAAGGACAAGGGAGGCTGAGGCAGGAGCATGGTAGGTTCAAAGCCAGCCTCAGCAATTTAGCGAGGCTGTAAGCAATCCAGTGAGACACTGTCCCAAAATAAAAAGGGCTGGGGATGTGGCTCAGTGGTTAAGCGCCTTTAAGCTTAATCCCTAGCGCGGGAGCACGCACACACACCAGCCTCAGCAATTGATTGAGGCCCTGAGCAACTTAGTGAGACCTTGTCTCTAAAAAAAAAAAAAAAAATAGGAAAAGGCTGGGGATGTGGCTCAATGGTTAAGCGCTCCTGGGTTCAAACCCTGGTGATTAAAAAAAAAAAAAAAAAAAAAAATCTTAAGGGAAGCTCACTGCCCCACCATCTCTCCATTTCACTCAGCTTTGAACTTGTGATCCTGCCCCCCCACCCCCGCCGCCTTTAAATCACAGGAATTACAAGTTGCCATTGTTCCAGCTAGAATGTCATCTTTAGGTGCTGGCACTGATGTGCCCAATCTCTCTTTCCCTCTCTTGCTTTGTCCCTCTCAACTAATCATACACAAGTCTTCACATTATATCCATCCTTTAAAAAGTTACTCTTCTCCTTGACCTTCTCTTTTCAACCCTTTTCCTCCAAGGCCGAATTCTAAAGAGAAGACCTCCCTCCACATTCCACTTTCTCAGCTCCTATCTAGTTCCCAGCCCCTCTACACTGGCTACCACTCTGCACAAAGTGCTCTCTTAAAGGTCATCATGACCTCAAATTTGATTAACTGCCAAATCCAAAAGGCCTCTTCTTAGCCATTCTCTTTCATCTTGTCATGATTCTCATTATTCTCAGCTTCTATTGGAATTTCTTTTCTCCCTACTCCTTCTAATTTGGCTCACTGGCTTCTTTCTCCTCTGGTTCTTTAAATAGCATTTCTTCAAGATTCCATTGTGCTCTCCAATTTTCCTCAACCCTAGTTGACATCACCTAGTTGACCAGCTATGAAAAGGGCTGCCAGAATGCCGCTAAGCTCAGCCTGGACTTGTAGAGAACCGGGCCTCCTTTCTGATTCCATTATCCTCCCAGCACATGTACTGCAGGTGCCTGGAGCTCTACACATTTTTTTTTTTTTTTTAGTTATACATAATGATGGGATTTGTTGTTACATATTTATGTGTGCACACAATATAACAGTATCCAAACTCACAGTCCTCCTACTTCAGCCACTCTTGGGCAGCTGAAATTACAGGCATGTGCTCTCAGCTCCTCTCTGAGGTTTGATAAACAGCCACTGAGCTCCTGCTCATCTCCCTCCTGATTTCCTGACTCAACCAGGGGATGGCTTCTTCCTATTCCTCATGGTGGGCTCCAGCCAACTTCAACTCTTGCAATCCATTCCCCAGTCCCCACATCTGGTTACCTGATGCCCATGAAGCCCCTCACTGAGTTCCTTCTCTTCTTTCAACGCCTGCTGCTGTACTGAGCCCTGTCATTTCTTTTCTTGGCAGATGCATCAGCATTTTTCTTTTCTGCCCGTCAGAACTAGAGTCCATGTGTGAAGACCCATATGTGGGCTGCAGCTTCCCACCTCACCTTCGCTTCTGTTCTGGGTCCACCGTCTTATGGTTGCTGAACCACAGGGAATGGTGGAGCAGCTTTGTTTTAGCCTACAATTTTACTGTAGCATCATCTTATAAGGATTAGGAAGAGGGCTGGGGATGTGGCTCAAGCAGTAGCACGCTCGCCTGGCATGCGTGCGGCCCGGGTTCGATCCTCAGCACCACATACAAACAAAGATGTTGTGTCTGCCGAAAACTAAAAAATAAATATTAAAAATTCTCTCTCTACCGCTCTATCTCTCGCTCTCTCCTTTTAAAAAAGGGGTTAGGAAGATGAATTTCAATAACAAGTACATTTTTGTATATTACATTTTTTATGTGAATGTGCATAAATTGCTCTTCTGGAAGGAAATGACCTATTTATCAAATATTTTCATATCATTTTGTTCAGAAGCAGGATTTTTGTTTTTTTGGTACCAGGGATTGAACCCAGGGAGGGCCTAACCACTGAGCCACATCCCCAGCAGTTTTTTATTTTATTAAAGACAGGGTTTCGCTGAATTGCTTAGGGCCTCGCTAAGTTTCTGAGGCTGACTTTGTACTCGTGATCCTCCCGCCTCTGGAGTCACTGGGATTACAGGCATGTACCACTTTTCCAGGCCAGAAGTGGGGTTTTTTAAAAAGGTAAATGTTTTTTAAAAAGGCGTAGAGAGATGGCCTCAGAGAGGCTAAAGATTTTTCCCAAATCCTTTTGTAGCATGTATTAAACTGAATTGTGTCACTCTAAAATTTATGTATTTAGACACAGGGCCTTTAAAAAGAAAATTTAGTTAGTTTATTAAAATATTTATTTTTTAGTTGTAGTTGGTACATTTATTTATTGTTATGTGTGCTGAGGATCGAACCCAGGGCCTCACATGTGCTAGGTGAGCCCTCTACTGCTAAGACACAACTCCAGCCTGAGTTTGTTTTGAGACAGTATCTCACTAAATTGCTGAGGTCAGCCTCATATTTGCAATCCTCCTGCCTCAGCCTCCTGAGTCACTGGGATTAAAGCTCTGTGCCACCGGCTGCTCTGAGGAAATTGCTTAAATGATGTCACAAGGGTTGGCCCCTGATCCAACAGGGACATTATCCCCATAAGGAGACAGCAGAAGTGTGCATGCACAAAGAAAAGTCCACATGACAAAGGAAGGATTTAGATATAGGACTGTTGATTCTAGCTGCAGGCAATGGTCTAAAACACAGGGGCACCTTGGAACAGTGACTGGAGCATCCAGTCAAGTGATGCTTAGAAAGTCTAGGATCCCATGAATCATAACAGCTATATTCTACACTGCGTTCCAAGGGAGAGAGAGAAAAAGAATTCACAATAAAATTGGGTTGGAAACACCAGGTAGAGCAAACTAAGAGAGTCTGCATTACTGTGGGGGGGATTTCTTGAAGCCTTTAAGAGCTCCACAAATGTCCAAGCGGAGAGATGGCACGTGATATTTCTCCAACTTACACTTTTCATCTGTAAGGCACGATCCTTCCTTGGATCACTTTTTCAGAGCTGATGAACAAAGGGAACCTGGCTCCCTGAAGGGCATATCCCTAGTGTTCTGGAGGATGTGAGCCAGGACTTGTTCTACTCCTGTGGAAACTGTGGTACCCCACGAAGGGGCTACAGTGCGGTGGGCACAAAGTGGGTGGCTGTTATGGAGCGTTTGTGTGTTGATTAGGTGTTAATGGAGTCATAGTTGAGTCATGAGATGTTCCCATCATGGGACTAGTGTCCTTCTAAGAGGAGGAGGATATCTCAGCATTCCCCTCCCACATGAGGTCACAGAGAGGCACCATCTGCAAGCCAGGAAGGGGCCTGGGTAAGCTAATCAACCTTGATCCTGGAGTTGCCATTTCCAGAGCTGTGAGAAATAAGTCTATTAAGTCACCCAGTCTCTAGTGGTGGATTTTTTTGTTTTTATGGCAGACTGAATGAAAGCTGTGGTTCTGGACCTTGAACTGTGTGATCTCAAACAAATTCCTTAACCTCTCCAGACTTCAGTTCTCTCATTCATAAAGTAAAGATAAAAAGAACAAGTACCTAGCTCCATGGGTTGTTCTGCAGATTATGTGCAAGAACTATGGTTAGTGGCAAGCACCGGGTTGGGGTGAGCGCTCAGTGCAGAGCGAGCACCCAGTGAGGGCTGAGCATGCCGCTCAGGGTGAATGCCTGGTGCAGGGAGGGCAGGTGAGCACCCAGCACTGGTCAGTTCATGTTAACTATCTCAAGGGGAAGCAGCTGGCTATGATGTGGTTACCCCCCTCCACGGACAGCACTCAGTAATTTCAGACAGATGAGCATAAAGGAAGGCCAGAAACATCTGCTACTCTTTTCAATTTCACTCTCAGGAATCATCAGCTCCCTTGTGCCAGACGCAAAGGTATACCTCTGCTCCCCTGGGGCAGACGGGCACTCACCTCCCTCCCTGTGTAAGTGGATGCATCAGTCCAACTGAGCAAGCTCTGAGAGGCCACCTTCATAATGAGATGCTATTTACAGTAAAACACCCTTCACTGGGCCTGGGGTGTACTCAACAATGGAGTGCTTGCCTAGCCTAAGACCCCAAGTTTGATCCCCAACACCGCAGGAAAAGACAAAAAAAAAAAAAAAACAAAGAACACAAAAACAAAACAAACAAAAAAACCTTTACTGCCAAATAAAGATGACACAGAAATAGCAAAGAGCTTTATTTTCCTATTGCTGTCCAGCTTCATTTAGCTATCAACAACCTGAGGGAATGTTTCTCTACGTCCTTTGGTTCCTGAATTGTTGATGCATCAACAGTCACAAACACTTCAACTTAAGGAGTAAACAAGTAGCTTTAGCTTCTCTTTAAAGGCCACTGGATCCCCGGAGGTTGGCTGGCCTGCTGCCAGGCCCTGAGATCCCCACTGGGCGGGAGATGCCAGCAGGAGCTGGACCAGCACTTTTCTCCTGCAGCTCCGTCCTCACCCCCAGGGGAAGAAACTTCCGTTTTCCTGTTTCTCAAAACCAAAAGCCTTAAGATCGACCAAACTTTCCAAATCAGGACGCTTGCCAAGCCTTGCTGGGAACACAGTCATGTCCCCCCCGACCCCGGCTGTCAGTTTTAGGGCTCCACCGTCTTTCTGGGTGTCCCCCTCACCTGTGAAGACTGCCTTCCTCGGGAAGAATCAACGGAACTAGAAAAGAAAACCTACCCCTATGAAAGCTGTGCCTCAGGCACAATCCAGAGACACGAACATAAAGGATACTGACACCTCACAGCCCAGGCTGTCCTCTGTGGCCACCCACAATCCCTGCCCACACCTTCCCTTCTGGACACACAGGCCCCATGGTCCTCAAGGACAAGTACCAAGAAGAGCTTGAGCGCCTTAGGGGTGTTGGAGCTGCTGTGGCTCCTCAGAGGGCACCTGGGGCTGGCACTGCGGGCACCACCAGGTGAGCCTCTGGAACCCGCCTGGGGGCCCAAGGGGCTCCTTGAGGAGCTGGTGCCCAGCAGGACACTGCTCCTTCCGGTAGATCTGCGTGTGCTGTGGCTTGCCCTGGAACTTTCCCTGAAGCCAGCCCGTACTGAACTCCACCACGTGGTCCACCAGGGCCTCCCGGCGAGAAGCACTCAAGAGTGAGCCCAGAGAAAGGGGATGGATCCTGGCTCTGTACAAGGCTTCATTCTTAATGATGTTCCCTGAAACAAAGCAGGGAAAGGATGAGGAGGGACACGCAACAGGCCACAGTGAAACCACCCCAAAGGGAGCAGAGCTGGTGTGGTGGCGGGGAGCATGACCTCTGTCACACTGGGGGCCTCCGGGGCAGGGCGGTAGGCTCCGCATCCATGCCCTCTGCAAAATGCATTTGGCCACACTCCCCCTGAAGGCTGTTGGGAAGCAAAATGAAGTAACACATGTGGGTCCCACATCACAGCCAAGAGGCTGCAAGAAGGGCCTGACACCTGACCGCCTGCACTGGAATCCCAGCTCGACCAGATCCTACCATATGGCCCTGCAGGTTCCTTGGCCTCTAAGTTTCAATTTCCTCATCTGTAAAACAGGAATGGCTTTGCTGGTTTTTGTGAGCAGTCAGTGAGACTTCACCTAAGAACGCTGAGCTCAGTGGCTGGTAGAAACATGAACTGTTCCGATGCCTGTTCCGTGCAGAGTTAGGAGGTCTTATTCAATTATTTGTCTATTCCTGCCTCATTCTTTATGAAGCCAGCCTCAACCCCTTCTTCCAGAATCAATGCCTCTCTTCAAAATATCCCCACAGTTTCTCTCTTTAACCCTACTGGGCCTTTATTATACCCCACCTCATCTCAGGGGAACTGGTCTGTTTTGCTGAGCCTTTTTAAACAATGGCTGTGTTAGGCTGAGAAGGCAAGTTTACCAGAGGCAGGTGTGCAGTAGGTTTGGGGGAATGGATGAATGAAGTGACTGCCCTTTCCTGTTAGTGAACAGAGGACTCCCAGCTGCCTGCAGACCCTGGCCCCGTGCCTCTTGGTGCCAGGATGGCGCTAGGCAGTGGAGGACACCAGGGGCACAGGCACGGCCCCTGCCCTTCAGGAGGTCACGCCCTAATGCACCGTCAGGAAGCATAGGCTAAGAATCCAGTCAGGATACAAATTCTGAAGCAGAAGTTAGAAAATGCTTATCTAACCACCTCTTGTTTTGGGGGCAAAAGGTAGTAACAGAGATTGAACCCAGGGGTGCTTAACCAGTGAGCCACATCCCCAGCCCTCTTTTGTATTTTATTTTCAGACAGGGTCTCACTAAGCTGCTTAGCGACTTGCTAAGTTGCTGAGGTTGAATTTAATCCTCCAGCCTCAGCCTTCTGAGCCACTGGGATTAGAGGCGAGCATCACATGCCCGGCTCTAATGACTAAATACTAACTTATGAAAGAAATATAATGCTAAATTACCAATCATCCATTTTACATCCTGAGATTCTGTGTAATTTTAAAGACCAGGGAAGCTAAAGAGATAAAGTCATCATGTCAAGACCAACAGAACTATCCTCAGGACTCGAGACTCCCAGATGAATGACTTTTCCATTGTACGACTCTGAGGGGCTCCCCCCTGACCCGTCAGTCATACCTAACCCTGAGAAGTATCTCTGGTTCAACAGTGTATAGCACACAGGCTGAGCCTGGCCCAGAGCCTCCAAGGCTTGTCCTCGATGGAACTTTTCAGACAAGATGTCACAGGTAGGTTCAACCATAGGAGAAGGGCTCCAACACATCTGGCAATTATAAAACGCCAGGAAGCCACCACCACCAAAGTGTAGGATCAACCTGGAAGAAAGAACAAACCACATGCACATGAGCTTCCACTGTTTCAGGTCACACTACGCTGCCACTCTGACGAACCTGGGGAAAGCCAGGCCTTGAAGAGAAAATGGACGGCTTTGTCAGAGTCACAGACATCACAGAGCTAAATGGAGTTGTTAGAACAAAACATACACGTGGGTTTATTTTTTCTGAGTATCTTCTGTTCACAGAAGAAAACCTGGAAAACAGAACAGCTCAAAGTTCAGGGGGTCTGACGACCTAGAACACAAAAAGGGGGCTCACCAGTAAGGAACACAGAGAAATGGCTACAGTGAGGCTCTACCTCCAGCCCCAGGCTAGATTTACCAAAAAGACCCAATCCCCTGAGCTGTCAGGGACAGACCATGAAGTTATAAATGCTGATAAAGAAATGATGGCAACCTCAAAGACAGCTAATCAGAGCAGAACTGCCTCCACATCTGAAGGGGAAGATCCCTGAGCCCATGCCTTGGATGGAGTGAATGTCCCTGGGGAGAGCTGGGACCAGGAGAACCCACTCTCAGTGCCCAGGAAACCACTCCAAGAAAAGATACATACCCAGCAAAAATCACACCAGCAATGGTCTCAATGGGGGAGATGGGGAGAAGGTGAAGAAGTGAGCAATGGAATTCTGTAACAGGTGCCATGGGACACCAGTCAATGGATCGTGATTATGACAGTGCACCAAGAACCACGGCGCCAGGATCAGGAAAGAGTTCTTGAAATAAAAGATATCCCTTTTAATGTTATTTAATGTATAGTTACAATATAATGATATTAATTAAATTCAATAACCTGGAACTGAAAATCCAAATCAGCTTGACAAACTCTGAAACTGGGGTGAATATGATAGAAAATTATTAACAAGTAGAAATACTCTAAAAGATTGATCTGAAAGGTGGGGAGAGTAAGCAAAAACAGTCTTAATTTTTATGTTAGTAAAATCTGGATGGTTAGAGCTTCAGTGGGGCACAACCATAATGCCAGCAACTCGGGAGGCAGAGGCAGGAGGATCCCTAGTTTGAGGCCAGCCTGGAGATCCTGGTGGGATCCTGTCTCAAAATAAAAGAATTAAACAGGACTGGGGCTGCAGCTCAGTGATAGAGTGCCCCTGGGTTCAATCACATGTATTGCAATAAATAAATAAGTAAAAACTAAAAAAAGACCCTAAACTCCAAAACATTTTGGAAATTAATTAAGAAACAGTCTTCTATAAAGAAAGATTATATAAAGCAAGTATTATTTTCTTCAAAGACCAAAAAAGAGTATAAAACTCAGGCAAGCCGAGTAGGGGAAAAAAAAGGACAGAGCCAACTATAAAATATGAACAAGAAAAAGGAATTGACAAGAGGGTAACAGAAGAGGACAATACGTGTTCACTCTGTGACCACCAGGGTGAGCTCTGGAGAGAGCCTGTTTCAGCGAGAGCGGTCCAGGTCCCCCAGCTTGTGACTAATTCCAACATAGCACCTCACCAGGTGTGGCCAGCAGGGAACCCAGCTGGGGCCCTGAGCAAGCCGTCCACTCAGTGGAAGCCTAAAAGCAGCTCCTCCCTCTGGCTGCTCCTGGGTGTGTATAAAGCCTGAAACTGCAACTGCTTTTTGCTGCTGGCCCAAGGAAATAACCTAGGAGTGGCAATGTGCAAAGCCAGGACAGCCTCAGGAACGGGAGGCAGGACTCAGAACCAGCCAGCTCCAGAGAGCCTCCCTCGGACCTCCTGAGCTACCTGAGCTGCCCAAAGCATCCTGTGGGCCCTACATGATACTGTAAACAAAGACAAAGTCTGGAACCTAAAAGCAAAATTTGAAAATATAAGAGTCAGGAGGACCACAAGTCTGAGGCCAGCCTGGGCAATTTAACATGATCTTGGCTCAAAAAACAATAAAAAGGTCTGGAGATGCAATAAGTGGAAGAATGCTTGTTAGCAGGCATCAGGCCTTGGGTTCAATTCCCAGCACCACCACCTAAAAAACCCAAAACAACAACAACCAAAACCCTTCAGGTGACTCTGGAGTAGACGGGACCTCTCTAGTCAGAGGGAAACTTAGGAGTGACCAAGAAAAACACTGTTGACTACATAAATAGTAAAAACCCCAAATGTCAAAAAGCATCATAAACATAGTCAAAGGACACCAGAGAGCCTCAAACAATAGAGGCAGCACATATCACAGAGGCTACCAGACTGAACGTCCACAAGCTTCAACAAATTGATGAAAAGAACACAAAGGACCCAAAGCTATCGAGAAGGCAGCCAAGCCAGGCTTCTATATAGCCCTGAAAACTTGCAGCCACAGAACGTTCCTTGTCTTCACCAGCAACTCCCCTCTGGCACAAGCCCCAAGGAAATAACCCTAAACTTGGAGCTGGCTGCACAAAGTCATTTTTCTCAACATTCATAGATTAAAACCTGGGCAAACCTGTCCCTAAGCTCAGAGAGCAAGAATTTGAAAGGTTAATAAAATAGGTACTTGTCACTCCGTTTTTCTATATGCTTAACAAAACACTGTTTGCTAATCTTGTTCCCAGGATGTGCTGTCCCCAACTGTGAACTGTTTGCTAATCTTGTTCCCAGAATGAGCTGTCCCCAATTGCCAAACTACAAAATGTAACTTCTCTCCCTGCCCTCTCCAAGGAAAGTATATAAGCTCGGCTTAAGCTGTTCTCAGAGCTCTCTCTCTCTTTGCTCTAGTGAGCTCTGAGCCCCAGCATGCTGGTCTCCAAATAAACCCTCCTGCTGTTGCATAAGACAGTCTCTTGGTGGTCTCTTCCTCCGACGTTTCGCCGGTCCCTTACATTTGGTGCGTTGGCCGGGAAGAGCGCATCGCCGGACAGGGAGACCCCAACAGAGAGCATGAACTCTCAGAGCCTTTCTGGTTTTTCGGTTTGGGTTGGCAGAGTGTGGTTGCCAGCGGAGAGTGTGAGCTCCTCCTGGCAGTGGTGGACAGACGTGTCCTGAAGCCACAGGCCACATCTTTCAAGGGACGCTTTGAAGGACTCTGGGAGGGACGAAAGTGCCCTCATCTGGGAGGGACAGAGGTGCCCTCATCTGGTATATTCTGCTGCCAACCCGTCTGGTCTTGCCAGCAATTCTTTCTCTCAGGTTGAATTCACTGTCTGTTTTTAATCTTTGCCTCTGAACTTGTGTTACACGTTTACTGTGTGTGTCCGTGTTTGTGTCACATTTGTGTTGTCCCTGTCTTTGTTCAAGTAACTTTCATTATGGGACAGAGCCATTCCACACCTATGTCCCTGACCCTTGATCACTGGACTGAAGTCCGCTTAAGGGCTTAGAATCTTTCTTTTTCAGTAAAACGCCGGACCTGGCAGACTCTCTGTGCCTCAGAATGGCCCGCCTTTGGAATTGGATGGCCTCCAGAAGGATCTTTCTACTCCCCACTAATTCGAAAGTCGGAGATATTGTTTTTCAGCCAGGGCCACATAGCCATCCAGATCAACAGCCGTATATCTTAACTTGGCAGGACCTCTGTGAATCTCCTCCTCCATGGGTGAAGCCTTTTCTTGTCCCTGTCCCTGCTCCTACTCCTCCCCCCACGATTCTATCTCTCAAACCCTCTGCTCCTCCTCCACCCTTTGTTCTCCCTGAGTCTCAAGATTTGACTCTGCTGGACTCTCCTCCCTTTCCTTATCCCCTACCTTCATTCCCCAACCCCCAATACCCTCTAAGTAATTCCCCTGCTGCTGACTCAGCTTCTCCACCATTGGAGGAAGTTAAGCCGGCCCAGCACCCTCCAGATGACTTCCCCGAGGCACACATAGCCCCTCCTCCCCTGGAGGAAGCTGGCCCGGCTAAAAGAACTTGCCGGCAGCGAATGATTAAAAACCCTGAAGCCCCCGTGATACTTCCCCTCCGTCCTTATGGGCCAATGATAGAGGATGGCCATGGTGGAGAAATGCAAGCCTACCAGTATTGGCCTTTCTCCTCTTCAGATCTATATAACTGGAGAAATAACAATCCCCCTTTTTCCAAGGACCCCACCCGGCTCACAGGTCTGATTGAGTCATTGATGTTTTCACACCAGCCTACTTGGGATGACTGCCAATAACTCTTAGGCACTCTCTTCATGACAGAGGAACGAGAGAGAATCCTCCTGGAAGCTAGAAAAAAATATCCTCGGACCAGATGGGCGACTGACACAACTTCCCCTTGAACCGACCCAACTGGGACCCCAACACCTTTGAAGGTAGGGAGCATCTGTCCACTTATCGCCGGGCTCTAATAGCGGGTCTCCGAGCACCCGCTAGATGGCCAACTAATTTGGCCAAGGTAAGAGAGATTATTCAAGGGCCTAATGAATCTCCCTCTATGTTTCTGGAGAGAATTATGGAGGCATATAGGAGATAGACTCCTTTTGATCCTCAGGCAGAGGATCAAAAGGCATCTGTCATGATGGCCTTTATTGGGCAAGCTGCCCTGGATATTAAAAGAAAGTTACAACACTTAGATGGATTACAAGATATGACTTTGAGAGATTTAGTCAGAGAAGCCGAGAAGGTATACTATAAGAGAGAAACTGAGGAAGAGAAGGAACAAAGGAGGGAGAAAAAAAGGGAGCAAAGGGAGGATGAAAGAAGCTAAAGACAGACTGAGGCATTGACTAAGGTCCTGGTCACAACAACAAATAGGCCAGAAGTTAAGAGACAGGGAGACAGAAAGGGATACCTGGGCCCACGCCAGAAGCCACCTCTGGCCTCAGATCAATGTGCCTACTGTAGAGAAAAAGGACACTGGGCCAAAGAGTGCCCTAGAAAGAAGCAGCCACGCCAGCCAGCCATTCTAACTCTGGAGGATAACTAGGAAAGTCGGGGCTCGGATCCCCTCCCCGAGCTCAGGGTAACTTTTGAAGTGGAGGGAACCCCAGTAAACTTTGAAGTGGATACAGGGGCAGTATACTCAGCCCTTAAGGCCCCATTGGGCCCTCTATCAACTAAAAGGTCTCTAGTTCAAGGGGCTAACGGCAGTAAGTATCGGGCTTGGACAACTAAGAGGACCATGGACCTGGGAAAGGAAAACTCCATCTCTCCTTCCTAGTGATCCCAGAATGCCCAGCCCCATTGATGGGCAGAGATCTGCTCACCAAACTCCGGGCCAGAATAACTTTTAACCCTGAAGGTCCCCAAGTGGAGTTTCTAAATCCTTCAGTAAAAACTCCTATAGTCATGGCTTTAACTATGTCAGTAGAAGATGAACATCAACTCTTCACACCCCCCAAGACTGATCAAACAGGCAAGCTATCCCAGAAATGGATAACAGATTACCCAGATGCCTGGGCAGAAAGTGCTAAATTAGGCCTAGCTGTAAAACAACCTCCAATAACAGTAGAGTTAAAAACCTCAGCCTCCCCAATTAATATTAAACAATATCCTCTGAGCAAAGTAGCTAAAGATGGGATAAGGCCCCATTTCAGAAATATCTGGCCTTAGGGGTCCTAAGGCCCTATCAATCGGCCTGGAACACTCCCTTGCTACCAGTAAAAAAGCCAGGAACTGGGGACTATCGCCCCATTCAAGACCTAAGAGAGATCAACAACAGAATGCAGGACATTCACCCCACAGTACCTAATCCGTACAATCTGCTTAGCACCCTGAACCCTGAGCGAAAATGGTATACTGTCCTGGACTTAAAAGATGCTTTCTTTTGCTTGCCTCTGCATAAAGATAGTCAGTTGCTGTTTGCTTTCGAGTGGGTAGACCCAGAAACCGGAACGTCTGATCAACTAACTTGGACTAGACTCCCACAGGGGTTCAAAAACTCCCCCACTCTCTTTGATGAAGCCCTCCACAGAGATCTCAACAACTTCAGAACTACGCACCCCGAAGTCACCCTGCTTCAATATGTGGATGACCTGCTACTGGCAGCCGATACCAAGGAAAACTGTGAGTCTGGGACCCAAGCACTATTATCCGAGCTTGCTCAACTCAGGTATAGAGCTTCTGCCAAAAAGGCCCAAATTTGCCAGCAAGAAGTAATCTTCCTGGACTATTCCCTTAGGGGCGGTAAACGATGGCTCACTGAGCCCAGAAAACAAACCGTTGTGCAGATACCACCCCCATCTAACAAGAGGACAAATGAAGAGGCTAAATTGGCAGCCCTAAACGGAGTAACCATGTTAACACTTTCCACACCGGGGGAACATAAGGACACAGACACTGAACTCCTCGACTTTACTGAGCCCAGCCTGCAATTTCAGAAAGCCCTACACTACGTTAAAAATGTACATCAACTCACTCACCTTGGTTCAAAGAAACTGCAGGCATTCCTGAAGGATCAAGAACAGAGTTTTCCACTAACCGGCTCACAGCAAAAGGAAGTAACTGAACAGGTAACAAAAGCCTGTCGGGTCTATCAATTGGTTAATGCTTACCCCTCCAAGCCTCCTGTAGGAAAGCGCCTTCGAGGAACCAGACCAGGACAATTTTGGGAAGTGGACTTTACTGAAATTAAGCCAGCAAGGTATGGACTTAAATATCTCCTAATCTTTGTAGATACATTTTCAGGATGGATTGAAGCCTTCCCCACAAAAAAAGAAACGGCGCAAATGGTGGTCAAGAAGATCCTGAAAGATATTTTCTCCAAGATACGGCCTGCCTAAGGTAATAGGGTCTGATAATGGACCGGCATTCATGGCCCAGGTAAGTCAGGGGTTGGCCAGGACCCTAGGGATTAATTGGAAGTTACATTGTGCTTATAGACCCCAGAGCTCAGGACAGGTAGAAAAAATAAATAAAACCATTAAAGAGACCTTAACGAAATTAAGCTTAGAGACCGGCATAAAAGATTGGACTATGCTCCTGCCTTATGCACTGTTTCATACAAGAAATACTCCCTCTGTTTCTTTGTGTAACCTCACCCCCTATGAAATTCTCTATGGTGCCCCTCCTCCAGTAAGGGACCTGACCCCAACTCTAAGACCTAACAATCCCTTCCACACCCCCTTGCTTGACAGACTTAAAGCTCTTGAAAAAACTCAGTGATACCTGTGGAAACAGCTGGCCACTGCCTACCAACCTGGGGACAAAAGAACTCCACACCGATATCAAGTGGGAAACTTCATCTACGTAAGACGACATCAGGTGTCATCCCCTCCATACCATAGATAATAGAAACAAACATTATGGATGTAGGGACACGCGAGCCAAATGCAAGTTGGCTAACCTAGATTACTATGTTTGCCTGGCGGACTATCAAAGCCACAAACAGTCACGGCTGTGTGGGGGAAAAACTGACTTCTTCTGTAAGTCATAAGGATGTAAACATACAGGGGCTACCTGATGGAACCCAAACCTCCGCCCATTCTCAGACCATTGCCCCCTTGCTGAAGTAACAGGTACTGAGGTATCTCTCCACCCATTCACTCCTCTCTTCTCCTGTCAATGCCCACACCGGGTCCCACCAGGTCCTCTTACCAGCTAACCCAAAGCTCAAACCAGCTGAGGAGATTCCTCAGACCCCTATCCAAGATGTAATGAAAATGGTCTTTAAAGTTGCTTTGTCATCACTGAAAACAGGTTACTAAAAATTTAAAGTCCCTCACAGGCTTTTTGGGATACTCACTCCAGTCTTCCCCTCTTCTCTACCTGTTCTACTACTCAAGTTTTTGTTGCTAGGAAAATCCCAAACCCCTTTCCCATTATTCTTTTACATCTCTCCTTCCTCATTCTCAGATCCACGGAGCTGCTCTCAGCACCGCCTTCCCCGTCCTCCCCCTCTATACCAAGCCCACAGAAAAGTCTTAACTGACCTTCTCCAGAAGTCTTCACCATGGCTGACTTTAGGACTTTTAACAAAGAGTTCAGTATAGATAAACTTCCTCTTTTCATGTTGCCCTGTTCTACTTGGCCACTGGCTGGAAAAATCAGTACTCCTAAGCTAGACACCCCCTTACTAGTTTTTCACAAAATACGTGAACAGGGCCTCTGGCCTTGAGCTGGGGCTTCACAGAGATGGCTACATTTCTAAGATAAAAAAGTTATCAACAGGGCTCCATGGTAACAGCTGGCAGGAAAAAAAAAAAGAAAGAAAAAAAATTCTCCCCCTCCCAGGTGTCCTTGAAAAGTTAACTTGCCCAGAACAGAGGTAAAAACAGAAACAAAAACTGCTTTTTGTGAACTTCTGCAGACTGTGAACTTCTGAGCCCCTTCCCTTACATGTTGAGTACAAAATTCTGAAACTACCTAAACTTGGGGTTCAGGGGATTCATTGATTATAACAGAAGCAGTGCCCTCTGAATCCGGCTGCAACCAAATAGGACTGTTTCCCTGTCTTCAGTGCTATCTTAGGTGCCTTGCCTTGTCCGTCCCTACAACAGTATAATTCTATATACTTGAACATTATTTATGTTTTCATGAAGTGGTCAACAGATGTGGTTAATTATGTAATGGTGCAGATGTTTCCCAGAGTGCTCTATCATGACGCAGGTTCATTTAAAGATCAAATAAGGGGACATACAACCCGGTTCCGCTAGGAACCTGTATCCCTCACTTTAGCCACCTTATTAGGAATGGGAATTGTTGCAGGGGTGGGCACAGGGACCACTGCCCTGGTCCATGGGACACAACAAATGACCCAATTAGAAACAGCAATGGACCAAAACTTAAAGATACTAGAAACCCCCATCACAGCTTTACAGGAATCTTTAACCTCTCTCTCTAAAGTTGTTTTACAGAACAGGCGAGGGTTGGACCTCCTCTTCATGAGAGAAGAGGGCCTTTGTGCTGCATTGAGAAAAAAAAATGTTGTTTTTATGCCGACCATACTGAAGTTAAAAAAAAAAAATCTATGAGTAAATTAAAAAGACGCCTTGAAGAGCGTCAGCGAGAGAGAGACCTAAAAAGGGTGGTATGAGTCTTGGTTCACACAGTCCCCCTGGTTAACTATGCTTTTATCAGCCCTGGCAGGTCCTTTAATAATTCTTATATTGTTGCTAACTCTAGGACCCTGTTTGCTCAACCATGTAGTTTCCTTTCTCCAAGCCCAAAACTGGACAAGTCAAACTTATGGTAATCAGACAACAATATACCCCACTAGCAGACATAAAATGTGACACCCTCCAATGATCACTTTTATGATTAAAAGTAGCCAGAAGAAGAAGTGGAAAATGAAAGGTTAATAAAATAGGTAGGTACTTGTCACTCCGTTTTTCTATATGCTTAACAAAACACTGTTTGCTAATCTTGTTCCCAGGATGTGCTGTCCCCAACTGTGAACTGTTTGCTAATCTTGTTCCCAGAATGAGCTGTCCCCAATTGCCAAACTACAAAATGTAACTTCTCTCCCTGCCCTCTCCAAGGAAAGTATATAAGCTCGGCTTAAGCTGTTCTCAGGGCTCTATCTCTCTTTGCTCTAGTGAGCTCTGAGCCCCAGCATGCTGGTCTCCAAATAAACCCTCCTGCTGTTGCATAAGACAGTCTCTTGGTGGTCTCTTCCTCCGACGTTTCACCGGTCCCTTAGAAATTGAGGCATGAAATGCTCTTCAGAGACCATCTGCCCTCAAGTACCACATGTGTTGGAAACTCCCCTTCTCCAGGCCACCCCAGGGAGTCACGATCTCCCCGTCAGGTGCAGACCGCAGCCTACTTCCCAACCTGGGTAAATACCACAGCCTCTTCTGTCTCCTGAACAGCAGGTGCTAGGGTTGGCCATCCACATGGGCGTGACCCCCCACACCCAGCACCACACCCTGCCATGGTGGGGACCTCAGGAATACTGCAGACCCTGCCAAGAACCCCGACATCCACACCATTACCTGGGCATAGGATCCCTCCAGTCACCTCTCTTGTTAGCTTTCGTGGCTCTGGAGAACTCATTCACCCAGACACTGCCAAACAGACCAAAGCTGACCTGCAGCCACCGCGGGGCTTCTGTTGCAGGGCCATCTGTCCCCAGACCCTCGGGAACACTGGGGTCAAGCTCCACGGACGGGCAGGATTCATCAGAGGTTTTGAGTCTGCTGGGCCCCAAGGCTGGCTCTGGGGCCACAGTCTCTTCCTTCCTTGCTCCTTTCTGTGGAGGCTCTGCCAGTGGGCTGCTACCAGGGGACCCCGATTCTTCATCTGGATCAAATCTAAGGAATAATTTTTTTCCATGAACCTAGGAAAAAATGAACATGGATCTAAGCTTTACAGACCCAAAAAGGAGCTAAGGGCTACACAGTTACCCAACTGCCCACTGACTCCTTCTCCTTGCTGTGAAGCCGCCCCAGATTGCGTATCTGGGTCCTGCCTTTTGATCTTTTTGCTGTGGTGGTGTGGCCAGTTGGCCCATGGCTTTCAAAGTGACTAGAAGCAACTGGAAGAATTAGATTAGTAAAAGACAGACCTATGCCAGACAGCACAGCCACCCTAGAATATCTGAGCAGAATGTTTCCAATGTTTTCAGGAATTGGCTAAGAAATGAGCACAAACCAGGTGCCGTGGCTACACCTGTAATCCCAGTGGCTCTGGAGGCAGGAGGATCATGAGTTCAAAGCCAGCCTCAGGTGTCCACCAAGAGATAAATGGGTAACACAACACGGTATGTCCATAACGGAACAATGTTGTATTAAAAATAAAAGAAATTTGGGGGCTGGGGTTGTAGCTGGGTTCCATCCTCAGCACCACTAAAAACAAATAAATAAAATAAATCTAATAAAAGAGTTTATCTAAAATTTTTTAAATAAATAAATATTTTTTTAAATGAAAGAAATTCTGACACGCTACCACATGCAGGAAGGTTGAGGACATTGCACAAAGTGAAACAGTCACACAAGGACAAATGCTCCCTGACTTCACTTCTATGAGGCATCCAAAGCAGTTTAATTCCTAGGGGCAGAAGGTAGAATGGGGGTTTCCAGGGGCTGGAGAAGAAATGGGGAGTCAGTGCTTAATGGGTTCCGAGTTTCAGCTAGGAAAGATTTAAAAAGATCTAGAGATCTACCCAACAATACCATGAACATAATTAACTGAATACTGAACCACACACTTATAAAAGGTTGGTTAAGATGGTAAATTTTGTTATGTGTTTTTTTTTTTAATTTTTTTATTTTTTAGTTTTCGGTGGACACAACATCTTTGTTTGTATGTGGTGCTGAGGATCGAACCCGGGCCGCACGCATGCCAGGCGAGCACGCTACCGCTTGAGCCACATCTCCAGCCCATGTGTTTTTTTTATATACAATAAAAAGAAAAAGTAAGATACACACCAGAGACTAGGAGAACATGGAAAGAAGAGTTGGTGAGCACAAGAAGATCCACTCTGTGAGTTACCAAGAGGCCCAGCAATTCCAGACCCATGGGAACTGAAACCACACACCCACACGAACACTTGCACATCAGTGTCCACAGCAGATTACTCCAATTATCCATCAGCTGATGAATGGACATCATCAATCATAAAATGTGGCATACCCATGTAGTGGAAGCTATTCAGCAACAAAAAGGAATAAAGTACTGATACCTGCTATAATATACATGAATCTGACATCATATTAAGAAGCCAGTCATCAAAGAAACACATACTACATGATTCCACATATATAAAATGTCCCAAAGAGGCAAGTCTACAGAAAGAGAGTAGATTAGTGGTTGCTGAAAGCTGGGGTAAAATGGGGTGACTGCTAACGGGCACAGAGTTTTTTTGGGTGTAACATAAATATTCTGGGGCTGAGGGTAGAGCTTAGTGGTAGAGAGCATGCCTCGCATGCGAGAAGCCCTGGGTTTAACCCCCAGCACTGCCAAAAAAAAAAAAAAGATTAAAAGATTCTAAAACGAATCATGGAAAACTCAGTAAATATACTAAAAACTACTGAATTATGAAGTTTAACTTGGCAGACTGTGTGTTTTGAAAATTATATCTCAATAAAGCTGTTATAAATTTTTTAAATTTTTTTTTAGTTGTCAATGGACCTTTATTTATTTATATGTGGTGCTGAGAATCAAACCCAGTGCCTCACCTGCTAAGCAAACACTCTACCACTGAGCTATAACCACAGCCCAAAGCTGTTACAAATTTTTAATTGGCGGGTTGGTTAAGATTCTAAGTATGGGGCTGTAGCCCAGTGGTAGAGTACTTGCGTTGCATGCATGGAACACTGGGTTCAATCCTCTGTACCACATAAAAATAAACAAATAACATAAAGGCATGCTGTCCACCTACAACTACAAAAAAAAAAATTAAAAAATAAAAAGTCCAAGTAAGCTAGTGGCAGAGCACCCGCCTAGCAGGAACAAGACCCTGAGTTGGATTCCCCAGCACCACAAAAGAAAAAAAGTCAAAGTATGTAGTAACATTTTATTCCTAAACCCACCTCCAACCCACGGAAATGGGTGGAATACAGACATCAACAGCCACACAAGGACTGCCGAGCTCTGAATGTCCCATCACAGGAGCTGCATGAGTCACCTTCTGAGTGTGCTATGAGCAGTCAAGACAATTCCTACCAAGAAAGCAGAGAGCTGAAGAGGAAGGTGTCAGACAAACGGCTTGCAGAGTAGAACCCATCTTGTTTACTCCCCGTCCCTCTTCCTGTCTATAATTCCTTCTCAGACTGAAATGCCCATTTCCCCCCCCCCCAGTCCATCTAAATCCTCCAGTCTTCAAAGTTCATCCTCCAGGTGACAGGATGCCCCCTACCTGAGGTCCTCACTGGGCTCTTAACCTTGAGCTCCACTCCTCCCCATTAAGCACCGCTGTCAGTTTCCCTGTGGAGATACAAGTCCTTCCTTCCTCATCTGGTTCTGCACTCCTCAGGGGCAAGGACACAACGACAGACGGTAGGAAAGAGTGCTCCTGAGAGCCCCATTAAGCAGCTCCCCAAAGCCACCTCCTTGGGCCTTTCTTGGGTTCCCACAATACAGATTCTGCCTCAGCTTGCTGCGAAACCAGCTCTGGGTCCACCTTCAAGCACTCTTGCCGCACATCCTTCTGTCCACACTGCCATTTGCTAATCTTCTCTGAGTCCCAGCTCTGTGACAAGCACTATGATAAATGCGGGAGTCCAGAGACAAGGGACCACACCTTGCAGCTACAAACCTCCCATGACAGTCTGTACAGAGAGACCACAGCCTGGAGTTTGGAAGACCTGGCTCCACAATGTGGATAGTTCTCTGAAACATGTAACTCATGGGTGAAGATGGAAAGATAAAGTCCACTTGCCGTAGCAGCAAGCCGGTGCCTCGTCCCCATGACTGAATACGACTGAATCAAACACTCTAAAGCTAAGAGACTTGCTTAAGAGCTCCCAGCTAAGCAGCAACACAGTCTACTGAGTTTACTCTGTGGCCTGCAAACATTTACCCTGTGCCTCCTATGTGCTGGGTGTCCAGCTAAGCACTCAGGACACAAGGTTTATCCGTCTCCTTCACACCACAAGCAGCACAAATTCAGGAATAGGTACAACAGGAGGAAGTTCAGGTGTCCTCCTGGAAAAGAGTCTCACCTAGTGTCAAGCTTCTCCGAGGACAGATGGCCAAGTATAATTCAGAAACAGACTACAAATCACCATGGTAAACTGAGAGGGCAATTAGGAGAAAAGGGAAGACCTGCTCATGCAGGGGAGCAGCATGTCAAAACCCTGGGCAAGAATGACCCGAGCTGGGGCAGTTCAGGATGATCAAAGACAGACTGGGGTGGGTACAAAGGCGAGAGAGGCTTGTAGGGGTCAGATCACAGAGCCAGTGAGCCGCCTGAAGGAATTCTGACTCCTTCTCAGGAAAAAGATGGATGGTTTGAACCCAGACCTGCAGCAATCCTCTTTTCTTTCATCCCCACTGGCACAAGGATCAAACTTGGTTCCCAGCCCAAAGCTGAACATCAGACACAGCTGGAATAATCAGAATGTCTCCGGACTCTGAATGGGGGTCTCCAGCTCATGCCTCTGTGATCTTCAGAGCCCAAGTCCACGTAATGCCCACTTCTGGCTGGGAAACGTCAGACTGAAAGACCAGGACCCAAGTGGAGTCGTGCAGTGGTTGTCCAGGGCCAATGGGAGGGAGAGCATGAGACCTCTTGGGGCAGATTCCAGGGAAGGCACAGGATGGGCTAAGGGAGCCTGACTTGCAGAGGATGCAGAACTCACCTGGGTGTCCTGGAGCCACAGAGACTGAAGGGTGGCAGGGTATAGCTTCTTACTGCTGCCCCCTGTCTTGACCACCTGCTGGCCCACAAAGGGAGAGATCAGATGGTGAAATTTCCTCACAGATGGTCCTTCTGGCATCTCTGCAGGCAGAAACAGGCAGAAGAGACCTTAGCTCATTCTCTCTAGCACTCCTCATTCTCCCAGCTCTAAATAGCCAGTTTCTGCCACAAACTTCAACAGTCTATATGGTCAAAGAGAGAGCACAAGCAGGGACAGGGACCCATCAGAGGAAGAAAAGCCACAGAAGGGTGTGAGCCCACTTCTCAGGAATGAGTTCCCAACTCCTCTTGCCTTTTCTTCATTCAGCACACACTTATAAAGCACCAACAGCGTGCTAGCCATCACATCATGGGTGCCACCCACTTCGGTGGCCACCTGGGGAACGACCCTCATTGCCTTCTACCTGGACTGTGCGCTCCTAACTCAACTCCAGCTCTGTCCTCCTCCCCCTCCCCACTTCCCAAAACAATTACTCCAACCCTCTGCTGCTGAGGGAGCCCCCCACTTTTAGGGGACAATGGGACTTGGTCCTCCTGTGACCAGCCCTCAGGTAGGGGAGATGTGCATGAGATCTGCTCAGTCCTGGGGTTGAGGGGCGGCCACAATGCAAAGAGCGCCCAGAACCGACAAGTGCAGACACTGGCCAAGCCAGTTGAGAGCCGGGAGGGGCAGTGCCCAGCTGAACTACAACAATTATCCCTGACCACCACGGAGCAGCACTGGTTCCCTGCAGTGTCTTGCAGGCCATTTGTGACCTTCACCCAATCATCCAAGTTCACTGAGAGCCCCCTGTGTGAGGCAGTCTGAGTGTTCTGCACATCCCATCCTCACCCAGGGCACTACTAATCCACCTGTTTCCTCAGCACAAGTTATGTGCTGTAAGTCATGGTGAAAATTACGCAGGTATCTGGCAGGTGGCAGCTATTACTTGGGTGACTCTAACAAAAAATTTAAAATATTTTTTAAAAATTGAATATGCCTCTTACATTCCAGGAATTCTCATAGCCTCCTCAGCAGCACATTCCATAACATGCATCTTAAAATCTGTGACACTTTATATTCTCTGAAAGTGATAATGTTCCCCCTACTCAGACCCTCAAGGGAAAACTGCTGGGCTGGAGGTCGGCTTGCCAGACACAACCGACCTTCACCAGTTCTGAGCCCGACTGCCTCCTACACAGAAAGCTTCCCGAAAAGCCACCCTTTGCAAGACACCCACACCTTGAATCACTCGGCTCATGGACAGGTTTAAGTATTTTGATGGAGGAGGAGAAGTGGCCGCAAGATGAGAACCGAGGGCCCCTTCCTGCAGGACAGTTACAGCCAGGTCGCCAGGCTGGGTGACAGGCGAGGAAGGGGAATAAAAGGTCTTCGCTGCCGTTTCCAAGGCAAACTGCTCCCCAAGGAGAGTCTAAGATGACTGCCTTTCGGGGGAGAAGGGGGCGCAGAGACTGGAATGAGGGTCCCTGGAACTCCCGGGACAGAGGCGCCATGGTCAACACGCAAAAAGGAAATGAATTCGGCCAGGGTGTGGGTGCCTTTAAGAGACGCTTCTCAATTTTTCTGTATCTGCGTTTTCAGTCACGCACCTACGAGGCGCAGGAGCCAGACTCGGGCCCAGAGGCCCGGGCACCGGCCAGGCAGGAAGCCGGGGGCGGCGCGGCCCCGTCCTTCTACTCCACCTTCCGGGCAGGCGGCGGTCCAGGGCTGGACTCCTCGGTCGCGGTAGGCGGCCCCGCGGCCTGCCCCAGCTCCGCGGCGCACACGCCCGCCCCCTCGGTCTCTGCGGACGTGGGCGGGGAGGACCCGCGCCCCGGAACTGGGAGGTCCGCTCTGGGGGCGGGACTGGGGCGGGGCTCTGCCGTGGGGGCGTGGCAACCCCGCTCGGGATGGGCGTGGCGCTCTGCCCGGGAGCGCGGACTCCGCCCCTGGGGTGGAGGGGCGAGGGGCGGGCAATTCCCCCGGGAGGTGGGCGTGGAGTTATGTCCTGGGGGGCGGGCCGCGCCCCCGGGGTGAGCGTGCACCTGGGCCCCCCGTGGTGGGGGCGGAGTCTCCCCCCCCCCCCCCAGCGGAGTGTGTGCGCTTGGAGTTCTGTCTTGGGGGACAGGACCTCTTCCCTGGATTGGGGGCGCCGGAAGCAGGGCCGGTGGCAGATGGACAGGAGTAAAGGGCAAAAAGCGAGGTGGAAAAAAGACAGATTCTGGAATTGAGAAAGCAAAACACTCTTAGCACATTTATAAGGACAGTTACAGAGAAAAGTCTTGAGCTCCGAATGGGACAGCCTTTGAGTGGTTCAGGCCTTGACTCGGGCTAATGGGGTAATAATGGGGGAAAGGAAACAGATTGTCAAGAAATTCCTATGAAGTTTTTATTTGTGTTTTTTTCAGTGCTGGAATTCAACTCACTGCCTCAGGTAATGCTAGGTAAATGCTCTCACACTGAGATATGCTCCCAGACCCCTTTTTAAAGGATGGGCTATTTTACTTTATAAGATTTTAATATTATTATTTTTACTATAAGCATATTTTGCTTTAAAATATTAGTGTAAAGGGGGCTGGGGATATAGCTCAGTTGGTAGAGTGCTTGCCTTGCATGCACAAGGCCCTGGTTTCAGTCCCCAGGACCAAAACAAAACAGTGTAAAGCTGGGTGATAGTCCCAGCTACTGGAAGACTGAGCAGAAAATTATTACTTGAGCCCAGGATTTGGAGGCCATTCTGAGTAATATAGGTGTCAGTTTCCCTATAAAAAAGCATATTGATTTTTTTATTTGAAAGAATAAAGGCAATAAAGTAATAGGCTATTCAAAGATAATTACATTCTGTTGTTAGTTCTCCAAGGCGAACAGGGAGCCAGCATTTTCGAGTCAGTAAGCAAGGAAGTTTGGAAAATGCTGAGCAGGTGTTCAGGAAACGACCAGGATGGCAGTTCCAGTACCCTAATGGAGGGCCCTGAGAGGATTTATCTGGCATAGGGAGCCAGGCCCAGTCCCTGAACACAATATAGGTGGCCTCCATGGTGTCACCTACTTAAGGGCTAGGGCAGGTAAAGAGAGGAAAGCCTGGGGGTCTCAGATATCTAGGGTCAAGAGGACCCCTAGAGGCAGAGACGGGGAGGCTTGAGGACATGGGTTTGCAGGACAAGGTTTCCAAGTTCCTGTATCTGCTTCTTTGGGAAAATAGCATCCCTACCACAGGATGCCTCTTGCTTTAGGATCAGGCTCACTCCTTGGTAGCTTTCAGAATCCCTTGTTCCCCCTTTGTAGATTGGCTGTGCTTGGAAGGGGAGTCTAGCCTCAATCTGATAGAATGAATGCCTCCCATCTGAGATGCTTCTTCTGATATCAGGGGACTATGCAGGTAAGAAACTATATGGTTCACAGCTTGGCTCTGTCATTTATAATTATTCCTCTTTGGTTTTTTGTTTTGTTTTTGTTTTTAAGTTGTCAATGGACCTTTACTTTATTTATTTATATGTGGTGCTGAGAGTCCAACCCAGTGCCTCACACATGCTAAGCAAGCAATCTTCCACTGAGCCACAACCTCAGCCCTATAGCTATTGCTTATTGAGAAATTTCTATATGCATGTCAGTTTGTAAGTTCTTTACATGTTGACTCATTATTATCTGTGGGAATGTAAGCAAGTCACAATATCTTTGAGTCTATTCATTAAATTGAACATCTGTTTCGTGGTATTTTAGACATAAAACCATACTTTTCAAACTTTTTTTTTGGTATCAGAGATTAAATTCAGGGGCACTTGACCACTGAGCCACATCCTCAGTCCTATTTTGTATTTTTTAAAATTATTGTTAGAGACAGGGTCTCACTGAGTTGCTTAGCACCTCACTTTTGCTGAGGCTGGCTTTGAACTCATGATCCTCCTGCCTCAGCCTCCTGAGCTGCTGGGATTACAGGTGTGCACCACCTCGTCCAGTTTATACGTCTAAGCTTTAATGAGCATATGAATCACCTGGAAACCTGTTTAAACACACATTCTGGCTCAGTCCATAGCAGGGCTCAAGATTTTGTCTTTTCAACAAGTTCCTAGGGACTGATGCTGCTGGTCCAAGGACCACACTTCATGCTTGACATGCCAGGGCCTAAAGAATAGTACTTTGAAGCTGAAATAATGACTAAATGTGACATTAGTTAGGGAACACACATAACCAGTAAAGTGCTTAGAAACAAGCTGTGTAAAGATCCCCAGCTTGTACGGTTCCATTATTTAAAAGAATCAGGGTGGGTGTTAAAACCCAGATTCTGGAGTCCAGCGGACATGGGGTGAATCTTGATTCAACATTTGAAAGCCTTGTGACCTTCAAATGACTTAAAACTCATGGGCAATATCATCTTCATGTTTGTGAGGGTATGCAATGTTTTCTGTGGCTATGTAAAGCTATTAGCAGTGTCTTGTATGCAGTAGTGCTCAATAGGCATAGGTGGTTTCAGCAGAATTTTTTCAGTTTAATGTCTTGAAAACTCAAAGGATACTGGAGGTGGAAAAGGAGAGGATAGTGTGGGCGCCCCCACATGGTAAATGCACAAACTGCAAGCACCATGCAGGTCCCGTCTCCAGGCCTTCCTAGTGAGGGCAGGTAGGGAGTAAAGATGCTTTTCCCCCACCAGTTCTGTGGTACAAGAAGTTTGGACCCTCAGATGATCTCTGAAGCTCCCACAGTCTGTAAATAAGGCAGCATCCCGGCTCTGGGCTTCCTTTTCCTTAGCAGGATTCAGTTTTCATTCTGTTTTGTTTCAGCTATTGAAAGTCCTAGTAGCTTGTCTCCTGTAACCCCACTGAATTCTCACAGAGTCCATACCTCTACTTCCTGGAAGGAAGGTATTGAACAGTCCTCCAGCCCTGTCATTGGAGAACTGTGCCAACAGGTAGATTTTAGGCTGCAAGACAATCCTGGAGCCAAGAGCAGCTTCAGGGGCTTTGACGACTGCCCTGGGAAGGTTTGATTGCTCGGCTCCATAACTAAACATCAAGATTTATTCTGGGCCCAGCTTGTCTAGGGCACCATAGACAAACTTGCAATGTTTGGGGTGACAGACATAACCTTGCAGCCCTGGAGGACACCAGAGCCTCAGAGCAGGGGTTCTTTTTTTTTTTTTTTTTTTTTAGTTTTGGGTGGACACAATATCTTTATTTGTTTTATGTGCTGCTGAGGATCGAACCCAGTGCCTCACGCATGCTAGGCAAGCGCTCTACCACTGAGCCACAACCCCAGCCCCTCAGAGCAGGGGTTCTTTTTTTTTTTTTAACAAATCTTTTTTTTTTAAATATATATATATATTTTTTAAGTTTTCGGCGGACACAACATCTTTGTTGGTATGTGGTGCTGAGGATTGAACCCGGGCCGCACGCATGCCAGGCGAGCGCGCTACCGCTTGAGCCACATCCCCAGCCCGAGCAGGGGTTCTTAACCAGGGGAGTACGGAGAAGCTTCCAGAATTCACACACATGACCCTAAAATGCTGAGTGGTGTGCAAAATTGCAAGCTATGTTTACCTTTTGGGGGAACGTGAACACAGTTTTTGCACATTTACAGAGAAGTCTGTGACGCCCCCCCACCACATTAAAGACAAAAGAAAGCACTGCCCCAAATTGCAGAAATGACTGATCCTGAATATTTTGTCCTGGGAATCCTGCAGCAGGCCTCCTACTATTCCAGGTTGTAACTGCCACCCTCCCAAACCTGTCAGCGCAGCTGGGGAGTGAGGGAGAATGCCAAGGGCCTTGGGTAGTTTTCAGAAATCACTGAACTAAGCCTCAGGGTGCTTCCTCTTCAGCGTGGCAATCACAGACCCAAAAATGTCCCCCCGGCTTCCTTTGAGGGGATTCCTTTCCAGGGCCTATGGGCTTTTCTTCATCAGCTTCTCACTGATGTCAAATTTCTCTTATTTGCAGGGCATTTAGAACAAGGATGGTGACAAACATGGGCCAAATGATAGAATTCTGTTGGGGCCTCAAACTAAATGTGGCTAAGTGACACGCAGCCTGCTCTCTCAGGTTGTTTATGGAAGGTTCTGACTAGCAACAACTGTGACACTCAGAGTGCAGTTTCCAGGTGACTTCTCTGAGGGACAAGGCTCACTGGTTATATAATTTCTGAAATATCAAGCTGGGCACAGTGGCACACACCTGTATCCCAGTGGCTCCAGAGACAGAGGCAGGAACATCACAAGTTCAAAGCCAGCTTCAGCAATGGTGTGGCACCAAGCAACTCAATGAGACCCTGTCTCTAAATAAAATACAAAATAGGGATGTGGCTCAGTGATCAAGTGCCCCTGAGTCCAACCTCCTAATTCTCAAAAATAAAAAATAATGATTTCTAAAATTTCTGTTAGCATCATAAAATCTAACAGGAAAGGTTGTACTTTTCACCTGTATTGCACCAATATCTAGACTCTAGAAGGAGCACATTCAAATCTCAGGTTCTGAGGTTTCCTCTGTGCCAAGGACCCACAGGGAGAGGCAAGTCACCTTCCTGTGACTTCGTAGGCATGGACACTACATCTAATCCAGTGGTTTCTGATGGTGAAAAATGAGGTAAACCCAAATGATTATATAGCTAGAACTGTTCAAGACTTGGGGACCACGGTGATGATGTGCCCAGCAAGGGGAACTCTGATGAGACTGGAGACCACTATAAGGAATTCTCCAAGGCAAGGTATACAGATTGCATTTGAGGATGTCATAAAGATGGGGACGAGGGGCTGACCTCCTGAAAGTGTTTCCTGCCATCCCACTGCAGCCCCACCTGTGAATTCTTTGACTAATGCAGCAACTCCTTGATTGGAAGTCATGGTAGACGGCACAACCTACTGCTGTGCTCGACAGAGTCCTGGTCCTCAGCCCATGTGGACTGTCTCTGTCTTTCCTCACCCATCTGTCTTCCATCCCAGATAGACAGCTTCAGATAATTAAGAACCCTAGAAATGACAGGTGTTTTCCATTTTTTTAAATTGAGTTCCAAAAGCCAAAGGACAGAGGAGAGAAGCTCAATCTCAAAATGTTTACATCTCTAATTATGGTTCATTTCACTTGAGCAAATTCATCTTCTAGACCAGGCAGCAGAGGAAACTAGTAACACAGCCTGCAAGCATGGCCCCCAGTGCAGAGCTGGCCCAGTTAACTCCTGATGCTCAGAGATTCACTGACCAGGAAGCACTGACTTCCCATGACCTGAGCTGGCTGGAACTTCTGTTGTGCCCAGTTACAGACTCTTAGGAATCCAGTGGTTTGTAGGTGAGGGCCTCATCTACCACCTGCCTCCTGCACCTACCTGAAGACCTCCTCACCTGGGTCTCTTCACCAGCCTAGGGTGCCCACAGGCGTTTCATGATCCCTCCACGTTCTTGTTGACAGAGGGCACAGCTGTGCTGCACTGCTCTGGAAAACTAAACCCTCAGTCCTGGGGGGTGCCAGCCCAGGGATGAGGTAGCAAGGCGCAGGCCAGCGGAACTGGACTCGGAAGATTAGGCTTCTAATGTCCTCTTGGCTTTGCACTTGGTTCCCTGTCATTTTCAAATCAATAGCCTCCTTGCAAATGCCCCTGCCGCGGCCATCAGAGAAACACAGAAGTCACAGGGGAGCCAGAGCTTACAGGGTGGCCTTGGGCCCCTGGAGGCTAAGGGAGAGAAGCCTCAGTAACTGGATGAGAGTGACACCCGGAGGGGCAGGCAGACCAGAGGGACAGGTGCCTGAAGAGAGCGCTTCCCAAGCTGCACCTGGACGCTCTTGAGGCTGGTCCTTGTTATGGGACAAGACACATTTGCATGATTGTGGAATGATGGCATTTCAGGGGCAATCTGAAGAGTCATTCCCAATGTCACAATATGATTCAAAAACAAAACAAAACAACCCTCAGAACATCCACGGTCACTCCAATGGTTGTGTTTCACAAACAGTGCATAAGTCAGTGCTATAGTTGGCACCTTGAATGACCCCCTAAAGGTGTGGGTGTTAAAAGTCTTGGTCCCCATGGTGGTGCCACTGGGGGACAGTGGGACTTCAGGAGGGGAGCCCTAGGGAGGTCCTTAGGTCATGGGGGCCTTGGCCTCCTCCTGTCCCCTTGGTGTTCTGGAGATGAAATGAGCTGTTTACTCCTCCACGTGCTCCCTGCCATTGCCAACCAGAGGCCCGAAGCCATGGGTCTACCCGGTCTTAGACTGGAACTCCAAAACTGTGAGCCAAAAGAAACCCCTACTCTTGATGTTAAAGATCTCAGGCATTTTGTCCTAGTGACGAAAAGCTGACACAGCACGTCAAGTCTGGGGGTCTGGGGTGGGGGTTCATCCTAATAGATCCCTGCTCTGTTTGGTGCACAATTACAGCTAACGAGCTACGGCTTATCCCTCTTAAGGGCATCCGAATGTCAGGATTAATGCTCTATAACTGGAAAATGACTTACCCTGGGCTTAAAAAGATTCTATCACAGCCAGAGTATGACCAGGGGTGACATGAGGGGTTTCTTCCATAGATACGCACTCCTGGGCTGCTTTATCGCCCCACTAGAAAGCCTTTCATCCTAATGATGCTGTTTTTACAATCCCCACTCTCCTCTCCCCCCAGCCATGTTCCAACTCTCTGGAGGTGAATTCTTTTATACTGTCCCCATTGGTGGCAGTTCCCCTGCCCTAGGATGTATTTGGTTTGGGGAAGCAGGCAGTCTGGGGAGCCAAGAGACTGTGGTATCCTATTTCGGTGGGTACCACTTGTAACTGGATTAGGAACGAGGTGATCTTCTGCTATCCTATGGAATTTTGATTTGAAAGTCATTACTGAAGGGAAGTGGCCCAATTGTTTAAGAAAAGATCTAATCATAAAAATTATGTGCTTTCTGCCACCAAGGTGGCTTTTGGCTTTGAATCTAGCTTATTTTAATTTTTTCCCCTACATCCCCAGTCCTTTTATTATTTTGAAATAGAGTCTCCTTAAGTTCCTGAGGCTGGCCTCCAACTTGTCATCCTCCTGCTTCAGCCTGGGATTACAGGTGTGTGCCACTGCACCTGGCTTCAATCTACCCAGTTACTTATACTCAGGTTATCTGGTACTCATCCTTGGGGAAGAAGTTCACTGGATAGGCCTGATGATTGCACAGCAAGTTTAAGAGCTCACGGTGTCACATAGAAGAATGGTTGTTGCTAGGCACAGTGGTGCATGCCTGTAATCCCAGTGGCTTGGGAGGCTGAGGCAGGAGGATTGCAAGAAGTTCAAAACCAGCCTCACCAACTTAATGAGGCCCTAAGCAACTTAATGAGACCCTGTCTCTAAATATTAAAAAAGAGCTGGGGGAAGTGGCTCAGTGGTTAAGCACCCTGGGTTTCAATCCCTGATACAAAAAGAAAAAAAAAGAACTGTTATAAGTGGATTTCTGGTTGTCATTGTTGTTTTGTTTTTGTTTCTTACCTGCTGGAAAATATTTAGGTTACTATGAAAAGTTAAATGATTCCAACTGCCCAGGAGGTTTGGCAAAAGCCAGGTGAGATGTAGGACCATTCTGATGGCCATCTGCGTGGCCATCCCATCCCTAGGGGGCTGAATCGGGTGGCCTGGGAACCTTTCTCCCCTCCCCACATACTGGTAAGATGAAAAAACAATCCCACTGCCAAAGGAGGAGAGGCCACCTGGACAGAGCCGGCAATGCTTCAGTCTCCTCTCAGCGGGCATCGTTTGCCCTCTTGGGGCCTGTTTGGATCATACCCCCCCGAGGAAGAGCAGCAGACGGCAGGAGCTCTCAGGGCTCCCCTCTAAGACACAGCTTAGTCCAGGAGGATGGTGCTAGGGAGAGCACCGACTCTCCCAGGGTCTGAGGGGCTCTAACAGCGCCCCTATGACCAGGGTGACAACTGCTGTCTCCTTAGAAGGTGAAGACAGAGGAGCTTGGGTTAGCAGTTGGTTCAGCCCTGCCCTAGGACACTGCAGCCAGACCGCCTGTTAGTACCAGGGTTGGGACAGCACCCTTCGCCCCTGCGGCCACCCAGAGGTAGGACTGCCAACCCAGATGAAAGACACTGGGTGGAAGCAGCTGGGAGGGGACCACCTGAGGCCTTTGTGCTCCCCTGAAAAAGAAAACAGCAGGGGCCCTCCCCAAAAGAGCCTGAGGGGGAGAGGGCAAGAGGGATACCAATAAATTTATTAGTTAAATACTGATTTTACAGCCATTCCACCTTAAGACAATGTTATCAGGTTGGTGGGTCAGGAGGGAATGGAGGGGCAGCCTTCAGGGAGGAAAAGTGTTAAATGATGATTAAAACAGAATCTTGGTTCAAAGGTACTCTGCTACAGCCAGGAGGGCTGGGGTGGGGCTGGGAGTCTGGGGTGGACGGAGTGAGGCCACAGTCAGCGGAGGTTCTGCGGATTACGAGGACAGGGAGGGAGTCTTTGGGAGCCCAGCATGGCCGGAGGAGGCCAATCCAGAACAGCTGGGAGCTGCATGTCCCTCCAAGGCCCACCCTCAGAGTCTTCTTATAGCCATCGTCTTTCTTTCAGTTTTTTGTTGTTTGCTTTGTGTTGATCTTGCAAACTCTCTAGCTTCTCATCTCCCAGACAGAAGGTTCCTGCCAGGGAAAGAATGCAGGTCCAGGTGCTGGTGACTTGGCCACGCCACCGTCCACAGGCTCAGAGAGCAAGCAAGCTGGAGTCCCGAGCAGGATGCCCCCCCAGGTGCACTCCCCGGAGGACCTCGAGGATGAGTGTTTGCCAGTTAGTTTAGCAGCAGGACCTCTGTCCCTTCTCAGTACCCCTCTGCGTGGATGCGGTGAACGGAGGATGCTGAGGTCTGCCCTTCGGCTACACTACTGAGCTCTCGTTTTGACAAAGGAGAGGCATGATTGGGCTGAAGACAGAGCCGGATCGCTTAGGACAGCAGAAGGGATTTCTATGTCACAGGCCTTGGTGGGAGAAGAGAAGGAGCAGAGCCCTCAGCAGGGAATGGACTGGGGACTGCAGCACTGCCCAACGGCTATCTGATGACGCCACGCGGTGCAGGGGTGCAGGTCTCTCTTCCATTTCCCGGGATGCGTTCAGTCACCTCTGCACAGCACCCAGTGCTACTGGACTCAGATCAGCCATGGGGATACAGGGATGTGCAGTGCCAAGGGGAGTGTTGGGCAAGGGCTGAAGCTGCCCAAAGGGGCCTGTCACATTCAATATACATCAAGCAGTTGCCCTGTTCAGGCTGCAGCGGGGGTCCCAGAGCCCTGCCCCATCAGCTGCCCGTAGAGCCCCAGTGCTGGGAACACAATGGTAAAGCCACCACTTTGGGCCACAGCATTGGGAAGCAGGGGAGATGGACATCTTGTCTCTGTCAGGGGCGGGGCCAGGTGGGACAGGGAATGGGAAAGAAGTCGCCAACTCCATGGAAGAGACTTATTGTGCCTGCCGTGAAAGGTGGGCTAGTCTGTGTCAGAGTGCAGAGAGTGGGCTCTTTCCAGACCCCACCTTGAAAAGGCATCTGAGAAAATCCAACTCCCACTTCTCAGAACCAATTGTCGACTTCAAGTTTCTTCCCAGTTGCTCTGGAGTTCTTCCCAGGCAGAGGGGGGTCCCAGGTCCCAGGTCCGTGCAGGAATTTGAGGAGGGAAGGAGGAGAGATTAGGCAGTGATTATGTCCCCGTGACTGTCAGCCAAGACCAGACTGTTCCAAGAGTCCTGCTTGGAGCTGGCCTGTGGTGACTGGCTGACAGGAGATGCGTAGCCTTGTGGGGAGAGCTTCAGGGCAGAGAGGACCGGGTGGATGGAGGGCCCATGGCCAGACACAGCACTGACGGAGAAGGTCTGCAAGGCAGAAAGCACCATGAGGCCAGGGGGATGTGCCTGAGGGCTCACGGGGACCAGAGTAGGGACTGGTAAAGGTAGGCTGGGACACACTGACCCCATCATGTCATCCAAGGAGAAACCTGGCCTGAGCAGCATGTGCCTGTGACCCCAGTAACTCAGGAGGCTGAGAAAGGAGGACTGAGAGCTCAAGGCCAGCCTCAGGAACTTAGCAAGGCTCTAAGCAACTTGGTAAGGCCCTGTCTCTCAAAACAAGAAGGGCTGGGATGTGGCCCAGGGGAACAAGCACTGTTAAGTGGCATCTCCAGTACCAAAAAACCCAAAGAGGGACCTTGTGAAAACAGCACCCTGCCTGATGTCTGCACCCACCCTGCCCTCTGCAGCTTCCCAGCCTGTGCCCAGCCATCAGGGTCCTTCTTTCCCATCTGGGTGCCAGCATCTGGGCACCTTCTCCTTGTCTCCAAAGGCCATGGCACAGAGGGCCAGCTGTGTGTGCTACAGCTGTATCCAAACGCTGTGACTTGATAAGCCATCGGAGGGCTCAGGGGCAGGGCTTTGGTAGCCCCATAGGGGCTGCTCCTGCTGGCCGTCTGCAGGTCTGGGGGCAGCTCATGCTGCACCCAGGGTCTGGAGTCCACTCCCCCGTGCAGCCCTGCCGCCCCGCCCACAGGGTACCTGGGACATGGAGCTGCTGTGCCCATAGTGAGATGACAAGCCGGGCTCTGTCTTGATGGGGCGCATCTCCTCGCTGTTGGTGGTGGTGGTGCTGCTGGAGCTGCTGGAAGCACTGCTGGTGGGAGGAAGGCTCTCACTGCCGGAAGGACCTAGAACAGGGCAGAGCCAGGAGGCACAGCTCAGGGCGGGGAACTGGGAGAGTGGCCCTTTGAGAGAGCCAGACAGTCTCTGCTAATGGCTTTATTTACATTTGCCAGGGAGAGAAGCTGGGGTCCATATCAGTGGAGGGCACCATTCTCAAAATGGAGCAGAAGTGTCCTATTCCAAGGGGACTCTTCCAAATGACAAACTCGTCCTCTCCCCCCACATCCCATACCCTTGAGGCCACATGTGTTTTAGAATTTAAGATCTGGATTTCAAAAAGTGCAAACACGGTATACTATAGAATGTCTCCAGAGGCATCTGGGACAACGACCCACAATCAGATTCATTAATTTCGCTACAGCAAAACGCGAACAGTCGTACTGATCAGGATAAATGGCCCTGTGTGGGTTCAGGGTAGGTCCAACGGCCAAACCCGTCTTCCTGGGTCTGGAATTTGGAGAGGGGATTTTATGGCTGAACTGAACGCTTGCTGTGCCCATGTGGCTGTGTGCGAGGAAGGGAGGTGATGCCGGGGCAGGGCTGCAGCTCCAGGCAGCAGGGAGGAGGGAGACACGGGGGACCACGGGTGTGAGGCAGGGGATTCAACAGGAAGTATCTCTGCCAGAAGGAATGAGCCAATGGTGAATCTAGAAAGTAGAATTCCCATCATGTCCTCGGTGGGGGAAATGGCAATTTATCTGACTGTCATGCTGCAGAAGAGAAGCTCCTCGTCGTATCAGCCAATTTATCTTCTCTGCAGCTGCAGCACTGGCCTGTCAGATCCTTAACTTGGTAGCCATGTGGCGTAGGGAATGCCTGCACAGGGGACATTAGTGACCCTCCTTGCTAATTTAGGAATTAAGAGGCGGAATGTTATATTGAACGGACTATTAACCCTGGTGTGTGAAGACTTAGGCTTTAATTTCAGTTCTACCCATGAATAGCTGTGGTGTAACTGTGGCTAAGTCAGTGCCCTCTCTGAGTCTGTGGGCTCATTAGAAAGATGGCGTTAATAAACAGTTTCTCTGGGATCCCAAGTGGATCACTGAGACACTATTGACAAAAGAGTTTCCTGAAGTACAAAGCACCAGGTGACATAATGACACCTAGATCAATATGTAGAGAAAAAGACTAAGAGGATCCTGGTCCTTCTCAGGAAGCTAAAGGGATTGAGTTCTGGGCTGGCCATAGCACCAAAGACAAAGGAACCAAGCAACATGCTCCTCTCTGCCTCAGGCCCTCCACTGGCCATCGCAGTTGATGGCAATCAGACCCCAGCTAGAGTTGAGCCAGCTCTGAAAGCTCCCTCTATGTACCATGGCAACTTTATTCATTGTGTGCTCAAGAGCCAAGGATGAGTGGGGCTGTCACACCCATTGGCAGCCCAGGCTGGCCTGGCCTGACCCAGGAGAGGTGCTCCTCACACACCCCGGGGCTCCTGGCCCTTCACCCAGCAGAGCTCTGTGCCTCACCTGCTGCTGTCTTGGATTTATTCAGGTTCTTGGGCTTCCGTTTTCTGGTTTGAATCCCCTCTTTCCGCATCGCGAGAGGCCTGGGGACCTAGGGGGTCACAAGTCAATACATGTGGCTTCCCATTTGCACACCCTTGCACTGCAGGAAGGTGACACCTAAGCAACCTTCTGCAAACCCAGGCTGGGCACCCAGTCCCCTGGGACTCCTCAGAGAAAGGAATCAAATCTACTTTTAAAAACACACTGAGGGCTGCAGCCTGAGGTAGAGTGCTTACCTCGCACGCAGGAAGTCCTGGATTTGATACCCAGCATCAGAAAAAAAAATTTTTTTAATGTTATATGGTGGGTATTTTGCTAGACCCTGGAGAACTAGAAAATGACATAGTTCCCTCCCACCAGAAGTTCCATTTAGTGGGAAAGAGAGATGCGGAAAAACCACTGGACTCTGTTAGTGACGTGGGAAAACGGAGGAAACAGTATATTGTGTCCTGGGTTGGAGAAGAGAGGCATGAGGTCATCGAGGAGGGTTTCACTGAGAATGTGGCACCCAGGAGGCACTAGGGCAGGTGTTTTAGGCAGCAGGAACAGAATGTCCAAAATCCTTGGTCATCCCACCAGGACACTGCAGAAATAGGAAGGGGTGCTAGTAATAATGACACCAAGAAAACAGACAGAGCTGGGGTAGCGCTAGGAGTGGAGACACGGGCACCCGTCACACTAGCTCTGCCCTGCAGTCCTATTGGAGCTGGTGATGGACTGCACGGGTGGAGGGGAGTGCACAGGTGACACCAGAGAGACGATGCTATGGCCAGGTCCCCAAGAACTGTGCGAGGACAGCACCAGGGGCTGGGGATGTGGCTCAAGCGGTAGTGCGCTTGCCTGGCATGCGTGCAGCCCAGGTCCGATCCTCAGCACCACACACAAACAAAGATGTTGTGTCTGCCAAAAACTAAAAAATAAATATTAAAAAAAAATTCCCTCCCTCTCTCCCTCCCTCTCCCCCCCCTCTCTCTCTCCCTCCCTCTCCCTCTCCCTCTCCCTCCCTCTTTAAAAAAAATAGCAAAGAAAGAAGGAAAAAAAAAAAAAAAGGACAGCACCAGGTGCACCTGGTGCTGGAGCAAGCCGTGACTGGTAGAGTCACACCCTTGAGCCCTCACAGGGGCCTAAGCAAGTGTTCTGGTCTAGCAAAGGCCCAAGGGCACCTTTCCAGTATCTTTAGATCCTGTGCCTTCCCCACATCTGCTCTCTCTGAAGCCAAGACCAATCTGCTATCCCTGGTCTACTCTATGCTCATCTGCCACGTAGAACTAATAAAGGCCACACCTGCAGACATGGAAAGAAAAGCAAGTACCACTGCAAAGACACGAACATGGACCGGCTATGAGAGAGAGACAACAACCTATGTGACCTGGGGTCACAGCAGGCAGGTGCCGTCCCCCCCATCACCTCCTGGGCCTCCACAGCCACTGGCCCCTTCCGCCATCTCTATCTGCGAGGTCATAGATGGTCCCCCAGCCCCTATAATATGGGGTCATGCTATACATAATATTTGCAGTGTGTGTGTTCATTTTACAGATCAAGATACATGGCTTTATTATCTTTACATTTCTACCCAATATTGCTCATTATAGGGTGTCCCATAATTTGTTCAATCATTCTTTATGGGGCTCTGAAGTTTTTAAACTAGTTTTTGCCACTACAAAGAAGATAGCAATGAATGGTTCAAATGTTATCACGTAGTGGTTCTTTGATTTTTTATAAGCTGTTTTCCCAACAGTGGAGCAGCTATGTGCAAAGGTTCGAGTGTTTTCAACCTGAACCAGTGTTGCTAGGTTAGCTTCCTAAAGAACAGGTGCAGCAGTTCACATATGAATCAACAATACATGAGCGTGCCTGTTTCCCCAGATTCACACCAGCAGTAGCTTTTACCATCCATTGTTGCCCAAAGTGGGATCTCAGGTTGCCTTAGTTTACACTGCCTGGTTCCCAGTGGGCCTGGCATGTGTGCATGTTCCATGGCTAGCTGGCTGGCTCCTGTGAGTTTTCTGTGCCCTTTGTCTGTCTGGCACAGTAGGGGGAAGACCAACTGTACTTTTCTTAGGCTATAGGCTCTATTTTTTATTTTGTTTTGTTTTAGTTTACCTTTGAACAAGAAAGATCTGTACGTAGATCATGTAAAAGGTACAGAGTGTACAGTGAAAATAATGTTCCCCTAACCCTGGTTCTAAACCCGTTTCTCCTTCTTCCCCTCCCCTTTTCCACCTGCTCTCCTCCCTTTCTCCTCCCTTCCTCCCTCTTTACCCTGCTTCTTCCTCCTTCTGTGGTGGTGCGGATGGAACCCAGGGCCCTGCGCATACTAAGAAATGTTCTACCACTGTGCTCCACTTCACTACCCTGTTACCCATTTCTTTTCTTGGAGTACCCCATGATGCAATTTATTTATTTTACTTTCTTTCTTTTTCTTTTCTTTGATTTTTTGCTTTCAGTACTGGGGATTGAACCCCGGAGTGCTTTACCACTGAACTACATCCCCAATCCTTTTTTAGTTTTGAGACAGGGTCTCGCTAATTTGCCCAGACTGGTCTTGAATTTTCCATCCTCCTGCCTCAGCCTCCAGAGTCACCAATTTCTTATGTATTCTTCCAGAAGTACTGTACATATTATAAGCACCTACATATAAATGATGTTTTCCTCTTCATTTATAAAAATGGTGCCATACCATGTACAGTGCTCTGCACACTGCCTTAAAAATCAAAACAACAGGGGCTGGGGATGTGGCTCAAGTGGTAGCGCGCTCGCCTGGCATGCATGCGACCTGGGTTCGATCCTCAGCACCACATACAAAGATGTTGTGTCCGCTGTGAACTGAAAAATAAATATTTTTAAAAAATTCTCTTTCTCTCTCTCTCTCCCTCTCTCTTAAAAAAAAAATCAAAACAACAAAAAACTCAACGTTATATAATGGAATTTGTCCCAAATCAGAACATAAGGAGCTTCACAGGAACTTTTTATGTTGAAGAAATATTACGTACATATCAGTTTTTACTTTCTTTAGGCGTCATTTTCCATACACTAATATTAAATGTTTAATAATTAAATACTTAAGAGTTTTAAAAACTTGCTTAAGGAATTCTTCTTCCATGCCCAATGTTACATAATACCTCCTCTTCCATTTCTTTAGTTTTATTATCTGGCATTTTTGTTGTATTTATTTTATTTTTCTAGTATTTTCACTACAATATTTTGTTGTTCAATATTTTCATTTTCTTACAAAGATGTTCTACATTTGGTATCTTTAAATCACCTAAATTTATTTTTGTTTAAAGCACAAGTGGAAGTCATGTTTTACTTTTGTTTTCCAAATTAATAGTCAATCCCCCCCATTCCACCTGGCCTGTATCCGCGATTCAACACCCCACCCCCACCCCCGCTTGTGCAAGTGAGGCAAGCGCTCTACCACAGTGGTACACCCCAACCCCAAACACTTGTTCTATTTGTGTTTTCTCCAGGGACTGGGGATTGGACTCAAAGGCAATCTGCCACTGAGCAACATCCCTAGCCTGTTTTATTTTATTTTGAGACAGTCTCACTACACTGCCCAGGCTGAGCTGCAATTTGCCAGCCTCCCGCCTCAGCCTCCTCAGTAACTAGGATTACAGGCGTGGGCCTCCACACTCAGCCCCAAACACTTATCCTTACACAAGCTAACATTTTTTTCCACTGAGCAGAAACATCACCTTTGTTTCCTGCTACTATATATAGTCTCATCTGTAAAATGGGAATTAAAATGTGAAAACTGAATGAGACCAGCACAGTGGAGAAGATTCCTTTCCCAATGTAAGTTTTTTTTTTTTTAATTTAAGAACGAAAAACAAAAATTAAAAACAAAAGTCTAGTCTGAAGGAAAGAAGAGTGAAAATTTAGTGATGGGAATGAGAGATCCTGGACACCTCCTGGTCCTTCAAGAGTCCCTGCAAGATGGCAGCGTTGGGCGGGGCATGTTGGTATGTGGACAGGGCACAGCAGGAGATGGGGGCGTGGGTGGAGCATAGCAGGAGAGGGTGGGGCATGGGTGGGGCATAACAGGAGTGGGTGGGGCGTGGGTGAGGCAGGCTCAGAGTCCACTCACCCCGTGGAGCTTCATGTAGAGACCACAGGCGTTGCACACCGGCTCACCCTCAGCATTGCGGCGCCACAACGTGGTGGTCGTGGTCTGGCAGTTGGCACAGGAGAGGCCCACTCGGCGGGAGGCGGACTGCAAACAGGAAACAAACGTTTTGTGTCCAAGTGGAAGGCAGAGGCTGCTGCTTGTCTTCCTAAGTGGTGGCAGGAGGAGGCCACCACGGCCCTGGGTGCCATCTCAGACTAGGTGGTTCCGTTCATAGCCGCTGCAAGACTTCTGCAGTGCCAGCGAAGTGCAGTGCAGCCTGGAGGCCTGGGGTCTAGTCCTATCATTTGACATCATCCAAAAACCGGGCCCTGCGGGCAGAGAAGCTTCTTCCCAAAGTAGAATTAATGTTTGCTTCCGGGTTTGGGAAGGGCAATGGAAGAACTTGACGGACCTCAAAAGGGGCCCTCAGGGTTTATCCCCTGTTCCTCCCTCCCCAACATACAGTAAAGCCAGTTGGGATCGAACACCAGAGCCTCAGCCTTCCTAGGCTCTGGGTTTTATTAACTGATCCACTGAAAACAAGGAAGCAGGCTCTGGGTTGAACCCAGGGGCTAGGTAGGAGGCCCTCAAGACAACAGGTCAGTGGAGACTCCAAGTCTGTGAGTGGGTGGGCCACCCTGCACACGGCTTCACTTTCCAATTCCACACAGTGCTGGTTGCACTAGATGGTTTGGTGCATTCTTGGAACTTGAGCTAACTCTAAAGGTGTGGAGTTACCTGATGCTCCCATCTCCCCACCCACCTAACCCCCTCAACCCACACCCTTGAGTTCCCAAATTCAAAACCAGAGAGTTCCCCCCCCACACCAGGATGAGAGCCTTGGAGCCAGGTGCCAAGGAGGGGCAAGGTGGCTTCCCCAGGCTGGTGGAGGGACTGTTGGCACTTGCTTACCAGCCGGCGCTGGGGCTTAATGAGGGGCCGGTTGATGCCGTTCATCTTGTGGTAGAGGCCACAGGCGTTACACAGGTAGTGCCCGGTCCCGTCCCGCCTCCAGAGTGGGGTGGACATGGCCCCACAGTTGACACACTCTCTGCCTTCTGAGAAGTCATCAAACATGTCTACTGGGTGGGGAAACAGGAGAGAGCACACAGGATCACAGCCTTGTTCATGTCCAGCAGACCTCCATCCCAGAGTCTAGAGCCCAGAAAGACGCCTTTTCCTTGAAAGGAGAGGAAGACCACCTGTGGCTGCCCTCCTCCTCCTCACTCTGATCTTCACCTGGGGTACTGGGTCCCAGGCTGCATGGGAAGTGGGCGCTTTTACTCCTAGCCCTCCCAGACCTGGCAGGGCGCTCTTGAGAAAGCCAAAGCCCAGCTGCCAAGGCTGGGAGGGGCACATCCAGACCTCAGCCCAGCTCACTCTCCCTCTGAGTCTTCAACCCAGGGCTCTCATCTAACACAGGAGTGCTCAAACTTCTCTCCCGTTTTTCTTTCAAATTTAAGATTGTTTTTTCCCTTCGAATACAAATACAGTAAATATTTACATTAGGAGAATCACAAAGTACCAAAATTTGTAAAGATAATGCAGTGTTACAATCATTTTGCTTTATTATATCCTGTGCAAGGTTTTAAAGGAGGCATATGTTTTTGAGTAATTGAGTTCAGGCTACTTAACTTCGAATCTTTTTCCTACATTAGAAATTCTTTATAAACTCCTTTTATCACAGTGTAATAGTCCATCACATATATATGCTATCTTTTAACTACTATCATTCAATAATTAATCTTTGTCCAGTGACCAATTTTTGTGTTGTAAATATTGCTCATTTTGTACATAAATCTGTACATTCCTGGTTATTCCTTAGGATACTCTCCTAGAAGGAGAATCCTCCACTCGCTGCTACTCTTTACTTTATGCAGTACTATATCTCAGTACTTGCATTTTCTTTTTAAGACAGGGTCTCACTAAGTTGCCCAAGCTGGCCTCTAACTTGTGATCTTCCTGCCTCAGCCTCCCAAGTCACTGTAATTTCAGGTGTGCATCACTATGCCCGGCTACTAGTACAATTTCTAGGTCAAAGGGAATTGATTTCTACTTGAGTTCTTGAAATTTTCAAATTCTTCTGCAGGAAAGACTTTATTTTCTCATTTTCCCTACTTTAATACATCTGCATGATCTTCTGTGTCCTTGAAATCTTTCCTTATTTACTGGTACGTAAAATAAAGGTGCTTATTCCCAGCAATAGCACCTCAGAGCAAGTTAGATGGGCTCAGAAGGCTGCCATCATGTGTCACTTCCCTTTCTCTTCCAGTTCTACAGAATTTCACAGGTGACAAATTCCTCATACGGCCCTGCTCCTTGCCCGGGTGACAGAGGCTAGGCCAGTGTTCTCACTCCTTCCATTCTATAGGAAGCCGGACTCAGAACTTGCAGAAGTCCCACTGACTTCATGCTCTTCTGATTTTCTGTCCCTAAACACAGCCACCTTGGTCTTCAGATCTTTCTTGTCCTGCTGCCAGAGGCAAGGTGGATTCTCCAGTGAAAAGGGGAACTTCTTTGGGAGGCAGGATGCCAGGTGAAATCTCTCCCCACTTCAGGCCCAGCCTGGGTCGAAGGCTGCACATTTTACTAACTCCGTGGCCCCGCTACCAGCCCTAAGGGAATGAGACTGGAGGAGAATGAGGGGCCCTCCCCCCAACTCTGGGTACACAAACAGTCATTTGCACCTGCAAACAGGTAGCTGTGTCCCCACCAAGTAAACACTGTGCAGGTGCGAGGGGCTGTTTGCTCAGGCCAGGGCGCTAACACAGCCGTCACACAAGAGGCTATTTTTACACCTGGGTCACACTCAGGGCCCTCCACCAAGGTCATGCATTCCGAGGTGACTCCTGTCCATGGCTTGCCCCCACCTGGACCAACGCTATCATTGCCACCTCCACAGCCTTTGCCTTTGGCCTGTCAGGACTGCTCTGTCCAGACCCAGGCCCCCTGTGAGGGAAATAGAAGGCCCAAGGGTTCACAGACCAACCTTGGACCAAGACAGGAGGGACACCAGCGGGCCATACCAGCGTTCTGCTGGCAATAGACACTAGATGGCACTACAGTCTCAAAATTGGACCAGGACTCCCCAGTCCAGCTTAAACCTTGCCTGAGGCCTTTTCAGCCCTAACCTAGTGCAGCATTTTATTCCACTTTTCTTCATTACAGAAAAAGTAAATATATTCAGAATTGAACAGAATATTTAAAAAAACGAACTCTTATTTGACCACCCGGCTTCTGATCATTTTGTGGCCAATCTTGTCTCTTCTAAACCTCCTCCCTCTTTTCCACCTCATCCTGTCATTTTTAAGAAAATCACAGACATTCTTTCATTTCATTCATAAGGATCTCAGTCTGTTGATCTAACAGGTAAAGATTTACACTTGGCTCCTTTTAAAGACAAGCAGACCAGCTTCTTCCTGGATTCTGCTTCATTTAAACTCTATAGTCAAAAATCCCATCATCTATTCTTCTTTGGAGAAGAGAGGTCCATTCTTCTCTGTACACTTACTGTTTTACACTGGGGGACAGGATCTTTGCAAGAGACCTAACAATCTTGGGATGTGTCCTCTCTGCTGGTTACTACCTTCCCTGCCTCAAGAACCCAACCCAAAGATTGCCTCCAAACTCCTGCAAGCTTGCCTCAAAGAATGGGCTACAAAGTCAGAACCATTTTACTGGTCAGGTAAAGTCATTGGAGGTTGGCAAATATGTATTTGTCACTGACAAATATTTACCAGACATCTGCTGTTTAAGCAGGCCAATAGATGTCACAGGAGCTAAGAGGGCACCTTGCTCTCAGAATACTAGTATCTAGTTGGGCAATATCAATAACAAGTAACAGGATTACACAATCCATTTTCAGAATATACCCTCATCCAAGTTGGGAGTTGATGGCAGATGCTGCTGGTCTGGGATAGGAAGTGTGGATGTCCAGCCCAGGCAGAAGGGCAGGTGGTAAGCAGCAGCCAGGGAAGTGAAGACCATGCTTCCCCAAGGCACGGGTCAGTTCCCTACCCCCAACCCCCCACCACACACCTCCAAACCTGCAGAGGCCGCCACACGTTCTACTACAAGATCTTGCCATCCAACTCATTCAATGAAATGTTACATTAAAAACTTAAATTGTTATTGCAAAGACAATATAGCTATAGAAGAAAATGCTGATTCCATAATGTTAAACTGAAAAACAGCACATAAAACCCCACCGACGCTTCGATGGCAGCTAAGTCTACCACCAAAAAGCCTTTCCTGTCAGACCATATGGACTTCACTTCTTCAGAAACACCATTCTGCAATGCCATGCCTGCCTGTTTTAAAAAATCTAATTAAAAAAACAGAAAACAGATCACTCCAAGCTCCCAATCTAAAATGTGGAAGGGACAATTTTACCCTCTTACATCTGACACTGACACTAATACACATATTTATTTCTCTGTTGGGCTGCAGAATGGAGAGAATAAAGTTCAAAGCCTGTTGCTTAGGGGAAGTAAGGTGGCAGGCTGTGAGTCCCACGCCAGCACAAAGTTCAGGTAGGAACAACCTCTTCTTAGTCCTTCTCAGGAAGGGGACTGGGAGGAACTTCCCAGAGGGCAAGAGTGAGGGTGTGGCATGTCTCTGACTGGTGACAGCCCCACCACCCAGCACCAGGCATCAGGGGAACTGGTCCAACCACTTGGGAGGCAGTGGAAGCCTAACCCTGGGAAGTGGGTTAGCATCACCCAGTGGGGAGCAAAGACTCCTAATAACAGTTGTAAAGCACTTTGCAAATAAGAGGAAAAACTTACAACAACGGCTGTAGAGTGCTTTGCAAACACCCAATGAGATAACGGTGATGGATTATTGTTGGGAGGCTGGGGCTAGGGGGCAGGAGGCAGGGAAGACCATCAGGGACAGACCTCGGTGCAGGTGCTTGGGGAGGGCTGAGGATAGGTAAAAGAGCTGGGAGATTTAGGAATCTGACCTTTTCTCAAACCATCCGGGCCATGCTCAGAATTGCACATTGCTCCCAGGCTTGGCCCAGTTTGAGTCTGCAGGCAGACAGCCAACCTAAGCAAGACTGATAGTGTGCTGCTCACAGGAAGTATCAATTAACAATTATTTTAGCAATCAAAAGCTCAAAATGAATTAGGGATGGAATCTAACTCCTCACTGCCATTCCATGCCCTGCTCTAAACATTTTTTTTTAGGGCTGGGTCATAGCTCAGTGGTGGAGTGCTTATCCAGCCCTGGGTTCCATCCCTAGTACTGGAGAAAGGAAAAGAAAAATTATTTTAAAAGGGGGAAATGAATCCAGTCTCCTGATGTGCAATGGGCATAGGAATCATGACAGACAACTCCACTCAAGAGCCTGAAAGAAAAATGAATCCAGGAGGTTGGAGGATCCGAATCCTGACTTCCCAGGGAACTGACACCATCGAAGGCCCAGACTCGCCCCTCTCTCTGACCTCCTGCATCCAAATGGGCAACACCTACCCACTTGGACTCTGCCAGAGGAACTCTCAGAGGGAAGCAAGTCAGGATCAAGGAGGCAAGGCAGAGGAGGAAGGAAGGGAGAAGAGGGGAATTGGAGACCAGGCTTCGACTGGCAACACCTCTGGGCACTGCCCCAAAGTAGGATTTGTCTCCTGACTGCTGGACAGCAAGCTTGGCTGTGTGCCAGGTGATTGTGTGCCAGCCTGACACACAGGTGCCACAAGCCAGGTCTTACCCTGTGGCATACATGCCACTTGGGAATTCCACTTGCTGGGCAAGCTGGATCTTGAGCCAGAGCCCACTTTGGAGGGACCCTCCTCCCACACTGGGTTTTGGAGTTGATGTGGTTTCTGACGGGGGCACTAGAGCTCAAACATCTGCCCTGTGTCTGCCATACAGTGCCCCGTGACAAGTGCTGGACACATAGGCATACACAAAAGTGAGCAAAAACCTCTGCCCAAGGCCAACGGGCCGGGAATACACAACTCACAACAAATGATCCCATTCATTGTGACAAGCAGCAGCAGGCCTGGGCTTTAGTCCCTGCCCCTATTTCTGCTGTCCTAGGTCACTCTGTAATCTATGCAGGGAAGGAGGATCCATAAACACAATGACAACTACCACTGACAGCTATTCAGTGCCCCAAAAGAGACTGGGAGGAACCAGGGGGGTCCCAGAGGGGAATCTTCTAGGAAAAGTCAGACCCTGCCTGGGCTGAGCAGAGGGGGGCCACCTGCCCAGAGAACTTCTTGCAGAATGAAGGGGCTTCAGGAACAAAGTCCCTAACCCCACCTAAATGTCCCTTGCTGAACCCTAGCCCCATGTCACATCCAAAGTTCACCAGAGATTGGGCCTGGATCTCCTGACAGGCCCAGATCCGTCCCTGCAGCTGGCGCCTGGGTCTGGGGCGTGAGGTGCAAACAAATCCCGAGGTTTTTCTGGCAGCGCTAGAGTCTTATGTCTTCTGGGCTTTGTCAGCTCGGCAGATGCCTGTGACAGGAGGCCGCGAGGGGAGGGCCCCGGCTCCCGCAGGTTCAGCCCCGTGTTAGAACACCTATTTTGGAAGCTCCAGTGAGCTGACCAGGAGAGGCTGCGCAGCCAGGCCGCGCTGGAATCACTCTGCCGAGCCAGGGCCCTGCTTCTGGCTGCCAAGGACAGAACACAGGCATGCGCCCAGGAGCCAGCAGGCCTAACACACATCCCAAAACATGACTCGGGCTCCAAAATAAAAAGCCAAGACAGTCTGAAGGAAAGAGAAACATCAGAAGCAAGAAGGAAGGAAAGGGAAGGGGGAGGGGGAGAGGCAAACAGAGGAGGACAGGAAGAGGAAGAACAAACGATTGGGGAAGAATCTGTAGCTCATCTCCAAGAGTTACCGTCCCTGGCATGCAGAGGTCCTGCAGATTACAAGACCAAGAGCATTTCCAGACTCCAGCAGGCAAGTGCAGCCTGTCGCTGACGGGAGCCCTGGTCTCTCCTCTTGTGGACCAGCTGCTCCTCCCTTGAAAGGTCTAACAGCTCCCAAATATCTACTTCTGCCCCTACCTGGTCTGTGTCACAGTGGGATCAGCCCTGGGACTGGCCCAGGAGAGGAGAGGCCACGGAGGAATGTGGGTAAGCATAAGGTCTGGCCAGGACCAGGAGCCCACATGGCAGAGCTGGGACTGAGGCCACCGGCCAGCCAGTCTCTTCCACACAGGCAGGACGCCACCGGCTCTGCCTACGATGCCACGACTCTTGCCAGGGCCCAGCTCTTTCTCCAGCGGCAGCAGCTGGCTGTAGTTTAAGACTCAGTCACAACAGGACATTTGTCAGGAGGGCCAAAAGAAGTGCAGGCCCCAGGCACACCGTCTTCCCATCTCATCTCTGCAACTGCGGGCACATCTGTTTCCATGCTCTGCAGCCCTCCTATTAAGGGAATGTTTCTCAGACCACATCATTGTCAAAATGAGATCTCAAGACTGTCAGTAATCCCCACGTGGGGGTATAGTGACAGCTTGCGGCTTTCCCTGTGAACTGCAGGGTCAGTCAGGAGCTCCAGGGGAAGTGTCTTGGGGCTCTAGGACTCATACTGAGCCTCCGCCATGATTGTATCATAGACAGCCAATGCTGCACAGAACAAGTCCTTGGCGGACAGAGACTACCCCACTGCTCTGAAAAGCACTGTGGTGTCCAAGAACATGCCTCTACTACCCCCAGACAAGATGCTTGCAGGATGCCAGGAATGAGGTGCACGGAGGTGCACCAAATGCTGGGTTCTACACTGGTGCTGATACCTCCTAGCTCCTGGGGCTTCAGGCTGATGGTCATGGCTGAGCTATGATGGGGCATCAGCGGGTGAGGGGCTTGCTGTCTCCTCCTTGTCCAGTTCCTGGCCAGCTCTGCCCTTCTCCACTCCTTCCAACGTGGGCTCATGTCAGTGGAGGCTGTTTGCTTCTGGAGGGCAGTATAGTGACACAGTCCCCAAACCTGCAAGTGATGTTTGGGCAACTCCATGAACACTCAGAAGAGGCCACCAAGGTCCAGAGAAGGTAAGTGACTCACCTACACTCCTGTGAAGGTCAGTGACCCATTCCGCGCCCTCTCTGGCACCGCATTGGTCTCAGCTGGGCCACACCATCTGCGGTGTGTGCACACAACACAAGCTCAATGCACAATGACCCCTCAATCTCAGCAAAACCCCAGAGGGTTCAGGAGGCAGCAGAAATGATAGCAGGATGGGCTCTGCTCCTAGCCTCCTTGGCAGTCTGGTCACTTGGAAATCCTACTCCTGGACAGAGCAAGCTACAAGAGCTATCTACACAAGGTCAGAGGTTTGCGTGCACACACCTGTGCCTATGTCATGTGTGCGTGGATGTAACTGTATGTAACAGATTGATGGATATGGGAGAGACATCACATTACACTAAAAAACAGCCCACTCTTTCAAGCAATCAAACTGCTCTAATAATTCATTGGAATATGTGTTTTAAAGGGGAAATGTTTAAGACCTTCATGGCAAAATACTGGAAACCCAAATGCTCAATAATAGGGAAACAGGTAAGAAAAAGAAGTTGAGATAAGAAGTACAAAAATTTGAGTTGATTTGTAAAGTGACAACCATATTGGACTATGTTCTTAAGATTTTCTCTTCCTGTAACATGATTTAAATTAATTTAGCAACCAGGTAATTAAAAAAGCATCCCTGCATCGAACTTGGAAGGTTAAAGATGTCTACTTTATTTTCTTCAATTTCCAGGGATCCTCTCATCTCAAAACAGTACAAAAAAGAAAAACAAACAAACAACAACAAAGTACCTCCTCCACGCTGAGGCCAGGGGCCTCCCCTCCAGAGTGGCAACCCAACCAACTGTTCTTCCCACCCCACAGAAGGAATAGGAAAGCCCCTCCACACAGGGTGCAGTCCCAGCACTGCGAGAATGGACTTAGGAGCTGCTGTCATCCACACTGGGGACAAAGTCTGGCCCTGGTCCTGGCTCCTTGAGTCACCAGCCTGTCCCTCTCTACACCTTCTCCCAGCCTTCCTCTCTCATCTCGTTGTACCCTGGGAGTGGGGCAACCAGCACCCTGGGCATACATGGGGAGTGTGACATGGTACAGCCCATGGGAGGGCAATTTGGCTATACCTTGTCAAAAGTGTAAATGTATGTGCCATCTGATGCAGAAATTCCACTTTCAGGTATTTACCCTGCAAATACAGACACCTGTGTAAAAAGGCTTCGGTACAAGGATATTTATTCACTGTGACACTTTTTGCAATAGTGGAAGACTGGAAAAACATGTCAGTGTTCTTCAGTATGGAACTGGAATCAAGGTATACTACGTAGCCATAAAGAATGAAGAGCTTCAGGTCCTGAAAGGGAAAACTTTCCAATATATGCTGTAAAACCCTAGAAGCAAAGTACAGACCAACACAGATGACACCCCTTAGGAAAAGAAGGGGAGAAAAACCTACATATGGAGTTGTTTGTATATACAAAAAATATCTCCAGGAGGACAGACAAGAAACAGATAATTCAGGGAAGCACTTGGTGGCTCAGGGTACTCTGCACTATACACACTCAAGTGTCTTTTGTACTATGAGAACTTATTTCCAATGTGCAATAAATAATTATTTTACATTGTCAGTAAAGCAAATAAATATGCCATGGATTAGGGTCATCCCCGTTTCATGCTGTGATATATTAAATAAAGGCAGGAAAGTTCCATCTTCTGATTTTTCCATAAGAGCATCATATCTCCTATCTTATTTCCCAAACAGGAAAATGGAACCCATTTTCCAAGTGGGTTCTCCACCCTACTCTGCTCCTAAAATCGCCAACCCATTGCCACCTCTCACGGTTCCCTAGTTCCACCAGGGAGCCCCATACACGGCATGGGCAGCCACCTGTGGCAGCTTCTAATGCCCAGTTTTGCTCAATTACACCCATGCATGTGGTCCTGGCTCCTTTTATTTATTAGAAGCCCAAGACGAAGCTTTGTGTGGCTGCAGCCAGGCCAGGGTGGCCGCTTGCCTCTGCACGCCCTGTCCATCTTGCCACAGGCTGGCAGGATGGACGGAAACACTGAACAAATTGCCAGGGCAGCTCCCTGGGGGATGAGACAATGGTCTGCAGGGAAAGCCCTTTCCTTCCAGGCCCTCGGCGACGGCTGTCAGGAGGAAACAACTTCCTGTTGGCCTGGGGAATGGCAGCAGCCAGCCAGCCAGCAGGGAGATTTATGGAGATATAATGTGACCTCTTTATTGCCCAAATGCTAGGGAGGGCGTTTCAGGGCAGATTTACGCCTTTCAGAAGGGGAGGGGAGCAAGGGATAGGAATCTATCCATGGGGACTGTTTTCCCCTCTCGGGGTTTTCGTGGATTACTTAATCAAACCAGGGTTAAGCTCCAATTGCCGCCACTTTACATCTTCTTCTCTTGCTAATCCACTAGCTCTGCCACCCTGCAAACTTTGTGCATGCAACGTGCAATCTAAGGCTAGTTGGCAAGACTCTGTTCAGCTCTGGGTACGGTGAACAGAAAATAAGGATAAGGACTGCATTCCCCAAAGCCGGAAGCCAGCCTCTCTTGGCAATGCACCCTGAGCAGTTCACGGTTTGCCTTTCCACTCTGGTGATCTTTGTGAATGAGAGTGTTACACAGACCATCAAGGTCCTTCCTAGTTTGAAAATTATCCTGATTAATATCAGATCAAATGCTGGATCTTTACCTTATTCTTCTACTGGTGGCTTTTCTGTCGCTAGCTTGTTTTTAAAGCTGAAAAACCCTTTCTTATTTGAGTTAGTCTAACAGAAGGGCTGAGGACTGCAGCTGACTGGTTAAAGAAAGACCCAGTCTCTTCTCCAACACTGTGTTCCATATATTCGTAGGCAAACGCCCTAGAGGAGGGTCCTCCTACCCCTAGAGGGCACCGTGAGCAACAAAGTGTCACTCAGGGCTCCCTACCATTGAGGTGAAGAAGTCTATCCATTACTTCTTTATCAGAAACCACACTTCCCACACTGAAAGGCAGGGGCCTCCCCAGAACCAGTTCCACAAGCAATCAGAGGGGGAAAGTTCACCAATTGCTACTCTACTTCTCATGGGCTCCTCTCCCCAACTCCAAGTAACTGGGAAAGGCAGCCTCGAGCCTCCTACTTCTGCAGCCGTGTGACCTGGCACGGACTCTTCTTACTTACATGCTGTCGAGTTTTCCTCCCTTGACTTACAGTTAAATTATATAATTCATAACTGTTATAGAAACTCAAAAGGATATAGAAGAATGTCACATGAAACAAAAAAGTCTACCGTCACCATCATCCCCTCCCCAGAGATAATAGTGCTAACAATTTTTCTATTTTTCCAGACATCTATTTCATTAATTGCAATTTTTATTTTTAGAATTTTTGAAATTACAGAAAAGTGCAAAGGATGATATAACAATCCTCTTGATTCCCCTTTGCTATCTCCTATCAAACCACTATTTTGGATTTAGTATATAACTTTCCAGTTCATTCTCATACTTTAACACACACATATATAAATACAACCCCTGAACAACATAAGCATTATTTTGTGGATTTTTTTTAACTTTACATCAGTGCCTTCACACTATATTAAATTTACAAACTTCATTTTAAAATAAATATATCAACTATTTTAGTCACTTGAGAAAAAGAGAATGTAACAAGCACTCATGAGCCCACTACCGAGCTTTGCCCAATCTTAACACTTTTCCACATTTGCTTCAGTTTTCTTTTTTGTTTTGGGTGCTGGGGGTTGTGCTCTACTACTGAGCTATACCCTCAACCCCTGTTTTAGGGTTATGTGTGTCTGCGTACAAGTATGTTGCGGTGCTGGAGTTTGAACCCAGGGATGCTCTAGCACTGAGCTACATCCTAGATTTGTTTTGTTTTTGTTTGTTTGTGTTTTTGAGACAGGGTCTCACTTGTCCTCACACTTGTTATCCTGTTTCCTTAGCCCCCACTGGAAGCTGGGATTACAGGCATGCACTACCATGCCCAGCTGTTTCAGGTATTTTTAAATAAACAAAACATTGCAGAAAATCATTCCAATCTCCTGTTGCCTATTATTATGTCTCTGAGTTTTAATTATGTTGATACATGTGGACCTACTTTATTGGCATTTTTAGTTTTTTGTTTCCCTATCGTGATGGACTGAATGTCAGTGTCCCCCATTCACGTACTGAAATCTCACCCCCTATATAATGGCACTGAGAGGTGGAGGCTGTGGAAGATGATTAGGTCATGAGGGTGGAGCACTCATGAGTGAAATTAGTGCTCATACAAGAAGAGACTAAGAGCTTTCTCTCTCACCTCGTGTGAGGATAAAAGAAAATTACCACCTATAAACCAGCAACAGGGCCCCCACCAGACACCAAATATGCCAGTGCCTTGGACTTCCCAGAGCCCAGAACTGTTAGAAGTAAACGTGTTGCTAAACTGCTCAGTCTGTGCTGTTCTTGTATAGCAACCAAACTAAGACACTGATGTGTATTCTGGTCATTTTCAATGTTTGCTGTAATAGCAATTCTTCAACAAGAATATTTATACACAAATACAGAAAAGATCCTCTTGAATATATTAGGCTTGCTATAGCCATGTTCAAAAGTATATAATAAAATCCTCCTGCTTGCTCTTGGTGCTGTTTAACAACACATAAGAGCAGTTGCTATCTTATGCTGTAACAACTCCCAAATCTCGATGGCTTACGATATTGAGGATGTACTTATTGTGCTGTTCACATTGAGTGTCGGCTTTAAGTTGGCTGTAATTCTGTTATGTGTGCACGCTTCATTCTGGGATTCAGGTTGAAAAAGAAACGCTATGTGGGTCTTGCCAACTTTGTGGCAGGGGCAGAAAGTGACGTCAGAGTGTGACTCTCAAGGCTTCTGCTTGGAGGTTGCACGGTAACTTCAAGTCCATATGTCAGGTCAAGAGCCAAGACAATGTCATCAGGGTGGGGGATAAAATCTTCCCCCAAGAAGGGAAGAGCAGCCATATGTGGTGACCTGAAAGGGGATCATGCCACATGTACTCTTCTGCACACAATTTCCCCTTGAGAGCCCATTTACTGGGATATTCTTCCATATCAGCACAGATCTACTTCCCTCTTGTAAGAGGATGTATTAGTTTTACATTGTAAAGGTACATAACATTTACATTGTACTCCATAATTCCCACAGTTGTTTAGCTCTTCTTGATAGCTGAAAGGACCCCACGTTAATGCCAGTCTTTTTCACCATGGCTTCCCCATTCCTAACGCCTTGGCTGTGTTCCAGCAAGTCATTTTTCACTGCTACATACAACAGGGCTGTAATGAACAGCGCTGCATTAGTGGCTGTGCCAGTACCTCTTTAGTTTGTTTTGATTTCTGATAAGGCCAGTTCCCTTTTCTTAAGTTTTCTTTTTAAACATTATCTTGGCTATTTTTATACAATAACTTGTCCACATAAATACTACAATCAACTTGACAAGTTGCATTTAAGAAATCCTGTTGGGATGTTTTCTGGGACTGCATTAAATTTCTAGATGTGTCTGGAAATTTCTGGATTAAAGAAGATTATGAAGCTTTCCAATCCAAGAATATAACATCTTTTCCCACTTATTTTATCTTCTTTTATGCCCTTCAGGAAAGGCTTATAGCTTTCTCCATACAGATCTTACGAATCTATTTGCTGAGTTGACCATTATTTCATCTACAGTAATAAGAACATTGCCACTGCATTTCCAATCTCATTCACTTTATCAACCGGGAAGTTTACTTACTAAGAAGTGTGAACTAGCTTTCAAAGTCTTTTCCTCAATGGAGCCTGAATTTCTATTACATCTGGCAGGATTTCCAAGATGGGGGTATGGGGTGTTTCCTAATTTCACTAAAGATGAAATTTTACTTTATTTCATGGTTATTTTCACCTGGTGTGGTGGTCTTCACGGAGGAAGAGGAGAAAGCATCCCTTTCCTCTGCTGTCTTTCCCAAGAAGTCCCCACCCACTCCTCAAATTCGGCCATCCCAGACCTACAGAGTGTTTCCAGGGGTTCATATGGCGCTTAATCATCTTTTTTTTTCCTTTGCTTTGGAATATTGTTTAGCTCTTTGGACAGTATCTCATACTTTTCTCCCAAACTGTTTTGATGCTGTTACGGTTTAAAAATGAGGTGTATCCAAAAAGCTCACGTTTTAGACAATACAAGAATGTTCTAAGGTAAAATGAAGTAGATTACAAGAGACATAACCTAAGCAGTGGAGTGACCCACTGATATGAATTAACTGGGTGGTTAACTGTAGGCAGGTAGGGTGTGGCTGGAGGAGGTAAGTCACCGGGAGCAAGCCTATGGAATATATATTTTGTCTCTGGTGAGCAGAGGGCTCTCTGCTTCCTGTCTGGCATGAATTGATCTGCTTTCCTCCTCCACACTTCCACAACGATATTCTGCCTCATCTTGGGCCCAAAGTTATGGAGTGGGCCATCTATGGACTGAGACATCTGAAATTGTGAGCCCTAAATAAACTTTTCCTCCTCTATGTTGCTCTTCTCAGGTCTTTTGGTCACAGTGATAAAAAGCTGACTAAAACTGGTGCTAAACCAAATTTGAAGCTAACAGACATCAGAGTATATTTTATACTTTTTAAAAAATTCACTTAGTTTCTCCTTTGGGCTCTAGCCTCAGAACTCTTTAGCCCAGCAAGCATGTACAAATCACATGTACAGCAGATGGAGCACAGCTTTTCCACCATGGGGCCTCAGAGCCTGACTCTCAGCCTCTCCTCCTGTCCCTGAGGTCCCCTGGTCGGCCAGCACTCCTGGAGCAGTTTGATGAGAAAACATCTCCCAGCTCAATCTGTCCTTTTCCAAGTCAAGTTCACTTACTGGACAGGGATCACAGGACAAGTGTGAAGCAGATATAGCAATCTTTTTTTCCCCCATAGGTTAAGATAGATTCCAATTTGATTTTCATTCCAAAGGAAATTTTAAAATATATTCACTTCATTATAAAAAATGATTTAAGATTTTAAAGTGAGGGGCTGGTGATGTAGCTCACCTCGTGTGCAGGAGTCTCTGGCTCCATCTCCAGCACTGCAAGGGGGGACCGGGCAATATTTTAATATGAATTGTGAAACATAATAAATTCACATATCAAAATTGGGCTAGTTGCATGGGGCACATTCCATTTTCCACCTCCCTAACAAGGAAAACTCTTTAATTAGTGATCAGCTGTGCTGTGATAGCAGGATAACTGAGACGGGAGGAAACAAAAACTGAGAAGCCAGAAAAAACATTCTAGAATGAATTCTGGAGGGACATTTTTATCAACTCTTGGTATTCTTACATTTTGGGGGAAGGAAAGAGAATGAGGTCTTAGAGAACAATAGTCTGCTGTCTGACTAAGCTTTTGCATTCTCTCTATTAAAATATTAAAATTACTTCAATATATACATAAGGTAATAGTTACCACCTTAACCATCTTCAAATGTCAGTTCAAAGGTGGCTTGTACATTCTCATATTCTCCAGAATGCTTTTCCCCTTGCAAAATTGCAAACTCTGCATCCACCAATTCTTCATTCCCAGACTCAACATCTGGCAGCTCACCTTCTTTCTAGCTCTATGAATTTGACTCCTGATCATACTTCATGAGGAGATCACATAATACTTATTCTTTTGCAACTTATTCACTTAACACAATATCCTCAAGGTCTATTCATATTGCAGCATATGTCAAGAATTTCCTTCTTTTTAAAGGCTGAATAATATTTCACTGTGACTATATAACACAACCATTCATCCATTTATCCATTGATGGATACTTGGGTTGTTTCCACCTTTTGTCTATTATCTCTCTCTCTCTCTCTCTTCAACCAATAAATCTTTCTTCTCAATCACTAATGTATCCATCCTTTTGTAGAATATTATGAATAAATGTATCAGTGAAATAAACCAGTCAAACCACTGCGGCTCCCATTTGCTGATCCAGCCAGGGAAACTCCTGGGGGCAGCTGACACAAGGGAGTGAGAAGGGCATCAGCCAGGAGATCAGGCTGGCCTGGGTACCACCATGCCAGCCCTTTGGTGGTCTTGGGCAGGTTCTTTTAACCTTGGTTTCTTCACCTGCCAGTGGACACTGCAACTCCTGCCCCAGTGACAGTCACCTGGGAATAAGTGACGCCATGCCAAGGACAGCAGGGAGCACCATAGACCCGAAGCATGCTCACCGGGGCCCCTCTCACCAAACTGCTCAGCCAGCAGCCCAGCGAAGGCCTGAGGATCTCACCAGCGTCATTCTCATGCCTGTCCCTCTGCCAGCCTGCTATCCTTGGGCCCTTTCATATGGCCATCAAACCTCTGTTCCTCAGAGTAACAGCACCATCTCCTGTCCACACTCTGTCCCTCTTCTTGGTAGTGCTGTCAGAACATCCCCTCACAGTCTTTTCCCTCCTGACTGTCTGAGATGCAGGGTTGGAAGGAGCCACTGGCTAAGAGGCAGCTGGTTCCAATTCACTCATTTTTACCAAGGAACTGAGGCCTAGACTGGCCCCTGTGGCTCCTCCAAGGTGGTCAGCAAGTCCAGACCACACTTGCAGTGGAGACAGAGGCACCAGAAAACTGGATCCTGATTCAAAAACATCAGTGATAGAAAACTCAGGTTCAGTAATTTTCTTAAAAACCCCAACCACTCAACTGATAAGGAGCCCTCCCCCCCATCTTCAGATCCTCCAGATCTGCTCAGAATCCAGCAGCCACCGTGGGTCAGATGCATTCCTAGGAAGAAGTTCACGAGGCAGAAGACTTGCCTCAATCTTTTCAGCAAACACACTTAGCACCACGATGACATTAACCATCAGCGCTGCTTGACCTGGAGCCTGGAAAAGCCTCCCTTGAAGTAGTGCGAGCTGGAAGGAGGTCTCCCTCCCTGTTAGAGTCCCACAGTCCAGCCTGGAGAGGGCTTGCTGGGAACCCACACACCCACAGCTGAACCACACCATCCTGCTGCCTTCTGGTTCCGCTCAAGTCGCTTCATCTTCCTTTTGTTCAGACCTTACTGGAGGTAGACAACTGGTCCCAATTCCCTTGGGAGGATCTTTACAATGTTCTACAGTTTAAAAAAAAATCATTCTTCAGGCCTCTATAATCCCAATTAGCTTCTGCTTACATCCACGTATCCCCCCATGAAGAAGGAATTATAGACAGTAAGTCCATCACCCAGCCCCGTGCATTGGACTGATTCAAAGGAAAAAAAAAAAAAAAAACAACGCTTTGGTACTGGAGATTGAACCCAGGGATGCTTTCCAACTTACTGCTGAGCTATATCTCCAGCCCTGCCCCGACCCTGCCTCTTTCTATACATAATATATATATTTGTAGGTGGACACAATACCTTTATTTAGTATTTTTATATGAGGTGCTGGGGATTGAACCCAGTGCCTTATGCATGCTAGGCATAGTGCTCTACCACTGAGCCACAAGCCCAGCACCCCCACCTTTTTTTTTTTTTTTTTTTGAAACAGAGTCTCACTAAGTTACTGAGGCTGACCTTGAACTTGCAATTCTCCTGCCTCAGCACACACTCCAATTGAGGGATTACAGGTGTGTACCACCATGCCCAGGCAAATTCTAATGCATACACAAAACCCTCATTGGTTCATCCTGGCAGACTTCTCTACACCCTAACCCTTTATTAGTGGAACCAAAAAGATCCTATTTTAAATAACATCTCTAGTGACTTAGTGACTGATGGCTAACACATATAGATACTGCATGCCATGTATTATGCCTATTAACACTAATACAATAACCCCCCCCAAAAAAAAAGCAATTTCTATTTAAATTTGTTTTCAGTAGTAGGGATAGAACCCACCCTTGTGCATGCTAGGCAAGTGCTCTACCAATGAGCTACATCTCCAGCTCTCTATTCAATTTTATTGATGCGAAAACTGGGGGATATTATAAGAAGAAGTCAGAATTTTAGATGAGGTGTCTCTACCTGAACTGGCTCCTCAGCCACAAGACTCTCCTTCCTCTCCTTTCTCAGCTGCCAAACAATAAAACGCTGTAGGTCCCAGTGAGGAATAGAAGCCAATGAGGAATAGAAGCCCAAGGGAGCCTGGCTCATGGGTCCACCCTCTAGTGCGCAGATAGTTCTATGGTCCATTTGGCCAGTGCTCCCCTCCCTCTTCTTCCTGCTCCCCACCACCCACTCTGGCCCCACAGCTCTGCTCAGGGACAGGGTCCCCATTATTAATGCCATTCCTGGAGTTGTGTTTACACGGGGCAGGAAACTTAATATCAACATTCCCCAAAGGAAAGTGTCTTGTCACTTCTGTGAAGCACTTCAGGCAGGGAGAGACTAGCCTCCAAAATCAACAGGCACTTACACCCTTTAAACACAACTGATGGAGAGTTTGTGTCTACAGGGGCTCTTTGAGCTCCTACGCGTTTGTTATGATGAGGCTGAGAGCAGTGACAACTCTCTCCAGGTCTCTCCAGAGGCTAAGGAGCTCGGGACCCTGCTCCACATAGGAACAGAAAAGCAGTGGACTTATGTGCTCAGCAGGACAGGAGAGCTTGCTGGGTAAAAACTCCAGCTCTCTATAAACTGGCAGGGAGAGACTGTAGCAGATCTGGCTCTAGGCCCAGAACGTTGGCAGGAGGTGAAGGCTTTGCAGGAGCCCTATTTTTTTTTTCCTGTTGTTTTTTATTTTTTTTGTACTGGGGATTGAACCCAGGGTACTTTACCACCGAGCTATGTACATCCTCTGGCTCTTTTTATTTTTTATTTTGAGACAGGGTCTCACTAAGTTGCTGAGGCTGACACTGAACTTTCGATTCTCTTGTCTCAGCCTTCAGAGTCACTGGGATTACAGTGTACACCAATGCACCCGGTTAGGGAGATCCTTTGGAAGGCTAAGAAGGCACCATTCTAGCTCAGCAGGGCACCTTGGGAAAAAGGAATGGGCCCAGGACGTTTCGACAAAGTTAAACACGGTGAGCACACGGGGAGCATATAACCATTCTTCTCAGCTTCCTTTCCGGCTCCTCTGTCACTGGTGTGTTGCTGCTGCCCACACACCTGCACCCCACCCCCATCTTTATTGGAAGCCAGCTCTGCAGAGTCCCTCCTCTGCCCTCATAGCATCTCCTCACTGCCCTGGGGGCTCTCTCCCCTTCTCAGGGTTTCAGACAGAGGCAATGATAAGCTCATGGCCACCCATCTCACCCAAAGAGCTGGTCCCACCTCCAGGTGCCCTGTCTCCTTCTATTACATTTGAGAAAGTGCCAGGGCAGTTCATGCTCTCCGCTCGCCTCGTAGCTTGGGTTGTGGCGCCTTTGCAGAGTTCTTACACTCCTTCAATCTGCCGCCACCTCTCTTCAGGGTTCCTCTCCCTGTGATACTGACCAAGAATCCAGACAGTCTCATCTCTGAACTTGTGCCTTAGGGGCCCCTTTCACAAGCACAGATCCTCTCCTCCCTTGGAAGTGACTTGGTAGAGCTATTCATACAGCACAAACATGGGACCAAAGCATCTGCTTTAGGATGCATCCTAGACTTTATCTTTTTAGTTAATGGACATTTATCTGAAATTTCCTAGGCAATTGTATTACAGACCCCCAAATGAAGTAAGGTCTAATTCCTGCCCTAGAAACACGTGCAGTCTCCAGAATGATAATCCAAATAAAAAGACTGGCTTGGTGAAGGGCCGTGTTACGGGCCCTGGGCTTATTCTCAGGAATTCTGCCTGGAGACATGTGTGAAGCTGCCTGCAGAGATGCCCACAGAGATTCGGATGAGAAACCTAACCTCAGTGTTCAGACATTTATAAGGTCCACCTTCTGCCTTGCTCTTAGCTACTAAGATACAGTGTGACCTTGTGGTCTTTGATTCAGCCCCTTTTTGCTTCCAGTTCTTCCACAGTCCACTGAGAGAGAACAAGAGACAGAGAGCTTGCATAAGAAGCCGTTATAGAATTATGAGGTAGAAAGAAAAGATGGACAGTCAGATGCAGATAGTCCAGCACTTCCTGAGAGCCAGGGTTCCAAGTCCATGTTCCTAAGCACCATGACAGAGGTAATCCTAACCTGTAGAGTCCAGAGCCAGGCTGGGAAGTTCCTCTCATCCTGGCCATCCCAACAAGACCAAGACTCGCCCAAGCCTAATGCCAAGGGACTTACCAGAAATACAGTAGTTTGTTCTCCCAGTAACAAACCTGTCAAAAAGAGGCCACATTGGCCTCCCCAGAAGGGCCATTTTTCCCCAGCCTGTGCCATCAACCAGGAAGACTGCTGGACAGCAGGCGCTTAGTCAGATTCCCTGTCCTTGGGCCAAGAAGGAGGTATGAATTGGACTGGGAAGTGAAAAATTATTTTTTAATTTCTACAATCTATTAAAAAAAAAAAGTACTCAGCTCCTCATTCAAAAGTTCCTGCAAACATTTTCAACCCAATAAGTTAAGCATCTGGGAAAATATGGGTCTGAGTCCCTGAGGGGCAGCAGAATCCCACAAAAGTGAGGTGACACTGGCCAGGGCCACATGACAATCAGCCTCTGAATACAGGATTCACCATGATACAGGGTCCCATTTCTATAGCATATGCCCCTTCCTCACCCCACCCTGTGTAGGCCAAGTAGAGGGTTTCCCAGTGACAGGAGTTACACTTTCCATGACAACAGGGAAGGACAGCCCAGGATCCAAAGGAAATTCAGCCAATGCAGGTGCCAGTCCTGGGCAGTAGTGTCAAGATGACCCATCCCCAGAACGCATAAACTGGAGATGCAGAGGCACAGGAAGGGGTCTCACACATGCTGCCGCGGCTCATCCTCCCCACCCTATGGCCAAGAGAAACATACTGACCGTGGTCTTCATACCCAGTTTGCCCTGGAGATTTCCCTGTGCCCTTCCTTCTATTCCACCGCCATCACTTACTGCCAGGCTAGACACTCTGCTGCCTGCCCCACTGAATCTGCCTCCGGCTGAACCTGCCTCAGCCTCCACACCAGCTGCCAGTCTCACACCCTTCTCCCCCGCTGTGCACATAATCCCACCTGGAAGCTTTAGTTGCACCTGCCCTCTATTCACAAAGCCCAAACTCCTCTGCCTGATCTTAAGGTCTTCCTTCTCTGGCTCCTTACTGCCCCTACAAGGGAGCCAGTTGCTGGACAGGGGAGCACAGCTCCCAAGTATGGGGGATACAACAGAAGGCTGACTAACACAGGATGCTAGGGAACAGACTCATTATTTTGAAAATGAAAAAGTAAAGTGAAAACAGCAAGCATTTATCCTGACTGTTCTACCCAAACTGTACCTCAGGACAAGCAAATATTCTGTAAGTTGAAATCTGTTTGTCGTTATAAAGAATTCAGCTAATAAATGAAGAAGGAATGAAAGCATTATAATAGCACCATTTGTGACTCTCACAAAACTATGGATCCAGCCCACAGCACTCAATGGCAGTGCAGACCTGCACCTGATTAGGCTCAGTTTTCCAACTGCAGGTTTATGTGAAAAACGGGACAGGGACACACAACAAGATCCAGTCTTCGGAGGCTCTCCAGGAAAAGCTTTGATTTTTTGGCAAACACATGACAAGAAAATTAAGGAAACCTAGAGACTAAAAGACACTTAAGAGTCATTATCAACAGAGACAACTTACAGTGTCACTGAGATACTAATTTTAACAAGAAAGAAAATTAGACAAATGGAAATTTGTGCACTGGATATTTAGTGATTTTTAAAAAGTGACAGTTAATTTGTTTCAAAGTGATAATATGGCACTTGGGTTATATTTTTAAAAACAGTCCACACATCTCTTAGAGAGACATACAAGATGCAAGGATGTGTCGTCTGATTTTTGCTTTAAAAGAGTACTAACAGGGGAACAGTGATTGGGGGCATAGGTAAACAGCCAGTCATTAATTAATCTTTGTTGAAGCTGGAGGATGGATCTTCTATGCTCTACTTTTGCACATTTAAATTTTCTATATTAAAAAAATTGGTTTACAGGGCAACAATTGGGGCTAGAGTTGTATCTCAGTGATAGAGTGCTCACCTAGCATGCACAAGGCCCTGGGTTCAAACCTTGGCGCTGCAAAATAAATAAATAAATGGCAAGAATTGAACTTAAAGGAGAGTAATAGACTCAAAATAAGAAAGCCAGGTGAATTGGAGCCCTCCAGCTTCACCTCTAAATCCCCTGGGGCAGCTGCTCTGGTGAATGCACCTCATGGGGCCTGGTGAGAAGGACTTGCACAGTTTTCCTCTGTAAATCTTGATATTCCTATTCAAGGCCACTCTCACCGCCTACACCCCCAGAGAGAGCACAAGAAAAGGGGTTTACAAGACACTCTGCGGCCTGGGTCAGACTAAACATACCCCTCCTGCATTCCATGGTGGGGATCCACGTTGGAGGGCTGAAATGGGCCTGGAGTTTTGTCCCCTCTTCCCTCTCAGCCTGAACACCAGGAGCTGCACCTCACACCAACCTGTGTGTCCACTGTTACCAATGATACGGCTGCCTGTGCCAGGGTGTGGACGTGTAACTCCCTTCAGATGCACTTGGAGCACGGGGCTCCATCTGCACCAGTTTTGCTGTGATGGAGGGGTGGGGCAAGGCAGGGGAAGGCGGTCATTGCCCTGAAGGAGACAGCAAGAGCCACTGTGCATCTCTACCTCACAATCTCAGCTATGATCCCATGTGCTACTGGATCCTGCTCTACTTCCATGTCTTCTAACTCTCCCAGGCCAGGTGGGAGCTATTTTGAAGGCTCTGTTTGCTTCCCAGCCTTGAAGGCTCCACGAGAGGCTGCACAAGAGCCAGCCTCCCGCCCTGTCCTCTGCTGATACTTCCCCATGCAAACCCCAACTCAGTTCTCAGGACTCCACTGACCAGTGTCCTTCCAGCAAGCCTGGACTCACCTTCTAGCACCAAGACAGGTCTAGGCTTCTAGGGTATCCCAAGGGCTCCCAGTAACGCAGATTTGTCCCCTGCAGATCTTCAGACTGCCCTGGGCCTGCACACTCACTCCATTTCTGTGCCAGGTCTACACTGCTGTGATTCAGAGAGCATCTTGCTCGTTTTTTATCTCCACAGCCCAAGTGTGTGGCTCACAGGAAGTGGGCAGAAGAAAAGGATGTGTCTGGTGCTGGCCTTTGTAACCAGCACGGCCCTCTATTGAATCTCCACAGCTTCCTAGAACCTCCCACACTGAATAAGCTTATCCAGAAACCAAACTGACACTCTGAAGTCATGATTTCCCAAGACTGATTTTTATATTTTAGTGGACAAAATTAGTCCATGAAGCCCAAGACATCACAGCTACTGTTGCTTAATGAGTCAGGTAGCCACACAAACCTGTCTGACACAGATGATGTGGATTCAGGTTTACTGTCCAGCAGGCTCACAGAGGTCAGTGTTAATATGGTGGCTATGGTCTGGGCAAAGATGCTGTCAACCTGAGCGGTTCTCCTGAGGGATGCTGGATTTTAAATATCTCCAAAGAGTTCTACAGCAGCCTTTCTCACCATTTCTGTGTCTGGATTGATTTCCTCCTCTTAAAAACACAGATATTCCAGCAAAGAGAGGTCTGCTGAGTAACCCAAAATCATACAGCAGGAAAGCGAGGGCACGGACAGATCCCAGGTTTCCTCAGCAGACAGATGAGCCATCCCCTCCTGGAGCTGCTGGGCTCCTGTTCCCCTTCTTAGTTGCAGGTTGCCAGCTACAGCTCACATGACCCAGCCAGCACTGCATCCAAAGTCAAACGGCCTGCAACCCTCACTTCAAGAGGCACCAGTTTAAAGCTTATAAACAGCCAGGGGTGTAGCTCAGAGGTAGAATTCATGCTTAGTTTACATGCTTAAGTCTCTGAAACCCAAAGGACACTCTAAGTTGGCAATATAAGAGTTTATATACTCTTAAGACGAAAAAACATCTTTTTTTACACATACCTTTCCCATTTGATCATCTATTATTAACAGCTCCCTCAATCAATTCCCAATTTTGCTTTATTGAATGGATCAGTCTTTGGGAGCCAGTCTGGCTCACTAATCTCAGAGAAATTGTCTTTGGTGCTGAGTGACTTTAAACAGTAACTTTTATGACTATTTAAAAATATAGATACACACATGCCTACATAGGGATGGTTAAGTGGAAAGTCAAGGATTAATGCCTAGTGTGATTATCTTGTGATGGTAAGATTACCAACTATTTGCACACTGGTTCATCCAAGTGTTTCATTTTGCCATATTAAACATGCATTGAGTTTAATAGAAGGATAATTAAAGTTTTAATGATACTATTAAAAAAAAAACACTACTTGTTTTTCTGAAGCCATCTTTGCCTGGAAAACATTTTCCTTTTCAAATAAGCAGTCTTTTCCTATTTACTGTGCACTCTGTGGGAACCACATTCTTTATTTAGGGTCAAGTTAAGTTCTCGCTATGTGCTAGGGACAAGTTTTATTTGTTGTTTGTCTTTCCCCGCCTACTCAATTTTGAGGGGCAACTTGTATTATTGCCTCTCTTTACCTGGTTTGATTTATGATCTTAGAAGTCAGGTCATTCTTTCCTAGGTCGAAGAAAAGAAAGGAAAAAAAAAAAAGGTCTCCTTCACCTAATACCTGATAAAATATCTGAAAAGGTCATTGCAGACCTTGACAGAGACACATATGATTTCAACCTAACCTGATAAAACAACAACTAGAAAACTTTTATCAGAAGAAAATGTAACTTGCCATTTCCCAGCTCAATTGATGAACTTTTTTTATCTGAAATGACAGACATCGTAAGATAGGAAAAGCTCCAGATAAGAAACCAAATTGAGTTGTCCTGAATCAGATCCGATTGCCTGCCCCTGGTTCAAACTCCCACACCTGCTTAGAACAGGTCAATGAGCGCCTCTTGGCATGGTCCTGGAGGGGTTTGAAAACATTGCAAAAGTGGTGAACTTTGAGACTTCAGCGTTTATTCTGCGATTATAATTAACCTGCTCACCAGTTGCTATCGATCCGTTCCAAACAGAGGTGATAAAGTTTGACTAGATTTCTGGAGGTAGAAATGGAGATTTAAAATGGGAGAGAAAGAGAAAGAAAAAAAAAAAAAAGAAGTTGAAAAAATAATTTAAGGACTCAATTCTAAGAAGCAAAACTAGCTCTGCAATTGGGGGATCCCAAAGCCCATGGTCTAATCATCCTTAAAATTTCCCAGCAAATTTGAGTGGTGACTTCTTAATTTCTCATTCTCCAAAACAATGTATATTTATCCATGATCATTCAATTCAGAGTGAAAGACTCAAATTCCACCTGCAGAGGCTTTTTAATAACTACAGACACAGAATGGCTTCCCTGCCTGGACTACCTGCATCTTTATAGGGGAAAAGATATTTTAAAACATCAAGTCAATTATTGGGCTCCTGCAAAATGCAGAAGGCCAGAAAACCAACTTCCCTCCATTCAGATAAGAAGCTGGACTATCCCGCTCAATTCTGATTACAGAGCAGTAATAGATAAAACCACCGGCCACCTGCCAGAAAGAAGAAAACTTCCACTGACTGGCTACTGGGTTCGCTCAAGCCAGTTCCCCAGGGCCCTTCTGCCTGGGGTTTTAGTCAGTCTTGATCCATGCCTTATGCTCATCTTTATTAAGATCAGAATTATCACAGTTTTCTCCTCCTTTCTCTGAAAAGCAAAAATAGGGGAGATTACAGCCTGCTTTCAGGAAAGGCGATTTGGAGAGAGCCACATGGTTTGCTCCCATAAGCAGACAACTGTCTCCCTAGAGTTGGGAGAATCCTCCAGGGTGGAGGGTTTGAGTTCAGGGAACCTCTCTCCAACTCCCTGCACACCAGGATCCAGAGGCTGAGGAGGAAGTTGGTGCAATTCCTGGGATTCCTGCCACTGCATTCACTGAAAGGTACTCAAGGGAGACCACACCCGCACTGGATGGGAGGCTGCGAGCCGCTGGGGGTGGAGCTGGGGGGAGAAGGAGCCTCTAGCCCCTCATATCTGGTGGTTCTGAAGGACCAGGCCTCACCTTCAATGTGGCAAATGTGAAGTGAGGGAGAGTGGGTGGCACGACCCCAGAGGCTGGGTTTCCCGCGATTCTGAGCTGGAGCTGTTGCTCACTCCCTGTGAGCAGATCAGTTCATCTTTCTGAGTATCTGTTTCCCTCCAGAACAAAGGAGATCATCATACCCCCCTCTCCAGGAAAGGCTTGGAAGTCCCTATCACTGATGATTTCCTCACTGGTGACAAAGGACCAACTTATTCCCCACAACGGGCTAGAGTACCAGGTTGTTAGCTGGGATCCAAACATTAAAGTACCCAAACTAGACATTTATTTTTTGTAAATTAAAGCACATTTGAGACTATCCCTATTATCATCCCACTCATTCTCCTGTCTTTAGGAAGTGACAAAGGAATAGCAATATAGATAACCAATAAAATGTGGAGAACTCCATCCATGAAGTGTGACATGGCCTATCAAAGGTCAATTAGGTCCCTTCAAGTTCTTAAAGCTGCCTGAAAGGACTGCTTTCTTCTAGAACATGGCAAGGAAAAACTAGCACCCCTTTGTCTTTCTTCTGCAAACTGAAGCAGCATTGGCAACGGCTTTCGCTCTAAAATTCGGTCCAACTTCATTGTTTAAAAGGACAGGGATAAAAATATGGTTTAAAAGAATCACCAACTAGGTTAGTGGTTTTCCAGCAAGTTCCGACCCCAGAATAGCCTGAGGGTCAACTCCCAAAAGGAGAGGTCACTGGACCAGAAGGTGAGTGTTGTGCCCATAAGGGGACCTCAGGAAGTTCACGGGTGTAAGGGTGGGGGCATCTGACAATCGCTGACTTATCTGCTGCTGCTATAAACTGAGATCAGGAGACAGAATCCCCCCCCCCCCCCTTAGTAAAACAGCATCCTGGTGATTAAGCAAAATCAAAAGCTAAATTCAGGATTACAGGTAAGGATGGTGTTCATCTGGAAGGTTCTTGAAGACATTTTTAGGACCAAGGACTCCCAAGGAATTTACAAGAGAACAGGTAAAAATTCAATACACATTCAATAAACAAATTCAATAAACATCAATCTATGTCTTAAAGCACTTTTCCTGTGTATCTATAAACACTAAATAGAAAATTCTTTAAAAAAAACAAAAACACGGGGCTGGGGATGTGGCTCAAGCGGTAGCACGCTCGCCTGGCATGCGTGCGGCCCGGGTTCGATCCTCAGCACCACATACCAACAAAGATGTTGTGTCCACCGAGAACTAAAAAATAAATATTAAAAATTCTCTCTCTCTCTCACTCTCTCTCCTCTCACTCTCTCTTTGAAAAAAATAAAAAATTTAAAAAAATTAAAAAACAAAAACAAAAACCAGGAGACAGACTATCAGGAAGTAGATTCATGAATAATATAGGCCTGTTTTTAAAAACTTAATTGGCTTAATAAGTTTTCAAAAATAGGTAATAACATTCACATTCTTCAAAATTCCAAAGGTTCAGACCAGTGCAGTGGAGCACACCTGTAATCCCAGCACTTCAGGAGGCTGAGGAAGGAGGATTGCAAGTTTGAGGCCTGCCTCAGAAACTTTGTGAATCCCTGCTTCAAAATAAAAAATTAAAAGGACAGGGATGTAGCTCAGCAGTAAAGCACCTCTGCATTCAATCCCCAAAAACAAAACAAACTCTAAAGGTACCTCCATACCCATGTATATATGCAGTATTGTTCACAAGAGCAAGAGGTGAAGCAGCTCAAGAGTCCACCTATGCATGAATGTGCAAACAAAATGTGCTCTATACTACAGTAAAATAGATTCAGCCTTAAAGAGGAAATTGGCACATACTACAGTGTAGATGAGCTTTGAAGACATTCTGTTAATTGAAACACAAAAGAACAAATGCTGGGGCTGGGGATGTGGCTCAAGCGGTAGCGCGCTCGCCTGGCATGCGTGCGGCCCGGGTTCGATCCTCAGCACCACGTACAAACAAAGATGTTGTGTCGGCCGAGAACTAAGAAGTAAATATTAAAAAATTCTCTCTCTCTCTCTCTCCTCTCTCTATCTTAAAAAAAAAAAAAAAAGAACAAATTCTGTATGATTTCATGTACATGAAGTAGCTAATCAACTGCATAAAGACAGAGAGCAGAATGGGAGTTTCTAGGGACTGAGGGCCTAGAAGAAATTGGGAGTGATTTTTTTCTTTTTCTGAGGTATTGGAGATTGACCTAGGGGAGCTGTACCACTGAGCTACATCCCCTGACCTTTTTATTTTTGTTTGTTTATTTTAAGACAGAGTCTCACTAAGTTGTTCAAGCTGGCCTCAAATTTGCCATGCTCCTGCCTCAGTCTCCTAAGTAGCTGGGATTAAAGGCATGCAGCACAATGCCCAGTTGGGAGCTATTTTTTAATGAGTATTAAGTTTCAGTTTTGCAAGATAAAAAAGTTCTGAAGATCTGTTAACACAGCAATATGAATATACATAACACTACTAAACTGTACACATAAATATAAGATAATTAAAAATTCTTAAGCCAATCTAATTTTAACTTCTCTGTATTTTAAATGTATTCTTATTTACTAAATTAACAATGAAGCACATAAATGAGTACAAAAATAGTTAAAATGATTACAATCTTTTTAAAGTTCCAAGGCACAAATGTGAATGTCCTTTCCCAGCCTCATCCCTCACCCATCCTCATCCTCCCCACAGTCCACCAAAGCCACAAATTCATACTTCAAATTCTTTTTTTTAATTTCATTCTTTTTTTTAAAGAGAGAGAGAGAGAATGAATTTTTTAATATTTATTTTTATTTCTCGGCAGACACAACATCTTTGTATGTGGTGCTGAGGATCGAACCCGGGCTGCACGCATGCCAGGCGAGCAGGCTACCGCTTGAGCCACATCCCCATCCATACTTCAAATTCTTTACAAATTATCTCTAGAATATCTCCAACGATAATTTGTGTATTTTCAAATGAAAACAATCTATTCTTCTTTTTTATACAGAGTATGGTGCTCTATACACTATTAAAATCCTACCGACTTCCTTAATGACCTTCATGATTATTTATGCCTACATGACACTTATGGTTCATATGTACCACATATATACAAACAGTCCCCTAATTATGTGCATTTAGGTTATTTCCAACATTTTTTTTATTATGAACAGTAATGAAATGAATATGTGCTGCTTATTTGTAGAACGAATTTCTTCCTAGAAGTCAAAATTTCTATGTCAAACTGTGCATGGTGCTTGCCTGTAATCCTAGCAGCTTGGGAGGCTGAGGCAGGAGGATCATGAGTCTCAGCAAAAAGCAAGGTGCTAAACAACTCATTGAGACCCTGTCTCCAAATAAAATACAAAAAAAGGGAATATGGCTCAGTGGTTTAGTGCCCTTGAATTTAATCCCTGGTGCAAAATAAATAAATAAATAAATAAATAAATAAATAAATAAATCTATGTCAAGGCTATCGACTTTGTAACTTGACTGATACCACCAGGGACCTCCATAAAGGTTGTACCAATTTACACTGCCAACCAGGTATCAGAGTTCCTGTTTCCCCACACCTTAGAGTATGTTTGTTTTCTTAGTACATTTAAGAAAGAAAAAAATACAGGGGGGACACAGAAGAAAATGTTATCTACAACTGTGTCCTGTGCATCATTCCACCTGAGTGCTTAGAAAGTGCCTAGCAAATGTGGCCCACCTTGTGATAGGACACAATTGGGCAAGTGACAAGTCTCACTGGGGGTAGTGACATGCCCCAGGCGGCCCCAACACACCTTCCTTATTGAATTGGTTCTCTACTTAGCACCACAGACCAGTTCCAACTCTGACTGACCTGCTCAGGGTGGTAACCGGAAAGTTAAACAACTTCGGTTTTCCTGAAGACTGACAAATTGTTCTCTAGTCAAACAGGCTACTTCAGAGTTGGTCTCACAAAATAAATGAACTGGCTCTGAAAGCAACTGGCTTAATTGATAAGCAATCCCCCAAAGGTCCAAAATACACTACAGCATTTTCCACAGATCTCCGCCATAAACAAACTCTTGGAGCACCTTGAGTGCCCCACCCTGCACCTAATGGAACAAAACTTTTAAAAGAAATTGGCGCACCTGTATTTCATTGTTATTTTCATGGAGCTTTCAAATGATTCAAAAATTTTGAGGTCCTTTGAGAATATTATAATATTGTTTCTCCATGACACAAAAGAATTAATATTGCTTAGTAAAATATATTCCTTAGCCTTTCCAGGAACACCTACCACCACACTATATCTTTCAAGGCATATTTACATATAATTTCCATATCAGTCTCCTTTTCAGCCTCAAATATACACACACATTAATTCGTTGAGAGCATCAACTGTACCATGGAGTAATGTACATACACTATTTTAAGACTGCATTTCCATGAGTTTTGCCAAATGTATATACCAGTGTGACCATCACAACTGGTTATTTAATCCTCCTGCCACTGTTATACAACACACACGGATCCCAGCCCTTGAAATGCAAAAACAGACTGCATGTTTCCACTGGCATGTGACCATGCATCCTCCCTGCAAACACCCCCAGTGTCCAGGATGCATTTCCAGGACTACAGTGATGGGCAACAGTGTTCTGAGACCTAGTATCTGCTCACCCAGAGCGTCCCAAGAGACAGTAGACTTTGAGAGCCCTGCTTTCTCCAGCAGTTCCCCAAGGTTTCCAGGACTCTCTCCATCCTGCCCAAGCTCCCCAGAGGCTCTCAGTTTGCCTCTTAAAGGACTCAAGCAGCCATTCCCTGTGGTTTGACCAGGGCAGGGTAGAGACTGGGGCAATATCTCCCAGATCTCTACTCAAATATTTGTCAAGTGCCCAGCATGTGCCAGGCACTTAAATATGAGTAAGATTCCACACCTGCCCTCAGGAAGGTCACAGAACTCCACTTATGTGCCTAATTAATGGATTTCAATAATTGTTTCAGGGTCATTGCTCATATTGAACTTGGAATGAGTTAAAGTCCACATACATTAGTCAGGGCAGAATAATTTCTTCCAACCTAAGTTCAGGGCTTTACAGATAGCCCTGTTGCCTTTTATCATCTTGATTTTTGTCTTATTCCAATAACCAACGTAAGAACTCTGGCTAGATGTTAACTATTAATACCAAAGCAGGTAATACTTCACAGAAAAATAAAGGTGTAGTCTTATTTCTCCTCATTGAATTAGTCTTTGTGGTTTTACTTGTGTTAATAAATATATTTTTAAGCAAAAGACGGGCCATGTTGCATTATTTCATGGCACTACACAGTATATTGATAAGTGAGGACATATCTTCTTCTTTTCTTTCTTTCATTTTGTTTTTTTTTTTTTAGAGAGAGAGAGAGAGAGAGAGAGAATTTTTTAATATTTATTTTTTAGTTTTCGGCGGACACAAATCTTTGTTTGTATGTGGTGCTGAGGATGGAACCCGGGCCGCATGCATGCCAGGCGAGCGCACTACCGCTTGAGCCACATCCCCAGCCCCTCATTTTGTTTTTGTTTTAACTGCAGGTTCTTTTCTTGGCCAACTCCTTCAACACCCAGTGCAGGGCTGGGGTTGCAGCTCAGTGGTAAAAACGCTTGTCTAGCCCGTGTGAGGCACTAGGTTCGAAGCTCAGCACCACATAAATAAATACATAGGTAGATAAATAAATAAAGGTATTGTGTTGGTCTACAACTAAAAAAGAAAAAAAAGGCCCAGTGCAGATGGCACCACTTAGGTGAAGACTTCTAGACACTCACATGGAGGGAAGAACCTTCTCTGCTTCCTCTTCTTTGTTCCCAGCTAATTCCCCTAGACCAGGTCAGGGAGTCATTTACCTATTTCATGTCTACTTATGACCAACCATCCTATTCACTGGAGACTGTTCAGGTCAGCACTAAAAATTCCGGGAATCTCCTCAGTGGGGGGGGGGGGGACACAGAAAAATTGGTCACTGTACATAACAGTGTGTTTAATAAAATGTCATGATTTATGAAGGGACAAAGCCAAATACTATACATCACAAGTGTCACCTTATCTAACTTAAGACAACATTAAAAGTAGTCGTGATGATCCCATTTTACAGAAAAGGAGGTGGATTGAGATCACATGGGGCACCTGGAACCCAAACTAGGTCTGCCCAAATTCAAACACCTGTGCTCTTTCCAGCGCACTGTATTGCCACCTCAGTATTGCCACCTCAGAGGTGGGTGGTCACTAGCTCCCACCGAGCTCTCAGCAAGCATCATGGAAACCATTCTCCTCCTCCCATCACCGGAGTTGGCCACCTAAGCTACCAGGCATTGACCAAAGGACCTTGTGAGGGAAGAACACATTAAGGGGCTGGGAATATGGTTCAGGGTTAAAGTGCTTGCCTAGCAAGCAGGAGGCCCCAGGTTTGACGCCCCTCCCCCAGCAACCCCACACGCAGAGACAGAATCTGGGGGAGTAGCTCGGGGTGGGGAGCTCCTCTAGCATGTGTTAGGCCCAGGCCCCTAGGCTCACTCTCCGTAAGGGGAAGGGGTGGGAGGGGCCACTGCTTTTGGAGGAAGTAATGCTTTTATGTAAGCCCCGCCCACCAGCAGAACACGCTGAAGATCTCAGCGCCAACAACCCAACATGCCTGGCCTTCCTACAGAGACAACACAGCACCTTCATAACTTGACCACTTAAAACTCTTGGCTGTGGCAGGAAAGAAAACCCAGGGGCTTCCTGAAAGAAGGGTGGAGCAGAGCTGAGTCAAAGCCAGGAGCAGTCCTGGCTAGATGCTCCTCAAAGGTCAGCTCCCACTGTTGACCCTGGAATTTGGGGAACCAGGACTTCAGTACCTCCCTGTGCGGAGGGCTTGCAAAGTGAAATCCAAATACCCACAGTGAGCACTCACAGTGTTGTAACTACTGCTGAGGCTGTAACTCGGAGGTCCCCAAGATCTCCCGGTCTTTAGATTTGCATCTTCCTTCTTTTTCTTAAGCAAATACCAAATTCTCACTCCAAGACTACAGGGGTTCCAAAGGAAACGCCCAGTGCCACCCTGAAGACTGTGGGGGCTATTCCTCCCTATTTTAAATCCTATTTTAAACCAGAGGCCCCAGAAGGGGTTCAGAAGAGACCCCAGAGAATAAGAATGCAGGGCGGAAGCGCCCTACACACCCCCCTCCAGCCACCATTATATGGAGACTCTGCCACACACAATCTCAAAGGTCCACCCGCAGAGATTGGTGCGGCCCCTCCTCCCCCCACCAGGGGTGCCATCAGGTTTCCCTGTGCGGGGAAGGGGGATGCAGGGAGCCGGAGCCCCAGCCCCCAGCCCCCAGCCCCCAGCCCCCAGCCCCCAGCCCCGGCGCCACGTCCTTGGTTAATCACTTTACCTGGGATGTGTATTTGGATGCCTACCCCCACTCCCAGAGAGCCACCCAGGGCCAGAGAATAATTTAAAAGGTCTTCAAAGCCAGTGCCCCTACAAGAGCCAGTTCGATACTGGAAACAGGGAGAGGTAGACTTTACTCTTCAAAGCCAGAACAAAAGCAAAGGGTTTAGCACTTAGTAGGTAGTCAATAAATGTTAACTTTGTTTCTCTCTGGGCTTCCCCTCCCTCCAAAGATCCAGCTCAATTCAAACCCGATCCTCCAGTCCTCCTTGAAATTCCTCAGACCAGAGGTCGTTTGCATTTTGAATTAGTGGTTGCCACTTCCCTGTCTCTCTCAGCCGAAGTGCCAGGCCGAGAGATCAATTCATTCATCTACAAATCCGGGAAGTGGGGCTGATTGCAGTCCCTCCCAGGTCTGAATTGCGTCCATCATGATTTCTAAGCCCTGCCTAAAAAGGGGAAGAGGAGGTTCAAGGTGTGGAAGCAGCTGCAAAGTCTCTATTTAACCGGGAAAATATAAAGAACCGCCCGGAGGTGTCTGGCCCCATCCCAGCCCTGCGGACCTGGGACCGCGCGACCGCACAGCGCCCTGAAGACCCACCCAGCGCAGACCCCAGTTCAATCCACCCCCAGGCGGTCTCCTTTGCTGGTCCCTCCTGTTTCCGGCGTGAAACCCACCCCTCCACACACAGGAAAATCATCTGCCACCTGGAGGGATCCTCCAACTGGGCTGCCAAATGGCCTGGATCTCAGGTCCAAGCCAGTGTAATCAGGGCTCCACTGAGGCGGCTGAGGAGGGTGGGGAGGAAACCGGAGCAGAAACCCCGCGGGTCGCCAGCGCCGTCCTCCCAGGCTCCGCGGGCTGGGAGCCGGACGGACTCTGGGTCTGGGCTTGTCTCCGCTTCTTTTTTTTTTTTTTTTTTGTTTGTTACCGCCCTACAGCCCATCCCCACCGGCATGTCTTCCAGTTTGCTTGCGTTGGAAACTCGATGGCTTCCAGCACCCTTCCCCACCCAACACTCCAACACTCCCAAGAGGGTTGGAGACAGCCAGCCTGATGCCGGCCCCCTTTCGGGGTCCTCCCGCAGTACTCACCGAGATTGGGGTGTCGGGCGGCGGGGTTGGCCCGCCCGGGCAGGCTGTGCAGGACCGGACTGTCGAAGGGGCCGGCGGAGGCGGCGGCGGCCGCGGCCCAGGACGCGCCCACGTCGGCCATGTAGGCCGGGTAGGGGCTGGAGTAGGAGCCCGCGAAGCCCGCGCGCCCGTACTGCTCGCGGCCGGCCAGGCCCGCGCCCGCCGCCCCGCCGCCACTGCCGTAGGCCGCGGCTTCCCGGGCGGCGGCGGCGGCGGCGGCCGCCAGGGACCCTGTGGTCCCCGGGAAGGAGAAGCGCGGGGACACCGGTGGCGGGGTGTAGGCGGCTCCCTCGGCTCCCGCCTGGCTCCAGCCTGGGCTGCCCTGCTGTGTCCCAGGAGCGGCACCCGACGGGGCCGCGCCCGAGCCGCCGCCCGAGGCGGCTCCGGTGGCAGCACCCCCGCCACCACCCTGGAGGTAGGACAGGCCCAGCACCGAGGAAGGCACCCGCGGCGTGGGCACGTAGACCGGCGAGGACGCAGCGCCCGCGCCGTGCATGAAGGCGCCGGGGCCGCCCGCCTCGTAGGCCCCCGGCGGCGGCCCGTGGTTGGCGGCCATGGCCAGGCTCTGGTACATCGCCCCTGGGAGCTCTTCGCGTCGCCCTCCTCGCTGGTCAAAGAGCCGCGCGGGGAGAGAAGACAACAAGACTAGTAATGGACGTGTGAGGGACTGTCACAAAAATGATTAAAAACCAAAGGAAAAAAAATCAAGGCCCTCAAAGATGTAGGCATATTAAATCCAGCATCGAGCAAAGGCTCAGGGCTCCCGTTTACTCAGGAAAATCAAAATTGCAGTTTTGGTGGTTCCGGAAGGTGGTGCAGGAGGGGCCTCTCCGCCCGGGGCCTGGAGGTCTGGAGCGCTCCGGGCGACACAAAACGCAAGGTGGTGCCTGGGCGCTGGTGTGGGGGCACCCGCCTTCAGGTAACCCACTCGCCACGTCCGGAGGCCTTGGTCCTGCGCGGGTCGCTGGGCACTGCTCCAGAACACCCGCAGCGCCAGTCGGAAGCCTCCAATTCCGAAGGCCTAGAGGACTCCTCCGCCTCGCTGCATCCAGGGTCCTAAAGGAGGAAGGACAAAATGAGAAAAAGAGGTTCATCCAGAGCTTTCAGAGGTCACCGTCCCCAAGCTTAGTTGGTTCTCCTGCCCTGCAAACTAAGTTGCCCGACTCAGGCTCGGCTTCCTAGGCCGCGCGGTTCCGAGGACAGCCGCCGCCTTTGTTTTGCCCCGGCGGTGGGGTATCGAAAGCCTCTGGGAGGGTGCCCTGTGGAAGTGGGGTCTTGGGCATGGAGGATCTAGACCAGTTTGATTGTGATCTAGGTCGTTTATTTTTGGATCGCTTATTAGGAAGGACTTTAATTTTACCTTATTCTTCAAAGCATATTTTTGCTACAATATTTTATAAATTCGAGAGTTTCAGATTAGGGGGATGCCTGGGACCCAAGAAATCTCCCTCCCCTCCCCCCCCCATTTCTCCTTGAGCAAACCTGGCCAAGAACTTTTAGATTGTCAGAGGGGAAACAATGACAATCTTTATAAAAACCAGTAACCTAAGAAAGTTTTGTTTGCAATCTTAAAAACAAAAAGGCTAGAGGTAGAGTCTCAATGTTTATAAATGAGCAACTGTGTCTGCAAAATCTCTAAAAAGGATCATGAAACCCCTTATCCACACACTATACTGTGTGGATGTCAAATCAGACTAGCTACATGTTTATAGCAAACAGTTATATTTTAGACATTTTACAGATTGCATATGGGGACCAAAAGGGTAGAAGAAATGTACAAGATCACTTTACAGAACAACTCAGTGAACCATTCTAATTCACTGGACAGTCCCCCCCCCCCCCTGGAATCACAGGTCCACCCATATGCAGAATCAGCACACCAGTGAATCTGCTTGGGAAAAGCACAGTTCATAGAGTTTGACTGTATGCTTCCTAGCATCCTGTTTTCATAATGCCAGAGATTTTTGTTTTTTTCTTCTTCCTAAAAACATAGAACTCCACTTTCTGAAGCACCTGTTGTGCCCCAGGTCCTTTTCCCAGATCCTGCACCCTAAGTCAAGGGGTCTTCCCTCATTTTACAAAAGAGGGAAAGGAAGCATTGAAAATTTTTGAAACTCATCTAAGATCAAAGTACAATTAGAGGGCATGGGGGGTGTCCATAAGGCTCCAAGAGCTTGAACCCATCCATGACACCCACATTTCTCTCCTCCAGAAAAGATAGCTGCTTCTCACAGTGGTTTCTTTTTATTGCAACAGCAGACTTACGAGGATATTAACTGAACCATGTATTAAATCTAGGCTCTGTCACTTAGTAAATTAATAACTTTTAGATGAATCACTTAACTTCTCTGTGCCTCAGTTCCTCACTGCAAAGTACAAATATTAAGGCTTCTGTCTCCTACAGCCAATGTGAGAATTAAGAGCATGAATTATAAATGAATACACATAAAGTATTTATAATAAGGTCTTACAACAGGCACACAGAAAGTTCTATATAACTGTTGGCTATTATTACAGATTTTTAATATACTATAAAAAGCACTGAGACATAATATATGCCACAATAAATGATTACTTTTATTATTGTAAAAATTCTAAAAGTGGAATCTTTACTACACTTAATTATATAATACTTTCTACCATTTTTTTCAACATCACTAGTAACAACAATAAAATTAATAGCACTGAATTACTTAGACACATGGTAACTGCTAAATGGCTTTTTTTATTTGCTTTCAAAATACACAATAAACTATTGGTTTGGTGCACATTTCCTTCCATCAAGTTTAGTTAGAAGATGGATACAAAAAAATTGAACTGAGGTCACCAACATTTATTTTTGAAAACAAAAGCAAAAAATTAATACCTCCTAGTAGTCTCTGGGCTTCAATAAGTAAATAAATAGGTTTCCCTTAATAAAATATCCAATATTTAACTTTTATATCAAGTAGCTGACCTATTTAGTTGCATTTTCTGTAAAACTCAACTCTTGTAATTCTAAAATGTAGCGTTGTAAATTTTCTTTTCTCATAAAGCTGCAAAAGGAAGGAAATTCAGAATTTTGCAATCCAACTTGCAGTATATAGGTGCGAAATTTAAAACTTTAAAATATAAATGCTAGAAATGTTACAAATCTAACATTTGTCTTTTTAGTACGTTCTCTGCCTTTCCAAGTGGCTGATATATTACCTCCAAGTTGGATAACTGGAACCACAGAAGATGGAGAAAATACCCCTCTATATCCTTCTGGAAAGTTAAGAAACTATTCCCTTAAGAGGCTTGCTTGTTTCTGTAATTGAGCCTTGGTCCTGCCTACCGCAGACAAGCCCAGCGAGCTCCTGAGACTGGCAAAAGAGTCTGGCCCCTGCCCCAGTTTTCCCCCTCCTGATCACTCATCCCAATTCACCTCAAGTTCTCAGGCCCAAAGGAAATACTTCTTCCTTTCATGATTTAACCGACGGCCCTTTTCTGAACTATCTTTTGGAAGTGAGAACATTGCAAGCGCCTGAATGCTCGAGACCATTTACAGGACTGAGCTCGCGCCGTCGCTCTCGGCCTACCGCGCAGAAAACTGTCACCCAGGAGCGTCCTCACTGGCCAGCTGTAACCAAACCTGACGAAATCCGGGATAAGGAGACTCAGAAGCATTACCCCGGCAACCCATTGAAGCTTTTCTCTCTTTAGACTCTGGAAACCTTCTCTGTCTGCCTTCCCTCTCTGAGAAGCACAGGAAATGCTTCCCTGAGGTCTTCCCCAACCTGCCCAGCAGCGCGGGCCGAGCAGCTCCGGGACTGCCATCCGCCACGATTCCCTCGCCATCCTCTTCCCCTCAATGAAAGGCCTCTCTTCCCCTCAAACTGGTGGCACTTCACTACCCCGGAGTCCCTCTCCCAAGGGTAACCGCCCCCCACTCTCAGGCCAGAGCCGACCGACCTAAGGTGGATCCGGGGAGCCTGCGGTGGCAGGCGGAGGAACGTCACTGCCCGGGTTCCGGCTCTCCACGCGTTCCACCCAGAAGCAGTAGGGTGGGTGGGTTGTTGGCTTTCTGCGGGGCATTTGGCTCCCCGGACCCCCGTATAGAAGGGGAGGAAGCTGGCCTTAAAGGGCATAAAAGTCCGGCCGGAACTCTGAGTGCCCCCAGCGCCCCCCCCCCCGGCCCCCGCTGCGCTGCCTCTCACTACTACTCCGAGTCCCGTGGTCGCCGGCGGACGACACCCCGGGGTCTACACCCTCCGTGTGCGAGCTGCTGTGAGGCCTGTCCCTAATCGGTCGGTCAGGGTTATTTCCTATGGCCACCATCACCACCCAGGCCCGGTCTGTGAGATGCCAAAGAGGGCTGGAGAGTCTGCACGCAGGGGCGGATCAAGTGTTCAAGTCCACACAACAAGAATCCCAACGCCTTTCAACCTCTCTTTCCGCTTGGCCCCCGGTCTTACTTTGATAAAGAGTTGCCATGCCAAAGTCAAAAGCAGAGAAAGCTTTGAGCACTTTGGGAGAGGGAGTGACCCACGACTCCTTTCCACCTCCTGGAGACCTCTCTGTTCCCAGGCAAACCAGGACAGAGGAGCTCCGAGTTCCGCGAAGGACGGGAACCAGCAAAGAGGAGGGAGAAAACCCTACCTGCCGAGCCTCGAGCTTCCTGAAGAGCGGGCTCGCGCTCCCCGGGCGCCACCGGAGCTGCAGCGGCGGCGGAGCCTCTGGCGGCCACTGTGCCTCCGGCAGCTATTAGCTCAGCTCCCAGCGCCGTTCCGCTGGCCCCTGCGCTGGGCTCGCGGGCGCTGACTGGCCTGTAGCAGTCACGTGCCAGGACGGGGGGGAGGGGTGCCTCTGCTGTACCTCCGCTGGGCGCCGGGAGGCAGTTCAAAAAAGCTCCCCCAGCAAGCAAAGTCCAGGCGCAGGGATCTCTGTGGAAAGCGCCCGAGGGCCACTGCCAGGGCGCGGGGCTTTGGCCACCGCCCAACCTAAGGTCGATAAGGTTTGCTGTTTTGCCCAGGACCAGCTTTATTAACGAGTTACCTCTTTACCTCCAACCTGCAGTCGTCCTCTACCAGCCGCGGTGGGCGAGAGGCGGGGCTAAAAGAGGGGAAGGTGACCTCTCCGCCTCGACGCCGGATCTTTCCTAGGGCTCAGGGCCACCTAGGGGTGTCCGGCTGGCCGCAGATTTCTGGGACCGAGTACTGGGAAACTTCTCATCCCCGGACTCCAGAGAAACTGAGGAGACATCAAGTTCCGGACTGGTCTCTAAAATCAGAGTGTGGAGACCAACCCCCCCCCCCTTTTGCCTTCCCAGCAGCCCAGGTAGCCTGCAAGGCGTCAGCCTTGTTTTATGTACTTGTGCAAAACTGCACCCCTTCCCGGCGACGCTTCCAACCGGCGGCCTTTTCGCTTCTGATCTCTCCCTGTTTTCTTAGCAGCCTGCAGCGGCTGCTGCACCAATCTAAAGAACGTGGTGGGGGCTGGGAACCCGGCGATCCAGGCGAGCTTCCCCGCGTGCTAGGCTCTTCCAGGGTCTGGAGTCTCCTCCCTGGAGTGGGGGCGGGGAGGGTGTCAGACTTGAGTTTGGAGTCGGCGTCAGTGCCTGCAGGCCCTGGCGCAGCGGGACTGTGAGCCGGAGAGTCCCTCAGACAGGTCTAAAGGTTAATAGAGCAATCACAGGGCCCTATTACCGCGTAAAAATAACCCATCGATTACCGCAGCCTTCAGCCCCAGATAACAGCCGGCCGTGGCTCTCACGCTTTGGGTTAAACGGTTTTTTGTTGTTGTTTTTTTTTTCCCCATCTAAAGGCCGCACCCCCCTCCCCTGGCCCAGGTTTCTCGTACCAGATTAGAGGGATCTGGAGGGAGCTGAGACACCACCCTGCAAGAAAGTGCGCTGCGCGGAGCGAAGGCTGGGGCTGACACGCGCTTCCGCAGTTGGAAATTGGTCGTGGAACCCGGCCCGAGGGAGGGCAACCCAAGCACTGAGAGTCAGGCTAGGATGCGGGGCTGATTGGAAGGAAACCGCCCCCCGCCCTCCATGGGACCGTGGCCAACTCCTGGGGATTCTCAGGAAAATCCCAGAGGAAGAATTGAGCGCGGCTGCGCGGGGAATTCTCTTCCTTGTATGAGAGATGCAGAGGTTCAGGGCGGCCCTAGCAGAGGAGAGAAAATTGAGACCAAGGGGGCTCGGAGATGCCGAAGGCCTGGGACTTACGGACGACGCCCCGCGGGCGGTCGCCAGCTTCCGCCCCTGTGCGCCCAGGAAGCTGGGGGCGGCGTGCTTAGAGTTCCTTCTCCTGCTCCCCCAAGTCCCAGCCAGTGCTTCTGCGCCTGATAACTTAAGAGTGGGGGTGTCCTGGGTATCCCTGGAGCCGGCACTGGGGAACAGCAGTCTCTTTGGGCACACCCCGATCTGGGTACCTCAGACAAAGCGGAGAGAAGGGTATCATCCCTGCCTATTTAAATCGGGTCCTCATCTTCGTTGGGGCGAGCGAGAGCGGGACCAAACCAAAACTTTGCACAAGGGAACTTCTAAGGCTTTCTGGAGAATTGAAAGTATGCACTCGGGCGAACCAGTACCTGGCCAGGTCTCTGTCTCCTCCGCGGGTATCTGTGACTTCGGCTATACCCTAGATCCCACCCGCGCGACCTTAAGAAGGCGAAAATGGCTGAGCCTGGGAACAGATTTTCTTTGCAACCAGCCAGGGGCTTATGGCTCTGTGTCTCCCCGAACACCCGCGAGAATCCTCCCTATAGATGAGGACCCAAGCCCCCCACTCCGGATTCTTTCACGTAGATCAGGATGGGCCTCTGCGCAATGTGCGGTCTCCTGCCTTCACCACCCGCACCACTCTGCCAACCTCCTGAACTTCAATCTCTTCTATACACTGCGGGCTCAACAGCAGGCTCTGCTCGGTGTGGCTGTTGTGAGACCTCTGTGTAGAAGACTGCTTTGGCTAAGCGCTTGCTTATCACGAATTCCCTGGACGCAGGTCCTGGCCAGGCCCTGGACCACGTTTCCCGCGGGCAGTCAACTGATGGCCTGGAAACCGGGAGTTCGTGGCCGCGAATGTTCTTTGCCTCTGGAAGGAGCCTGGGGCAGAGGCATTTGTGTCTTTTTTTCTCTGGAACCAGCGCCCCACATTTCTCTCCGAATGTCTGGGCTCCAGACGCCCCAGAGCTTGTTGGCAAATGCTGTTCTTTGGGGTATTTTGTTTTTCCTTGCTCCCTCCCTCTTTGCCTCCCTCCGGCGAAGAGGGAGCCGCGGCGACCCAGTGCGCGTTGCCAGGAGCTGGGAGCATTTCAAGGCCTCGCAGGCGGGCTGCAGGAGGTTTATCGGCTGCTTCTTTAGGTTCCCAGGCTTCTCTAGCTCAGGAGGCCGCTGCGGGGCGGGGGCAGGGGCTGGGTGCTCCGAGGTTCAGGCTCTAGGCTATTTTTAAGGAGGATGTTCCTGGCCTGGCCCAGCCTGGGGAGGATGGCTCAAATCCACTCACGTCCTCTTTCCCTTTCCCACAGTCAATGGGGAGAAGTGAACACTGTGCACACCTCCCGTCTCTCTGTTTTCTTTAACCTCTTTTTACTAAGGGCCAATGTTTAATGACCTAGCAGTGTCGAATCATGAGGCTTTTGACAAATAAGAATGACTTAGTTTTATTGTACTCTTTAAAAAACAATTTATCCGGGACACAAGAATAAACTGCAAACCCTGTTCCTTAAAAGCTCCTGGGACCAGAGCCGATCCATAGCTTGGCAGAGACAAAATCTGAGCTTGAACATGACGTGCAGAGGAGTCTAAATCCTAATACCCTCCAAAAACCAAATAAGTAAACAGGATGCTGGACTTCTCAGAGAGATCGGCGAGGGTCTCCCGGCGAGTTCCGGGTGGGAGACACAGGTTTGCCAGGAGCAACTTCAGGGGCCACAACCGCCTTTTCCAACCCGGCGGGTTGCGGGGGCGGAGGCTTCTCAGCTCACCCAGAGAAAAAAGAAATCTAGGGCCCCGGAGGTCTCCAGTGTCTTGTAATGGGAAATGAGAACATCCCGCCCTCCCGTCCCAGAGAAAGAGACCGGAGAGGGAACTGCAGAAGTCAACCCTTGTCCTGTGGAACGAACTCCTCTGAGATGTAGATGCGCCTCTGCGAAACCCGGGCACAAAGACTCCGGATCCGACGTGCAAAAGTGGCCCGCGCTGAACGAATGCCGCGTTCTGTACCCTCACAGTTCTCTGGCCAGGCCTGGCGCCGCGAGCACGTTTATCCAGGTAGCTACTACCGTCTGCTACATTGACCCAGCCGCCCAGCACCCTGCATCAGCCCCCCGGGGCGGGGCGCGAAGAACCTAGGTGCAGAGCAGGGCCCGATCTGGCTAATGCAAAAAATGAAGAACGAATTAAGCGGCAGGGCCTCTTTCCTTTCTGAACCCGGTGCCTCAGAAAACTGACATTCTTGGGCAAAGAAGGGTGGACCCAGAGACCCCGGTCCGGTCCACCCGGAACCGCGTCTGCACTCTTGAGTCCTGGAAGAGAGGCGAGACCTAGAGGAAACGACGCTTTTTGATTGTCTGCTTTAATACTGTTCGGAGGTGCAGATCGAAGCCACGCTTTCCCCACAGACCTCGCAAATGCCTTCCGGCCTGTGGACCTGAGTTTGTGGCTCACTTCCTCATATTTTATAGTCACTTCCAGATTACATACAGTTCATTCTCCAATCCCATTTTTCTTTAGGAAACAACAATATTGCCAGACGAAGAGGAGGGAAAGTATTATCATCCTTATCTTAGAATCGGGAGGCCCAGAGAAGTTAAGGTACCAATCCGTGGTGGCAAAGCCCGGGTGGAAGCAAATTTGAAATCTAGATCCCGAGTCTTAGGTATTGTTTTCTCCCCTATTTGATATCAGCTTTCTACCATGGAATACTTTCTGTAACTCTTTTTAAATTTTCTAAATTTCATTTAATGAGCATATAAAAAATTAAAATCAATTTAAAATAAAATGGGATGTGTCTCATAATCTGAGACCATGGAAAGGGAAAGAAAAAGTGAAAAGCAGTCTCTGAACATTCTGCTAAATTCGGTAAGGATGCCAAAGCCTTTTTTCAATGGGGAGGGTGCTCTTCAAATCCCCAGGCCGCAAGGACCAGGACTGAAACCAGGTCTGGTGCCCTCAAGTCCAAGTCCAAGCCACGCTGACCTGTCCCTTATGCCCTTTCTTCCAGCTTCCAAAATGTCTGGCTCTCCTTATGGAAGGACTTTGAGAAAATAGCAGCTAGAGGAAGAAGACGACACCTAGTACCTGCCCCATTACCGATGCCCTTCAGGCTCTTTAAGCTGTCCATAGGGGTCCTTCTCTTCCAGGACCAAAGCTCTGCCTCCAGGGTTCTCTAGGGACCTGGGCCCCCATCATTTAATTTGTGGGTCCTCTCTCCTTCCCAGTCAAAATTTTGAAGTTGCAGTCCTGACAGCATTGAGCTGAGACCAAGAGCACCTTTAATTTTCTTAGATTACATAAAACATATGTTCTATACCTAGTTGGGTAGTTTTTGTTCCCTGAAGTTATCATTTATTGGTGGTGGGTTGTCCCTATCATAGTCCAGAAGGTAGTAAGCTCTGATGGCAGTAACCATGACTGGCACAGTAGGTGCTCAATAAATGTTGTTGAATAATTAAGTTTACAATGGGGTTGCTAATAACATCCCTCTAGATGCAGGAAGAAAGAGAGCGGGAAGCTCCTCTTGAAGGGCTAAGCCTGAAGGTGTGCAGCCTCACTGACTTTTCTGAGTAGAGTCAGGGACCCAGGACAGAGAGGGAGAGAGAAACCCAGTCCTGGTTGCATTCTTACCTACAAATTGCCAGCCAAAATTTTGACTGCTCCTAAGGAAATTCTGGTGTCTCTGAGGTCTGCAGGAAGAAAGGATTTCTGAGCACATTTAGGATTTTGGAAGTCAAGTCCAGCTCAGGAACCAAATTTTGCTGAGGCAATAGCTATTGTCAAGAGAGGCAGCAGGGCTCCCAGGGATGTAGATGATAAAGGTCACCGAAGTCCACCATCTGTAACATCAAGAGAACTCCCACCCATAAATCCTGGAAGGAGTGAGCAACAAAGTCAGAGAGAATGGCCTGGGTGGTGGTGGTGGTGGGTGTGTGTAGAGTAGAAACCAGAAGAAGGAGAAAAAAGGAAGACAGATGTAGGGCAGACCGATAACCAGAATAGAGAGAAAAGTCTAGAGGATTAGGGGAGTGAGACAGACCCAAGAATGCTGGAGAGACAGGGATCCATTTGTTCATTTGGAGACAGGGTCTCACTAAATTGCTGAGGCTGGCCTTGAACTTGCAACCCTCCTGCCTCAGCCTCCTAAATCACTGGGATTACAGGCTGTGCTGCCAGCCTGGTCGTTCTATATTTCCTGAGCACTATCCGGTATGAGGAACACTTCAGGTGTGGCTATAAAGCACTGAGACTTGAGAAAAATTCTGTCCTCAGGGAGCTTGCATTCCAAAAGGAAAATGACAATAAATGTCAAATACATCCAGAGTTAAGTGGTGAAAAGTGCTGTAGAGAAAACAAAGAGACAAATAGAGAAATGGGAGAGACTGGAAGAGGAGAGAGAAAGGAGACAGACGCAGAGATCCTGGAGAGAAGGCGAGTTCGGAGTTCAGAGTCGCGGCGACAGAGACCGGGACGGCGCCCACGGAAGATAATGAAAGCAGAAAGGGTCGGAGCGCGGTAGGAGGAAAGGGGACGAGACGGGGACAAGGTCATGCCGGAGTCCAGGGCTCCCGCCTGTCTCCGCAGAGGGCGGCGGTCATCGATGGAGACCCAGGTGGCTGGGGTCTGCCGGTGGGTCGCCGACCCCGACGCACAGGGGACTGCCGGGGCCCGGGAGACCTGACGTTCCCAGCGCCAGCTCTGGGACAGAGGGCCCCCACCACCCCCAAGGTGACGGGTACGCCCAGCGGCCAGGCACCCTCCGCCTCGCCGCCCCGGAGCCCTAGGTGACCCGGAGCTGAGGAAGACGCCCAGGCAGGCGCCGCGACCTGGCGCGGCCGAGCTAGAGACAGGAAAGTGTCAAGGAAGCGCAAAGCCCGAGTGCGAAAACAGCGTCCCGCCCCAGAAACGTCGCGCCCAGCGGCCACCGAGAGCCAGGGGAGGGGATGGCGCTGGAGGTCCTGCTGGGCTCGCTGGCGAGGACCCACTTCAGACAGGCCTGGGCCTCCCTGTCCCTAGACAGCACAGTGCCTCGGGCGACACCCCTACTATGCCAAGGACAGCAGGTGCCCTCGGAGCGAGCTGCCCGCTTGCTCACCCCCAGGGGCCGCAGCCTGGAGGCAAGTATTGCTGGGAAACACTGTTTCTAGAAACAACGACGGGTGCCCGGAGTGGGCAGTCAGACGGCCCTTTTTCCTCCATTGTGCACTTACTATACCCTGAACTGAGTGAATAAACAGACGGGAGCTCCTCACACCCCACTTCCTTGTGGCTGATTCAACTTTTCGCTACCTTCACCAGGTGGGCGTAGGTGTGATGGAAGGAGCCTTCTTCCGCAGTCAGGTCTCCTCCTCTCCTCTAAAGCAGAGGTGCTAAGGCTCCACAAATTGCCAAGTGGCAGGGAGCTAAAGGGACAAACCCGATGACCCGCACCAAGGGAGCCCTCAGGATTTCACTTCCCAAACTAGAACGCCTGTCCCAGCACCTCATCCCCCCCCCCTTTCACACAGGTGACCACAGGGACCAGCTGGGCACCCGGCCCCTGAAGTCTCAGGGGGAAGCCTGGTTCCAGCAGCTGGCCCTCTCCTCCTGAGGGAGGGGCTCAGAACAGGTGAAGTAAAGGGCTTGCTGTCCTTATCAGTCAGAGTGATCAATTCCTGCCTGGTGCGGTGGTGCCTGTCTGTAATCCCAGCTACTTGGGAATCTGAGGAGGATCACAAGTTCAAGGCCAGCCTGGGCAATTTAGCAAGACCATGTCTCAGAGTAAAATAATAGGGCCGGGGGTGTGTTCAGTGGTAGCACTTGCCTAGCCTGCGCAAGGACAGGAGTTCCATCCCCAGGACCAAAAAAAAAAAAAAAAAAAAAAAGTCAATTGTGTGTGTGTGTGTGTGTTTGTGTGTGTAACCCAGTGGTGCCTTTCCATTGAGCCGTTTTCAGTGTTTGAGGGGGGGACTGGCTAACTTGCTGAGGCTGGCCTAAATTTGCAATCTTTCTGCCTCAGCCTCTCACAGGAGGGTATCCCTGTGTAAGGCTTCAGTTGTTCGGTATCCATACTAACAGTTTGTCTTCACTCCACTTTAAAAGCTCTGGACTCATAGTGTGTCTGTCTGTCTGTCTGTCTTACCCCCACCCCCACCACTTCTGTGAACTACCTTTGTCAGGGTCTGTGCTATCTTTGTCGGGGACTGTGACTTATTCTTTAGACATGGCCAGTTTATGTATCATTTGTAATATACTCAGGATAGGAAGAGGTGAATATAAGCTGTGTTTTAATATATAGGAGTATTATAGGTATCTTCAAGAGGTTCACCTTAGTTCATAATTGCCCCAAAGGGGTTCCACACAAATGATCCTCCAGTGGGAAGCAGATGAACAAACTGAGTTCCATGTACATGATGGAACAGTATTAGGCCACAAACAGGAGTATGCTACAAATTCACCCAAGGACACAAATGGCTCTCTTGTGCATTCAGCCATGGGGAAGAAGGAGCAAAAGCCTACACACAGGGCCTGGGGATGTGGCTCAAGCGGTAGCGCGCTCGCCTGGCATGCGTGTGGCCCGGGTTCGATCCTCAGCACCACATACAAAACAAAGATGTTGTGTCCACCGAAAACTAAAAAATAAATATTAAAATTCTCTCTATCTCTCTCTCTCTCTCTCTCTCTCTCAAAAAAAAAAAGCCTACACACACACACACATACACAAAAAGAAAAAAAAAAAAAGAAAAATTCATGACATTCTGAAGAAAGCAAAACCACAGAGATGAAAAATAGGCCAGAGGCTGCCAGAGACAAGGAATGGGGGGCAGCTGAGCACAACACAACGGGAGGAAATCTGGGTGAGTGTTGGGACTCTTTTGATATGTGATTGCATGATTTCTCAAAACTTATAAAACTGTGAATGAGTTTACAGTATGCAAATTGCCTCAATAAATCCAACTTTGTAAAAATGGGGGGAAAAGTATTACTGCAGCAAGATAAGATGCCCCTGCCCCACTTTTCACCCCTGGCCTCAGTCTTAAGAAAGCCTCTGCAACTCTGGCCCATGTTTGACTCCCTTCTTCAGAAGAGAGATTTATGTTTAAAAGAAAGCCTTGCATTTCTTTTTTTAAAATCCAGGTTCCAAGGTTGGTCCTCCCCCATTGTTCATCCTAAATTAATAGGAATGGCTACAATGGTCCATCGTAGGCACAGCCCCAGTGCCTATCTCCAGCTGGTATGACACATGCATGCTCATATTTCACAGCAGACTGCAGGGTGTGACATCAGAGTGAAGGTTATCCTGGTCTGGCATCCTGAGGGTCCTGGAGCCAGACAGCAGAAGCTCAGGAATTGCTAAATCACTCTCAGTGACTGTGCCAGTTCTTAGGCAACCTGCTGTCTGCTTAATGGGTGAGATGGGGGGGACCCAGGCACTTAGCCCAGAATGGGTAAGTGAAAGCCAAGACTTAGTCTTTAAAGAGGAATAAGTTTGCTCCTGACAGTAGGATTGAATGAACCAAGGAAAAAACATTTGGTGACACACTGTACCAGTGATATTGCCAGTACAACACCCATGCAACCTTCATGATGGTTTTGCAGAAGAAGCTGTTATGGCTCTAATTGTTGTGTCAATTTTCATTATACTCAGGTGCAGCTCATGATGACCACATGGGTGGGGTACCTTGTATGTAAAGGTGACAGAAAGAAAGTGCTCTGTGCCAGATGAATCCGCAGTTGGTGTCTGAATTTCAAAGATTATCTTCTCATGGACATCACATGAGAGCCCCAAATCCACTAACCGCCTGGGCCACAGGTTGGCTTGCCTTCTTGATACTAAAGAGGAGGGGAGAGAAAGACTGGGATCATTTCTCTAATGTCCTAGAGTTGTTGATAATATCACTGTTTCTAACTTCTGCCAAACCTCTGTGGTAATGGAAGAAAAATGCATGTTAAAGTTAACAGAGACCCATCCGTCATCCTGCCTCCCCCTCCCTCTTCTGTGCTGGGGATCTAAACACGGGCCTCCAGCATGCCAGGCAAACACTCTACCACCCAGTGTGCCACACTGCTGCACCCCCAGTCAGATCATTGGTTCTGATCTCATCCTTTACACTTGAATTTAAAAAACCAACACCACACCTCAACAGAAGAGAACCCAAACCCCACACGTTGTGTTTCCTGTAGGAAACAAAGCAGTTAGGCCTGGTCAATTCCTCTGATACAATCGTCCTAACCCCAGGAGAGCCTGCTGATGAAGCAGCAGAAGAAGAAAAGGTGCAAAGAGAAAGAGAAGTGGCTAGAATCTAGGACACACACAACTTCGCCCATTCCACACATCTGATGCCAAATACCGCACACAGTCACTGGGGCGAGCCAAGTGCAAACACCACAGTGCAAGTTTCCGTCTCCACCTGGTTGTGGGGCCTCAAGCATGCCAGACCTCCACCCTGACCCTCAGTTTCCTCATTTGTGAAACAAATGAGTTGTACAAGATCATTTCTAACATTTGCGTGTCTTTAAAAACAAACGAGCATGTCTTTAAAAGACACTCCGATTAGGAAGTGGATAAAGTCAAATATTAGTTGACGAATAGAAAAATGCTGCCTCAAGCTCCGCGGGCCTGTTGAGGGCCCGCTCTGGGTGAACAGGGGCTGGAGCACCAACGCAGAGGCACCCCTCTCCGCAGCGCCTCCGGGAGCCGCCGATGCGCTGCCGCTGCCGAGGCTGAGCTACCACCCGGGCCGGGAAGGGGGCCGCGGGCTCCCGGGCCCCGCGTGCCCGCCCCCGCCCGCCGCGCGCCGCCCGGCTTGATGGATGGCCTCGGAGCCGGCGGCCTGTCAGGCCTTATTGATGAGGTGCGCGCTGACGGCCGCCGCGTAACCCGAGGCGGCAGGAGGCGAGCGCGGGGCGGCGGGCTGGCGCAGACTCGGCGGCGCTCGGGGTCAGCCCCCGGCCGGCCGCCCCCGCCTCTGCGGCGCGCCCGGGCCCGGCTCCGCGGAGGGAGGCGGGCGCGGAAGCCTCCGGGGCCTGGCGCCCGGTGCGCCGGCCCAGCTTCCTTCCCGGCCCCCGCGCGCCCGCGCCCCCTCGTGCGTCCCGGCGCCGCCAGCCTCCCGGCCTCCCGGCCTCCCGGCCCCGGACGGCGACCCCACGCCCCGCTCCGCGCGCGCCCGATCTCCGCTCTTACCCCGCCGCAGGGTCCCCAGGCGCACGCGGGTGCCCTGTCCTCTGCGCCCGGGAGTGGCGTCCCTGCCACCCGTGAAGGCGCTGCGCCCTTCCAGGCGGGGACTTCGCTGCCAGGAGGCTCAAGGCGGTTCAGAAGAATGGTCAGCTTCACGGCAGTCCCAGACACTGCGCGCGACAGCAGAAAAATCAGACACCAGTGAATGGTCTCTTAGAGCTCCCTCGACTTTTTATATAGGGACAGATAAGATAGGTAGATAAATAGACGTATTTCTACGTGTAAAGACGGTAAGTTCCTACATGGGATTTTTTTTCTTCTTTGCACACTTCAAACTTTGTCATTGAGCAAGGTTACTTTATTATGGTGAATACACCTTAATTGCCCTGTTGGAAAAGATGCGATGAATTTAGCTCATTCCCAGCCCTTCGATTTATTTTTGCTTGATTTCCTCCATCTCGGATTCACCTCGTGTTTTCTTCCCTTTACTCCAGGAAAGCAAAAGGCCGAGCGGCTCTTATCTGGAGTCTGACAGGCTGGAGAAAAGGTGGCCTAGCTGCCTTACCTGCCTTTTCTATTGAAAGCCTCCACAGCCACCTTCTCTGTTGGTGACAATAATTTGAGGATCATGAACATATTCCTTGCAAATGACTTTCAGTGAGAGAGAATTGAAGGAGAAAATCATCACTGGAAACAGGGAGCTTTAGAGAAAGAATTGATGCTGCTGCTTCTTTCTCCCCCCCCCCCCCTTCCCCACCTTGAGTTAAGGGCTAGGGCTAGGTCTGGAGAGGTAAGAGCCCTGTGTCTGCCTTGGATGTGACAGAAGAACAGAGAAACAAGTAGTCTCCTCTAGAACACAGTAGGAAGGGGAGGGAGGGGTCCCAGGGTTTTGTGACCCAAGAGCCTTAGGAGTCAAATGTGGCTTAGGTGACTAGGCTGCAAGTGAGGTTGGGGGCAGCTCCTTGATCTCCTCTCGGGATCCCTGGTTCTGCTTCTGCTGCTGCCACCTGATGAGTGCCATGACCACAGATGAGAGTCACTTCTCTAAATTGTGGTTTTCTGTCAATAAAATGAAGAGACTGAATCATCTCCCAGGTCCCTTCCTGCACCAACATGTTGTGACTTTAAACTTTCTAAATAGATTTCACCAAATTGCGCCATTCTGTTAGTCAAATGGTTCCATATTACCAGGCTCATTCCTGGTCCCACACAACAGAAGGGTGGGAACTCTCGGCCTCTGCATGTGAACTCAACCTAGATAGATAATGAATATATATTCCATGAGGAACTCAAAATGGGAGGCCCATTTGAATATGTAAGATAAAATGACTAGACTCTGGAGGAAAACTTCAGTTCATTTACTAGGCAAACACTGAGCAATAGCTAACACTGGGCATTGCTATATGCCAGGCATGGTGCCACATATGTTGCCCAAATTATCTCATTTATCCTCACAATCACCTCATTTTCCCCATTTTACAGGTAAAGAAACTGGTTATAAAATAACTTGTCCCGTTTAATAGGTGGCAGAGCCAATATTTAAACTCAAGTGGTTTTATTTCATAACTCAAAAACCAAATCCCCCCTAACACACACACACACACACACACACACACACACACACACACACATGCACGAGGCACTGGTACTATGAGAGAAGGAGAAGGGAAGAACTCAAGAGCCTTATGGAGGGAGAGGTCAGTCCCTACAGCAGCATGTTGAGATGGGAGCAGGCTCTGGCCAGGGGCTCAGCACACTTACAGACTCTGGGTAAGTCTGTAGTCCTCTCTGGGTCCTAACTCCCTCATCTACAAAATGAGTGGACTGGACCAGAATCCTTCAGGCCCTTGCAACTCCAGCACACCCCATCAATGTCAAAGAGAGGCTGCCCCGTGACTGATAAGTCAGGGAGTGTATCTCAGTGGGAGAACACTTGCCTAGCACCACGTGAGGCCCTGGGTTAGATTTCCAGCACTACTAAAAGAAAAAAGAAGTCAAGTGGGTGCAGTGGCACAGGCCTGTAATCCCAGGAGGCTGAGACAGGAATATTGGGAGTTCAAAGCCAGCCTCAGCAAAAGCAAGGTGCTAAGCAACTCAGTGAGACTCTGTCTCTAAATTAAAAATACAAAGTAAGGCCGGGGATGTGGCTCAATGGCCGAGTGCTCTGGAGTTCAATTCCTGATACACCCCCCCTTCCCAACCAAAAAGAAAGAAAGAAAAAAAGAAAAGAAAAAGAAATGTTTACATATGCTTAAAAAAAAAAACACTTCTATTTTCAACCCATTCCACAGTCTATGGAAAGGGTTGCCCCTACAGCCTTTAAAATATTATATCTCAGTTTAATTTCTCCACAGGACTGAATGCCTACATTCCTCTCTCCTCCACATTTCAATCTCCTTGAGGGCAAAAATTCTGTGGTTGACATATTTGTATTTTCCATAGTTTCTAACATGTAGTAGCTGTTTAAGAAAATGTGTTGAGTTCAGGAAATTGGAATTTACCACCTGTCTTCATATAATATGTCTTCCTGCCCTGCACGGCTAAGGAGTTAGATGAGGGCTGTGGCCAACACACACATGCCAAGGTCCCTTCCACTGTGTGAGCACAGAGAGGCTCATGTGCAGAAGATGCCACATGATACCTCAGCAGCACTGGAGCCTGTCCTTTTTGGTAGGGAGACTGTGGCCCCAGTACCTTTGGCCTACGTATCAGTCATGGGACAGTCTTTCTTTGACATTGGTATGGCTTGATGGATTTCCAAAGGACCTGGAAGATTCTGGTCTAACTCACTCCTTTTGAAGATGAGGCAATTAGGACCCAGGGAGGACTACAGATTTATCCAGAGTCATTCATTTGTACAGCCAGGACTAGTTATGCTGAGCCCCTGGCCATAACCTGCTCCCCATTTCAACACGCTGCTGCAGGAGCTGATAGCTCCATCTATAAATCTGAATCCCAAGGCCAAACTTTCTTCACTGTGATGCAATCACTAGGGTGAAAGACTTAGTGATAAGGCAGCCCTGGACCCTGGGGTAGAGCCTGGGAGCCTGGGAACCTGGGTTAGCTCCCACCCTTTGCAGTGGGAAAGAGTGACCCTGGCTCAGCCAGGAATGGAGGCAGGTGGGAGCTTGAGAATGTGGTGAAGGGTCAGGAGTCACAGACATTTAGCATCACAGGTATTACATGCCCTCCTCCGACAGGGGATAATCCAAGCCAAAAGGGGTTCTAGGCCCATATTAGATTGAGTGCCTTCTCAACTGTCCTGTGGACTCATATGTGTCCCAGTCTTCAAAATAAAGAAAATAAGATAGTAAAGTTGGGGGGCGGGAGTATAATGGACAGGGATCTGGTCTTGGTCCTTATTCTCATTTTCCTCCTTGAGGAATTTTCCAGTGTCCTAGATTGCCTGAGAACTGGCCTAGGACAGGCCTAGTAGACGCCTATTGTCCTGTGCAATTCTATTTTTGGGGGGATGAGGTACTGGGAATTGAACACAGGGGTGCTTGACCACTGAGCTGTATCTCCAGTCCTTTTTATTTTGAGACAGAGTCTCACCAAGTTGCTGAGGCTGGCCTTGAACTTGTGATCTTCCTGCCTCAGCTGGGAGTACTGGTTGTGCATCACACTTGGCTGTCCTGAGTAATTATTAGTGGCATGTTTACCTACTCATAATATCACATAAAATATATCATCAACTCACTGAGCCTCATTTCCCTGAGTAAAGGATTGAGTGAATATCTTTTGTGTTTTCTTTACACTGGATGACATGTCAATTTTATGAATGCAGGGCCCAGAGCCTGAGATGAGTGGTTACATGTTATAAGACACAAGTCCAGCCACTGGGAGGGGAGGTGAATGGAGCCTGGTGGTGTCTCACAGTTTCTTGCCCGGACAGCGGAGAGCAAAGTCACTTATTGGATTTGTAGCTGCTCTGTTATTGACATTGAACTTTGGGCCTGAGGTTCACCATTGGCAAACTGGGCTTGATGATGATGATGATGATGATGATGATGATGATAATAAAATGAAATAAACCAACACTTCAGAATGGCACATGAGAATTCATTAGAGCCTACTCTCAAATTGTCTGCTGGTTTTATTCATTTTTCAGTGTATGTTAGAGTACTGCTACATCCCCATCCATCTTTCTGCGAGTTTGTTTGTGCTTCTGAGTTTTGGGGATTAGGCCTTTAACTGGGGTCATCAATTCACAGTCTCATTTTCTGCCTCTGACATTCCCGTTCTGATTCGGAAGCTTTGTTGGGGATAGGGTGTTGGCAAGGCTACTTCAGTGTGCTCCTGTTGTGGCCACCCCTGCCAGGCCAACCAGCTGCCCCCTCCTGCCTACTCCCACCAGTGCCCTGACATGTGCTAGGTCAGGGTTTGATACAAAGTGCTCATTCCACAGGCCCAGGAGGTTGAGATGGGTGCTTGTGTGTGCCTGTGCTCAGTGTTTTATTTTTTCATCTCATTAAGCTTAAGTTTCCTGATAGCTGTAATAGTATTTAATACTAGAGCCCTAAGCAGTGTTCCACCCACAGTAGGTGCTCAATACTCACTCAAAGGAATGAATCAGTGATTGAACACAAATCAATCAAAATATAGAGTTTTGTATCAACCAAATATAGAGTTCTGTACAAGAAATGTGCTTATTAGTGGAATGCAAACAATTTTCCCAAATATTTCCCTTTGTCACATCTCAGGAAATCTCAGGCATAGATTCATAAATGTATGGTTTTGAGCCAGGTATGGTGGTACATGCCTATAATCCTAGTAACTCAGAAGGCTAAGGCAGGAGGATCACAAGTTTGGGGCCAGCCTTGGCAACTTAGACCCCCGTCTTTTAAAAAAATAATAATAAGGTTTGGCTTTGTAAACCAGTTTATTTTCCCCTTTTTGATTTCACGTGTGTGAGGGGCACTTGAACTGCTGTTTGCTTCACTTTATAACTTGCACCTTGGAGAGGCTGATGATAAATGGAAGAATAATAATTCCTTATTGCTACTTATCTGCCCAATCTATAAACTAGTGTCAGCATTTACTCAGTTGGGTTTAAAGCTGGTATACTTATTAACCTGCTTAAAATAAGCCATAAAAATGGGCTTGGTAGGCAGTTCTTTTTAACTAATTTTTTTTTTTTAAATGACATTGGTCATATTCTACTAACTCATGGAGTGACCTCTGGCAAATCATTTAACCTCCCTGGGCCACACCTGCAAAATGGGGAGGGGGGCTTGAGCAGTTCTAAGAGCCTTTAGCTGTGTTATTCTTTGATTTCATGATTTTTGGATGAATAAAATTGAGGAATCCTGATAATACCTATTAAAGTAATTATAAGTCAGCTCACAAGGCAATCTCATACATGCCTTGGCATGCCCCTGGGGGTGGAGATGTAATCCCCTGTAGCTAGCACAGGCCATTTGAATTTAATTCTGTTCCTTATTGGTGGTGTGACCTTTGGCATTTCCACATCTCTGAGTCTCAGTTTTCTCATTATAAAACAGGGGTGATACTCTAATAGTAGGCACAGATTACCCAGAGGGTTACTGTGAAGATGAAGTGTGATACATATGTGGAAACACTTGGAAGCATCATAAATGATATTCATTGTTCCCAGTTTACAGATGAGAGGATTGAGGTATTGTTTGAGCAGTTTGTAGCAGAGCCAAGAGGAGGATTGTTTGACTTCCCTATGCTATAGGAGGGCTAGCAAATGTGGCATGAAAACAACTGTGGTACTTGAGGTGACCCTGCTTGCCTTGTTAACAGATGAACTGAGCTAGAGCTAAGATCTCTAATGACCGAAAATTCTGCAGTTTGTAACAATTCTATTAATACTCCCTTACCATCAACCATCCACCAACTAAGAAACAAAGATTGACCTTGAAGGGTTTTGTTTGTTGTTGTCTTTATGTGTAGAACTTGGAGGAAGGATGGGAACCATATTTCACGTCCATATTCCCTGCTATATTCAAAACATTATCTGCTTAAAGTGAATTTGCTAATTAACAATCATGGCTCTGGTCCTTATTCTGTTACTTGTATCTTTCCTTCACTGGATTCGTTACCTTAAGACAAAAAAAAAAGCACAAGATGTTTTGAAGGTTTCCTGCTTGATGATGGAATTTTGTTACCACTGTTCCTCAGCCCCATGCTACACCCCGCCTGCAAAGTGAGAGGAAGACTTCTGTAAACTGTTACTTATGTCTCCACAGGCTAAAAACGGTTCAGTTCCAAAAACGGCCCCTGATGCTTCCTAACAGTCCTCTTCCAGCTCCCTGGGTCTGCAATCCCGCTCGGGCTTGGACTCCCTGCCAAGGTCTTCTTTCTGAAAGTCGGTCCAGCTCCTTGGCCACCGCCAAGGTCTGACTTCCCGCTCCGCCCAGGTCCCCCTCCTCTCCCTCGGGAGTAATCAGCTTGCCTTCGCAGCTGGGCCAGCACCTGGCCCTGCATTCAGCATCCTCCCGCCAGCAAAGGGAGTTGTGAGCCCAGGGAAAAGTTACAAAAACTTAGCCTATTGTTTTCAGTTTCTGAAACGCTCAAGGTTGCAAGTGGAACTGTGGGGCACCCGGGAAGGCTGGGAAAACACTCCACGC